>NC_134689.1:280570189-281272689 GCF_050947455.1 Rhinoderma darwinii | reverse complement strand
CACATCCTACGAAAGGTCTCCCGGCCGGATTTGAGTTTGCTCCAAGGTTTGGGGTTCCTCAGCAGATCTGAGAGGGTCCCTTGTGAGCGGCACAGCACCCTCTGCGCAAAGATCGCCTGGGGGATGCTGTACCGCTTGAGCTCGGTAGTGATTCTCTGAGCTACTTCTTTGGTATTGATTTCTTCCATTTGCCCTGAATTACTTCCATTGTTGACTTGTGATCCAGTCACAGATGAATGGTTTTGCTCCCTGGTGGAGCCCAGGATTTGCCCGTGAGTCTGGGCGTTTAAATGGGCATGAGGATGATGAGGGATTCCATTGATAGGCACCATACCAGCAGATTGCGGGGTAAGATGTTGTTCCCCATGCCTTGTCAACATGGCAGGGTGATGGGCTTCAAAGCCATTAGGGGTGAGCATTTTCTCAGTAGGCATGGTGGCACTGGGGTGAGCGTAGTGAGGCAAGCCTTGTTGGACATTGTGGATGCTCCCAAGACCAGATCCGGAGAGCGGAGACAAGCTTTGTCCCATACCAGTGACCTCCTTGTGGTACGGGGTGTACAGATTGTTCATAGAAGTCAGCCCCCTATCGTCCCTCATGAGGGTGAAGCTGCCGCCGACATTGCCCGGTATCCGCTGGTGGGGATGATGATGGTGGTGGTGGTGGTGGTGATGGGGGAACTTGTCCGATACGGTGGATATGGGTGGCAGGGGCTGCAGAGGGGTCAGGGTGGTGTAGGTGCTGCTCATACTCATGCCCGGTGGGGTTTCACACGCCATGGTCATGGTGGGGTGCAGTGCCCCCGTTAAGGCATGGTCTGGGGGTCTGTGGTGATGGTGGTGGTATTCTCCTCCGTCCAGGATGGATGCCATGCCCATGGATCTGGGATGAGCAGCCAGGTGGTTGCTGCGGTGTGCCACCGATCCTCTGTGGTGGGGGCTGCCGTTCATGAGATCAGCAGTGGCCTGATCATGGCTCACCCCGTGCAGATCGACAATATTGTCCATGGTCAGTTGAGCGTTCATGATGAGGCGTGCAGGCGTGTGGACAGCACATGTATGTGGCGTGTGGGTGACACGTCCCGGGAATAATGTGCGGCGGCGGCGGCTTCACATGGAACTTGTCCTCTGCTCCACTTATTACCATTAGATATACTGTGGTGGTGGTGGTGGTGGTGGTGGTGGTGGTGGTGGTGTTGTTATGCTTCTAAGGCCCGTTCCCCTTTACGAGAGCAGCGGCAGCAGTGATTGCAGTCTGCTCAGTCCCCTCGCCATCTCCTGCCATGTCCCTCACTGATCAATGTGTAGTCACTGAGCTGCTGCCCCTGCAGCTGGCGAGCCACACCGCGCATGCGCACTGGAGAGTAGAGCCTAGCTCCCTGTCACATCACTCCCACTTATAATGAGCCTTTATTTACCATGTACACGCCAGATCCCAGCAAGTACTAGCTGCACGTCCCGGCAGCACTCACAGCCTTCTCTAATGACTCTGGTGCCAGGACAATATATATTCTTGCTTCTGCACACTGTACCCTGCCTAGAAGTGCCCCCCCCCCCCCCAACGTTTATCTTACGATGCAGTCTATTGTTCCCTGTCAGCAGTCATTTCAGGCTTAGGACAGTACTGATCTTCAAGCAGAAAATATTTAGCGCAATGGTCACTACTTTATCCTATATTTCACCAGTTCTGAGGACCTCTAGAAGCATCAACATAGACATGTATAAATTATAATTGTATATGCTTCACTTTTAGACGGATTTGTATTGTATGTGGAGTGCCCCTTTAAGAAACCCACCAAGCCTGTATATAATCAGGAGATAAATGGGGGCTTTACTAAAGTCTATGAGAAATATTAACCCTTGGTTACTGCACATTGTAATATCCTCTCTTCTATCTAGAAAGCAGCTACAATTCCTCTTTGATATGGATAATTCAATGATCCATTATAGTAGGTAAATCCATTTCTATGGGGTACAGGCAGGAAGCATATAGAGGAAGTTAATAGAGTCAGTAGCACAGTCCCCAGCATGTCAGTCCCTGTAGTAATTACATCTTCATGTCCCTCCCATTTGGTGACTTTGCATTCTAAGTCCCTCTGTGCTGCTCAAATTGAATTTTAATTTTAACTTCCGGGTTTCCTCTGTGCTCATTACATCAAGGCGATTCCTATTAACCAGGCACCTTCTTGGCACAGCCTGGCACCTTGTATCTGCCTGATCAGCTAGTGTGGATATCAGCAGTGATATAGTGGGTGCTCTGCAATTCATGCCCTTCCTTCCTGCTATTTACATACGAATTATCAATCTATTTCCCCCAGTTATCTTCTGCATATTGTCTTCTATGTATTAGGACTGGGATCATTAGTTTATGTCCCGCATTGTGTTATGTTAAGATTACACATGGTCGTGACAGGGGCTGTGCAGGTGTCAGGAGAAGACACCACAGCAAGTACAGATGTGTCTATTGTGTAAAGCCCAGCGACAAAATCACAGCAGCCGCAATGTCCCTTCCGTCAACTGCAGACATGGTCAGATCGCACTTTAACCCTTTCCCAACACAGAAAATCATTCCAAATAGTCAATATATTTCTTATACCAGTTCAATATTTATTAAATTATTTTTTATTACTAGCGGGATGCGATTGGTCGGTTAGAAAATCATTTTAATGGCACAAAACAGTGAATGTGATGGGGAATATTTATAAACATTGATTAGATAATGTATCTGTCCCTGATACTAAACTGCTGCTAATTACAAGCTATACAGTGAACAAGACTGGTAAAAACCAATCACCCTCAGTGTAAAAGTAGAGGGGAAAAAGCCTTGAGAGCAAACACATTTACACAAATCAGCCTGATCAATGCCGAATAATAATGCATTCACATAGAGGTTCTCAGCACACATCCTAAACAATAATAACAGCAATGATATATATATATATATATATATATATATATATATATATATATATATATATATACATACATACATATATATTTAAAACAATTTTATGTGAAGTATAAAGGTAGGCATAGAGAGATAGATATTGTATATAATCACATAAAAAAACAAGCATAAATCAATAAAACGCTTCATTAAAAGTACAAGGCGCTTTGTAGTGTTAGTAGTGAATATATATGTGTATATATATATATATATATATACTTATATATTAATATACATGGTGGTTCATACGGAACTGTATATATATATATATATATATATATATATATATACATACAGCATTTGGTAAAAACTGTCTGCGACTGCTGCAGAATACAATGTCCAAGTAGGCTTCATGAACATAAGTAAATGACTTCCTTGCTATTTCCATATGTCATTGTGTATTTAGAATAATATTTAGATTATGTGAAGTTTTCTGTGACTTTTAGTGAAAACACAGAGACACACACACAGACAGACAGACACACACACACACACACACACACACACACACACACACACACACACACACACACACACACACACACACACACATGTATGTATATATGTATGTGTTCGTGTATATATATATATATATATATATATATATATATACACACAACATATATAGATGCAGCTAGAGAAATAAAGTGAACCGTATTATGTGATCTACCTTGCACTTGTCACGCAGTACTGCTGGGGCAATACGTTGTGAATGGATTTGCATGGTAGTGCTGGAGCAGTGTATTATGATTGGATTTGCATAGTGATACTGGGGCTGTATATTGTTGTTGGATTTGTACCGTGAATCTGGGCAAATATCTTGTGATTGGCTTTTTATAGTGGTGATAAAGCAGCATGATGTAGTTGGGTTTTAAGTTATGATGCGAAGGCATTATGTTGGCTTAATAGAATGGTGCTGGTCAGTATCAAAATCTTGGAGCTGTATTTTGTTATTGGCTTTGTATCGTAGTCCTGGAGCAGTGTTTTGTGATTGGTTTTGTATGATAGTGCTGGATCAGTATATTGTGATTGGCTTTGTATGATAGTGCTGGGGCGATATGTTGTGATTGGCTTTGTATGATAGAGCTGGTGCAGTATATCGTGATTGCCTTTGTATGATAGTGCTGGAGCAGCAAATTGTGATTGGCTTTGTATGATACTGCTGGTGCAGTATATCGTGATTGGCTTTGTATGATAGTACTATCGCAGTATATTGTGATTGGCTTTGTATGATAGTGCTGGCGCAGTATATTGTGATGGGCTTTGTATGATAGTGCTGGAGCAGCAAATTGTGATTGGCTTTGTATGATAGTGCTGGTGCAGTATATCGTGATTGGCTTTGTATGATAGTGCTGGCGCAGTATATTGTGATTGGCTTTGTATGATAGTGCTGGTGCAGTATATTGTGATTGGTTTTGTGCTGTGGTGCTGGTGCAGTATATTGTGATTGGCTCTGTGCAGTGCTGCTGGTGCAGTATATTGTGATTGGGTTTGTATGATAGAGCTAGAGCAGTATATTATGATTACTTTTGTGCAGTGGTGCTGGTGCAGTATATTGTGATTGGTTTTGTGCAGTGGTGCTGGTGCAGTATATTGTGATTGGTTTTGTGCAGTGGTGCTGGTGCAGTATATTGTGATTGGTTTTGCGCAGTGGGGCTGGTGCTGTATATTGTGATTGGTTTTGTGCAGAGCTGCTGGTGCAGTATATTGTGATTGGTTTTGTGCAGTGGTGCTGGTGCCGTATATTGTGATTGGCTTTGTGCTGTGCTGCTGGTGCAGTATATTGTGATTGGCTTTGTGCAGTGCTGCTGGTGCAGTATAGTGTGATTGGCTTTGTGCAGTGGTGCTGGTGCAGTATATTGTAATTGCTTTTGTGCAGTGATGCTGGTGCAGTATATTGTGATTGTTTTTTTGCAGTGGGGCTGGTGCAGTATATTGTGATTGGTTTTGTGCAGTGGTGCTGGTGCAGTATATTGTGATTGGTTTTGTGCAGTGGGGCTGGTGCTGTATATTGTGATTGGTTTTGTACAGAGCTGCTGGTGCAGTATATTGTGATTGGTTTTGTGCAGTGGTGCTGCTGCAGTATATTGTGATTGGTTTTGTGCAGTGGTGCTGGTGCGGTGTGTTGTGATTGGCTTTGTATAGTGGTGCAGGACGGTAGGAGGACGGCTGGCCATGTGTTGGTGGTGGTGACAGCTTGCAGTGGTCAGTGGATGGAGGACTCAGCTCTTCTCCAATAGGCAGAATGTCAAAGGTGACGCGTGAAGACTCCAAAAGCCACAGCTGCCAGCTGGACAGTTACATTTCTCCAGAGCTTCCTGCAAACTTGTCCATCTACAAATACATCTACATCTGTCGCTGCAATGTAACATAATGGGGGGGGGGGGGGGGGGTTGTTACTTTTTATTAGTTTATATAAAAGGGAGCACATACGGAGGAAAAGTTTATTTGCTGTACCCTCCATTGTGTAGTATAGAGGCTGATGACTCCAACGCGTATTTATATTCCATCTACAATATATAAAATTAATCATTGGTTATTCAATTGAGTAAAATAAATTTAATAAATTAATAGTTTCATCAAACAAACGTTCTAAACGGCATCAGGTGATACATTGCGTCTAAGGGCTTCATATATTAACCCTTCAGTGGGCGGTGGGTGACCAGGCCCAGCGCAGTGTAAGTGGATAGATGTAGCCCTGTGGTATTAGGAGATGGAGCATCTGCTCATATTCTCATAGTGGTCGATATTTTTCATTCACACTCGTGCCTTTTCTGCTTTGCAAGAGGGGGAAATTACACTTTTGTTAAGATGCATTGAAGCGGCCTTCATGTGGGGGTCTCTCCATCTATCTGACCATTAGTCTATCACTAACTACTTATCTGAGCAGGATGAGCCCCTCACGAGAGCTAGAGCTGGGGAACACCATGGTCTTATAAGCCTTGCTTGCCAATTGGACCTTTTGTCTTGATGGTTGAAAATATCTATCTATGGTGAAAAAACAATGTTCCACCTGGTTTTGCCTGAATTATAATGCAATATGGATGTTCAGGTCAAACATTATAGTTCCATACATTATAGTTCCATATAAAGATAAACCACACACACACACACACACACACACACACACACACACACACACACACACACACACACACACACACACACACACACACACACACACACACACACACACACACACACACACACACTGCGAGTAGAAATGGTGATGTGGGTGTAGGGTGCAGGGAGAGTTGTCCCTATGTAGTAGAAAACTTTGGAGTAGTATTAGTATTAGTAATGAGAAAACTGGAGGAGCCATAGATGCGGCCATGAATAATTGACACGGAGCAGCCTTCCTTAGTTTCTGCCTTATTATTAATTAGGCGCCTCCAGTCTTTGTACTGAGAGCTCCACGGGGCCGGTTGCAGCTTTAAATATGAATTAAAAGCAAATCCCGGCTACTGTAATGCGAAAATAATTCCATGTCTGCTATGGCGGAGATGAATGGCTGCCCGGATCAATACTGGGGAGGAAAGCAGGTACTGTATGCTGCTAACGGCACACAAGGCTGCCTGCTACTACATCAGCTCCACCGTGGCGCTAAACGACATCCATGCAGAATTAATATCATTAATGCAAGTAATAATAATAATAATCACCAAAACCACATAAATAGTAGTAATGATGATGATAATAATAATAATAATAATAATAATAACAATAATAATAATAATAATAATATCTATGCACTATAAAAAAGTATCGTGTCATTATTGTAAATAATGATATTAATAATAAGCAGTACAATAATAAAGAATCTCTGAAAATGTATCAAAAAATAATTTATAGAAATTAACTTCTATTTATAGCAGAAATCACCATTTTATTTGTGTTCGTTTCCTCGGTTTTGGGCTTTTATTTTTGAATTTTAAAACGAAAATACAAACAAAATAAAATTCTAAGATTGCAGATAACAAGATAATATTAACAACAATGCTGAAGCATTATCACCGGCCATTATTTGCCATACCAGGTATAATTCAGACCTGCACATTTGAAAATATTTGACACTTTTTCTCAGTTCATTTCCCAGTCAAATCCACAGAAAGAACTCATTATGACCTCCTGGATCGATGCCTCTAAATGACTATATTGGATTGAACATTTCTGAGAATATTCCAGATAGTAATCGTGTTTATATATTGTGCGTAACATCCTTTAAAAATATCAGTCATAACAGTTTAAAATTCTCTAATGTATAGATACAAAAGATACCGTATCCCCCTCTCTTCTTTATTCCTTTTTGTAAAACGTATTACCAGATCTATCTATCTATCTATCTATCTATCTATCTATCTATCTATCTATCTATCTATCTATCTATCTATCTATCTATCTATCTATCTATCTATCTATCTATCTATCTATCTATCTATCGATCTCTCTCTCTCTCTCTCTCTCTCTCTCTCTCTCTATCTATCTATCTACCCCCACAGATGCAGCAGAACTTTGTTTTTCGAAACAAACTTTTTTTTCGTGATGTGGCTTTACATACTGTGGCACTATAGGTAATGTCTTTAAAAAGCGGTTTCATAACCCAATTAGAAGTTATTGCGGTGTATAGAAGAAGCAGTTCATTGACAAATTCAACACGACTACACTTGATTCAGCACTGTTTTTCGATGCTATGTGTATGAATAACCTGTAAAAATATTTACCCGCAGATGAACTCTATATAGTGAGATATATATGTATTTACCCTAGAAGGCAATGTGTATGCCTACATTTACATATAGCAGATGAATACTTGTTTATATAGATAGGTTATGTTAGATCTGAGCTCTGCTGCTGCTGATACAATAGTACAATGGTACAAAGCTACACTTGATACAATGGGACAAATACCTGACAGCAACCTGCAGTAATGAGGTTGCCAGGAGCCGCCGTGTAGTTTACTCATTAAACAAGTGCCTGTATCATTGTTTAAATATGAAGAAGTTGTCACTGGGAACCCAAAAAGTTAAACATTTTCAGAGAACTCTCAGGATGATTGTCAGGTTAATCTGGAGCCCTCCAGTGCTGGTGATAGTATGGGGGGTAAGGAAGGCTGCAAACCCCCCACACTACTACACAGATCATGGGAAGAGTCTAACAAAATGCAAATGTGAAGCAACATCGATCCCCTGATATTCCTAGGTCACAGGCTGCAGCTAAATCTGTTTATAGTCAGTGATTTACTAAAGTAAACACAGGAAATGACCAAATAGAAGAAGGAGATCACTAGTAGCCCAAACTCAAATAACCGACTATGTGATACTGTAGGTAGAAAATAATATTTACTGTGCCCAATATATTGGTTGGCATCTGCGTGAATAATAACTGATTACATAGAGGCATACTAAATAATCTCTCCACCCGCTGATCTCGACTGTTTGTCCCAGATCCTGTCATCTGGCAAGGGGTTTTATATGTGAGAGATAACAAAAATGTAGTACACTGTAAAGTATATATATATATATATCAGGCTTGATAAAGATCCTATTGTAGGATTGAAACGTTGCTGTTAGTTTGGATTGAATAAACCACCATTTTTTTCATGTTGGAGTGCTGCAAATTTTCTTCTGCTATATATCGTTATACGTCCTAGGATCGGGACGTTTTGCTGGGCACCTGGTCGATTATTCATTAGTGAGTGCTGCTGTCTTCTTGTGTGCTATATATATATATATATATATATATATACACACATATATACACATGCATATATATACATATATATATGTGTATATATATATATATATATATATATATATATACACACACATGTATCTGTTATCTGTTATTACTACAGCCAATAAAATGTAGAATATATTAAAATATAGAAATGTGTGTGTGTGTGTATATATATATATATTGTACACATACAAACGCTCAGACAAAGAAACACACACATATTTACATCTATCTCTATGAAATACTGTAATTAAATGCTAACTATAGGTATAGGTAACTACATTTATGTCTATCTATCTATCTATCTATCTATCTATCTATCTATCTATCTATCTATCTATCTATCTATCTATCTATCTATCTATCTATCTATCTATCTATCTATCTATCTATCTATCTATCTATCTATCTATCTATCTATCTATCTATCTATCTATCTATCTATAGATATATATTTATCTTTCTTGGAAGACGTTCCCGAATTAAGTTTAAAACAACAATAAAACATATACTCTGCAGGTGACAATTATATTTTTGTCTCCTACATGCATATATACATATATACATAACATATTTTAGTAAGTAAATAATATTTGCAAAGAGCGTGCACTCCTTTGCTAGTAGAATGATGAAGACCAAGTAATAGGAGAAAGTGGGGGGGGGGGGGGGGAATCAATAGGTATAGGTAACTACATTTATGTCTATCTATCTATCTATCTATCTATCTATCTATCTATCTATCTATCTATCTATCTATCTATCTATCTATCTATCTATCATCTATCTATCTATCTATCTATCTATCTATCTATCTATCTATCTATCTATCTATCTATCTATCTATCTATCTATCTATCTATCTATCTATCTATCATCTATCTATCTATTATATAGCATCATAGCAGTACATATGGAGGCTGTATAGTATTCCCAATACAAGCTGGTAAAAAGCTACAAGAGTTAATGTATTTTATGTTTTCAAATGTCCTTCCTTTTCCTTTTTAATATCTATCTATCTATCTATCTATCTATCTATCTATCTATCTATCTATCTATCTATCTATCTATCTATCTATCTATCTATCTATCTATCTATCTATTTTTTTAATTTATCTAATGTATTTTTTTACTCTTTCTTTCTTTCTTTCTTTCTTTCTTTCTTTCTTTCTTTCTTTCTTTCTTTCTTTCTTTCTTTCTTTCTTTCTTTCTTTCCTTAAAATATTTATGTTCTATCTATCTATCTATCTATCTATCTATCTATCTATCTATCTATCTATCTATCTATCTATCTATCTATCTATCTATCTATCTATCTATCTATCTATCTATCTATCTATCTATCTATCATCTATCATCTTTACCTTATGAGCAGAATACATGGAACCTGAGTGACTGTGACAAAGTTCACCCATCTGATAAATCTAGTTTATAGGTAATTCTTATTGATTGTCATCATTCATATGGCACAAGTTCTTTCTCACTACCCAGACAATACAACTCAGGGATTAGCAGATTCTTAATTGACCTAACATAACATAACATAACATAACTAAATTACATAATACCCACACTGATTCGTCTTACACTTCCAGACCCCAAAGACTGTTTTCCTTCCCTCTTGCATTCAACAACAGATCTGCATATTGATTTCTCGTGTTAACCCATTAAAAGAGTGAAATGAAGTCAATTACATGGATCCCTCGGTGCCCTACTGATTTATTTAAACCTTACTCATTAGTTTTATTTTACCTGTTTTTTAAAATTATTATTATTTTAGTACAGAATCATTTTTCAGTTTTTCTATAATATATTTGGGAAAGAAACATTGGTACAAAAGGGACTACATAAATAAATAGATGATAATAATAATAATAATAATAATAATAATAATAATAATAATAATATAGCTATCCCACAAGCTTGTATCACAAATGAAACAACGTTTGTTTTATATAGAAAGATTAATCTGTAAATTAGGTATTTATTCCATTGAGTAAAAAACCTTTTGTAATAGTATATACCATCTAGAAAGTTAAAGAAATATTCAAATAGTTTTGTTTTCTATGACAATATCACAATATGAGCGTATTCTAAAGACTATAACGTGAGAACACAGTTAAAGAATTTATGTGCGAATGGTCTTTACATTATTAAAATTAGTAGCGCTAGACTCAATGTCCCTATATCTATGACCCTACAGGTGTGGCACAAACGCAAAACAATCGTCACTTCCATACAGTCCAAATTATTATATGTGACCACAAAATCAGGTGCCGTCCTGAGACCTGCTCGTCAGTGACAGACAGGATCCACAGGTTTTAAGCAGAAAAAAAAGATAGATCGATAGATGGTAGATAGATAGATGGATAGATTGATAGATAGATAGATAGATAGATAGATAGATAGATAGATAGATAGATAGATAGATAGATAGATAGATAGATAGATAGATAGATACATTTGTAGATAGATAGATAGATAGATAGATACATTTGTAGATAGAGCAGTACATAGATAAACAGAGAAGTAGATAGGTAAATAAATAAATAAATAAATAGTAGCTAAATAGATATAGATGTAGAAGTAAATCGATAGATCGATAGATAAATAGATATGTAGATAGATAGATAGATAGAACTTTAGATAGATGATGGATAGATAGACAGATAGATTTATAGATAGAACAGTACGTAGATAAATAGAGAAGTAAATAGATACATAAATAAATAAATATCAGATAAATATGTAAATGCCGCAGTAGATAGATCGATATATATATAGATATGTAGATAGATAGATAAATAGAACAATAGACAGATAGATAGATGATAGATAAATAGATAGATAGATAGATAGATAGATAGATAGATAGATAGATAGATAGATATGAGATAGATAGATAGATAGATAGATAGATAGATAGATAGATAGATAGATAGATAGATAGATAGATAGATAGATAGATAGATAGATAGATAGAGCGATACATAGAGGTGACATTTCTTCTGTTTACATGCACCGCACTTATAATATAATGTATAATATTTTGTGTCTTTTGTCTCTAGTGCTGCGGTGCTGGAAGACTTATATACAGTGGTTGTCTGCTGGCACCTCTAGAACATATATATATATATATATATATACAGTACATATACAGTATATTAATGGACTGGCTAAGATGACGTGTGCTCGATGTCCTTGTGATTGTGCAAACAAGTCATGTTCCTCTACAATACAAGATTCTGTCTTCTGGCGGATATAATGCTCTCGTATAAAGTCATCAGCATTTTAGCCAAACATGAATGATCTTATATTTCATCAGATACTTACCGGCCACATGAGCCTTGGATTAGAGCAGTGTAATAAATGCTCTATTATATTGTATTAGCTTCTATTATAAAATGCACTAACAGCCTCATATAACTGCTGCAATGTATCTGTACCTTGTAGGGATTGCAAAATGGCAAACCACGGCACAGATCAAAGTCTATAGCCAAATCTGCTCTGTACAAATGAATTCTTGCTTCCTCTTCATATGCAGAGAGATTTCCTTATATGTCGGAGCCCAGTAATTAAACAAAAAATAAATAAATAATAATAATAATATATATATATATATATATATATATATATATATATATATATATATATATATATATATATATATATATATATATATATATATATATATATATATATATATATATATATATATATATACACACATATATACACACACAGAGGGACAGAGCTGCGGCGTATTGTCCTGTGTATCCTATGGACACTATTTGGGATAGAACATTCAATACATCATAAACAAGAATAATGGATGGATCCATACACAGAATAAAGTGAGTGACACACACACACACACACACACACACACACACACACACACACACACACACACACACACACACACACACACACACACACACACACACACACACACACACACACACACACACACACACACACACACACACACACACACACACTTCTGTGTTCCTACAGCAATTGCACAATGACCCCCACCCCCCGGCAGCGGCAGCACAGAAGATTCAGCAGGGTAGTGGCACTGACTTTGTGACGCTGCTGTTGACCTCTGTAGAGTAGTAAACCTTTTTTGCATGCCCACTACCCTCAGCTGTGTGCCAAATGTCACCTCTCTCCTCTTCCCAGCCTCTCATCTGCTTTAGCCCTGAGTTCATCCAAGGTGTGTATTTATTCCCAGTGCTTCCTGTCTGCAGTTAGATCTGCTTACCCCTGTGATCCACAGCACATTAGCAGATTTCATGGCAAGTTGCCTCTTTGACATCACAGGCAGGTTTACATCCTAGATTTGCCCCTAGGAACAGATTTTTTTTCCTGTATACTTTCATATGAAAGACACAGAGGCAGACTCTGGAGATGTGTCCAGTCCTGTAAGACATCAAACATCAAGGATATGGAGATTCATTTTATTCAGGGCAAAAATAAAATGTATTATACAAGAACGAGTTCTTCCTTGTCAGGCTGGGGCAGGACAGGCAGATTCCATCATCACCACCATCATCATCAACATCATCATCATCATCCTAGCCGAGTGCTGTGCCCCTGTCTTCAGTAGATCTGTGCAGTATCCGTTTCCAGGCAGCCTCCTGCTCCAGTGGAGGTGCAGCAGCAGCAGCATCACTTGGTCCATCCTGGGGTCCAGTCATAGTTGATGCAGCAATAATCAGCCTGTATCCAGTAAGATAATTGTATAGAAGTAATAATAAGAAGCAGCAGCAGTGTGCTATTATTTGTGAGCCAGGGGCTGTGTGCAGCGCTATGGCTGAGCCTTGCCTTGCATTTCAGGATGCTTCTTGCATGTGAATAGCTGGCTGCCTTGTTATGGATCTGGAAGGCAATGAAAGAGAATCAGTATGCAAATTGTTTCAGTTACAATCGAAAGGTTCGATCTGGAGTTGCTGCGGAAGTTGATGTCAGCTATCTCTGCATAGGGCTGCATGTGCCTCCTTCATTCAGCAGGGCCTTGTTGCCCCTGCCAGATCTCAGGCTCTAATTAAAAGCACCAAGCTATGGATGCTGCTTATCATTTAGCTGGGTGTGGATAGATTACATTACATGGTATTTATTAGGCAGCAGGTGTTAGTGGTTGTGCAGGAATAAAACATTTATAAATGGTTAAATGCTTACACTGAAATAAGTTGATTAGGTTTGCTGCCTCAGTCCTCCTGCTCATGCAATATGGGCTCTGGATCAATATGCTTTTACTGTAACATCAGTGATTGCAGGAATCACAGCTCTTATTCTTTTAAAGGGACAGGAAGCCTTTGCCTTGCAATTTACACAGCTGACAGGTCTGACGGAGAACATCCCCAAACAGCATCTCTAGCATTGTATCATTATATAGCATCATAGCAGTACATATGGAGGCTGTATAGTATTCCCAATACAAGCTGGTAAAAAGCTACAAGAGTTAATGTATTTTATGTTTTCAAATGTCCTTCCTTTTCCTTTTTAATATCTATCTATCTATCTATCTATCTATCTATCTATCTATCTATCTATCTATCTATCTATCTATCTATCTATCTATCTATCTATCTATCTATCTATCTATCTATCTATCTATCTATCTATCTATCTATCTATCTGTCTGTCTGTCTGTCTGTCTATCTGTCTGTCTGTCTGTCTGTCTGTCTGTCTGTCTGTCTGTCTGTCTGTCTGTCTGTCTGTCTATCTATCTATCTATCTATCTATCTATCTATCTATCTATCTATCTATCTATCTATCTATCTATCTATCTATCTATCTATCATCTATCTATCTGTCTGTCCGTCTGTCCGTCTATCCGTCTATCCGTCTATCCGTCTATCCGTCTATCTATCTATCTATCTATCTATCTATCTATCTATCTATCTATCTATCTATCTATCTATCTATCTATCTATCTATCTATCTATCTATCTATCTATCTATCTATCTATCTATCTATCTATCTCTCTCTCTCTCTCTATCGACCACTCTTCCTTTCTCCCTTCCATTCTCTCTCTATATTTTTCATACTATCAAACTTACCACATTATAATGTGAAGTGTACAATCAATGTGCTAATAGCTTAAACAGTAATATGAATGTTCTTATGTTACTAATAGGGAATAATATATATATATATATATATATATATATATATATGTTTATTTATATTTTAGACTGCTATACACAATGTATACGACATACACTATATTTAAGCACAGTACCATATTTAAAATACACTATAATATACAATATATACAACAGACAAAGAAACGTGAATTATACAAGACAATAGACACCATTTATGGTATATAATACAATATATATAATCTACTGGGGCATATGTCCTTTTAATTAAACCCATTTTAATATGATATTTCTTAGTCTAGTCCAATTTACTGTATGTGTCACACATGTCTCTTTTAATTAGTCATATCCATCACGATCACCTGTATATTGTCTCCAGCAATCACTCTGTTCCTCCATTAAAGGCAACACAATGGGCCAGGAATGGGATTGATAATGCAGTGACCTTTAGGATCTTCAGTTATATCTGCTGACTGACCCTTGGCTGTGACCTTTACTAGCCTCATTCTCAAGCCCATAGTGTCCACACACAGCATCCCCCTGCAATATGCTCCTTAATATTACATACACAGGCAATGCACAGCATCCATCTGAGATGAACTCAATGCTCCATCTTCCCAGAAAACATTCCAGAAAAGAATCACAATTCCTCTGACAATTACTAACAATTAATATTTTTTTAATTGAATTTTATTTCTGGTTTATTTTGAAAATGACATATAGTGAATAGAGGAGGTATGTCAAGCAGGCTACATATTGTAGGATATGTGAGTAGATGACTTCCATATACAAAGGGGGGACCAGATAGGGATGCAGGAAAGAATACAGGCAGTAACCAGCGCTTATTTATAGGGGTCTGTATCATAAACTATAACAGGTATTTAGTATTCCTGGGAAAATGAACCAACACACAGACCTATCGTAAAGTCCATGGTCTCTCTTGTGATTTTTTTGCTGCAGGTTTAGATCATCACATTTCTTGGTCAGGGCTGAGGGAGCTGAATTCTATGAAGAAGGTGGTGGGAGTGATATAAAGCTGTGCCCTGACCACAAGACCTAGACCAGGGTCATTTCAAGGAAACTTAATTTACAAGGGTCAACGTCGTTCAGCCCAAATATACATTGTGATCTGGCTCTTTGCAGAAACAAATACTGATCTGGTGTCTTTTCTACAGGCAAGTGGCACTTTAGGGGCTTCTGGCTCTCTAAGCTGACCATCTGTCATTCAATTAAGGTTTCAAGGCAGCTGATAGGGGAGCAGAGGGTCAGTGACCCCAGGACAAAACGTCCTGCTGCCTCCAAACAGAGAAGTGCAAATGTTAAATGTTCTACACTACCTTGGACCTGTCCCAGTGAGTGGGTTTGGCTGCAGCTAAGCACATCTTACAAGAGACCAACAGGGGCATCAGTCATTAGCACTCAAGATCCCTCCTAGGAGCAGTCCCCACTCTGCAAGTGTATGATGAGGATTAAATCCATTATGTGTGCTTTCTAAACAGGGCGATGGCAATTAGAAGAAGCATGCACACATTTACAGTGATCAATCCGGGGCTCTCTAGAATAGAAATGGCATCATTCTCCTGCCCAGAACTATGGAATGTGAGCGCTGTATAAAGACGTTATACTATGCAATGTAAAACAAGTGCACACATTACTGTTACATAAGGTCACAAATGACAGGCAGATATTAGCACAGCAATCTGTATCAGTATGATGCTAAGCCCTGCATAAATGGCTTTATCATGAATTATTAATGCCATCACACCCCGGCGTGCATTATTAATATTAACACTCCCCTAGACACTTAATTAGGATTCATTTGAAAAATTAGCATTTTGGCAGCAGTTCCTTCTTGTTGTAGGTGTCAAGGGTTAATTTTATACTTGTGATCTTTGATTCAGTTTTGTGCCATCTATTGTAGAGTAATTATAATGGGGTAGAAAATGTGGTTATTTATAAAATGGTAGCCATTCAGAGGAACGCCTTGTTTGTAGCCATATTTTATTGTATGAAAAATGCAAGGTTACAAAAAAAGGGTATTTGGACTAAATGGAATGAATTGGGTTATTATAAAATGGGATGTTGTATATTTTTCAGGGGTGTTACTATAGGGGTAAAAGAGATTGCAGTTGCACCGGTGTCTGGAGCCTGAGAGGGGCCAAAAGGTCCATCTGACCCATATGAAGAGACCAGCACTATAAATTATGCGTGATACGTTGTGGAATATGTTGGCGCTATTTAATCAAAGGAAAATAAATAAATAATTAGTTGGCGGACTCTGTTATACCTCTAATGCTGTAATTACCTGGGGCATACATGAAGTGGGAGCCCTGCAGCATAATTCAAAATGGGACCCCCTTTATCCTGGTGTTGATTTATGCTACAAACCCATACTTCCCTGCTTGGAAGATCAAGAGTTGAGAAGCCTTCAGTAGGTTCCAATCCACATGACATACAGATAATGTATACATTGGTTATTGCAGTGTAATTAAACAGGGTATATTTATTAGCATATACCAATTTTCACAATAAATCCTATACTTACTACAATTGTGCATTAAGCTGACCAGGACCCATTAGATAAGACCTGTATATAAATACTGTACTGTACTATAAGGTGAAACAAATATGATGTATGTTCTACACCCATCAGGTGTCTATTTTTCGATCAATCTCATAGCATTATACACTCAGTCATAGGCTACATTGACACAGCCATCATCATCTTCATCTATCTCCACCACCATACGGCTGCTGTATATATTTTATTAATATTGACCTTGGTTACAAGATAAATTAGAGTAACAGGTTTCAGTAAGAAGATTCCCAGTAAATCCAGCTGTGGACTGATAACAGTGTGGATGCGCTCCCTGCTGCTGACCACCAGCTTGTTTCTCAAGACATTTTTTTCCACTCTTACAAACAAACCAGAACAAATTGATAAATTGGGCTTTCACTATGCTAATTTAGACATTATAAATATTTAACTAACATCACTAATAGCCATGTATAGAGGACCCTTTCTCCTTTACACGCTTCGTAATCTAAAGTAAATGCTTTTCCCATTAATTGCTGACTGCTATATCAGCTCTTTTGGAAAGCATTTTCTTTTAGCTCAAAATAAGTAATCTCTGTAGGGTTTCACTTAATAAGAATTGTTGGATCATGTCATGCCTGTACTTATGCCTAATGGACATGTGTCATGCAATATGCTTACTGTCAGCACACATTTCCTCTAATGTTTTATGGGAATATTGTATGTGAGGAATGTAAAATATATACTGAACCTATCAATTATTTATTCATTTATTAACATCTTGGAGGATAAATTAGAAAAGCTAGAACAGTATGTAGCAGTAGGTTTAATACAGTGGTGTGACTCTTATAATGGCAGGTGATGCAATGTTATGGGTACTCTGGTCGTGGCTGTATCAACTGTTTAGATGTAGCGTGAAGAGATTTTGGCGTTCTCGTTTAATAATTCCATATATCTGGATTAGGCTAATGAATAAAATTGGATATTCATCCTATGCGCTATGAAACTGTGAGTAGTTGCTCCTTTATGTCTGCTCTGGAGGTGATACCTGTGTGTTAACCTGTTATATTATATAACGGCCATTGGGCAAAGGGGATAGCAAACTGTGAACTGCGCCTTCCATAGGATCAGCAGCACTGTAAAAGATGTATAGTTTGGGAGGGCAGGTCAATTTACGTGTGGAAAAATACTGCTGGTACTGTATTACACTGCGGTTTTCCTGCACGCAAATACGTGCAGCAAAACCGCACGTAATACGCATCGTGTGCATTGACATTAAAGGTTTATACTTTCCAATCAAACATTGGTATGGTTCTGTGCGACTATTATAACTAAAATCTAATCCAAAAGGATTACTTATAAAGTGACCAGGGTTCACGCTAGCCGTGAGCAATATCTGATATAATCCCATTTTCAGCGCTCATTCAGTGAGAATAATCAAGAGTGTCCTGGGCAGCATCAGACAATTAAGATTTAGGAAAATCTCCAAAAAGCTGAACCCTAGGTCACTAATATTTTTGCTCTGGCTTTTATCTGGAAAATAACATTATATGTTCCAGGCAATTTCTCTATAGAATTATCTTTTAATAACAAAAATGGCAGACAGGAAGAGTGATGAGTACAAGAACAGGTTAATTGGACTAATTTGTGTACAAACAAATATGAATACATATTACAGTAATGTCATAACTTTATTTGTATGTTACATAACTGTTCTATTCTTAAATGTTAATACTATTCTGCTTGCAGCAGTTACTATTTTGCAGACATTTGACAATCTGGTCAATTTCTAGTCTTGAGCAATTTCAGAGGAAATTGTAACCCCCAATTTCTGTAGGTATTCCAGACATGAAAGACATTTCCCCTGACTTTTTAAGTGAAGCTCATCCCACAACAGCTTAATATTGTTGAGATATGGTGATTATCTACATTACAGATGGACAGCTAATGTAAGTCTATAGGCAACTGCAGACTGATGTATTTTTCCTCTTTTGCATCTAGACCCTCTGTTTCTTTTTCCATCCCGGTTAGATCCAGTTTGCCCTCTTCTCTAAAGACAGTAGTTGACACCTATGTATGAAATCTTAAAGGGATTGTTTCAACCAAATAATCCCTTTTTTTAAATGATGCCGGTCCGGGGATCAGCATGTAATGCGAGGTCTGGGAGTGGTATAAGGCCAACGTGCAGGGTAGTCGCAGAACGATGGAATGGAGACCAGGAATTGATTTCCTCCATTCCAGCTTTACTTAGGCTGGTGTTGCCCTGACACACAACCACAGCAGACAGCAACAAAATACTTCTCAGGATACACAAGAGATTGAGTCTCTTTAAACACGTTTCAACTCAACTCTAGTTCAACGGTTCAAGAAATGATGGCGTACACACCATTGCAAGACAAATCTTAGGGCACTCTTCCCTGATACAGGGAACATTATCCCTCTTTAAATTCAGGTCCCTCATTAATCAGGGGCATGTATAAAAATCATAGGGCAAAAGTTAGAACTAGGCCCCCAAATCCCTTTCCCACAAAAAAATTTATACTGTGCATTCTAACTAAAGTAATTAGAACATAATGCCCATCAGACCACCTGGATTGGCACGGCATGGGATTGAACAGGCAAGTATTGTTTTTTTCTCCACTTTCAGTAAATTTTCTTTAAAAGAGTTATCCGATGATGCAAACTTGATCGCCTGTCCTCAGAGCCATGTACGTAATGAAAAAGAAGCAGAGCTCATTTGAGCTCAGTGGCCATTTCAAACAGCAAATCGGCGGGGGTGCCAAGAGTCGGACCTCCACCAATCAAGTATTGATGGCCTTTCCTGAGGATAGGCCATCAATGTTACATCACTGGATAACCCCTTAAAGATTTGGACAACTCCTTTAATTCTAAACCCCTTTTATTTTTACATTTCCTCCCCTGCCAGTCAGATCTCTTTAAGGCCCCCTTCAACTCCCCCAATCTCCCCAACACACACTCTCACACATCCAAGCCAAGTACCTCTTTACGACTGAGCCTTATTCTCCTGCAGTTATTCTTGTCTTGACAGGAGGAGATTGGAGCATAGGAGTATAGGGCTAGAAGAAGACTCCAGGCTAGTTGGCTAATAAGGAGAGCCAGCCTTACCGCTTATTGGCTAGCTGAGTGATGTGACATTTCTGGGGCATAGTCATGACGGTGAACAGGCTGCTGCCTACATGACTATCTCTATGTGTCTATAAGTAAGAGAGAGAAATAGACAGCCAGGCAGGCGGCAGCAGACACAGAGTAAATAATGATGCCTAGATAGGGGCCCCATAGCTGCTGCATAGTCTACCTCCATTGGAGGTATGCCACTGTCCTTGATCTTCTGGCTGGCAGCCTATCAAATTACACTGTGGGGAGACTCCCGCCAGTTTACCTGCCAATCGCACACTGTCTCTCATGGCGAGGTTCCTTGCTAGTCATGATGGAACGGAAAAGCGCCTTCCCCAAACTGTTCCCACAAAGTTGGAAGCATACAATAGTCCAAAATTTCTTGGTATGCTAAAGCATTGATATATCCCTTCACTGGAACTAAGGGTCTACCCCTGAAAATCCACCTGATAACATTATCCCTCCTCAACCAAACTTTACAGTTGGCACAATGCAGTCAGGTAGGTAACGTTGTGCTAGCATTCGCCCAACCCAGACTCATTCATCAGACTGCCAGAATGGGAGGCATGATTCATCATTCTACAGAACATGTTTCCCTGCTTCAGAGTCCATTGGCGACGAGCTTTACACCACTCCATACGATGCTTGACATCGTGATTGGTGATGTAAGGCTTACATGCAGCTGCTCATCTATGGAAACCCATGCGATAAAGCTCCTGGTGCACAGTTTTTGTGCTTCCTTGGTGGCTCAGTTGCTTTGGTTCCTAAACTCTTCCACTTTGCAATAATAACACTCACAGTTGATCGTGGAATATCTAGGAGGGAAGAAATTTCAGGAACTGACTTGTTACAACGGTGACATCCTATTACAGTACTACGCTGGAATTCAGTGCGTTCTTTAGAACAACCCATTCTTTCACAAATGTTTGTAAAGGAAGACTACATAGCTAGGTGCTGGGTTTTAAACTCCTGTGGAAATGGGACTGAAATAAACACATGAATTCAATGATTAAGAGGTCTGTCCCAATACTTTTGTCCATATAGTATATAAATATATAGATATTTATTTTATGTGTTGAATAGATAAATATTCATTTTTTACCCACATATTTATACCTGAATACGGAGAGCAGGAAAGAGAGAGGACTTTGTGGCAGTGATTTAACAGACCCACAGTTCTTTCTATTGTTGAGCACTCTGGTTACTAGAACTGATATTTAATTTGAATCTTTTCCTGGTAGTCCAGTACTGGGATGGAGCACTGGGCAATTGCCTAGATTTAAACAGCCTAAAAACAGCCCTGTTAATACTAAGGCCCTATGTACACGACCATGCATTTGCATTCGCATACTATCCGCAATTGCGTAGCTGCAATTGCGGATAGTATAGGGCACATTATATCCTATATGCCAGTGCACATGACCGTGGTCTCCGCGGTCTGTGCATTGCCCGGAGCCCAGAGCGCCAAAAAAATAGGACAAAAAATAGGACATGCCATTTTACATGCCGCATTTGCGGACTGGGCTTATTAAACTCAATGCACTTTTGTGTATACATGATCCGTGATTGCGGACGGCCCACGGATGACACTCCTCGTGCCATCCATGCCGTAAACATGGACCGTGCACAAAGCTACGGTCGTGTGCATGAGGCCTCTTGAAAGACCACAAAAAGGTATGATCTTATCTGCAAAAGAGTTCCTGGACTGCAGCCCTTCTTGGTAGTCCCTGGACTTTGGAAAACATAGTAAGGGCCGGCATTGAAAGGACTAGTGGTAAAGTCCAGACCATATCAAGATTCAAAACCTGGAACAGGAGAATTGACTAATTCAGACGTGGCAGAATTGCTGTTGAATTCCACTGCAGTCCGCAGTGGAATTCTGCAGCAGCCGTTTTTTTCATTTCGTTCTATACATTTTTAGGAAAGTTAGTTCAGACGTTGCAGAAAATAACTGTGCGGACATCAGGCTGCGGTGCAGAATTTTCCCTTCGCAGCATGCTCTTTCTATTGCGGAGAAGAAGCGGAATTTCACTGCGGATTTCAGCCTTTGCAATGCAAAAACTGAAATCTGTGGTAAGTCCGCTGTGATATCTGGAACGTCTGAATTATCTGTCAAATATGCAAATGTTGGTGCAGATTTGTTGAGTAATTGCCCCAAATCTGCACCAACATTTGCAGCGGAAAAATTCTGCCACGTCTGAACATGGCCTAACTAGGCAGGACGACATCAAGACTCAAACTGAAAATGGTAGTAGGAGTTGGAACAGGACGACAAAAAGTGGCGTATTACAATTCAACTCAAAGGCTATACCAGGAGACAGACTGGAACAAAGCAACAAAACCAGAGCGCAAAGCAAGGATATAATCACAACCTGTCACATAGGCTTACATCTGAAAATGCTAGCAGTTTACCAAACTTCCTGGTGTGACATCATCAACAAACACCACTTGTCACAAAGGAAGTTGGGGTGAGGTATGGAGGGTAGCACACACCAAATGTTTCTTTAGTGAGACTCCCAGCTTGTTTTTTTTAACTGGAACAAGGTTTACTCCACCCATTGAACCTTACCTGATTATCATATTGAAAAATAATAAACTTTATTTTATTGTATTTTGTGTATAAAATAGAAAATGTTGTATCCCTTCAACAGAACACATTGTACAACCTGATTTTAGGCATCTGCTGCGTATGTTGTGTCCATAGGGGATTAACCTTCATCAAAAAGAGGGTAAATGTAAAGGATCTGCCAGGCACAGCTTCTGTATCCACGCCCATAGGTAATCAGTCTGCACCTGCTTCTATGTCTGTGAGACTGACTCCATCTTCCACCACTCAGGATGGCAGGCTTAGGATTGGGAGAGCCTATCACAGCCTGGCCAGACGGAGCTAGCTCCCGCCCTCTGTCTATTTATACCTGCCTTTCCTGTTCCTCCTTTCTTGTGATTCTTCTGTTTGGTTTCCTAGCCCTGCTGCAGCTTCTGTACTATTTGACCCTACTTCATATGACCCTGGCTTACTGACTACTCTTCTGCTCTGCGTTTGGTACCTCGTACACTCCTGGTTTGACTCGGCTTGTTCACTACTCTCCTGCTCTGCGTTTTGTACCTCGAACACTCCTGGTTTGACTCGGCTCCTTCACCACTCTTGTTGTTCACGGTGTTGCCGTGGGCAACTGCCCCATTTCCCTTTGCTTCTGTGTACCCTTGTCTGTTTGTCTGTCGTGCACTTATTGAGCATAGGGACCGTCGCCCAGTTGTACCCCGTCGCCTAGGGCGGGTCGTTGCAAGTAGGCAGGCACTGAGTGGCGGGTAGATTAGGGCTCACTTGTCTGTTTCCCTACCCCCATCATTACAGTAATTTTATATTAGGATTGTATATTTGACACAAATTGAATGTAAAATCCCAGTATATCTATATTAAGGTATTTTGTGGAAAATGTAAATACTCATTTAATACATTTTTAATCAAAGGGGTTGTCAAGACATGGGGTGGTTTTCATACTAATGATGTATCCACAGGATAGGTCATCAATATATGATCATGGGGGTCCCCTACCCAGACCCGCACCGATCAGCTATCCAGGCGCCAAATGTTATGCGGTGGTCGGTGCTGAAAGCTAATGGCTCCAGTCACAGTAAAGCGAGCGAGCTGCAGTACTGCTCCAGCTCTGGAGGAAACTCATCGGAATGGCCGCCATGAAATACTACATCTCCCCAGCAGCCCTTGCAGTACCTGGCTAATTGCCGCGGTGGCTTTTTTCTGAAAGGGGATGTCTCTAATGAGACAACCCACTTAATCAAGAATTTTTTAATACAGGTACACTGCTTTTAATAGGGAAATTACCATTAAATGCATTGAGCATAGTGGTAAAGCAACATTTTCAGGAAAATCTTCTACATTTCTGATTTCCATGCATTGTAAACAATTGTTTTGTGACCGCAAACTCACCATTTATCTAGGAAAAAGTGCACGACACTCTGAATATAGATGTAGTCAGATTCAGTGGGATACCAATCTGTAAAGTTTTATATAAGGAGATACTCCACGCTCACAAACCATGTTTCGATCAAATATAGACCTTTTTCCAAACAATTAGATTGCTAGTAGGCTAGTTGCATATAATTGCACTTTGTACTGCGATGCCCATCGCTTTAGCTAGGGTAGCTGAATCATGATCATCAATAGATGGTTTAGAAATATCTCTGGAACTTTGGCTGAGACACCCCAACCATTATTTTGAGCCCTTTCAGGAATAATCAAAGGGGTTTTTCAAGATATATAATTTAAAGTTTGTGGTCACAATTGAATTATATGCACAAACTTTTCAATAGACTTAGGGTCCTCTTAGACAGCATGACATGGGCCATGTAAATGAGCGCCGATCAACGAGACATCTCATTCATGTTGCTCATTTGTTTCTTTCACAAGGAGCTATGTTTGGGGACAAGCGAACGTTACCACTCGCCCCCATACATTTCTATCATGTCGGCAGCACATCTTCCCATTTACAAAGGGAGATGTGTTGCAGACATCGATAATATTTCTTGCAGCATAAACAATAAAATCAGCCGATGAATGAGCGTTTGCTCATTCATCGGTTGATTGTTGTCCTGTTTACACAGGGCAATGATCAGGAACGAGCGTTCATATGAATGCTCATTTGCCCGATCATTTTTTCCTCAATTCCAACCTGCAGAGGTGTAAGCACCAGTCTTTACTGCAGCCTGGGGTTAAGTAATATATGATGACTGATGTCATCAGTTGTAAACAGTCTCTGTTCCATCGAGTTTTCATTTTTGATTTGGTGGCTGGTGGCCAGAATAGAGCTGAGGGTCTGTTCTTTTTACCGTTGAAGCAGAAGAACTAACAGATCCTAAAGGAAGGCATCCATTTGGAATAAAATGGTCATGTGTGAAGACCGGTATGCCAGCTGAACAGTACTACAGCCTGAGGGAGAGGCATAAGTCCACTGTATTCCCCAAGCAAGGCTGCTTGTGAATATTGCCCTAATATTTTTTTTCGAGTATCAGTTTAAAGGTAGTAACTGGAGGCACCAGCCTGGCTACTATGGAAAGGTTATATCATCTAAGGTGGCAGATAAAGAGTA
Organism: Rhinoderma darwinii; assembly: GCF_050947455.1. Taxonomy (NCBI): domain Eukaryota; kingdom Metazoa; phylum Chordata; class Amphibia; order Anura; family Rhinodermatidae; genus Rhinoderma; species Rhinoderma darwinii. The sequence continues at coordinate 281,247,117 of NC_134689.1, read as the reverse complement.
CAGTTCACAGTAAGGGCTCGAGTCATTTGTGCAGCGCTTAGATCTTAATTATCTTGATTGCTTCAAGTGATGCTGCTACTCAAAATATAAGTCAAGATCCTTATTTTTTTGACCCTTCCAACCTCCTGTTTCTCTGTGCAGAGGAAACATACATGCGTGTGAAGCAGTGTCAACTCAGAGTGATCCGATGCAATTTATCTAATCTCTGCAGGGCTCAGCCATCAAAAGTGATATTCTCTCTCAATATTGGAGTTTTACGGAAGTTATATTGTAGCACACTACAGAGCTATGTGAAAAGAACTGTATTGTGCTAGACAGTGATAGGACATTCATTTTTATCCATAAAGACTAGCATGGATTTCTTCAAATGAAACAGGCAGAGTAGATATATGCTATATCTGAAATGACAAGTATGCCCAATTGAACTAATGGATTTTTGTGCTATTTATGCAATGCAGAGAACTGATCAGAGAAAACGGGGTATGTCTAGTTACCTAGTCACATGAAACCTTTGTTCCAGACATTCATGAGGGCCCCAGTTGGACCGCTACAAATGCACCCCAGTGTAGTGGTGTGGACTGATTTCACTAGACCCTGCTATCACCTAGGAACAACCTCCAAAAAAGTTTATGGGAATCATTTCAGACTGTACCCTCTTCTATGGTTAATGGGAGGAAGCAATAATTCAAAAGTTATCATGACATCTGCAGTCATGACAACCTATATACCAATGATAGTGGCTATTATATTGGCTGCTAGCATGATTTCTGTCCGAATAAAATGTCAGTCCCAGTGTGATACCTCTTCTTCATTGTAGAATTATTTTAACTCTTTAAAGCACATGTGGCTCTTGCCCCCCTGCATGTGGCTTCTTAGCTGTTGGCAACTTCAGATATTATTATGCACTAGTGACATCAGGAATGTCATAGCATTACTAGAATTCGGCACTAGGGTCAATACTATATCACTGGTAGTTAACACAAGGGTAAAATCCATATTATTTAGCCATATCTTTAATAGTCTTTTTGCCCTTTAATACCCAGTGTGGCACAATACCACCTGTCATATTTGAAAGTGACTTGCGACCTACGGAAGGTTGGGCACATCTTGGTATTCCCAACTAAAAATGTTATTAGGATATGCCAAAACATTCTGATTGGTGAAGTACAGACCTTTGGTACCCCTATCGTCCCCCAAAACAAAGGGACAAAGGTCCCTTTAGCATTACTCCTCCACCACAGCGCTCTCTGCCACCCACTGTGCAGGAACTCCTATACAGCTTCATTAAAGTTAGTATGGCTATGTTGTAGTTTTCTGTACAGTGGGTGGCCAGGAGCAATGCTGGTAAAATCGGTAAAGAAGCAATACGCCATCACTTCCTACAGTGGGAAAATCCCTATAAATTTTGATATAATTAAATCACATGACCATGAAACATTATATGCATCCATTTGTTGAGACAATAACATATATTACACCACAAAGTGGAGTCAAGTACACTAAGTGGCCACTATAATAGGTACATCTTTCTAGTATTGGCTAGGATCACAGCCAGAATTCTTTGTTCACTCAACTAGAAAACTTCCTTGAGGAATACTAGTGCATGTTGAAAAGGCAGCATCATGTTGTTGTACAGATTTTTCAGCTGCACATTTATTATCTGTCCCACCACAACCCAAAGGTGACATTTTGGATGAGGTCTGGTGAAGGTGCAGGTCATTGGATACACTGAACTCATTGTTATACTCACAGAACCAGTTTGAAGTGACGTGTGACATGGCATGTTATCAGCTGGAAGCAGTCATTACATGATAAGTACTGTGGCTGTAATAAGAGAAATGAGGGAATTCTGGCAGATTTGAAGTGCGTCTTGAAAGGTGCATGAATATCTTATAGTACATACGGCAGTGATTGTTGTATTCAATATCCTAATCTTAATAATGGCACATCTGTAGGGATCTGAGGGTGAACAATCCATTCCCAGTGAGTTAGCACAGTCTGAAGCACGGCCTGAATGTCATAATAGCGAGACTTAACGTAATGGCTTGGAGGCGAAAAGTTCAGTACCAACATTATGATAAAGGAAAAAAAGAGCACAGACTTCCTCTCAATAACATAAAACAAGAACATAATGAATAAAACATCATATTTTTTGTAGTATAGAAGCTGTGTGCAGCACATTTCACCGACTGGAGCCAGTGTGTGACCACAATTAGAACCCAGTCTTTTCTGCTGAGTAGTTTTGGTTTCTGTAATTTTCTTGTAATGATTAGACTTGAAATGTAGATGTAATTGCTTTGATTCGTTTAGAAGAACCTTGATTAGGTCAAAGTCGGCTCATCCAAATGCATTTACCAATAGTTAGATAATAAATCCTAAAAAACCGCAGTTTTTACTTCTAAATGCTTTCATGTTCACCTTCCGTTTATTCCTCTTCTTAAAAGTAAATTTCTACAAGAAAACGTTAACAGTTTGCATTTACGTTATCTGGCACCTGCTTAGTCCTTCTGCATCTTAAGCTGGCATATGTCAACTCGTATGTCAATAAGTCATTATATCTTATTATAATATGTAGACATTTTAATAAGTGATTATTATTTGTATTTTTCTAAAGTCTCTATTTAGGAATTTTATACAATATGTTAAAGGGATAGTGTATAAACTTACAGAGAGGAAGGGAGGTGGCCATAATCATAATAGTCATAAAGATAGTTAGAAAAGATTCCTGCAGACTAGCACACATACGTTCATCACAGTCATGGGTGAAGAAAATCATTCATATTGGAAAAGTCCTTTGAAAAAAAAAAAAATTTTGACTAATTATTTCATATCAAGTGATATTTGTCAAGTTTCTGTCCAAGTTTCCATTTTGTTCTTTCATAGGAGTGGGTTAATTTACTTTAAACACTCCAGCATTGTAAGTGTGTCTACTTCTTTCCAGTGCCTTAATAATCTTTTTTTTGTAAAGCGCCATACACTTCCAGGGCACTATACATATGAAATACAAAAGAGTTTATATACATAACATGCATAAATAAGAAAAAAAAAAGCTAAACCAAGAATGCACAATAAACATGATCATACTGAGTGACAGATTTGAACAGAAGGAAAGGGTGCCTTGCCCGCGAATGCTTACAATCTACGAGAGAAGGAGACAGTAGGTGAGGGTAGAAGCTGCTTATACAGGTGTGTAATGAAGACAGTGTTATTATAGGTTGTAACTCTTCTTAAGAGATGTTTTCTTTTTAAAGTTGCTTTAACCTCTTGGTGACATGACAGCCGCCAAGGGGGAGTATAGAGTGGGCTCACAGGATGGGCCCGCTCCATATTCAGCGGGTGTAGACTGTAATATACAGCCGACACTTCACTGCAATGGCTGGGATCAGAGAGTACTTTGATCTCAGTCATTTAACCACTTAGATGAAGTAGTCAATAGAGACCGCGGCATCTAAGCCATTAGAAAGAGAGGGCACTCCCCCCCCAACAGCCCATCATGGCAGCCTGGGGGCCTGGTCTGCCATCTTTATTTTCCTATAAAGTCCTGCCAGAGCCAGTAAATAGCACAATACACTGCAATACATAAGCAATACAAAAATATTTCTGCAATACGTAAGCAAGCAATCGAACAATTGCTAGTTCACATCCTCTAGGGGGACTAATAAAGAAGAAAGTAAAAAAGAGTCAAATAAAGTTTTTCTTAAAGGGGACCTGTCACAAGGTTATATAAGTTGAGGTGGTTTACTGACTTGAATAGTGCTGTCTCCCTGATTCCAGCGCTGTTTTTTTTCCCCTGGACCCCCTAACAATCTATAATTGGGCTTATCACTAATATGTGGTATTTATACTACTGGCATTCTCTTACGTCGCGGAGTGACTCATTCAGACACCCAGGGTTTTACCTTGGCACCCCTCGCTAGAGTTATATTCAAATTTTTCACAACAGGCTCTCTGTTTTGCCGGGGGGGTCACAGTGTTTTGCGGTCAATCGAGCCACGAAAGGTGATTCTAATAATCAAATCTAACATGTACAATATTCCAAATATACCCTATATTAAAGTGGACTCTAAATAAATAAATTCCATGTCCAGAATGTTTAACTGGATTTTGAAACCATGTATATAATTACATAAGCATACATACCTACCGACCTGCCTACCTACCTACCTACCTACCCACACCTCAGTCCATTTAGTTAGGCTATGCACTGGGGAAGGGTGGAGGACAGTGCGGCATGCGCAGTAAGCTGCGAAAAATCTCCTGGCTAGCGCACAGATACGGTGCCGCCAGGACCAAGCTCAGTACATAAATTCAACACCAGAACAAAGCCCAGTACATAAATGCATCACCAGAACAAAGTTCAGTACATATATACAGCACCAGAACAATGTTCAGTTCATATATACAGCATCAGAACCAAGCTCGGTGCATATATACAGCACCAGAACAAAGTTCAGGATATAGATACAAATACCAGAACCAAGCTCAGGACATAAATACATCACCAGAAACAAGTTTAGTGCATACAAACAGCACCAGAATCAAACTCAGTAGATAAATACAACACCAGAACCAAGATCAATACATAAATACAGCACCAGAACCAAGCTCATACATAAATACAGCACCAGAACAAAGCTCAGTACATATATACAGTACCAGAACAAAGCTCGGTACATATATACAGCACAAACACAAATACAGCTCAGTACAGAGATCATTTGTAAATTCAGTTTAACCCCTGCCATAAAAGTTTGTACAACGTAAAACTACAGCTCTCAGTATGGCCTGAACAATGGAGGATATGCTGGGAGTTGCTGTTTCACAAAAAAGAACGATGCACCCATCATCTCGCTGCAGATCATACAGTGACTACAGTACTGATCAGTCACAGGGAGAATAAACATTTACATGTAGTGACTCACAGGTGATGTCTTCTCAGATTGGAGTCATTCTGTTTCTCTTTTATTTTTTTATCCAGTCTAAACGTTCTTGATGACACCTCCTGGCCTCGACCCATTTCTGCAGAGTTTGCCGCCCAGATGTCTTCGGCTGCTCACTTTTCCAATAAAATTCTCATGGTGCAACACTCTATGTCCCTAAATATAATAGTATCATACACTGTGCCCTGAATATAATAGTGCTACACACTGTGCTCCTGAATATAATAGTACTATACACTGTGCCCCTGAAAATAATAGTACCATACACTGTGCCCATGAATAAAATTTTGTCAAACACTGTAAAGCACCACACACACACAGTGCTCCCTGTAGATAGTGCCACTTACAATCCCCTCTGTAGATCGTGCCCCTCATAGAGCCCCCTGTAGATAGTGCTGCGCATAGAGCCCCTTGTATATAGTGCCCCCATAGACTCCCATGTAGATAGTGCCCCCTGTAGATAGTGCCCCCTGTAGAGACCCCTGTAGATAGTGCACCCCAAATAGTCCCCTGTAGATTGGGCCCCCTGTAGAATCCCCTGTAAATAGGGTCCCCTGTAGATAGGACCCCCTGTAGATAGGGCCCCCGTGGAGTCCCCTGTAGATAGGCCCCCCTGTAGATTCCCCTATAAATAGTGCACCCTGTAGAGTCCCCTGTAAATAGTCTTCCCTGTAGAGTTGTCTCTAGATAGTGCCCCCTGTAGAGTCCACTGTAGATAGGGTCCCTATAGAGTCCCCTATAGATAGGACCCCCTGTAGATAGAGTTCCCCATAGAGTCCCCTGTAGATAGGCCCCCGTAGATTCCCCTATAGATAGTGCCCCCTGTAGAGTCCCCTGTAGATATTGCCCCCTGTAGCATTCCCGGTAGGTAGGGCCCCTGTGGATAGGGCCTCCACAGAGTCTCCTGTAGATAGTGCCACCTGTAGATAGTGCCCACTGTAGAGTACCCTGTAGATAGTGCCCCTGTGTGCCAAATAGTCCCCTTTAAGTAAGGCCCCCAGTAGAGTCCCTTGTAGATAGGCCTCCATAGACTCCCCTGTAGATTGTGCCCTCTGTAGAGTCCCTTGTATAAAGTGCCCCCTGTAAAGTCTCCTGTAGATAGAGCCCCCCATAAAGTCCCCTGTGGATAGGGCCCCTGTAGATAAGGCCTCCATAGAGTCCCCTGTAGCTAGTGTTACCTGTAGACAGTGCCCCCTGTAGAGTCCCCTGTAGATAGTGCCTCCTGTAGAGTCTCCTGTAGATAGTGCCCCTGCAAAATCCCCCATAGATAGGGCCCCCCATAGAGTCCCCTGTAGATAAGTTCCCCTGTAGAGTCCCCTGTAGATAGGGCCCCCGTAGAGTCCCCTGTAGATAGTGCTCCCTGTGGCATCCCTGTGGATAGGGCCCCCTGTAGAATTCCCTGTAGATAGGGCCCCCTATAGAGTCCCCTCTATATAATGCCCCCTGTAGTCCCCTGTAGAGTGTTCCCCCTATAGTGTTTGCCCCCTGTAGATATTTTCCCCAACACTGCCCACTGTAAAAGAAAAAAACAAACACATTATCTGGCCTCATACAGTGGAACAACGGCGTTATTATGTCATCCTGTGCCTCGCCTGGCGGCACTAGACAAATGAATTGTATCTGCGTCCTGAGGACGTGGATACAATTGAGTTCAGGGGACCGGTTCTGCGTTCCCCGGTTGTAATTTTAGCAACCAGTTCGCGAGAGCTGGGGCGAGCCAGCTGGAACCCACCCCTGGTTATACTCCTGCATTATGTTGTAAGCTTATGATTATTATTACTGCCAATAATATATTTCTATAAGGGCTGGTTCACATCAGCGTTGGCTTTCTGTTCAGGGGTTCCTTCTGAGGTTTCCGTCGGGTGAACCCCTCAACGGAAAGTCAAACGGAAACCTTAGCTTCCGTTTGCATCACCATTGATATCAATGGTGACGGAAACATTGCTAATGGTTTCCGTTTGTCACCATTCCGTCAGGTTTCCGTTTTTCGACGGAATCAATGGCTCAGTCAACTGATGATATCAATGGTGATGCAAACGGAAGCTGTGAACCGGCCCTTATTTTGTTAATCTCAAAAATTTTACTATTTTAGTTTTCTTGTTATTGGTATTAATATTTCTTGTTATTGGTATTAATATTTTTTTTTTATCTTGGTCACTTATAAAGCATACATGGGAGTTTGATGGTAGGCATCATTTATATTTGTACATAAGCATGTGTCTATGTGTCTGGTTTCCTGTCTTTGCTTTTCTAATACGAAAACTGTGCATGTTTCATGTTTGTGTTTTCTGTATGTTAGTATCATATACCAGTGTGAGTGTCAGTTATTTTTCTCTGTTATGTTTTATTGATTTCCACATGCAGGGATAATTTTTGAGCTACTGGAAAAGTTTACACCTCACCCTTGTGAAAGCTTCCAGGTGATGGCCCATACAAACAAAATATGTCTTATAAATGATAGGCAGACAACTAAAAAAGCATCCAAGTATTTAAAAAAGTATATGGCAATTTGACATAGTAAGACCTTAGTGACTATAAACGTTATTTAAAATGGGAGTTCACTCTTACTCCTTGAAGAAAGGGCCAATTTTGGTCTTGAGGACCAGAAGATTTATTTTTTATTTTTCCTCTTTGCTGTTAAGGATCTGCCAGGCACAGCTTCTGTATCCACGCCCATAGGTAATCAGTCTGCACCTGCTTCTATGTCTGTGAGACTGACTCCATCTTCCACCACTCAGGATGGCAGGCTTAGGAGTGGGAGAGCCTATCACAGCCTGGCCAGACGTAGCTAGCTCCCGCCCTCTGTCTATTTATACCTGCCTTTCCTGTTCCTCCTTGCTTGTGATTCTTCTCTGTTGGTTTCCTAGCCCTGCTGCAGCTTCTTGAACTACTTGTCCCTGCTTCAATACGACCCTGGCTTACTGACTACTCTTCTGCTCTGCGTTTGGTACCTCGTACACTCCTGGTTTGACTCGGCTTGTTCACTACTCTCCTGCTCTGCGTTTGGCACCTCGTACTCTCCAGGTTTGACTCGGCTCGTTTACTACTCTTGTTGCTCACGGTGTTGCCGTGGGCAACTGCCCCGTTTCCCTTTGCTCTGTGTTTCCTTGTCTGGTTGTCGTGCACTTACTGAGTGTAGGGACCGTCCCCTAGTTGTACCCCGTCGCCTAGGGCGGGTCGTTGCAAGTAGGCAGGGACAGAGTGGCGGGTAGATTAGGGCTCACTTGTCTGTTTCCCTATCCCTGTCATTACATAATCACAAGCCCATATACCTACTCTACCCTGGTCCCTCACACCACTATGGACCCCCTTGAGACCCTGGTTCATCAAATGCAGGGTCTCTCCCTACAGGTCCAGGCCCTGGCTCAGAGGGTCAACCAGCCTGATGCTACCATGGTAGTCACCTCACCTCTTGAACCCCACCTCAAGTTGCCCGACCGGTTCTCAGGGGACCGGAAGACTTTTTTCTCCTTTCGGGAGAGTTGTAGGCTCTATTTTCGTTTAAAGCCCCACTCCTCAGGTTCTGAGAGCCAGCGGGTGGGTATAATTATGTCCCGGCTCCAGGAAGGGCCCCAAGAATGGGCCTTCTCCTTGGCTCCTGACGCCCCTGAACTTTCCTCCGTTGATCTTTTCTTTTCTGCTCTCGGACTCATCTATGACGAGACTGACAAGACTGCTTTTGCCGAGAGTCAGCTGGTGAGCTTACGTCAGGGTAAGAGACCTGTTGAGGAGTATTGCTCTGACTTTAGGAAGTGGTGCGTAGCTTCTCGGTGGAATGACCCTGCCTTAAGGTGCCAGTTTAGGTTGGGTCTGTCGAACGCCCTGAAAGATCTGCTAGTTAGTTATCCCTCTTCTGACTCCCTAGACCAGGTTATGGCTTTAGCGGTACGACTTGACCGACGTCTCAGGGAAAGACAACGTGAACGTTTATGTGTTTTCTCCTCTTACTCCCCCATGATGCCTCCCGAGGTTCCGTTGCTTCGTTCCTCCCCGGAAGACTCGGAGGTACCTATGCAACTCGGGGCCTCCGTGTCCCCCCAAAAATGTAGAGATTTCCGCAGGAAGAATGGTCTCTGCTTCTACTGTGGGGATGACAAGCATCAAGTGAACAACTGTCCTAAGCGTAAGAATGCAGCCGGAGAACTTCCGTGCCTAAGTGATCATCGGGTAGGTCACTTGGGCGCACAGGTATTTCCCGTAAATATGAAACGTAATAAAATCTTGCTTCCCTTTCAGGTCTCAATTGGTGGTAGGTCTGCTACCGGCAGTGCCTTCGTGGATTCAGGGTCTTCTGCTAATATCATGTCTATGGAATTTGCTATGTCTCTAGCTATGCCTTTGATTGATTTGCCTAAACCTGTCCCGCTAGTGGGTATCGACTCCACTCCTCTTGCTAATGGTTATTTTACACAGCATACCCCTGTTTTTGAACTCCTTGTTGGCTCCATGCATTTGGAGCAGTGCTCTGTACTGTTAATGCAGGGATTATCGTCCGATTTGGTTTTAGGCCTTCCCTGGTTGCAGTTGCATAATCCCACGTTTGACTGGAATTCTGGGGACCTTACCAAGTGGGGTAATGAATGCTTGACGTCCTGTTTTTCTGTTAATTCTATTTCTCTCCCTGAGGAGGTGAACACTCTACCTGAGTTTGTTCAGGACTTCGCCGATGTTTTCTCTAAGGAGGCCTCCGAAGTGTTACCTCCTCATAGAGAATATAATTGCACAATCAATTTGGTACCAGGAGCTAAGCTCCCTAAGGGTAGGATATTTAATCTCTCTTGTCCCGAACGTGAAGCCATGAGAGAGTATATCCAGGAATGCCTGGCCAAGGGTTACATTCGCCCCTCTACTTCTCCGGTAGGTGCTGGCTTCTTCTTCGTAGGGAAGAAGGATGGTGATCTTAGGCCATGCATTGACTACCGAAGCTTGAATAAGGTCACTGTAAGGAACCAATATCCCCTTCCTCTGATTCCTGATCTCTTTAATCAGGTTCAGGGGGCCCAATGGTTCTCTAAATTTGATCTACGGGGGGCGTATAACCTTATCCGCATCAAAGAGGGGGATGAGTGGAAGACTGCGTTTAACACGCCCGAAGGTCATTTCGAATACCTCGTCATGCCCTTTGGGTTGTGTAATGCTCCCGCGGTCTTCCAGAATTTCATAAATGAGATTTTAAGAGACTACCTGGGGGTATTTCTTGTAGTGTACCTTGATGACATACTTGTGTTTTCCAAGGACTGGTCCTCCCACATTGAGCATGTCAGGAAGGTGCTCCAGGTGCTTCGAGAAAACAAACTGTTTGCGAAGACCGAAAAATGTGTGTTTGGGGTGCAGGAGATACCATTTTTGGGCCAAATCCTCACTCCTCATGAATTCTGCATGGACCCTGCCAAGGTCCAGGCTGTGGCGGAATGGGTCCAACCTGCCTCCCTGAAGGCGTTACAGTGCTTCCTGGGGTTCGCTAATTATTACAGTAGGTTTATTGCTAACTTCTCGGTCATCGCTAAGCCTCTTACGGATCTCACTCGCAAATGTGCTGATCTCCTCCACTGGCCTCCTGAGGCTGTCCAGGCTTTTGAGGTCCTTAAGAAGTGCTTTATCTCGGCCCCGGCGCTGGTTCAGCCAAACCAAATGGAGCCATTTATCGTGGAGGTTGACGCGTCCGAGGTGGGAGTGGGGGCTGTCTTGTCCCAGGGTACCAGGTCCCTCACCCATCTCCGTCCCTGTGCCTACTTCTCCAGGAAGTTTTCACCCACTGAGAGTAATTATGATATTGGCAACCGCGAACTCTTAGCCATTAAATGGGCATTTGAAGAGTGGCGCCACTTCCTGGAGGGGGCTAGGCACCAGGTAACGGTCCTTACCGACCACAAGAATCTGGTTTTCCTAGAATCTGCCCGGAGGCTAAACCCGAGACAAGCTCGTTGGGCGTTATTTTTTACCAGATTCAACTTTGTGGTTACCTATAGGGCTGGGTCTAAAAATGGTAAGGCTGATGCACTGTCACGTAGCTTCATGGCCAGCCCTCCTTCGGAGGAAGATCCTGCTTGTATTTTGCCTCCAGGTATAATCATTTCCGCTATTGATTCTGATTTAATTTCTGAAATTGCGGCTGATCAAGGTTCAGCTCCCGGGAGTCTTCCTGAGAACAAGCTGTTTGTTCCCCTGCAATTCCGGCTAAGGGTACTTAGGGAAAATCATGACTCTGCACTATCTGGCCATCCAGGCATCCTGGGTACCAAGCACCTCATTGCCAGAAACTATTGGTGGCCTGGGTTGCCTAAAGACGTTAAGGCCTACGTCGCCTCTTGTGAGGTTTGTGCCAGGTCCAAGACTCCCAGGTCCCGACCAGCGGGCTTACTACGTTCTTTGCCCATTCCCCAGAGACCTTGGACCCATATCTCCATGGATTTTATCACCGATTTGCGTCCATCTCAAGGCAAGTTGGTGGTGTGGGTTGTAGTAGACCGCTTCAGTAAGATGTGCCACTTTGTGCCCCTCAAGAAACTACACAATGCCAAGACGTTAGCCACCTTGTTCGTCAAACACATCCTGCGTCTCCATGGGGTCCCTGTCAATATTGTTTCGGACAGAGGGGTACAATTTGTTTCATTGTTTGGAGAGCCTTCTGTAAAAAGTTGGAGATTGATCTGTCCTTCTCCTCTGCCTTCCATCTTGAAACTAATGGCCAAAAGGAGAGGACTAATCAATCTCTAGAACAATATTTAAGGTGTTTTATCTCTGACTGTCAATATGATTGGGTCTCCTTTATTCCCCTCGCCGAATTTTCCCTTAATAACCGGGTCAGTAACTCGTCAGGGGTCTCCCCCTTTTTCTGTAATTTTGGGTTTAATCCACGGTTCTCTTCCGTTTCACCTGGTAGTTCCAACAATCCCGAGGTAGAGGTCGTTCATCGAGAACTGTGCACAGAGGCGTCCCAGAGCATACAAAAATTCAGGCAGAAAACGTTCTGCTAACCCCTTGTTTATGGTCGGGGATCTGGTGTGGCTATCGTCTAAAAATTTGCGCCTTAAGGTCCCGTCCAAGAAGTTTACTCCCCGGTTTATAGGGACGTACAAGTTCATTGAAGTCCTCAATCCTGTCTCCTTCCGACTGGAGTTGCCCCCTTCTTTTCGAGTACGCAACGTGTTCCATGCCTCCCTCCTTAAACGCTGCTCCCCGTCCTTGGCTCCCTCGAGGAAACCTCCGATCCCTGTTCTCACCCCTGAGGGGGCAGAATTCGAGGTGGCCAAGATTGTGGACAGCAGGATGGTCCAAGGCTCCCTCCAGTACCTGGTCCATTGGAGAGGATACGGGCCTGAGGAGAGGACTTGGGTACCCACTCGGGATGTTCACGCTTGGATATTGGTCAGGAGGTTTCACCTTCGTTTCCCCAGTAAACCAGGTCCACTTAAAGGGTCCGGTGGCCCCTCATAAAAGGGGGGGTACTGTAAAGGATCTGCCAGGCACAGCTTCGGGGTTAACGCCCATAGATAATCAGTCTGCACCTCTATGTCTGTGAGACTGATTCCATCTTCCATCACTCAGGGTGGCAGGCTTAGGAGTGGGAGAACCTATCACAGCCTGGCCAGACGGAGCTAGCTCCCGCCCTCTGTCTATTTATATCTGCCTTTCCTGTTCCTCCTTTGCTTGTGATTCTTCTCCTTTGGTTTCCTGGCCCTGCTGCAGCTTCTTGTACTATTTTCCTTGCTTCATATTGACCCCGGCTTGCTGACTACTCTCCTGCTCTGCGTTTGGCACCTCGTACTCTCCTGGTTTGACTCTTATTGAGCGTAGGGACCGTCGCCCAGTTGTACCCCGTCGCCTAGGGCGGGTTGTTGCAAGTAGGCAGGGACTGAGTGGCGGGTAGATTAGGGCTCACCTGTCTGTCTCCCCACCCCCGACATTACAGAGGCACAGTTTGGTAGTCAAACCCCACCGATCAGAGCATGATGGCATATTCTGGCTATATGGACTACAAATTAAGGGACCCGACTGACACTTTCCCAAATCAGTTTAAGGCCCTTTGCAGATTTTATTTAAAAAGGATCTGTCACTAGTTTATTAATTCCATACCTCCTAACTAATCTAATAGGGGCTATGGTGCTGATAACTACAGTGTGATTTGTTTTCAAAAATGTTTATTTGTAAAGTTATGTGCATTTTTCTGAATATGCTAATTTGGCTATACTTGCCAAATGGGAGGTGACTTTTTCTTTTCCCTTTGGGCGGTGTAATGTTTTCTGTACGAGGCTGTTCAATAGTCATACAGCTTCTCCTCCTTCCCTGCCCAGGAACACAGTGTGATCATATGGTATACAGCTTGCATTACTGACTATGTTTTCAACTAGTGATATATCTGGTTGTTTTACAGCTGGAACTGAGATCCTGGTGTCATATGAAAGATTAGACTCTGTTTAGCTGTTTGAAATGATCCCCCTTCCCTCTACAATGTCTCTCATACTGTGTGAAGCAGCATAAACAGGCTCTGTCACCAGATTATAAGTGCCCCATCTCCTACATAATGTGATCGGCGCCGTAATGTAGATAACAATAGTGGTTTTTAGTTTGAAAAACAATCATTTTGAGCAAGTTATGAACAATTTTAGATTTATGGTAATTCGTTTCTTAACCCTTTTCCACTTTTGGGTATGACTGTACTTCCGAAATCAAAGTGATTTCCCACAATAGGGCGTACAGTTACGCCCAAGCTTTAAACTGTCACCATGTCAACAGACAACAGACATGGTGACAGCGTCCTGATCGCAACTGTCATAGACAGTTGCCGAGCAGGACTCGCGGCACAGGACCAATCAGAGAGGTCCCGTGCCGGCAAGAGCTGTGATTGGCCAGTCAGTACTGACAGGCAAATCACAGCGCAGGATACTTGTTTTGCCGGCATCTCCGGCTCTGACAAGCTCATTCCTGTCAGAGAGCTTGTCAGAGTCGGAAGCCGGTGAAAGTACAGTGAGTGGAAAGAACATTTGTTAAAAAACCCCCAAAAAAACAGCGATCTGCCCCTGTTGTGCCCACTGTGCCCACTGACCAGTGATCACCACCTTTGGTGCCCACTGGTTGTAAGATATATAATTATATAATTTCAGTCACCCACAGTGTCCTTCTGCCGTGTGATCTGTGCCAGCGATCACCTGTCACCGTACCTGGTCGCCATCACCCTGCTGTGTCCCTAGATTGCCCACTGCCCGAGTTCCCTGTTAGGTATGCCATGTCTCATTTAGTTTTCGCCCTGGTAGGTAGGGTACGCTTACGCTTTGAATACAGCAGGGTTGCTGGTCTGTTCTCATTGCGCAGTTGAGAATAGCGCTGTTTATTTTTTGTTAAAAAACGTTTTTAAAAAAAAGTTTAAAAAAATTACATTTAAAAAAAAAAAAAAGAAACTTGCAAAAAAAGAGTTACAGAAAAAGAGTTACAAAAAAAGAGTTAGTTAGTTAGTAGCTGAACAAAATTATGGCCAAAAGAGTCTTCATAGCCGAGGAAGCGTATGAGATGTTGTGTTCCGATACGGACAGCCCAAGTGAAGGTGAAGTACAGTTCGTGCTTTCATCTTCATCTTTATCGAGTGACTCTGAGTCTGCACACCCCCCCGTCGGCGCAGAAGAGCCGTAGGTCCTGCTCTGCCTGAGCTGACATGGGTAGCTGCGGACAATTATACCCCCCAGGTGCCTGAATTTACAGCCCCCTCAGGCATTAAAATTGACACTATGGATTTCAGCCCCATTGATTATTTGAAAGTTTTTTTTCAGACACCCTTTTAGAATTAATTGTCCAGCAGACCAACATTTATGCGGAACAATTTATCGCCCAGAATCCCGACTCATTTTATGGGAGAGGCCAAAATTGGACCCCCACAAATGCAGTGGAATTGCAGAAGTTTTGGGGCTTATTTTTAAGTTTTGGTCTCATAAAAAAGTCCAGTATTAGAGACTATTGGTCCCCTGATATTTTATATAATACCCACCTTTACCGCACAGTAATGACATGGATGCGATTCGAAGCCATCGTAAAGTTCCTGCATTACAATGACAATAGTCACTGCCCACCACAGGACCCACATTTTGATAGGCTGTATAAAATAAGACCATTGATTGCCCACTACTCCCAAAGTTTTTCCCAAGTTTATACCCCCCAACAAAATATTTAGTTAGATTAATCATTAGTAAGCTTCAAGGGTAGACTGCACTTCAGGCAGTATCTACCCAATAAAAGAGCCCGGTACGGCATACAACTGTACAAACTCTGTGAAAGTGCCACCGGTTACACCTACTCTTTTAGGATTTATGAGGCGAAAGACTCCCATATAGATCCCCCAGAATGCCCCCCCTTCCTAGGAATTAGTGGAAAGATCGTATGGGATCTTATCCATCCTTTACTTAGCAAAGGATATCATCTTTATCTGGATAACTTTTACAACAGTGTCCCATTGCTAAAAGTTCTGGCATCCAGATCCACATTGACGTGCGGAACAATCCGCAAAAATCAGAAGGGCCTCCCCAAAAGTTTGCTGGGTCAGATCCTAAAATTAGGAGAGAGCAGAGCTGTCTGCAGCGACGATCTGCTCCTCCAGAAGTTTAAGGATAAAAGGGACGTCCTTATACTGACCAGCATTCACAACAGCAGAGGCAGCCTTGTCCCTGTACGCGGATCCACCACCCAAGTACCCAAACCATATTGTGTACAGGATTACAACAAATATATGAGTGGCGTTGACCTGTCTGACCAGGTCATAAAACCGTACAGCGCCATGTGCAAGACCAAGTTATGGTATAAAAAGCTGTTTGTGCATCTTACACAGATGGCTTTATACAACGCCTTTGTCCTCTGCAGATATGCCTGCAATGGGGATACGTTCCTGCAATTTCAGGAAAAGGTAATCAAGTCCCTAATATTTGATGACCAGGTAGGAGAGGGCAGTTCATCCGGTTCTTCCGTCAGCAGGATAATTCCCGGCCAGCATTTCCCCCCAGAAATTCCCCCCACTGAAAAAAAAACAGAAGCCCCCAAAAAAATGCTGTGTGTGCGCCAAGCGAGGCATTCGTAAGGACACCACATACCATTGTGAGACGTGTCCCACAAATCCCAGCCTGTGTATGAAACAATGTTTAAAAATATACCATAACTCCTTGAATTTTTAATTTATTTATTCTTCATTCACCTTTTCTGTCTCCCATATTGGCCACGACCAATTTTTTTTTTTTTTTACTGACCAGCCCCATTTAAAATTTGATCATTTAAAATTTGTAAAAAAAACACCTTAAACAAAACTAAACATTCTCACTATACCAAGGACCCGAGGGAGTGTCTGTCTCATCCAGGTTACAAATCTGGGTGAGAGGCATAAATCCAGATGAGATTGGTTGTCTCAGCAAATCTTTTTTTGCTGAGGCCTTTGATTTATTTTTTGGGCTGGATTTTATGGAATGGTGGGTAGGTTGGTAGTGGGACCTGCCATTCCCTCTCTCTCCATAGCGGGTTTTCTAGGTTGCCCTCCTTAGTTACTAAAATTAAAGTATTTCTTATTATACCCCTAGATGAATACCTAGAGGGTTGTCACTTCACAATTAAAAAATTCTCACTATACCCCTAGATGAATACCTTGAAAGGTGTTACATTACAATCTAAATCTTCTCACTATACCGCTAGATGAATTCTTTGAGGGGTTTAGTTTCTTAAATGGGGTCACTTTTCTGGGTTTTTAATGTTTTGACACCCCAGAGCCTCTGTTTTCATGACACAGGGCAGTAAATGCCATCGTAGTAGGCCTCAGATGTTGCATGGTGCTCTTTACATTCTGAGCCCTGCCATGTGCACAAACAGCAGTTTATCTCAACAAATGGGGTATTGCCGCATTCAGGAGAAATTGCGTAACAAACTGTGGGTGCTTTTTCTCCTTTAACCCCTTGTGAAAATGATGAATTTGGGGCTAAAGCAACATTTTGTTTGAAAAAAATATCTTAATTTTATTTTTTTACTGCCCAGTGTATGAAACACCTCTGTTGTCAAAATGCTCACTATACCACTTGAAAAATTCCTTGAGGGGTGTAGTTTCCCAAATGGAGTAACTTTTGGGGGGTTTCCACTGCACTGGTACCTTTGCAAATGCAACATGGTGCAGAGAAATCAATCCAGCACTCCAAAAGCTAAATGGCGTGCCTTTCTTTCTGAGTCCTGCCGCTTGCCCAAACAGCAGTTTATGACCACATGTTTTGTATTTCCGTACTCTGGAGAAGTTGCTTTACAAATGTTGGGGTGCTTTTCCTCATTTATTTGTTGAAAAAATTAAAAATTTTGAGGTAAAGCTACATCTTATTGGAAAATAATGTAATTTTTCATTTTCACTGCCCATTCTAATGAAATCTGTGAAACACCTGTGTGGTCAAAATGCTCACTACACCCTTAGATGAATTCCTCAAGGGGTGTAGTTTCCCAAATGGAGTCACTTTTGGGGGGTTTCCACTATACTGGTACCTTAGGTGCTTTACAAACGCGACATGTCAGCAGTTTATAATCACATGTTTGGTATTTCCGTACTCTGGAGAAGTTGCTTTATAAATGTTGGGGTGCTTTTCCTCATTTATTTGTTGAAAAAATAAACATTTTTGAGGTAAAGCTACATCATATTGGAAAATAATGTAATTTTTCATTTTCACTGCCCAATTCTAATGAAATCTATAAAACACCTGTGTGATCAAAATGCTCACTACACCCCTAGATGAATTCATCAAGGGGTGTAGTTTCCAAAATGGGGTATTTTCTGGGGTGTTTCCTTTGTTTTGGCACCACAAGACCTCTTCTAACCTGACATGGCGCCTGAATTATAACCTAAGAAAAGGAAGGCCCTAAAATCCACTAGGTGCTCCTTTGTTTCTGAGGCCGGTGTTTCAGTCCATTAGCGCACTAGGGCCACATGTTGGATATTTCTAAAAACTGCAGAATCAGGGCAATAAATATTCAGTTGTGCTTCTCTGGTAAAAAGCTTCAGTATTACAGGAAAAATGGATTCAAATGTAATTTCTGCAAAAAAAATTAAATTTGTAAATTTTCCCTCTACTTTGCTTTAATTCCTGTGAAACGCTTAAAGGGTTAAAAAAACCGTTCTAAATGCTGTTTTGAATACTTTGAGGGGTGCAGTTTTTAAAGTGGGGTGATTTGTGGGGTTTCTAATATATAAGGCCCTCAAAGCCATTTCACAACTGAACTATTCTTGAAAATGTGAGAAATTGCTGCTAAACTTATAAGCCTTATAAGACGTTACGTCCTAAAAAAATAAAAGGATGTTAAAAAAATGAGGCCAATCTAAAGTAGACATATGGGAAATGTTAACTATTTTGTGTGGTATAACTATCTGTCTTACAAGCAGATACATTTGAATTTAGAAAATGCTAATTGTTTGCAAATTTTCTCTAAATTTTGGTGTTTTTCACACAAAAATATTGAATATATCGACCACATTTTTTCACTAACATAAAGTACAATACGTCACGAGAAAACACTCTCAGAATCGCTTGGATAGGTAAAAGCATTCCAGAGTTATTACCACATAAAGTAACACAAGTCAGATTTAAAAAAAATGGCTCTGTCATTTGGTCCAAAAGTGGCTGCGTCCTTAAGGGGTTAATAGACAACTGGGCGTGTTTTTACTTTTTACCAACTGGGCATTGTAAAGAGAAGTGTATGACGCTGACCAATCAGTGACCAATCAGCGTCATAAACTTCTCATTGTTCCGGCCAAGCTCCTTTTACTGCACAATCACACTGTAACAATGGGCTGGAACAATGAGAAGTGTTTTTCAAAATAAATTACAGCGCTGATCACATTATGTAGGAGATAGGGCACTTATACTCTGGTGACAGAGCCTCTTTAATGCTAATAGGACAGCGTCAGAGGCTGTGAGGTATCTCCACCTCAGGAGAGTCACTGGTGTTGACGCCCATTTGTCAAGTATAAGGTAATTTACATATTTAGAAAAAACGAATAACTTTTAAAATAATAAACACTTTGGGAAACAATTTTCACTAGCATTGTCAGTGTGACATCACTTATTAGATTAGCTAGGAGATAGGGCATTACTAAATAGTGACAGATCCTCTTTAAGCTGGGCTATGGAAACTGTTTTGCATCCGAGTTAAAGTGTAACTAAACATCTCACAAACTTCTGACATGTCATAGTGACATGTCAGAAGTTTTGATTGCTGGGGGTCCGAGCACTAAGACTCCCACCAAGAACGAAGCAGCTGAAGTGCTCGTGTGAGTCTGTTCGGCTTTTTCCGTAAATAAATGTATCGGTGTATGGACTCAATAGAAAGTCTATGAGCCCTTATTCTGATACATCGGAGTTCCGGAAAAAGCCGAACAAACACAAAGCGGCTGAACGCTCACACGAGCGCTTCAGCTGATTCATTCTAGTGATTGGTGGGGGTGCTCGGACCCACACCAATCCAAACTTCTGACATGTCACTATGACATGTTAGAAGTTTGTCAAACATTTAGCTACACTTTAAGACAAATTTCCTAAAGCCATATTTACATAAGACAGTATTCAGGGGAAATGTACAGTCATTATTTCACTATATGTATGTGTAATGATTGATTTCCCCTGTGGTGGCGCTGCAGGCACATTGTCTGGTTTCTCCAAAGATTACAGCTAATTGCTGGGGTCCCAGCAGGAGAACATTTTATGATCTGCTTATTTTCAAGGGACCCTTCTAACAAGTAGGGATTGTTCAAAGCAGAAAACCCATTTAAATAACTTTATAACTACAGTAGCCTACTAAAAAAGCAAAACAAAAAAAAAAGGGATATAGCCAGGCAGAAGGTCCAGGACACTGGTCTGCTGTGAAGGAGGCAGTCGCAGCACTGAGCAGGCAGGATGAAAGATGTGATGTCACTAAGTCTGAGGGGGCACAAAGGCTACAGTATGGATGGGATGGGGCCTGTGAGAGCAGTA
Organism: Rhinoderma darwinii; assembly: GCF_050947455.1. NCBI lineage: Eukaryota > Metazoa > Chordata > Amphibia > Anura > Rhinodermatidae > Rhinoderma > Rhinoderma darwinii. The sequence continues at coordinate 281,227,211 of NC_134689.1, read as the reverse complement.
ATGCTGTGCAGAGTGGACCTTGGCCATACCTATAAGTATGCTGGCTGCCGCAGCATCAGTTCCTTTCTTAGGCTATATTCACACGACAGTGAAAAAAAAATGTCCATTAAAAACTGATCAACTGTCAGTTTTTCATGGCCATTTTGCATCAGTGTGTCTCTAAATTTTCATCCATTTCCAGTCCGTCCGTCCGTTTTTAATGGCCGTTCGATATCCGTTTTGCATCAGTTTTTCATGGCCGTTAAAAAAACTGATTAATTTCATTGGTCAGACTTTTTTGTCCCAACCCCCTGAAAACACCCAAAGGAAGGTCACATGTTCACCTAGACACTATTTCTGTATATGATGCCACACACCTCCTGTATATGATGCCACACACCACCCTGTATATGATGCCACACACCTCCTGTATATGATGCCACACACCACCCAGTATATGATGCCACACACCTCCTGTATATGATGCCACACACCTCCTGTATATGATGCCACACTCCTCCTGTATATGATGCCACACACCTCCCTGTATATGATGCCACACACCTCCTGTATATGATGCCACACACCTCCTGTATATGATGCCACACACCTCCTGTATATGATGCCACACACCTCCTGTATATGATGCCACACACCTCCTGTATATGATGCCACACACCTCCTGTATATGATGCCACACACCTCCTGTATATGATGCCACACATCTCCTGTATATGATGCCACACACCTCCCTGTATATAATGCCACACAGACCCCTTGTATATGCCATACAGCCTCCCTGTATATGATGCCACACACCTCCCTGTAAATGCCACACAGCCTCCCTGTATATGCCACACAGCGCCCTGTATATGATGCCACACAGCCTCGATGTAGATGATGCCACACACCTTCTGTATAGGATGCCACACACCTCCTGTATATGATGCCACACACCTCCCTGTATATGATGCCACACATCTCCTGTATATGATGCCTCACACCTCCCTGTATATAATGCCACACACCTCCCTGTATATGATGCCACACACCTCCCTGTATATGATGCCGCACACATTCCTGTATATGATGCCACACAACCTCCCTGTATATAATGCCACACAGACCCCTTGTATATGCCACACAGCCTCCCTGTATATGATGCCACACACCTCCCTATGTATGCCATACAGCCTCCCTGTATATGCCACACAGCGCCCTGTATATGATAACACACAGACCCGATGTAGATGATGCCACACAGTCCTCCTGTATATGATGACACACAGCCCCGATGTAGATGATGCCACACAGCCCGACATAAATGCCCTACATACTCATCGATCCAGCGCTGTCTTCTTCAGGTAAGGCTTCTCGTCTTCATGGGATCTGCGAAGGCGACGCGATGACACTCACCGATGCAGCGCCGTCTTCACAAGTGGTCTCTCGTCTTCACGGGATCTGCGAAGGCGGCGTGATTACGTCATCGCGTTGCTTTCGCAGAACCCGTGAAGACGAGAGACCACACCTGAAGAGGTCGGAGCAGCATCGGTGAGTATGTGTCATCGAGCCACGGATAGATAGCAAGGGAACTAGTAATTCCCTTGCCAATCCCCATGTCACAGATCTGTTTTTAACAGTTGTTACAAGTATTGACAGCTGTTAAAAACGGATCCATTGACTTCTATGGGCTCCGTCAGGCCGTGAAAACAGGCAAAAATAGGACATATCCTATTTTTTGATGGCCATTATTCACGGGCCGTTAAAAAAACAGCCGTGTGAATGCACCCATAGAACATCATTGTTCTGAAAACAGCCGTGTGACGGCCGTTAAAAGAACGGCCGTCACACGACCGTTTTTCACTGTCGTGTGAATAAGGCCTTAACCCCTTCCCGCACCTTGATGTAACTGCACGTCAAGCTGTGAAGTAAGTTCATGCACCTTGACGTGCAGTTACGTCTGCACTTTAAAAGTTAACCGCCGCGCGGTTAACTGTGTAGTCCGTCTGCCCTGGTGTCCAGGCAGAGTACAAGGGACCAATCGAAGCGGTCCCTTGTTAGAGAGGCTCCGATTGGTTAGTCTGTACAGACTAATCAATTGGAGCTTAGCACGTTAGAGATCAACGTCACAGGCTCTGATCTCCTCGGTTGGAGTCAGGAAGTGGAGGAGATCAGAGCCTGCAGGCGTCGTGTGCAAGAAGTGTTGAAGAAAAAAACACTTAAAGAGGCTCTGTCACCAGATTTTGCAACCCCTATCTGCTATTGCAGCAGATAGGCGTTGCAATGTAGATTACAGTAACGTTTTTATTTTTAGAAAACGAGCATTTTTGGCCAAGTTATGACCATTTTTGTATTTATGCAAATGAGGCTTGCAAAAGTACAACTGGGCGTGTTGAAAAGTAAAAGTACAACTGGGCGTGTATTATGTGCGTACATCGGGGCGTTTTTACTTCTTTTACTAGCTGGGCGTTCTGACGAGAAGTATCATCCACTTCTCTTCACAACGCCCAGCTTCTGGCAGTGCAGACACACAGCGTGTTCTCGAGAGATCACGCTGTGACGTCACTCACTTCCTGCCCCAGGTCCTGCATCGTGTCGGACGAGCGAGGACACATCGGCACCAGAGGCTACATACAGTTGATTCTGCAGCAGCATCAGCGTTTGCAGGTAAGTCGATGTAGCTACTTACCTGCAAACGCTGATGCTGCTGCAGAATCATCTGTAGCCTCTGGTGCCGGTGTCCTCGCTCGTCTGACACGATGCAGGACCTGGGGAAGTGACGTCACAGCATGATCTGCCAGAAGCTGGGCGTTCTGAAGAGAAGTGGATGATACTTCTCGTCAGAACGCCCAGCTAGTAAAAGAAGTAAAAACGCCCCGATGTACGCACATAATACACGCCCAGTTGTACTTTTACTTTTCAACACGCCCAGTTGTACTTTTGCAAGCCTCATTTGCATAAATACAAAAATGGTCATAACTTTGCCAAAAATGCTCGTTTTTTAAAAATAAAAACGTTACTGTAATCTACATTGCAGCGCCGATCTGCTGCAATAGCAGATAGGGGTTGCAAAATCTGGTGACAGAGCCTCTTTAAAACCCACATTAACCCCTTGATTGCAGTCCCAAACTGTGATCACCCCCTCCCCTCCTCTCCCAGTCTATAAGGGAGCTTTTCTTTTACTTTTTTTTTTTTTTAAATTAAAAAAAACAACAAAAAAACCCTTTAGTTAATTTAGTCAGATCTAGTCAGCGTTAGTTTAGTCAGTGTTAGTCAGCGTCAATTTAGCCAGTGTTAGTTTAGTCAGATCTAGTCAGCGTCAATTTAGTCAGTGTTAGTTTAGTCAGATCTAGTCAGCGTCAATTTAGTCAGTGTTAGTCAGCGTCACTAGTCAGTGTTAGTGTCAATTTAGTGTTAGTCAGCGTCAATTTAGTCAGCGTCAGACCGCCTGTCAGTGTCAGATTGCCAGTTAGCGTCAGATCGTCCGTTAGTCATCGTCAGTGTTAGTTTAGTCAGATCTAGTTAGCGTCAATTTAGTCAGTGTTAGTCAGCGTCAGTGTTAGTGTCAATTTAGTGTTAGTCAGCGTCAATTTAGTCACCGTCAGACCGCCTGTCAGCGTCGGATTGCCTGTTAGCGTCAGATCGTCCATTAGTCATCGTCAGTGTTAGTTTAGTCAGATCTAGTTAGCGTCAATTTAGTCAGTGTTAGTCAGCGTCAGTGTTAGTGTCAATTTAGTCAGTGTTAGTCAGCGTCAATTTAGTCAGCGTCAGACCGCCTATCAGCGTCAGATCGCCCGTTAGCGTCAGATCGCCTGTTTGCGTCAGATCGTCCGTTAGTCATCGTCAGACCGCCTGTCCGTCAGCGTCAGTTAGTCTCAGTCAGTTAGCGTCCTTCAGTTAGCGTCAGTCAGTGTGTGATTGTCAGTTGGTCATCGTCTTTTTGCAAGTGTAGTTTAGTGTTAGTCAGTTATAGTGTCATAAAATAAAAAAATGTAAAAAAATATATTAGTGTACGTTAGTGTTAGTATTTATCGTTTTATGTAAAAAAAAAAAAGTTCTATTCTAAATTTTTTTTGTATACACTTTCTACATTATACAAGTGTACATAAACCTTTACTGTACACAAAGATAAAAAAAATGGCCCGCAAAACATTTTCTGCAGAGGAGGCGAATGAGATGCTGGCATTTGGACACAGATACGGCGAGTGATGCTGGGTCCGCTTTTGTGCTGTCCTCTTCCTCAAGTGACACCGAGGAACCTCCTCGCAGTCGCAGGAGGGTTAGTGTTCAGGTTACACCTGCACCTGAACCTAATTGGTTGCCCCCAACCTCCTACACCCCCCAAGTACCAGACTTTACTGCTGCTGCAGGGGTCCAAGTCCAGACAGCAGGGCTGTCTGAAATGGAGTTTTTTCAGCTCTTTTTTTCGGACAGCATTGTGGACAAAATTGTTGAGCAAACGAATCTTTGTGCTCAACAATTTATTGCTGCCAACCCCGGTAGTTTTTATGCCAGGCCATACAGATGGCATCCCACCGACAAAGCAGAAATGCTGCAGTACTGGGGATTGGTCCTAAACATGGGCCTAACAAAGAAGCCATCGGCGAGGGCCTATTGGTCCACTGATATTCTTTACCACTGCCCCTTGTACCGCACCACAATGCCCAGGGCTCGTTTTGAGGCAATACAGAAGTTTTTTGCACTTCAATGATAATTCCCAGTGCCCCTCCCAGGATGACCCCAATTTCGATAGACTCTATAAAATTAGACCCCTTATTTCCCATTTGGCCCAAAAGTTTTCCATGTCATATACCCCTGGAAGAGAAATTGCCATTGACGAGTCCCTGGTGCATTTCAAGGGAAGGGTGAAGTTCAGGCAGTATTTGCCCAACAAACGTGCCAGGTATGGCATCAAGATCTACAAGTTGTGTGAGTCGGAGTCGGGCTACACACGTACTTTTAGAATATACGAGGGAAAAGACAGTCAGATTGAACCCCCAAACTGTCCACCCGTCCTGACCACAACTGGGAAGATTGTCTGGGACCTCCTGCACCCACTGTTTAATCAGGGGTACCACTTGTATATTGACAACTGGTACACAAGTGTACCCCTGTTCAAATGCCTGGCGGAACAAAAAACGGTGGCGTGTGGGACGGTCCGCAAAAACCAGAGACAGCTCCCAAAAACCCTTCTCGGCCAACCCCTGCAGCGTGGGGAGAGCAGGGCGGTCCAAAGCGAAGGGGTCCTATTTTTGAAATTCAGGGACAAGAAGGATGTGTTGATGCTAACATCAATTCATGATGCTACCTGCTCTCTTGTCCCTGTGCGTGGTGCAACACCCACCACCACGTCACGGCCTGTCTGCATCCAGGCATATAACAAATTTATGGGGGGAGTGGACCTTTCTGACCAGATGCTCAAGCCGTACAATACCATGCGGAAATCAAAAATTTGGTATAAAAAACTTGCGGTGTACTTTATCCAAATGGCATTGTACAACTCCTTTATAATATACAGGAGCACTGGTCAGGAGCGGACATACCTGGAGTACCAGGAGAAGGTAATCAAATCCCTTCTCTTTGGGAATGTGGCAGAGGTAGGAGAAAGTTCTGCCTCTGCAAGTACGGATGTCTCCAGGATAGTTCCAGGTCAGCACTTTCCTGGTGAAGTGCCGCCCACCGCAAAAAAAAGCCACCCCCAGAAGAGGTGTCGTGTCTGTGCCAAAAGAGGCATAAGAAAAGACACGACATACCAGTGTAACACCTGTCCCACCCACCCTGGACTGTGTATGAAGGAGTGCTTCCGGATATACCACACCTCTCTGGATTTCTAAATTTTATTTTCATCTGTCCCTTTCATTGATAATTTTCGGCCCTTTCATTTACAATTACCGTCCCTCCCATTTACCATAACCATTTCACCATTTAAAATTTGAACATCCCCATAACAAAACTAAAAATTCCCATTATACCCCTAGATGAATATCTAGGATTTGTAATATGGTGTAGTATCTGCACAATTTTTTAGGCCTATGCAAACATGACATGTGCCCAAAAATCATCCAAGTAAAATAAGGCCTCAAAATCCTTGTGATGTTCCAATATTTTCTTGCCCTGCCATATGTCTAGCAACAGAGAATTAGGGCCAATTTGGGGGTATTTCTAAACTCAGAAGAAATATCCTGATAAATGTTGAGGTGCTTTTCTTCACTTGCATGCTCTGTGTCTGAAAAATATGTCCTATAAATGAATCATTTGTCATATGTTCTTTTTCACGCCAGATATACACAAGATTCTGCAAAAAAATGATGGGGTTAAAAAAGTGATCACACCCCTAGAAAAAATTCCTTGAGGGGCATAGTTTTCAAAATGGGGTCACTTTTGGAGGGTTTCCACTGTTTTGGTCCCCCCAGTGCATTGCAAACGCGACATGGCACTAAAAACTATTCCAGCAAAATCCGCGCTCCAAAATCCAAATGACGCTCCTTCTATTCTGAGCCCTGCTGTGGGTCCAAACAGCAGTGTATTACCACATATGTGGTATTGCCGTAATCGGGAGAAATTGCTTTACAAATGTAGGGGTGCTTTTTCTCCTTTATTCCTTGTAAAAATTAAAAATTTCTATTTTTTTCCAGAAAAAAAGTAGATTTTCATCTTCACACACTAATTCAAATAAATTTCGCAAAACAACTGTGGGGTCAAAATGCTAACTATACACCTAGAAAGATTCCTTGAGGGGTGCAGCTTCAAAAATGGGGTCACTTTTGGGGGGTTTCCACTGTTTAGGTCCCTCCAGGGCACTGGAAACTATTCCAGCAAAATCCGTGCTCCAAAATCCAAATGATGCTCCTTCTCTTCTGAGCCCTGCTGTGGGTCCAAACAGCAGTGTATTACCACATATGTGGTATTGCCGTAATCGGGAGAAATTGCTTTACAAATCTAGGGGTGCTTTTTCTCCTTTATTCCTTGTAAAAATATTTTTTTTTAATGTTTTTTTTAGAAAAAAAGTCGATTTTCATCTTCACACACGAATTCAAATAAATTTTGCAAAACAACTGTGGGGTAAAAATACTAACTATACCCCTAGAAAGATTCATTGAGGGGTGCAGTTTCCAAAATGGGGTCACTTTTTGGGTGTTTCCACTGTTTTGGTCCCTCCAGGGCATTGCAAACGCGACATGGCACTGAAAACTATTCCAGCAAAATCCGTGCTACAAAATCCAAATGACGCTCCTTCTCTTCTGAGTCCTCCTGTGGGTCCAAACAGCAGTGTATTACCACATATGTGGTATTGCCGTAATCGGGAGAAATTGCTTTACAAATGTCGTGGTGCTTTTTCTCCTTTTTTCATTGTAAAAATTAAAAATTTCTATGTTTTTTCAGAAAAAAAGTAGATTTTCATCTTCACACACGAATTCAAATAAATTTTGCAAAACAACTGTGGGGTCAAAATGCTAACTATACCACTAGAAATATTCCTTGAGGGATGCAGTTTCCAAAATGGGGTCACTTTTTCTCTGTTTTTAATGAATCGGCAGCACAAGAACTCTTCAAACCTGACATGGTGCCTAATATATATTCTAAAAAAGGAGGCCCCAAAATCCCCTACGTGCTCCTTTGCTTCTGAGGCCTGTGCTTCAGTCCGTTAGCACACTAGGGCCACATGTGGGATATTTCTAAAAAGTGCAGTATCTGGGCAATAACTATTCAGTTGCATTTCTTGGGAAAAACCTTCTGTGTTTCTAAAAAAAATGGATTACATAAGAATTTTGGCAAAAAAAATGAAATTTGGAAATTTCACCTGTAGTTTGCTTTAATTCCTCTGAAATGCCTAAAGGGTTAAAACACTTTCTGAATGCTGTTTTGAATACTCTGAGGGGTGCAGTTTTCAAAATGGGTTCATTTATGGGGACTTTCTAATATATAAGGCCCCTAAACTAACCTCAGAACTGAACTGGTCCCTGAAAAAATAGCCTTTTTAAATTTTCTTGAAAATATGAGAAATTGCTGCTAATGTTCTAAGCCTTGTAACGTCCTATAAAAATAAAAGAATGTTCCAAAAACGATGAAAATATAAAGTAGACATATGGGAAATATAAACTAGTAAGTATTTTGTGTGGTATTACTATCTGTCTTCCAAGCAGATAGATTTAAATTTTGAAAAATTTTAATTTTTGCAAATTTTCTCTAAATTTTGATGATTTTCACAACTAAATATTGAATTTATCGACAAAATGTCACGAGAAAACTATCTCAGAATCGCTTGGATAGGTAAAAGCATTCCAGAGTTATTACCACATAAAGTGACACATGTCAGATTTGAAAATCGGCTTCGTCCTGAAGGCCAAAACAGGCTCAGTCCTGAAGGGGTTAAACTGACAAAGCGCTTTTTAAGATTTGCAAGTGTGGTGGGTAGCTATTGCAAAAGTTGATGTATTAAATTGACAATGAGGCCTACCCTTACTCCTAACTTCGCCAGGGCACATGCCCAGCCAGTCTTTCTCTAGCTACTCCCCTAGTTTCATCATCTGCAGTTATGATTTTATTCCTAAAACAATGTAATTATTATGATAGTATTATTTTGATAATATTTTAAAATCAGGCATATTAGGAGGTGATTGCTATCAGGTGGGTAAAGTAACCCCTAAGAAGAAGACCCTATTCAGACAGCGGAATTTCAGTGGCGGAACCGGCCACAAAATTCCACCTCCCATTTATTTCAATGGGAGTCGGATGCTTCTTTTACCCGCTAGCTGATTTTTTCAACTAGCGGGAAAAAGAAGCGTCCTGCTTGATCTTTGAAGTCAATGGGAGGAGGAATCTTCCTGCCAATGGCAGAAATAATTCTGCAGTGAATTTTGAGGTTGGATCCTCCACGCAAAGTCCGACATGTGAACTGGGCCTTGTAGGTTCTAGTAAGAGAAGTTAGGCCTCGTTCACATCAGCGTTGGTTTCCGTTCGTCCGTTCCATCAGACCTTTCCGTTAGGGGAACCCATGAACGGAAACTATAGCTTTATGTTTGCATTACCATTGATTTCAATGGTAATGCTTCTGTTGCAAATGGTTTCCATTTCTCTCCGTTCTGTAAAGTTTCAGTTTTTTGGGCAGAATCAATAGCACAGTCGTCTACGCTATTGATTCCACTGAGATAACAAAAACCTTACGGAACGGAAACAAAAGGAAACCATTTGCAAGCGTTACCATTGAAATCAATGGTAATGCTAAAGGAAAGCTATGTTTCCGTTTGGTATACGTTCATGGGTTCCCCTGACGGAAAGGTCTAACGTAACTCATTATCGGAAGCCCGACGCAGATGTGAACGAGGCCTTATATTTAAATTTACTATGGGCAAAACAGATGATTGATACACAATAATTTCATCATAAAGAGAATATTTTTTAAATCTAGCAATTTTCATAAGCAGACAAAAGCAATTAGAAATCATGAGATGAGGAAATTTGTTACATTGTGTTCTTAAGAATACAACATCCTACTGGTATTTTTGACATTGACATTCACCCACCCTTCACAATAAAGCTTTGAGTTGCTGGCCTTTGAGTTTCTGTCTCCAAGTAACTAGTCACATCATGCTGGTACAGTGAAACAGCACTTCATTGATTAGCTCAATGATTAATGCCGAGCAGTAGCAATGCTTATCTTTTCTCAGGCAGAAAGTTAAAGAGGAATGGAGCTCTAAAATGTGATGTGGCTCCAAGCTATATGGAGTAGAGCTAAATGTCAAAGCAAAGTTCACAAGGTGAAATATGCATAAATGTTACAAATGTCAACATGCAGAAAACCAAAGCATATATTATTCTTCACACTGAACACAGTAGGCATCTGCCCAATCGTGAACAGACTCATTCCAGGGGAGTCTTTTTAGCAATCTCAATTTCTTATGATATTGCTGGTTAGACACCCTGCAGTCATCTGTTCTATAACCAATGCAAATATTATACACGACTAGGGCTTTGATTAAGTGTCTTTGCCGATATTTATGCTTTTAGGACGGTATATAAATCAGATTACACAGGCCTCTTAGGCTAAAGATATAAAGAATAATTGCACTTTCCACCTAAAGCTTGTAGGCACTGGATATCAATATGCAATACCTAGTATAGAATTGGCGGTTTTAACTTGAAGTAAGCCTGAAAATACCATCTATTAATATCACATATTATACAAAGACCAATAGCACTGTACTTTAGTCATAAAACGCCTATGGTGAATGGATATTTTAAAAACATGAAAAACCCAAATGTTGTATATTGGAATACTATTGTTTCTTTTCATTTTTTTTTTGCTATGTTATATTTTAAGTTACTATTTAATTAATATTTTTTTTTTTAATTATACTATTTTAATTACATGTATTATTTTTAATTCAAAGCATAGATGATATTACTAGATGCCCAGACTCCTGCATATAAATAAATATTAAAAAAATTGGGGTAGGTGATTTTCTAAATTTGATGTATCTCTATCTGATATAAAAATATCATATACAGAAGGGCATATGTACTATAGAGGCACCCCAAACGGCTGCTATGTGGTCCTTGGAAAGAGGTGGCCCATCCCTGGTTGGTCCCATCCCTTTTGCCATTAGATGGTGGGTACATATGTCGGACTTCTCTTTGCAGAAGAACTGCATTATGAGCAAACAAGGGGGTGAAAAGTTAGTCCAAGGGTCATGGAAAGGAGGTGTAGCGGGAAGTAAACATCAAGTCCTTCTGTCCTGGTGGCAAAATACAGCAACATAATGGGGGGTTGTTCTTTTCTACTGGTCTCCATCTCTCCTGTTTACGGTACGTTGATTGATAGATAACCCCATAGAGCTAGTTTTTACAAATCAGCCTTAGTAAGAGAATTTCTACCCAAGAAAAAGTAGAATAAGGCATAAATAAAAGTCAATTACCTTATTAATAAATGTATGATAAAAATATACATTATAGAAACATTGTGCAGTGAGATAAATGTAGAAGAACAGTCAGAACAAACCACGTCATATGACATCAGAAACAATTACTTTCAATGTGTCTCTAAAGCCAACAGTGATTTCTTCCATAAACTAAAACAATGGAACATGATACAGTACACAGTCTCAAGTTGTACTAATTTACCGTCTAATGCTGTTACTCAGCCTGATATCTGTTACATTTCTGGATTCAGTAAGTGGGAAACAAGAGTTAAGACAGTGAGCTCAGTTGATAGTAAGTACATTATTGAACGAAATCTTATTTTCCATACATTCTCAGAATGAGGAAGAATGTATACATATTTTTTACTACATGCATAAAAAGGGAGACTTTTTGGGGGGATTTTGTTGTTTTTAGCTCCCTCTATGTCCTTACTTTTGCAAATGAATCGAAAATAGATAAATAGAAAGATAATAGAAAAATATAAGAGAGATAAAGAGATAGACAGATAAAAGACAGATAGATATTTAAAGAGTCTCTGTCACCACATTATAAGTGCCCTATCTTGTACATAATGTGATCGGCTCTGTAATGTAATTACAGCAGTGTTTTTTATTTAGAAAAACTATCATTTTTGACGGAGTTATGACCTATATTAGCTTTATGCTAATGAGTTTCTTAGTGACCAACTGGGCGTGTTTTACTTTTTGACCAAGTGGGCATTGTGGAGAGAAGTGTATTTCAACAGTGCTACCGATCACAATATAGATCAATGTGTAAAAAAAAAAAAGACATTCATACTTACCCAGAACTCCCTGCTTCTTCCTCACTATGCAGGGAGGGGAAGGAGGGGAGCTGCGTCCATCAATTATTGTAAAACTGGTCATACCCATTAAATAATCATTCGCCCGGCAGTTATTTATCCGCCATATATTCTCGATCAGATCACCTGAGCATGCATCTTTATGTTAATGAGGAGATTGTCTTCTACCGCCGGATACCTCTTCGACTTATCTCCTATGGGAACAAAGGATTGTGCATGTTGAAATTCAACATGCTCGATCCTTCTTTCTACTGACATCTACCGTTGGGGGAGAGTTGGGTGACCCCCATACACATAAGATTGCCAACCTAAATTGTTGTGTTCGGCCAAGTTTTGTCTAATGTGTGCACCTTAAGTAGTGGAATCCTGTGTTATCTACATCCAGCTTTATAATAGAGGTATTCTCCCGTCGGTGATTATAATGAAATAATCTTTACAAAAAAGGAAGTTACAGCCTCAATGTCTAGTGTGAAAACTGCAAAATGTCATTATTTTTTTTTAAATATACAGTGAGGGAAATAAGTATTTGATCCCTTGCTGATTTTGTAAGTTTGCCCACTGTCAAAGTCATGAACAGTCTAGAATTTTTAGGATAGGTTAATTTCACCAGTGAGAGATAGATTATATTTTAAAAAAAACAGAAAATCACATAGTCAAAATTATATATATTTATTTGCATTGTGCACAGAGAAATAAGTATTTGATCCCCTACCAACCATTAAGAGTTCAGCCTCCTCCAGACCAGTTACACGCTCCAAATCAACTTGGTGCCTGCATTAAAGACAGCTGTCTTACATGGTCACCTGTATAAAAGACTCCTGTCCACAGACTCAATTAATCAGTCTGACTCTAACCTCTACAACATGGGCAAGACCAAAGAGCTTTCTAAGGATGTCAGGGACAAGATCATAGACCTGCACAAGGCTGGAATGGGCTACAAAACCATAAGTAAGACGCTGGGTGAGAAGGAGACAACTGTTGGTGCAATAGTAAGAAAATGGAAGACATACAAAATGACTGTCAATCGACATCGATCTGGGGCTCCATGCAAAATCTCACCTCGTGGGGTATCCTTGATCCTGAGGAAGGTGAGAGCTCAGCCGAAAACTACACGGGGGAACTTGTTAATGATCTCAAGGCAGCTGGGACCACAGTCACCAAGAAAACCATTGGTAACACATTACGCCGTAATGGATTAAAATCCTGCAGTGCCCGCAAGGTCCCCCTGCTCAAGAAGGCACATGTACAGGCCTGTCTGAAGTTTGCAAATGAACATCTGGATGATTCTGAGAGTGATTGGGAGAAGGTGCTGTGGTCAGATGAGACTAAAATTTTGGCTCTTTGGCATTAACTCAACTCGCCGTGTTTGGAGGAAGAGAAATGCTGCCTATGACCCAAATAACACCATCCCCACTGTCAAGCATGGAGGTGGAAACATTATATTTCTCTGCTAAGGGCACATGACTACTTCACCGCATCAATGGGAGAATGGATGGAGCAATGTACCGTCAAATCCTGAGTGACAACCTCCTTCCCTCCACCAGGACATTAAAAATGACTCGTGGCTGGGTCTTCCAGCACGACAATGACCCGAAACATACAGCCAAGGCAACAAAGGAGTGGCTCAAAAAGAAGCACATTAAGGTCATGGAGTGGCCTAGCCAGTCTCCAGACCTTAAACCCATCAAAAACTTATGGAGGGAGCTGAAGATCCGAGTTGCCAAGCGACAGCCTCGAAATCTTAATGATTTACAGATGATCTGCAAAGAGGAGTGGGCCAAAACTCCATCTAACATGTGTGCAAACCTCATCATCAACTTCAAAAAACGTCTGACTGCTGTGCTTGCCAACAAGGGTTTTGCCACCAAGTATTAAGTCTTGTTTGCCAAAGGGATCAAATACTTATTTCTCTGTGCACAATGCAAATAAATATATATATATTTTGTCAATGTGATTTTCAGTTTTTTTTAAAATATAATCTATCTCTCACTGGTAAAATTAACCTATCCTAAAAATTCTAGACTGTTCATGTCTTTGACAGTGGGCAAACTTACAAAATCAGCAGGGGATCAAATATTTCCTTCACTGTAGATGACATAGAAAAATGAAAAAAATATGTTTAAAAATATGTCATTTTCTGACAATACATTTGCTTTAAATAAAACAGATATCAATCCATGAGATCAATGGATTAATTAACTTTGACAACCACTCAGTCTTACTCCTAAAAATACAATATAACTGAGAGGTGGCTAAAGTCCCAACTGTGATACTAGCAGAAATATATTCTGCTGTATAAGATAACTCCAATCAAAACATTCACTAAGCACATTTTGGTCTTCACGGTCCCTACAGTGGGCAAGGGATTCATTAGAACAGAGAATCAGAGGAGCAGAAGTGAATGGCTTTGGATGATCATTTTAGGTTCCCCACCTATCACGCCCCAGTAACATATTATAAGATTGGAAGATACCACATATGCAATAATGTTTTTACATTACAACCTGAAATAGATTGTAAAAGGGAATAAACGGCACATGTCGTAGATTTTGTCATTGTGTATGGTGTTTGCCACTTCCATAAGATTTGTGGTAATGCTGTTATTTCACATAGCATGCTGTGCTAGGTAATGAAAGGAAAGCATAATGTCAATACTGTTCTTAAGATGTATTTTCAATCCGGACTTGTCAGAATATTATTTGCTTTCTTAATGGCCATTATGGACATTGTGGTCCTCAACAATATAAACCCTGCAATGGAAACTTATTTTTTGTCAGAAGAGAAAAAAAATGTGGAATATGAAATTGCAAAATGGAATTGTATAGAGCGTGGATACAAATACAGTGCAAACAGGCACGCACGGACGGACGGACGCACGCACGCGCATGCACTCGCACACTTTTCAGAATGCTTTCATTTGAATTTCCACTCTGTCTTACATTAATCAATGGAGAAAAGAATTGAAAATTAAGATTACCAAGTGCAGCAGCATACACCACTATATCGATAGGCATGTCTGAGCAAACACAGCACCAATCTGCCAATGCAATTCCAAAGACCTAAACCGGGAGGCCAGATTTTGTAAATTATATGCTTAGAGTACTTTAAGTGTTATTTAGTACTATTTTATATGTCACTTGCCTAAATCTATGGAATCCCTCTTAAGGGGAATGTTCAACAATGAACATCATCTTATTGCTTATTTATAGATAAAATTTAACGTTGAGTAACTTTGTAAATACTATGAATTACTTATCTTGTACAAATCCTGAGTTACAGCATGTATTATAAGCCAGAGCTGCATTCACAATTCTGCTAGTTGTTAGTGGTAACAGTCTTCAAAGTGTTGACAGGCACATTACTAACATCTTAGCTAAGCCCCTATAATACAGTGGGACAGTTAGTTTATATTTACATCCGATTACTATCCAGTGTCTGATGTAAAGCCTACACTTCTACACTTCTTAAAATACAAATCACTAAAACAAGCTCTGTCCACGCTGTCAACCTACAAGGAATGCTGGGAGATTTCAGCTTTAAAGCTAGCACAATGGTGAATGCTATTTGGCACTAGACTATGATGCATGCTGTAATTCAGGATTAGCACATGATAAGAAAAGTAATTGCAATGCTACTCAAGTTTGTATGTAGATTAAATGGGTGGTACAAACTTAGGAAAACATGTCTTCCTTCTTCCAAAAACAGCACCAAACCTGTCTACAGGTTGTCTGGGGTAGTGCATCTCAGCCCCAATCACTTCAACACCGCTGAGCTGCAATACCAGACACAACCCATTGACAGGTGACACGCTGTTTCTCGAAGGAAGCAGTATTTTTTTTTAAATCACTTACAACCTTTTTAATTCTATATTGAAAATAGTTTACAATGTGAACATACACTTTATCATGCAGTCACAAGCAGCAGATTTTGTTGCAGAAATTTTCTGCGACTGAAAATCAGTTCCATTCATCTAAATAGAACTTGCAGTAATCCATACACCTGCTGCAGAAACAACCACAGTCAGATGAATGGAACTTATCTTTTGCGCAAAATTTTCTGCAACAAAATCTGCCGCCTGTGACTGCACCCTTATGCCTAATGCACCCGACCATTGTATGCCGGCCGGGTCCCGTCAGTGATCCATGGAAAGATAGGACATATTCAGGAAAACAGCAACACAGCCACAAAATAATTCTTCAGTGGGAAAGGACAACTCCCCAAACATGGGTGGTGCACACAGCAAAGAATCCCAGGTCCAAGGGAAACAATCAATATGCAATCGAAGAAAGGAACTGCAGCACTCAAGATAATCCAAAGAAGTATATTTGATTTATTCACCAAGCATAAAAACACTTGCAACGTTTCAACCCATGAATGGGTCTTTATCAAGTATGCTTGATGAAGACCCATTCATAGGTTGAAACGTTGCAAGTGTTTTTATGCTTGATGAATAAATCAAATACACTTCTTTGGATTATCTTGAGTGCTGCTGTTCCTTTCTGCGATTGCAGAAAGATAGGACATGTCATATCTTTCCACAGATCGTAGAATTGGGTCCGTTTTCATGGACCTGATTCACCCGTTAAAGTGAATGTGTCCATAACAACTATCTGGTGCCACTCAGATGCCATGAAAAACGGCCCGAGTGGCACTCGGTCATGTGCAACTGCACTTATAAATAATACTGTATACTGTATACTGACATTTTACGGTCCGTACTACAGACGGGACACAAGGACCCACTATGGTTCTATTGAGCCACACTTAAAGGGTAGCTAAACGTTCAACAAACTTCTGACATGTCATATTGACATGTCAGAAGTTTTGATCGCTGGGGTCCCCACCGATCGCTAAAACAAAGCGGCAGAAGTGCTCATGTGAGCGCTGAGCTGCTTAGTTTCGGTTCGGCTTTTCTCGGAAAGCCAAAGTAGCGGTGTACGGGCTCATAGACTTTCTATTTCGTTCGTACACCAACTGCTCGGCTTTCCAAGAAAAGCCGAACAGAAAGCAAGCGGCTCAGCGCTTTTGCGGCATCTTTTTAGCGATCGGTGGGGGTTTCAGTGCTTAGACCCCCAGCGATCAAAACTTCTGACATGTCACTATGGCAGGTCAGAAGTTTGTTGAACGTTTAGTTAAATAACTTTAAATAACTATGGAACACTACAGTGATCTAAGCTAAGTAACTCTGCCAAGGTTCCAGATGTTACAATTGTAAAAAAATGTTTTCAGAAAAAAGAAATGCTAATATAAATGTTATGTAGATATATATTAACAAAAATAAACCCAAATGCAAAACTTCTATTAGTTATTTATTAATGTGATAAATGTAAAACTGTTAATTTAATTCAAAGAATATAAATGTTAAATGTAAATGTTATAAAGGATATATCAAAAACATAAAATAATATATAAAACAAACATGTTGGATACTAAATTTCCCTCAGAAATAATTATATAGATTCCTATTGAATAATATGTTCTTGTATATTTTATTGCATAAGTGTTACAATCTTTGTAGAGACCTTTCAGCCTACATTGTGACTAACTACGGCAACCTTTAGGCGGCGCCATAAAACTGCTGAAATTACACTTATAAATGTATTTTTCAAAATTTACTCAGATCCTTACTTAGTTAACTGGAACATTTCAATGTTTTAATGTGTTAATATTTACTGTGTTGTTTGATTGTTATGAATTTATGGTACAGATTATTTAGCACACCCCTGGAGAAACTGAATAGTGTGTACATACTTTAAATGCCGTGGCTTTCTAATGTGCCAATTATATGGCCATTTCTCAAAAGCATTCTATATGTAATGTCAGGGAGGTAGGTGTAAAAATAGATCAGTTTCAATGCTATGGTTGGCTAAACACAGAACAGTCACTACGGTTGCCTGGATCATGGCCAGCACATTGCCTTTTTTCTCAAATTATAGTACAAGAAAAAGTAGTAATTATCCTTAGATTATTCTGCATGGCTAGCGAGTCTGACGATACTAAAGAAATGGCTTTTAACCACAGTCCACAAGGCTTCACCTTGAAATGCTGAAATCGAGTATTAAATGATACATTGACCTGTATTATAAAAATCCTTTACTAATTTAAGAGCTGGATCTTGAAAAAAATAAATGTAATGATTACAAGAGACACATTAATTGATCAATGTTTTCACAGCTCTAGGGGCACATGAAGTAGAACTAAAGGGAAAATTCATCTTCATTTCCTTCTTAGGGTATGTGCACACACACTAATTACGTCCGTGATTGACGGACGTATTTCGGCCGCAAGTCCCGGACCGAACACAGTGCAGGGAGCCGGGCTCCTAGCATCATACTTATGTACGATGCTAGGAGTCCCTGCCTCGCTGCAGGACAACTGTCCCGTACTGTAATCATGTTTTCAGTACGGGACAGTCGTCCTGCAGAGAGGCAGGGACTCCTAGCGTCGTACATAAGTATGATGCTAGGAGCCCGGCTCCCTGCACTGAGTTCGGTCCGGTACTTGCGGCCGAAATACGTCCGTCAATTACGGACGTAATTAGTGTGTGTGCACATACCCTTAGATATGACGCTCTGCTACATGTTCTGAATTTCCTCAGGCCACATGATCGTCAGAATTTTTGAGAATACTTTCCTTGTTTAGGGAATTGTAACATAAGAATTTTTGCATTTGTACAATTACTTTATTATTGTAGACAATTTAATGATAGATTCAGGTGCTCGCTGCCAGGATTTTTTTTATTATCATGTAAAGAGCTTTACTGACGCATTAAGTAAAAATGATGACAAATACCACTTATAAGTGAGAAGAATAAACTATGAATAGATGTCATTGTGGTACCTTAAAGTGGTTCCCCTCTTTCGTGAAGTCCTGCAGGATATTAAACTCTACGTAAGTCCTTTGACCTATGGACAATATCATTGGCTGAGAAAGTTCTATTAAGTAGACCTGGTGCAACCTTTCTCTCCCCCACACCATAATAACTAAAAATAAACCAAAAAGAAAAAAGATCCAGAAATATATGCAGGCACTCTCAGGTATAAACAATTCATAAAAATCAAATTTATTTAAACCTCCGAATAATTTCAGATATATCAATATATACATTCAAATATTATATAAAAAAATCTCCTGACCATAAGAGAAGGATAACAGATGATCTAATACACCATAACATGTAGATAAATTCACTCATATGCTACATTTGTTCTCACTAAGCATAGGGACAAAAAAGAAGAGAAAATAATTTGAACAGTCACTGGGTTGTGTTCACACTTGCGTTTTTTGACAAAATAAATTTTATAATTTCAAGGTGGCCACCATCCCTATTTGGAATCGGTAGCATTCTTTTTTGAGTAGTAAACTCCTATGCGAAAGAGATTTAGACCTAGGAAATGAATAATCCTATGGTACATAAGCTGTTTTAACGGCAGATTTGTATGTTATTAAGCTCTTCCCTCCTATTTCATGCAGCCTTATATTTTAAGGATGATAGATAGTTATAGGCAGTCTATTCAATAGACACAAGATCTCAATAAATCCCACTCCATCCTCTTTGTTTAAGGGCGAATGATTTTCCCAGACTTTATCTGGAGGCTTATGTTTTTACCTCTGATGTTCAGGTCAGCCTCTGTGATCCATATGCGGGAGCAGTCTGTTCATAAGTGGGACGGAAAGACCTTCCAAAGAGAAGTCCCAGGTTGTGTAATCATTTGTATAACAGGCCACTTTCGAACTCCACTGCAAAATTAGATGGCTGGCGATTTTTTCTTTTCAATATCCACTTAGTCCATAACGTGCGTGAGGAGATACAAAGTCCGGGAGGGCAAGAGCATATGCCGGTAAATGAGTGAACTTCTATTCACATGGTGTCTCCTTCCATATCGTATCTCCAAATTTGGTCAGGGATTTGCAGGGCCAGGTAAGGACGTCACTACCTGTCCAGCTTGATTAGATCCATTAGAACAGCTGACGCGTTTCATCCCTACACAGGATTTCCTCAGAGCCGTTTTGGGGAAAAAATAAGCGTTAATGAGGGGGTCAGTTTTAATATGGGGGGTTCCTCATTGCAGAGCTCCATCAATAACCTGGAGCAGTAAACGGCTACAAAGAGGGTCTTTCTGTAATGACGGGGGTAAGGAGACAGACAAGTGAGCCCTAATCTACCCGCCACTCAGTCTCTGCCTACTTGCAACGACCCGCCCTAGGCGACGGGGTACAACTGGGCGACAGTCCCTACGCCCAATAAGTGCACGACAGACAAACAGACAAGGGTACACAGAAGCAAGGGAAAAGGGGCAGTTGCCCACGGCAACACCGAGAGCAAAAAGAGTGGTGAACGAGCCGAGTCAAACCAGGAGTGTACGAGGTACCAAACGCAGAGCAGGAGAGTAGTCAGTAAGCCAGGGCCAATATGAAGCAGGGTCAAATAGATCAAGAAGCTGCAGCAGGGCCAGGAAACCAAATGAGAAGAATCACAAGCAAGGAGGAACAGGAAAGGCAGGTATAAATAGACAGAGGGCGGGAGCTAGCTCCGTCTGGCCAGGTTATGATAGGCTCTCCCACTCCTAAGCCTGCCATCCTGAGTGGTGGAAGATGGAGTCAGTCTCCCAGACATAGAAGCAGGTGCAGACTGATTACCTATGGGCATGGATACAGAAGCTGTGCCTGGCAGATCCTTAACACTTTCCCTCTAGAGTACCAGGCACTTTCATCAAATGCTGGCGCTCCAGGGAAATTGAACACTTACCAACAGGTTCCACTGCAAAATTACAGCGGATTGCTGGGGATCTCAGCAGCACTACTCTGTGAACAGCTTATTTTCTAACAAAAATGGAATATCAAACCCCTTTAAGTGCTAGTGTGATAAAACGACCAAGTCTCAGCTCGCCTTATGCTCAGTGTCCTGCAAATGCATAGTAATGGGAAGTAATCCATAAATGTACTACCTCCATCCTGGTGCTAATATCAGCAAAAAAGAGAAAAGTAAGCAGTATCAGGCCTTACTCACACAGTGCAATTTTGATGCAATTTTTGAATGCATCTATTCCAAAAACAGGATCATGTCTGAGACCAGGAAAGCATTTGTTTTTGGAAAGGTTTTCCTGATCTCCTAGGACATGATCTGATCCGGTCCTTGACTCTCAATATACAGCTCAGGCACGTAGACTTAATATGGCCCATGAGCATGATCCATAAGGATAAATGCTTGCTGATGATATCCATCTGCTGCCAATATGACCAATTAATATCGGCATCCAATTACAATTTGTAGAAGACATTGGAGATGATTTATTAATACTGTTGTTCCAGTTTTCATACTGAATGTTGTATTTATCAAGACACTTATAATGATGCATTCTAATCTATCCAGAGACTTTCAGGTCTGACCTAGTAAGACTGAATTATTAAATTATTCTGGCACCTGTTAGTTTATAAACTGGCGTTATTCAGTAGCATATGCAGCAATCCCCAACAGGCATGCACCATGTGGGCCAATAGGGCACATACGACAGTGCTATTCCAGTCTGGTGTACTTTGACCCATTGATGCATAGTCAGTTTTATTGGTCATTCACATCCGTTGTATTGATACTACTTTAATAAGCCATGCTACCTCCAATACCAGCGAAAACACCTCTATTTAACTGCTAAGCTGACTATGAAAAGTCACCAAATAGTAAATGTTGATATAACAAAGTCAGAGATTGTACAAGGATCATGGACAGGAAGAAAAGGTTTTGTGCACTGAAAGCTTCTTGCATAGGATTACACTTTCTCAGAGAAGCCTCAGTCTTCCATTTGAAGCTATCCATACCTGAGACCAATGTCCTCTTCACATTTCCATTCATTGAGAGTACTGTCCTATATGATCACCCGGCTCGAAGAAATGACAGTACTAAGTAAAGTGAAGTGGAGCTTAATTCTGTTAGGAATGCCTGTTAGTTTCAGATATTTCCCATATTGTCCTTATGTAATTCCTCAAGACCTCATAAATCTCTAGCTATATAGTAGCAGATTATTCTTACTATTCTATGTTGGATCATCATGCTTTTTCTAAGTGGAACCCTCCCTATAATATTCTGGATGACGGGTAATACCTGTGTTTATATTATTCTTCTTTCTACTTCTTCTTCTTATTATTATGATTACTTTAACCCCTTCCCGCCGCAGCCATTTTTCGTATTTTTTTTTCCATCCCACCTTCCAAAAGCCATAACTTTTTTATTTTTCCCCCCGTCGATAAAGCCGTATGAGGGCTTTATTTTTGCAGGATGAGTTGTATTTTTTCATGGCACAATTTATTGTTCCACAAAATGTACAGGGAAGCTGAATTTTTTTTGTGTGGGGTGGAGTAGGTAAAAAACAGCGATTCCTCAATTTTTTTGGGGTTTAGTTGTTACGGCGTTTGCCGTGCAATAAAAACGACATGTTAACTTTATTCTGTGGGCCGATACTATAACGGCGATACCAAATGTATATAGATCTTTTTTGATGTTTTACTACTTTTACAAAGAAAAAAACGAATTGTTAAAAATATTTTTTTATGCGTGCCATATTCTGAGAGCCATAATTGTTTTTGTGGGACGAGCTGACATAAAAACAGCGATTCTGGCATTCTCATTTTTTTTTACATTTCTCCTCTTAGGGGACTGAAACCAGAAATTCTTGGATCGCTTGCATGATATACTGCAATACCAATGTATTGCAATATATTTTGATTTTGACAGGTTAAACAGTCAATTGTCGGCTGTATCATTCAGTCGGTGAACCCGCTCCATACTCCCCTTTTCCGGCTATGATATAAGTATACGTCGAATGTAGGGAAGGAGTTAATATTATATTGTATTTCTTTATTAATTTCACAATAAATATTTGTGACACAAATTGCGAGAAAAAAATAGAAAAAAAAGGAAATTGGATAATACACAGTGTAGAAGATTTATCAAAAACTAGAACAAGGAAATATGGAGCAGCTACCCAAAGCAACCTATTAGGCTGCTGCATTAATTTTCCATGGGGCATCTGAAAACTGAGCGCCAGAGTCTGATTAATTGCTGTGTGCTATGTGATTGCATCTTTTACAGAAAAATGATGGCTTCTGTAAACAGGGGATGTGCTGCCGATGAGATGCAAAATATATGTGGATGAATGATCGTATTAACAATCATTCATCTCCATACTTGTGATCAGGGCTGCCACCAGCAATTCCTGGGCCCCATACTGCGAAGCGGGACAAAGAAGATGGTAGAAGTAGTGTGGATGGTAGGGTACAGGGGACAGAATGTGGTGGTGGTTCTGTGGGAGGCAGGGGGGACAGAAGATGGCTAGGATCTGTTGGGGATACATGGTGGCAGGGGCTCTTTGAGAATGCGGGGGCACAGAAAGTGGCATTGGCTTTGTGGTGGTAGGGAAGAGGTGCACAGAAGGTGGAAGGCATTCAGTGGAAGAAGGGTTACAGGGGCTATGTGGAATGGCAGGGGGGGGCACAAAGTGACAGGCAGGCACAGTTTTCTTACCTGTCACCTGGCTTCACTGGCACTGCTGCTACGGCCTGCCACAAAGGGAGCTCCACCCCCCTCTAGAGATGCAAACGCATGTTGCACCACTGAGAGGAGGAGATGGGGCAGGAGGTGCCAAAAGAAGATGAGTGCAGACACTGGCTGTTTCTTTGCAGAGGTTTTGCTAAAGGCCCATGGGTCCCGATGCAAAAGTCCTTCTTGGTCTCCCCCAACTTCTTCTCATGGCTGACCGCCCGCAGCTTTCAGCGGTATCAATTGGTCTCCTAAGTGACCCAACGATGCAGCATTAGCAGCCAGGAACGTGTCTAAGGTCTTAAAACGTATGGGGCAACAGCCCCAATACATATGCCCCCCAAAAAAAATGTGTGTGCGTGTATGTATATCTGTATAAATATAAATATATACACTACCGTTCAAAAGTTTGGAGTCACCCAGACAATTTTGTGTTTTCCATGAAAACTCACACTTTTATTTATCAAATGAGTTGCAAAATGACTAGAAAATATAGTCAAGACATTGACAAGGTTAGAAATAATGATTTTTATTTGAAATAATAATTTTCTCCTTCAAACTTTGCTTTCGTCAAAGAATGTTCCATTTGCAGCAATTACAGCATTGCAGACCTTTGGCATTCTATCTGTTAATTTTCTGAGGTAATCAGGAGAAATTTCACCCCATGCTTCCAGAAGGCCCTCCCACAAGTTGGATTGGCTTGATGGGCACTTCTTGCGTACCATACGGTCAAGCTGCTCCAACAACAGCTCTATGGAGTTGAGATCTGGTGACTGCGCTGGCCACTCCATTACAGATAGAATACCAGCTGCCTGCTTCTTCCCTAAATAGTTCTTGCATAATTTGGAGGTGTGCTTTGGGTCATTGTCCTGTTGTAGGTTGAAATTGGCTCCAATCAAGCGCTGTCCATAGGGTATGGCATGGCGTTGCAAAAGGAAGTGATAGCCTTCCTTATTCAAAATCCCTTTTACCTTGTACAAATCTCCCACTTTACCAGCACCAAAGCAACCCCAGGCGTCAGGCACTCTTCCAGCATCTTTTCAGTTGTTCTGCGTCTCACAGATGTTCTTCTGTGTGATCCAAACACCTCACACTTCGATTTGTCTGTCCATAACACTTTTTTCCAATCTTCCTCTGTCCAATGTCTGTGTGCTTTTGCCCATATTAATCTTTTCCTTTTATTAGCCAGTCTCAGATATGGCTTTTTCTTTGCCACTCTGCCCTGTAGGCCAGCATCCCGGAGTCGCCTCTTCACTGTAGACGTTGACACTGGTGTTTTGCGGGTACTATTTAATGAAGCTGCCAGTTGAGGACCTGTGAGGCGTCTATTTCTAGAGACTCTAATGTACTTGTCTTGTTGCTCAGTTGTGCAGCGGGGCCTCCCACTTCTCTTTCTACTCTGGTTAGAGCCTGTGTGTGCTGTCCTCTGAAGGGAGTAGTACATACCGTTGTAGGAAATCTTGAGTTTCTTGGCAATTTTTCGCATGGAATAGCCTTCATTTCTAAGTACAAGAATAGACTGTCGAGTTTCACATGAAAGCTCTCTTTTTCTAGCCATTTTGAGAGTTTAATCGAACCCACAAATGTAATGCTCCAGATTCTCAACTAGCTCAAAGGAAGGTCAGTTTTATAGCTCCTCTAAACAGCAAAACTGTTTACAGCGGTGCTAACATAATTGCACAAGGGTTTTCAAGTGTTTTCTAATCATCCATTAGCCTTCTAACACAGTTAGCAAACACAATGTACCATTAGAACACTGGAAATGGGCCTCTATACACCTACAGTGAAGGAAATAAGTATTTGATCCCTTGCTGATTTTGTAAGTTTGCCCACTGTCAAAGACATGAACAGTCTAGAATTTTTAGGCTAAGTTAATTTTACCAGTGAGAGATAGATTATATAAAAAAAAAAAAAGAAAATCACATTGTCAAAATTATATATATTTATTTGCATTGTGTACAGAGAAATAAGTATTTGATCCCTTTGGCAAACAAGACTTAATACTTGGTGGCAAAACCCTTGTTGGCAAGCACAGCAGTCAGACGTTTTTTGTAGTTGATGATGAGGTTTGCACACATGTTAGATGGAATTTTGGCCCACTCCTCTTTGCAGATCATCTGTAAATCATTACGATTTCGAGGCTGTCGCTTGGCAACTCGGATCTTCAGCTCCCTCCATAAGTTTTCGATGGCATTAAGGTCTGGAGACTGGCTAGGCCACTCCATGACCTTAATGTGCTTCTTTTTGAGCCACTCCTTTGTTGCCTTGGCTGTATGTTTTGGGTCATTGTCGTGCTGGAAGACCCAGCCACGAGCCATTTTTAATGTCCTGGTGGAGGGAAGGAGGTTGTCACTCAGGATTTGACGGTACATGGCTCCATCCATTCTCCCATTGATGCGGTGAAGTAGTCCTGTGCCCTTAGCAGAGAAACACTCCCAAAACATAATGTTTCCACCTCCATGCTTGACAGTGGGGATAGTGTTTTTTGGGTCATAGGCAGCATTTCTCTTCCTCCAAACACGGCGAGTTGAGTTAATGCCAAAGAGCTCAATTTTAGTCTCATCTGACCACAGCACCTTCTCCCAATCACTCTCAGAATCATCCAGATGTTCATTTGCAAACTTCAGACGGGCCTGTACATGTGCCTTCTTGAGCAGGGGGACCTTGCGGGCACTGCAGGATTTTAATCCATTACGGCGTAATGTGTTACCAATGGTTTTCTTTGTGACTGTGGTCCCAGCTACCTTGAGATCATTAACAAGTTCCCCCTGTGTAGTTTTCGGCTGAGCTCTCACCTTCCTCAGGATCAAGGATACCCCACGAGGTGAGATTTTGCATGGAGCCCCAGATCGATGTCGATTGACAGTCATTTTGTATGTCTTCCATTTTCTTACTATTGCACCAACAGTTGTCTCCTTCTCACCCAGCGTCTTACTTATGGTTTTGTAGCCCATTCCAGCCTTGTGCAGGTCTATGATCTTGTCCCTGTCATCCTTAGAAAGCTCTTTGGTCTTGCCCATGTTGTAGAGGTTAGAGTCAGACTGATTAATTGAGTCTGTGGACAGGAGTCTTTTATACAGGTGACCATTTAAGACAGCTGTCTTTAATGCAGGCACCAAGTTGATTTGGAGCGTGTAACTGGTCTGGAGGAGGCTGAACTCTTAATGGTTGGTAGGGGATCAAATACTTATTTCTCTGTGGACAATGCAAATAAATATATATAATTTTGACTATGTAATTTTCTTTTTTTTTTTTATATAATCTATCTCTCACTGGTAAAATTAACCTAGCCTAAAAATTCTAGACTGTTCATGACTTTGACAGTGGGCAAACTTACAAAATCAGCAAGGGATCAAATACTTATTTCCTTCACTGTATGTAGATATTGCATTAAAAACCAGACGTTTGCAACTAGAATAGTCATTTAGCACATTAACAATGTATAGAGTGTATTTCTGATTAATTTAAAGTTATCTTCATTGAAAAAAACTGTGCTTTTCTTGCAAAAATAAGGAATTTTCTAAGTGACCCTAAACTTTTGAACGGTAGTGTATATATACAGTATATATACATATAGGAGACAGCATATTTATAGCAATACGACCCTATAGCTATGGATAGGAGTAGATACAGTGGCTCAGCAGACAGTATCACACATGATAGGATTGGATACAGTGGCTCAGCAGACAGTATCACACATGATAGGATTAGATAAGGTGGCTCAGCAGACTGTATCACATATGATAGGCTTAGATACAGTGGCTCAGCAGACAGTATCACACAAGATAAGCTTAGATATAGGGGCCCAGATTGCTGACATTGCGGCTCCAGCGCTGAACCAAGGATAGTTAAGTATAATAATTGCTTTGCTTTTTTTGTGTTATAATTTTTTTTATTTGTGTGTGTATTTTTATAGGTCCGGTTGGTGGACTACTTTGGATTCGAAGAATACTTCGATGACGTGTTTTTTTTTTATTCTCAATAAAATGGTTAACGAGGATTGTGTGGGAGTTTCTAACATTTCAATTAAATATTTTTTCCATGTCCTTGTTTTTTTAAAAAACTTTATTGCTACCGCCTTAGTAGTGTCCGCTGGCTGATTGACAGTGTCCATTACTAAGGCAGGGTTTAATGTTAGCCGGTGAAAAGGCTAACACTAACCACCATTATTACCCCGGTACTCACCACCACCAGGGGGGCCGGGAGGAGGCGGGTACGATCCAGTACCCGATCATCTGTAGTGATTGTTGGTATTATTAGGCTGGGAAAGTAAAAAAAACAGTGGGCCTTCCCACCCTGGTAATGCTAGCCTGCTGCTGCTATGTTGTATCTGTCTCGTTATGAAAAATGTGGGTGAACCCACATATTTTTTTCTAATTATTATTTTTTTTTAAAAGGAAATGGGTTCCCCCCATTTTTGATAAACAGCCAGATACAACATAGCAGCAGCAGGTTAGCATTACCAGGGTGGGAAGGTCCACTGCTTTTGGGCTTTCCCAGCCTAATAATACGAGCCTGTGGCCACCTCAGCGCTCGACCATCACTACGGATGGTCGGGTACTGTATCGTACCCGGCTCTTTCCGGCACCCCTGGTGGCGGTGGGTACCGGGATAATAATGGGGGTTAGTGTTAGCCATTTTACCGGCTTACACTAAGCCCCGCTTTAGTCATGGATGATGTTAATCAGCCAGCAGGCATTACTAAGGGGGTAGTAATAAAGTTTAAAAAAATACAAGGACATGGAAAATATATTTTATTGAAATAAAAACAACCCACACAACCCTTGTTAATTATTTTATTTAAAATAAAAAAAGCCATCATTGAAGTAATCCTCGAATCCGCCGTAGTCCAACATCTGTAAAAAAACAAAACATTAGTAACACATGTGGCAGGGTTAGATACAAGGCCCATGTGTGATACTGTCTATTGGACCCTGTATCTAAGCCTACCACATGTTAGGCGTAGATACAGGGTGCCAACAGACAGTAATCGTATACAGTATAAGATTACTATCTGCTGTGGCCCTGTATCTAAGTCCACTATGTGGTAGGCTTAGATACAGGGCCCATCAGACAGGATCACACATGGGACATGTATCTATGCCTACCATGTGATAGGCTTAGATACAAGGCCCACAGACCTGTCTGATCCTGTGATGTGTGATCCTGTCTGATGGGCCCTGTATCTAAGCCTACCACATGGTAGGCTTGAATACAGGGCCCCAACAGACAGTAATGTGTTACTTACCCTCCTCTGCGGCTCCTGTCGCAGCAGAGGTCCTGACTCCATCCAGCATCTCGACTTTGTGCGCGGTGCACAGCATTGTGACGTCATGCGCGGTGCACAGCTTTGTGATGTCATGCAATGAGGAGACTATGAGAAGTATATTGCTATTACTGTAGTAACAGGGGCCCGTGTATTTTATTACATAGGCCCCAGTCACTATAGTAACTTTTTATAGACGTGGTGCAGGAGGCCCGGTCGCAATTGCGACTGCCACGACCCCTATAGTTATGCCACCTGCTGCCCGCCGGGCGTCAGGTGGGCCCCTTCTTATTATATTTGCATCCGGGCCTCATACGACAGTACCACTATTACTGCCCTGATAGCAGCCCTGCTTGTGATCATCGCTCCATTTTAATGAAGCAAACGACCCACGATCGACATTCTGTACTGTCATTTAACAGGCAGAATATCTTCCCACGGAAGAACCTTTAGTAGTAGAACATAGTTGCATGAGCTAAACAATGTAATCTAAAGCAATGATTATGAGGAGCTGTTATGATGAGCTACCAGCATACTGCAACACTTCTCTCTCTGATTCAGGTCATAGATGCGTATTAGAGAATCGAACATACGTTATTCTTGTAAAGATATATATTTTCACACTTGGCAGATTTGTGGCAGAAATTTTGCCACTGAAAAGTCATTCCATACATCTGAATTAATTGTTTCTGCAGTTTGTGCATGGATTTTTAAAAATCCTCATTCAGATGCATGGAAGAGTCACAGAAATTTCTCCAGAAAATCTGCCATGTGTGAACATTCCCTAGTAACGATCACCGGGTACACAGAATAAACAATTGATGATTACAAAATTAGTTTAAAATTGAATGATTTTGGAATTGATCATTATATAATTATATTTTATATTGGACTTTCTTATTTCAATATTTTTCTTTTCCATATAAAAAAATATGAATTCCCATATTTGGACTTTTACAAAGGCATACAGAACTGGAAAATATACCTATATTGTTAACCATGACATTTCAGTCAGTTAACTGTGATAAGGAATTATATCTGTATTTAATAAAATGTGCCCAAAGACAGCTTGATCCTTGTGTTTTCAGGCCGGGCATTTTGTCACGCCCACTTAAACTACTTATGGAAAGATGGGTAATGGACTAAGAGTGCTCTGAAAACTATTTTAGCATACAAAATATATCTTAAATGGGCAGGCAGCAAATCGTGTTTGCTAAAGGGCTGCTGGATCAACTGACTCTTGGCCTTTTGATAGCATCTTTGAAATGGAAATAGCCATCTGCTTGACCTTCTGTTCAATGACCCTTTTTGTACAAAGTCAAACTGCAATGACTTTACTGCTGCAATTCACCTACGTAACATAAACTGATTTTCCTGTGTTTTTATTTGCACTCTTATCGATCCATTTTTTCTTTTCTTCGGCACAACACAAAACAAAATAAATCCTGCAAAACCAATGACAGAAACTGGGAGAATGAGGCAACGAAATCCAGCTCATTAGGTAACCAGCTAAATGATATAATCTCCATGTTTGGATTGTTTCAAGCAAATACAAAGCAAATAATGACTTACAATATTAGTGCATTGTACAATGCATGGTTATTTAATACAAATGAGCACGAACAGTTAAAATACAACATAAAGCGTTGATAGCTTTATTCCCATTCTAACTGTACAGTTTTATTTGCTCAATGTGATTGAATCTTATAGAAACATATTATCCAGAGGTGTAACTTGAAGCTACTGGCCCCACTACAAAATCTGTAACAAATCTGTCACCTGCCATGTGCCGCTTATAATACTGGTGTCTTTCTTTTGTGGCAAGGAGATTGTGGACCCTCTCAGACACCAGGACGCGGGTGCGCCTTCTACCTCTGCACCCCCCATAGCTATGGCCCTGTTATTGTCCTCTTACATGGCTGGTGATTCACTAATAATACTGTAAGATTCTAGTTGGGACCAGTGACATTAAATGGGTATTCTGACCATAGACCTTTACAGTATGGCATATTCACAGGATGTGCCATAAATGTGTGATAGGTTTAGGTTCACTCATGGTGAAGGTGTAGGTTATAGCACGTTCATATGGTGTAATTTGACTGTATGTTTTTCTTTTTGTATTTTTTTGCAACTGACCTACAGCAAACTGGTGCATAAATTTGTATCAACTTTTCAATCAGGTTTTTATTGGATCTTGATAATAAATTGAGAAATTAACATCAATTTGCAGCCCATATAAATTAATAGAATTCTTTTCTCTTATTTTTTATTTTTATTTACAAAACCTATATTAAAAAAATTTAGATGTTGAGCATGTTAACAGTGCAGTAATGGTCCAATTGCTTGTTACTAGAATGACGACCCTACCTATATTATGATAATCGTCGTACAGTGTAAGTTTTATTTTGTTGCCAAATAGTAGGTATGTGTGTGAAATAAGTCTGTCATAATCGGGAGATTTATCAATGCAATAATGACAAATTTCTTTCGTAATTACACTGAAAACAAGGCGTGTAAATCGAAAACCATATTTAGGAAAAAGCCCCAACACGTTTACTAATTTAAATGACAATTTTATTTTGTGTCTGAAAAAGGTAGTGCGGCCTCCATGGAATTGATTTACTAAGATTTGGCACCATTTTTCTATTTAGAAACTGCCATTGTTCAGTATGGTGTGCTGCATTCTTCAGTGGTGGGGAATATGATGCATGGCAAACCAATCCTTCAATGCCTCGTGTTAAAAGTAATTAATCAGAAAGCAATTAAATATTCCTGAGTGTCCACAGAAAACATATGACATAATAGAATATCCAACTCAGCAAAATAATCTGTGACGCTATTTTGTATTCAATTCTTATTACTTTATTTCCTTTTGATTATATAGCACCAACATATTCTGCATCACCTGTACAGAGGCAAACACATTAGGTCAAGTTTCACAGGAAGGATTGTAAGAGAAAGCAGGAGTACCCAGAGGAATGCCACGCAAACATGGGGTGAAAATACAAACTCCATACAGATGTTCTCCTTTGTTGGATAAGAACCCAGGACCACAGTGCTGCAAGGCAATAGTGCTATCCACTGAGCCACCATGTTGTTTTATTGTTACTGTTATTATTATTATTATTATTTTTAATTATATAATAAATTAATTTGTTCTTTTTATATCTTTAAGATATGTTGTAAATGTGTTGTTGATAGTAAGTAGGAATCGAACAACAGTATTCAAACAATGTGTCATATTTGTGTAATAAAATTTTCATATTCTTATATACTTTTGGCTACATGCTCTAGTTCTTTTGTGTTTAGTATTCAAACAATATTCGCCTCTATCAAATAGTTTCTATTCTTAATATTCTTAATATATGGTCCAAGTTATTTTCTACTCTTAGGGTATGTTCACACGCTAGCTGGCTTTTACGGCTGAAATGACAGCCTGTTTTCAGAAGAAAACAGCTGCGTCGTTTCAGCCGTAAATGCTCCTCCTCGTAATATACGAGGCGTCTGTGACGCTCGTATATCTTGAGCTGCTCTTCATTGAGTTCAATGAAGAACGGCTCAAATTACGTTGCAAAGAAGTGCCCTGCACTTCTTTGCCGAGGCAGTCAATTTACGCGTCGTCGTTTGACAGCTGTCAAACGACGACGCGTAAATTACAGGTCGTCTGCACAGTACGTCGGCAAACCCATTCAAATGAATGGGCAGATGTTTGCCGACGTATTGTAGCCGTATTTTCAGACGTAAAACGAGGCATAATACGCCTCGTTTACGTCTGAAAATAGGTCGTGTGAACCCAGCCTTAGGCCTCCTGCACAGAGCACAAAAATGCTGTGGAATTTCCATACGGAAATTCTGCAGCTCATTACAGTAGCAGCAGAATGGGTGAGATATTAACAAATCTCATCCACATGTTACAGAAACAAGTCTGCAGGAAACACTTGTGGAAATTGAGCTGTGGTGCGGATTTAATGGTTCTCAATCTGAAGCATGTCAATTTATCTAGTGTAAATGCAGCGGACTTTCCACACGGAATTTCCGGATGGAAATTTTGCAGCATTTTTATGAATTACCTAGCATCATGCCACTGTCGCATCATTGTGTAACCTGCTATGACAGTGGAGGAGAACCAGGAGATAAGTTGTACCCACTAAACACATTTATCACCTATCCACAGGATAGGTGATAAATGTATGAACGCTGGGGGCCCCACCACTAGGACCCTTACCTTTTACTAGAACAGGGGTCCCAACTTTGAATGAAGAAGTGGTCGTGCATGTGCGCTGCTGCTCCATTTAATGTCGATGAGGCCAATGGAAACAGCCGAGCATCACTTACTGGTTGCTTCAGTGTGCCCTCTGTAGTATGATCCTATCTTTGTTTACATGGTATGTAATGATTTGTATAACTTCCCCTGATGAATCCTATTATAGAATGTATGACTAAGTTGCTCATGATACCAGTCTTTTTAGAACAACAATAGCATGGTACTCAGCAAATTACATACCTATGAACAGTTTGAGGCATAACTTTCTTAGGCATTATTACCGTTGAAACAATAACTACAAGCCATTGCATACACCCCTGTAAGCCTCACTGTAAGGCGAACTGACCCACCAGAGAACCAGGGGCTCCTATGGTGGGGACAGGCTCTGACATGATAATTCGGTCTAGTCTTATGAGAGCCCGTGAGGCCAGCAGATGCCCTTATATAGAGCTGTTGATAGAGGGGTTCAATTGCTGCTGGAGATAAATACTTTTTGGGGTGACTTTTTTCAGGAGGTAGGTCTCTGGTGGATCCAGGTACCACACTCCAGCACTGCCGTAGTGTGGGTACTTCAGAAGCATAGATGGACCGCTTGTCCCTGAAACCCTGAGAAATTGCTTTCTTCTCCTTTACTCTACCGTAAATTGTATTGAAATAATTAGGCTGACAGCTGCAATACATTAAACTGACTCTGTACTGTGACTGGATGTACATGAAAGTCATCATATACAGTACAGTGCAAAAGTTTTAGGCAGTTTTGGAAAAATGCTGCAAAGTAAGAATGCTTCAAAAAATAGAAGTGCTAATAGTTTTTTTTTTAAATCTATTAACAAATTATAAAGTGAATGAACAGAAGAGAAATCTAAATCAAATCAATATGTGGTGTGACTACCCTTTACCTTCAAACCAACATTACTCTAGATACACTTGCACAAAGTCATGGATTTTGTAGGATTATAGTCAGGTGTACGATTAACCAATTATACCAAACAGGTGAGGATGATCATCATTTTCAGATGTAGGTTTAAGCACAGTCATTATCTGTAACAAAAACAACTGTGCAGGAGGCTTAAAACTGGGTGAAAAACAGCCAAACTGGATCACGCTGGCCTATGCAAGGGTCCCATCTGGAGGCTGTATGGAGCAGCTCTGTCCATCGTGGGAATGGGCTAGGTAAGTGCAAGAGGGGGCTGTGTGGCACTATCTAGAAAAGGGGGTGTGTCTTGCACTATCTACAAAACAGGGGGGGCTTTGTGGCACTATCTACAAGGGGGGCTCTGTGGCACTATCTACAAGAGGAGGTGTGTGGCACAATCTACAAGAGGGGGGTGTGTGGCACTATTTACATGATGGGGCTGTGTGGCACTATCTACAAGGGGGATTGTGTAGCACTATCTACAAGAGGGGTTGTGTCTGGCACTATCTACAAAACCGAGGGCTTTGTGGCACTATCTACAAAAAGGGGTGTGTGGGGCACTATCTACAAGACGGGGCTGTGTGGCACTATCTACAAGAAGTGGACTGGGAGGCACTCTACAAGATGGGGGCTGACTGGCGCTATCTACAAGGGGGTGCTGTGTGTGGCACTATCTACAGGGTGATGTGTATGTGGCGCTATATACAGGGGTGCTGTGTGGTGCTATCTACAGGGGGATGCATATGGCACTATACCAAAGGGGAGAGAATAGACATGGACCGCACATCCACTGTATACTATGATCAATTGCGGCTAGGCAAAATATTTAAATATGAACGAGAGGTTCTTTGTAACATTTTGATCAAATTGTATGCAAGCCCACTTGCCACTTCACGGCGACCTCTAAAAGTGGGTCCCTACTCTATCGGTTGCACCACCGCATGGCGGCCACCGCTCCTGCAGAGGGAGCAACCCAGAGGCCCAAAAGCACCCATGCCATCAGGCCAAGCCAAGCCTCCCTGGCTCTGGGCCACGTCCCCCCACAAGCGCAGCACCACAGCAACAGACACCACCACACAGTAGCACAACTAGTGAACAGATGGAATGAGCTCACCTTACCATGCGCCCCCAGTGGCCAACTCAGAGTACAAGCAGGAGCAGGAACACTTATGAGGTCATTCCTAAATTAAAATCAGCTGGGCCAAAAGTGTGGAGTGCTGGTATCAAGTAAAACAAAACAACAGAGGGGATAGACTCTGTATCATATCAAAGGGGAGAGAATAGACATGGACCGCACATCCACTGTATACTATGATCAATTGCGGCTAGGCAAAATATTTAAATATGAACGAGAGGTTCTTTGTAACATTTTGATCAAATTGTATGCAAGCCCACTTGCCACTTCACGGCGACCTCTAAAAGTGGGTCCCTACTCTATCGGTTGCACCACCGCATGGCGGCCACCACTACCGCAGCACCGCTCCTGCAGAGGGAGCAACCCAGAGGCCCAAAAGCACCCATGCCATCAGGCCAAGCCAAGCCACCCTGGCTCTGGGCCATGTCCCCCCACAAGCGCAGCACCACAGTAACAGACACCACCACACAGTAGCACAACTAGTGAACAGATGGAATGAGCTCACCTTACCATGCGCCCCCAGTGGCCAACTCAGAGTACAAGCAGGAGCAGGAACACTTATGAGGTCATTCCTAAATTAAAATCAGCTGGGCCAAAAGTGTGGAGTGCTGGTACCAAGTAAAACAAAACAACAGAGGGGATAGACTCTGTATCATATCAAAGGGGAGAGAATAGACATGGGGGCTGGGTGTGGCGCTATCTACAGTATGCTGTGTGGGGCTATCTACAGGGTGCTGTGTGTGGCGCTATCTACTGGGAATACTGTGGCACTATCTACTAGGGGGTGTGTGTGGCACGCTCTACAAGTGGGGTTGTGTGTGGCACTATCTACAAGACGGAGGGGGGGGTGTGTGGCACTATCTATCTACAGGGGGCTGTGTGTGGCACTATCTACAGCGGATGTTGTGGCGCTATCTACAGAGGACGCTGTGGCACTAGCTACAGGGGGCATAATGAGGGCACGGTTACCGATGGGGCAGTTTTATAGTGTATAAGTGGGGAGAATGCCTGAAAAGCTAGAAACCAACATGTGTGTGTCAAATTCTGCAGTCATGGCTGGAATAAGTCGTCACAGCGGTCTGGGCCGAATAGAAAAAAGGGGAAAGTGAACGACTCTGATCAGAGAAAACATCACCTGCGAGTCACTGGATATAAATGTGCTGTAATCACTTATATCGTCTGCAGAGCTCCTGTGTATAACTGGCATCTACCACTATATGGTCACTACATGGTGGTAACATTGGTCTTTGTATAGTGGTTTTTATTTAGTAACAGTATGGGGGTATTATTCAGTCACTATGTGGTTATGGTGTTGCGGTATTATTTGTACATTACATTGTGTTATTATTGTTAATATTGCTCTTATAATAGTGAGTTTTGTTCAGTAACAGTATGTGGGTATTATTTCATCTGGTATAGTGGTATGATGTAATAACTGTATATGTATATAGATAATTTTTTTGTGTGAGAGGGGGCACATATGCTTTGGGGCTTGCAACACAACTAGACGTGCTAGAAATTTATCAATGCAGATCCCTGCACACCGCCTTTTGAATTACTGTATTTTTTGGACTATAAGACGCACCTGACTACAAGACACACCCAGGTTTGAGACAACAGAAAATAGGAAAAAAATTATTTGTTAAAAAATAATTTATTCTGTTTCACCACATTCTGAGAGCCAACATTTTTTTTATATTTTTTTCACCAATTGAGCGGTGTGAGGGCTTATTTTTTGCAGGACGAGCTGTAGTTTTATTGCCACCATTTTTTGGTACATACGTTTTTTTTTATCACTTTTTTATTTCAGATTTTAAATAGGTGACCAAAAAACTATTTTGATGTTTTCAGTTTTTAATTTCATGACTAAGGCCCCATGCACACAACCGTAAAAACTACGGGAAGGTGCGCGTGCCGTTGAAAAAGATAGAACATGTCCTATTTCAGGCCGTAATTACGGCACGGGCAGCCCATAATTACGGGAGCGTTGCTAGGCAACGTCAGTAAATAGTCACTGTCCAGGGTGCTGAAAGAGTTAAACGATCGGCAGTAACTGTTTCAGCACCCTGGACAGTGACTTCCGATCACAATATAGATAAAGCTGTAAAAAAAAAAAAAAAAGACGTTCATACTTACCCAGAACTCCCTGCTTCTTCCTCCAGTCCGGCCTCCTGGGATGACGTTACAGCCCATGTGACCTCTGCAGCCAATCACAGGCCAATCACTGGCTGCAGCGGTCACATGGACTGCCGTGTCATCCAGGGAGGTCGGACTGGATGTCAAGAGAGGGACGCGTCACCAAGACAACGGCCGGGTAAGTATGAATTTCTTTTACTTTTATTACGGAAAGGGATGTCCCTTCTCTCTATCCTGCACTGATAGAGAGAAGGGCTGCCGTTTACTGCAGTGCAATTTTGCAGCCAAAAACATGCCCGTATTTACGGGCACGGGTCCGTAAATACTGGTGCAATACGGGTCGAATATGTGTGACCAAGGACCCGTTTTTACGCCAGTATTTACGGGTGGACAAAAATACGGTCGTGTGCATGAAGCCTTACTCACCGTGCGAGTTAAATAATGGTATATTATAATAGATCAGACTTTTTTTTTTTAACTTTTGATATATATTTTTTTACACTCCTGAAAATTTATCTAACAGGCTTTTTTTCTTACACGTTTTATTAGTTCCCCTAGGGGACTTGAACCAGCGGCCACTTGGTTACATGTGGAGTTACTGAAACAGCGGAACTACGCTGTTTCCCTAACTCCCATAGTAGTGATTGGCAGTTACGGAAGCAGCACAGCATGCAAACTACGCTGTTTCCGTAACTACTGTTCAGTTCTATGGGGGTTACGGATACAGCATAGCTCAGCGAGTTACGCTGTTTCAGTAACTCCACATGTAATCAAGTGGCCGAGAGAGCACAGAAAGCTAGAACGGGGTTTAGGGGGTCCCGTTCTAGAGATAGGTGTGGGTCCCAGAGGTGGGACCTGCATCTATCTGACATTTATGACATATCCTGTGGATATGTCATAAATATCCTTCATAGAAAAACCCCTATAAATGACGCGGTCGCTATTGACCACGGCATTTAAATAGTTAAAGGGGTTTGCCATAAAACACATTTATCCCCGATCCATAGGATAGGGGCTACATGTGAGATCGCTGGGGATCTGACCGCTGGGACCCCCAGCGATAAGGAGAACAGGGGACTGAAAGTCACCCAAAGCGCTACATGAGAAGCCTGGTCTTCCGGGTTCTGTTCTGCAGCTCCATAGAGATCAATGGAGAGACGCTCGCGCATGCGCAGAAGAATCCCATTGATTTCTATGGAGCTGCCGGACACAGAACGTGGAAGTCACAGCTCATGCGGCGATCCTGGTAACTTTCGGTTCCCGTTCTCTTTATCGATCACATGTATCCCCCATCCTGTGGATAGGGGATGTGTGTGTTTTATGGCACAAGCCATTTAAACTGCCAGAAACAGCGAAATTGCTGTTCCTGGCTGTTATATCAGCGTGTCAGAAGCTGACACCTGCAGTGTATGGAGCGGGCTCAGCGCGTGAGCCCGCTCCATACATCGTCGTCCCTCCAGCTCCATAATGTGCCTGCATGTCATGGGACGGGAAGGGGTTAAGTAATGAAGAGGTCATGGGGCCCGGCGATGCCGGGTCCCTTGACTGCGGACTATAAGACGCAGGGACTTTTTTGCAAGATTTATTCTTGCTAAAAACCGCGTCTTATGGAACGAAAAATATGGTAACTACAGGGGCGTAGCTAGGGGGGGGCAAGCGGGGCATGTGCCCTGGGCGCAGTTCAGAGGGGGGCGCCAGCGCCACCTCCTCCTGCACTATAATTGTACCTGTGTCGCAAGGACACAGGTACAATTAGAAGCAATGAATGACCGGGCACGTTCCGTGCCCGGCCATTCAACGCCTTTCCACGAATGAAGCGACTGGTACCTTTTGTACCAGTGACGCTTCCGTCGATGAAAGGTGCTGACTGACTGACAGGGAAAGTCATCCTGCCCAGCCAATCAGCGCCTTTCATAGACACTGTGTTCAACCCCCTTGAGACCTGTACAGAAGAGAGCAGGTCTCCATGGCTGCCGGACGGCGTGGGAGCGGGAATAAGGTGAGTTTTAAATGTATTTATTTTTTTTAAATTGTAATAGAAGTGTGGCTGTATCTGCGGGGGGGACTTTGTCTACACGGGGGACTTTATCTACGGGGGGGGGGGGGGTGTCTATCTACAGGAGGACTATATCTACAGGGCTGGGCTATATACAGGGGGACTATATCTACAGGGCTGGGCTATATACAGGGGGACTATATCTACAGGGCTGGGCTATATACAGGGGGACTATATCTGCTGGGCTATATACAGGGGGACTATATCTACAGGGGGACTATATCTACAGGGGGGCTATATACAGGGGGACTATATCTACAGGGCTGGGCTATATACAGGGGGACTATATCTGCTGGGCTATATACAGGGGGACTATATCTACAGGGGGGCTATATACAGGGGGACTATATCTACAGGGGGGCTATATACTGGAGTGGGCTGTCTATAGAGCACCATATACAGGGGTGGGCTATATAGTATATAGCCCCCTGTAGATATAGCCCACACCTGTATATGGTGCTCCATAGATAGCCCACCCCAGTATATAGCCCCCCTGTAGATATAGTCGCCCTGTATATAGCCCAGCCCTGTAGATATAGCCCAGCCCTGTAGATATAGCCCCCTGTAGATATATTCCCCCTGTATATAGCCCACCCCTGTATATAGCCCACCCCTGTATATAGCCCCCCTATGTATAGCCCCCCTGTGTATAGGCCACCCCTGTATATAGCCCCCTCTGTAGATATAGCCCACCCCTGTAGATATAGCCCCCCTGTGTATATCCCAGCCCTGTGTATAGCCCAGCCCTGTAGATATAGCCCAGCCCTGTAGATATGGTCCCCCTGTAGATATGGTCCCCCTGTAGATATGGTCCCCCTGTAGATATGGTCCCCCTGTAGATAGCCCACCCCTGTATATAGTCCCCCTGTAGATATAGCCCACCCCTGTATATAGTCCCCCTGTAGATATAGCCCACCCCTGTATATAGTCCCCCTGTAGATATAGCCCACCCCTGTATATAGCATCCCATAAATAGCTCCCCCTATAGTGCTCCACAGAAAGCCCACCCCTGTATATTGCCCCCTTGTACATATAGTCCACCCCTGTATATAGTGCTCCACAGATAGCCCACCCTTGTATATAGTATATACAGGGGTGGGCTATCTGTGGAGCACTATATACAGGGGTGGACTATATGTGGAGCACTATATACAGGGGTGGGCTATATCTACAGGGGGGCTACATACATGGTTGGGCTATCTGTAGAGCTCTATATACAGGGGTGGGCTATATCTACAGGGGGCTATATACAGGGGTGGGCTATCTGTAGAGCACTATAGGGGGAGTTATTTGTGGGACACTATATACAGGGGTGGTCTATATGGGGGCACTATCTACAGGGGCTCTATGGCAGGCACTATCTACAGGGGGCTCTATGGCAGGCAATATCTACAGGGGGCTCTATGGCAGGCACTATCTACAGGGGGCTCTATGGCAGGCACTATCTACAGGGGACACAGTGTGTGTGTGTGTGGGACACGGTGTATGGTGCTATTATAATTAGAGGTGCAGTGTTTGGCGCTATTATATTTAGGGGCGTAGTGTGTGGTATAATGATAACTTTATATTTATTTATAGGTGCAGAAATGTTGGAAAAGTGAGAAGCTGAAGACATGTGAGCGGCAAACTGCAGAAATGGACCGGGAGAAGTCATCATAGAGGTCTAGACCAAATGGAGAAAAAGAACTAGAGTCTGAGACGTCACCGGTGAGTCACTTAATGTAAATGTTCACTCTGCCTCTAATCAGCACTGTAGTCACTGTATGATCTGCAGCGAGATGATGGGTGGTATGATTATGATAGGATTTATTTTTTGTGAAAATACATCTCCCAGCATATCCTTACCATTGTTCAGGCCATGCTGGGAGCTGTAGTTTTACGCCGTACAAACCTATACGGCAGGGGTTGCACTAAATTGAGCTGTATTTGTGCTGGTGTTGTATATATGTACCGAGCTTGGTTCTGGTGTTGTGTATAGAACCATATTGCTTGTGAAATGTACAAATAATTTTATGCTCGCGTTACATAAAAAGAAATGACACGTCGATTGGTAGAGAAAACAAACACGGCGAGGGGGAAGGAGATGTCGGGAAAGAGGTTGGGGGGGGGGGGGGCAAACTGAATCTTTGCCCCGGGTGCTGGAGAACCTAGCTACGCCTCTGGTAACTATATTATTGGTACTGTAATTCAGCATTTGGGGCCCCACTTTTAACTTTGTCCAGGACCACACTTTGTCTAAATCCAGCCCTGCATGGGTGTCTGGAGGAGAAAAGAAGAGATTCGTTTGCCAGAGAATCCCCATGTCCGCTGAAACATCTACCACTGAAGTGCCCATTTCAGTAGGAGGAGTCCTGCAGTTATAACCATATAGCCTCATATCAAGGAAATGGTCGTGTTCATGAGGCCTTTGTCCTTTATACTTTTCCATTTTTTTGGAGCCACTCCTGGCTTTGGCACAAAAACTGCCACAAAAACTGAATGTGTAATTCAAGCCTAAGGTCTGAAATACAGATCTGTAGTCATCAACATGTCCCAATCCCTTGAAAAAGTGCGTAGCCGTCCGCAATTTTGCACACGCCCATAGATTTCCATGGGTGAGTCCGTGCAGCAATTGCGGACAGAAATAGGACATGTTCTATATTTTGCGGGTCAGGTGTCTGTGGCCTTTAGAAATTAATGGATCCGCAGGTAATCTGTAATTACGGGTCAGTAATAATGGATAAAAACTACGGTCGTGTGCATGGGGCCCAATACTTCTCCTTTCTTTTTTATCCATTCCCGCCTTTGGCTCAAGAAATTGCATCAAAAACTGCATAAAAAACTGCCACGGAAACTGAATGTGTGATTCCAGCCTAAGGATCACACACACAGTTTTGATGCAGTTTTTGGCTCCTTTTTTTTAGTCAAACACAGGAGT
Source organism: Rhinoderma darwinii (assembly GCF_050947455.1). Classification (NCBI taxonomy): domain Eukaryota; kingdom Metazoa; phylum Chordata; class Amphibia; order Anura; family Rhinodermatidae; genus Rhinoderma; species Rhinoderma darwinii. Next base: position 281,185,269 of record NC_134689.1, on the reverse strand, counting down.
GGAAACAAGTCTTTTTTTTATACCTTTCATTCCTATTGGCTTAATTTCTGGCTTTGGCTCAAAAACTGAGCCAAAAACTGCCACAGAAACTGCATCAAAACTATGTGAGTGATCCTGGCCTAAGGGTGGAAAAATCTCTAAAAAATGTCATACCGAGAGTATGCTGCATTTTGGAAAAATCTACACTGGGTTTAAATATGTCAACAAAATGGCACAAACACAAAATTAATTCAGGACTTCATATGCTTCCAATGACTACTGACCGCTGAGCATTTAGCAACCTAAAAACGCCACAAAAGCATGACATAAAAGTTGTGTGTGAACCCAGCCTAAGGAAAGTCACCTATACAATTTCTGCAAAAACTGCATCGTACATGCCACCAAGTGTCTGACAGTCCAGCAGTGCCTTATCCTTTTCTGCCAATGTGTTTGACTGTTCAACATGATTATGTTATTGTTAATATTCTACATGACAATAATTATTCATTAAGTTATTTGTTGTACATAAAATGTTGTGTAAGATGTTGTTTTAGTAGTATAGTCAGTTCATTTTGGCAAAGGACATCTCTAGGTTCAAATGCTGAACTATGTTATGGAAAATGTTCTTTGTGGCATTGTGCCCAGCCTTGGAGCTCACGCGCAGCACAGTTCATAATAGCATCATAACTCAATCCGAAGTAGTTTGTTTCCAATAAATCTACAACTGAATTAGTGTTTTTTAAGTACAGAATCATGTCATCAGCTATACAGCATGAATATAACATTTCCTGATTTTGCTCCCCCAGATATTGTGGCCTAATGACTGAGTGCAAATTAGCAATTTTTATCCCAAAAAAAAAAAGGTCTGCTAGAGGTCTAGTAGGTTAATGACTTGGATTCTTCAGTTCCATAAACCTTTCTGAAGTACTATGTAAGCTGTTTCCAGGAAATAAAGAAAGCGGTTTAGCTCTCCAATTCCACTGGAAAGCGCTTGGCATGCAGTAAAACACCACAGTTCTAAATTTCCTTAAAGAGGTTTTCCTATTTTAGACATTTATGGAATATTCACAGGAAATGTCATAAATGCCTGATAAATGGGGATCCCACCTTTGGGACCACCAACTATCGGGAGAATGGAGATTCCCCAGTTCCTTCTGGCGAAGCAGCGTGAGTTACCAGCTATCCAGGTAAGACTTAATGGAGAGGTATTTGTGTATGTAAGCGTCTTAATCCATTCATGTCTATGGGAGTAACAGTCATAGCAGAGCATGACCATCTCTTCGATCTCTACCCTGACATGGCTGTCACAGTCCACTTCACCTTATGGAATGGGGGTCAGAAGACCAGCTCTGTCTCACCTTACAGACGTTTATATCCAGTGAATATGCCATAAATGTGCAAGATAGGAAAACCCTTTTAATGGTGCTATTTTCAATGATGCGTACATTTTGACGTAAGGGGTTATCTCACGACAGACATTTTTTGGCATATCACCCGTCTCGCCTGGTGAAATAGCTGCATGCCGCCGCATCCAGGCGGAAACTCAGTGCAGAGCTATGGTGTTTCTGCAACTCTAATAGCACTGAATTAAAGTTACGGAAACAGCATGGCACAGTGAGCTATGCTATTTCCGGAACTTCTAAGTTACAGAAACAGCGTAGCTCGCTGTGCTACACTGTTGGAAGCTCTGCAGTTTCTTGAAATCCCAGCTGTCCCTTCACTGAGTAAATGCCTGGAAGCTGCGGCCAGCAGCCGCCTCATCAGGCAGGATGGCGTCGGGAGACCCCTGTTCTGGTATTGGTTCCAGAGGTGGGACCTGCCAACTATCATACATTTATGGCAAATTCTTTGAAAATGACATAAATGTCTGTCAAGGGGTAACCCCTTTTATTAACGTATACATTTTTTAAAGGTGGAGATGCTCATTAAGACTGAACTTAATTTGCGTTATATTCTAGCAGACAAGTTAAAACACTATACCTATACTTATATAAAAGTAGAATATTTATTAAAGTCATTAATAAAAATCTATCGGAAAATCTATCTAGCCTACATCATGTTTTGATTCTCTTATTACTCATTGTAAAATGTATTGTTTTTATGTATGTGTTTTTTTTATAATATTCCATGGAAGACAATAGTTCTTTATAAGTTAATAATAATATTAATAAATAATATTGCAGAGTGACTGATGAATAGTAGTCACATTTCATGAGTTACCGTAGTCTAAACATGGTAGTCACTACAACTGGTAGGTGCTAGGTTATCATCAAGTATTCAGGAATATTGACCAGTCATAAAAAAGTTGATAAAATTAGGACTGTCGAAGCTATAAATACACAATTACTAGTTTAAGCCAGACTTACAAAAAGAGCAAAGCAGGCAAGATCCATAACCAAGTCTAGCATAGAGTGTGCTGGATATATATGACTGGATATATATTTACTGGTAGCTACTATATTTGATTTTCCCAAAAGGAAGATACAGTGAAACCCTCTCCAAAAGACCACCACTTTGAGAAGACTAACCCCTTATCCAGACCACATTTCCCATGACAGATTTTAAATTATGCATACTGGACATCTTTTTTGAGAACACCAACCCCCTTGAAGACCACTATTCAATCAAATGTTTGGGGGTTGTCTTAAAGAGGTTTCACTGTATATTCAATTGTTGCTATGGCTGTTTACAAATGTCATCACATTTAAATGCCTTTGTTATGCTCATGTACCAGGGGCATAACTAGGAAAGACTGGGCCCCATAGCAAACTTTTGACTGGGCCCTCCCCTAGGTGCCACAGAGAGCCGCCTTGTAGATAGTGACCCCCTGTAGATTGTGCCATACAGCCCCCCTGTAGTCAGTGCTATACAGCCCCCATGTAGACAGTGCTATCCCGCCCCCCTGTAGACAGTGTCACGCCCCACTTGTAGATAGCACCCCCACCTCCCCTTGTAGATATTGCCATACAGCCCCCTGTAGATAACGCCATACAGCTCCCCCTGTATATAGTGCCATTCAGCCCCCCTGTAGATATTGCCATACAGCCCCCTGTTGATATCGCCATACAGCGCCCTGTAGATAGCGCCATACAGCCCCCCTCCTGTAGATAGTGCCATATAGCAACCTCACTGCTGTAGATAGCACCATATAGCGACCCCCCGGCTGTAGATAGCTCTATGTAGCAACCCCCAAACAAATAAAACACAAAAATGTTATACTCACCTAAAACCCGTTCCCGTGATGAACGGAGCGAATCAACGCTGACAGGATCCTTGCGTAGGCCGCTGTACTTAGGCTATACTCCCAGTCGAATACGACTAATATTTGTGCTGTATGTTACAAATACAGTAGATAGTCTTAATGAAATCATACATATGTGTAAATATATCAATCACATTGTTTGGAGTGGTCTAATAAGAGTCTACCAGTAAGGTCTGTACCAGCAATGGTGTTAGGAGTAGTTATTGGTATTTTTACAAGGAGGATAGCTACTGAAAGGTCAACTACCAAGGACCAGATCCACTTGGATTATGGGGTTATGCATCATAAAAGGCCCTTCTAATGGTGAAGTCCTGTTTTATTTGCAGCAATATAGTACAATTTATAAGAGAGCTGATGGAAAAAAAATGATTGAGACTCAGTCAAAATCAGTGAGCATATAAATCACCAGCTAGAGAAGAATTGTCAGTCAATAGTAGTAAAATGACTTTTATTGGTACAGATAGAACTCCAATGTCCAGAAATAAATAGAGAAAATGATGCAACAACCAAGGACTCATAATGCCATCAGAGCTTTGCACCAGAATTTGTTGGCTGTAATTTGTACCTCAAATACTTGGACCTTGACTCTTCTTACTGAGAAATGCAATTATTTAACAATTTCAGTTTGGTTAGTGCTTAATTTATAGTTTGAAATTAAATAAAATGTACCTACTACACCTTGCCAAAGAAAGTTTTATGCAACCCCACCAATCTATTGATTTTGCCTTTTTCTGACGGCAAATACCATCAGTTGGCTTTAGGGCATATTCAGACGTGGCAGAATTTTTGCGCTGCAGATTTTGCCGCAAATTCACCGCAATTACGTATCGAATCTGCAGCAAAATTTGCATATTTGACAGGTAATTCAGACTTTGCAGATATCACAGTAGACTTGCCACAGATTTCAGCCTTTGCATGGCAAAGGCTGAAATCCGTAGCGACAATTCCGCTGCTTCTCTGCTGGCGGCCATGCATGCAGCGGAATGAAAATTCTGCACCACAGTCTATTTTCTGCAACGTCTGTAGTAAGTTACCTAAAAAGCCATAGAAAGTAATGGAAAAAAGTCTGTTGCAGATTTCCACTGGGAACTGTCCACAGTGGAACTCAACAGCAATTCCACAACATCTGAACATGCCCTTAGTTAGGCTATGTTTCATTAAGTTTGTTTGGGAGACTTATGCCATGCTATTCTGCTAAATAAAAACCCTAATGGCCCCCATTTAAGGCCAGAATCACACACAGAGTTTTGATGCAGTTTTTGTCTCAGTTGTTTCAGCCAAAGCCAGAAGTGGGTCCAAAAGGGAGGAAAGGTATAAAGAAAAGACTGATGCATTTCCATTCTTTGGTGTGCACTCCTGTGCTTGACTCCAAAAACTGAGCCGAAACGGCACCAAAAACTGCATAAAAACTCTATGTAATTCTGGCCTTCGTGAGGTTTTGACTGGATGGATTAGGGAGCACAGGTGGTTAGGGAAAGCTAAGATCATGGAGCAAAGATGTTCAGATTAAATCAAAGAGCGATTGGGTTGTGGCTAACAGGTGTCAGGAGTATCAAGAGCAGAGGAGAGAGACAGATTGAGAAGTATATGAAGTAGAAAGATTTCCTTAAATAATATTTCTGCTAGGGAGAGAAAAGAAATGAATCATTTTGGAAAACCTGTTGAGTAAAAAGCAAATAACAATATTACTTTTAGACAGGGAGAGGACCATTACAAAATCCATCTAAATCATCAATCAAATTTTTACTGGAAGTAGAAGCAAGTTATCCACAAGTCCTTACCATAGATCAATAGGACCACATGATTATAGACAGAATCTTTTTGAATCCCGGTTAAGCAGGAAATAAAGAGACCATCTGACCTTTTAGGATTCATTTCAAATACTGCAAGTTCTTCTGTTCAGTTTGATTGTCACTGACACAATGGAATAGAGCTAGAGTTAGAGAATCCATTCAACATGGTAGATGGTAGACAGACGGACAGGGATAGCCAAAAACAGGCCAAGCTTTGGAGAATAGGTATGCAGACAAAGTTGAGGAAAGGTTAACTCATAGAAAGCAGGCAGGGACAGATAGGCTAGGTTGTGGAGCACAAGCAAAAAGTCAGTACCAAAAACAAGCAGACAGGAGAGACAGGTAAATAAAGGCCTTTTTTTTGGCACTGAGTGGAACATTTAGAGCAAACCCCAATCACTAGGGTCAGTGATGTAAGTGAAGTTTCCATGTGAGACATTTAGTGGCCTTGGAAGAACTAGAGGAGCACCTGCAGGAAGCAGAGATGCTGACCACAGTAGGCAACCGCAGAGATGAGGGGTATCATGGGACCACAGAGTGAAAGTAAGTGACACAAAGAATTCAAAAAGCAATGAGAAAAGTCTTTGGTCTTCTAACATGTTTATACATATCCAATATGCTGCATTTAACCCCTTAACGACCGGCATATAGTGTTTTTATGTCGGTCGTTTAGGGTAGTTCTTCTGAAGTGTCGGCTTTTCACGTCGGCACTTCAGAAGAACTTTTCTGTCATCGTGCGGGGTGCTGCTGAAGCCCGTGCTGTTAGTAACAGCCTTGGGCTTCAGGGCAACGATCGGAGATCACTAGCAGTGGTCTCCGATAATTTTTAACCCCTCAGATGCGGCACTGAATAGCAAGCGCCACATCTGACTGGTTTGGGAGGGAGCCGCATCGGAGCGGTTTTCGCAGCGATTGCATAATCTGCTTCTGAAGCCAAGGCTGTTAGCAACAGCCTTGGCTTCAGAGTGATGATCGGAGACCAATAACAGTGGTCTCCGTTCATGTGATCACTGTGAGAACCATTCACAATGATCACAAAATGAAAAACAAAGTGTTTCTCCTACCTGTCTCTCTGTCTCTCCTCACACTCTCTGTATGAGAAGAGACAGAGAGAAAATTTTACTGTGACACCAATGACACAAAATTACAATAAGTCTAATATATAAACTTTATATAAACTTCAATTGTATACCTAGGCTAGGGTCATCCTTAGGGCACGCTCAAACGTGGCAGAGTTTTTCCGCTGCAAATGTTGGTGCAGATTTGGGGCGATTACGCAACGAATCTGCACCAAGATTTGCATATTTGACAGGTAGTTCAGACGCTGCAGAAAACACAGCGGACTTGCCACAGATTTCAGTTTTTGCATTGCAAAGGCTGAAATCCGCAGTGAAATTCCGCTTCTTCTCCGCCACCGACAGTGCATGCTGCGGACAGAAAATTCTGCACCGCAGCCTATGGTCCGCAGCTGAGTTTTCCGCAACGTCTGAACTAACCGAGTCCGAGGTAGAAATGTTGTCTACCAGTGATAGCGACGACAGTGATAAACGCTTTCTGAAATTCAAGTGTTGCCTGCAGGGTCCACAAGCACAGGGCGTGTCGCAGAAGTACCACAAAACACGGCCCCTCTATTCCCCCAGAATATATTGAGTGGGTACTCACAGAGTCATTTTCCCCTAATATCCCATAATTTATTGCCACACCAGGGATAAATATTAATGTGGAAAATTTTACAGCCCTCAATTTAAAAAAAATATTCATTACAGATGAACTATTGGAGCTGGTTGTTAACCTAAACCAATCTGTGTGCTCGCCAATTCCTTGCTGAAAAGCCAACGTCCTGCTATGCAAGACAGAGGCACCCCACAAATACTGGCGAACTTAAACATTTTTGGGGCTCATCCTCAACATGGTTTTAGTGAAAAAGTCCTCAATCCGGTTTCCAGCCGTTATGACCAGAAGCAGATATGAATTGCTAATGCGCTTCCATCATTTTAACGACAATTACCAGCCCCCCCCCCCCGTAGTGATCCAGGCCGTGACTGCCTCTATAAAATAAGGCCCCTGATAAAAATTTTGGAGGAGTTATTTATTCGGATGTAAAACCTAGCGGTGGATGAATCGCTGATGAGATACAAAGGCAGGCTCTCATTCCGCCAGTACATCCCCTCAAAGAGAGCAAAATATGGGGTTAAAATCTACAAGCTCTGTGAGAGCGGTACAGGCTACACATCTGCCTTTAGAATCTATGAAGGCAAAGACCGTGATATTACCCACATTATTAACTCATTTACTTTCACACTGTTTTTGTAGGGAGAACCAAAAGGGAGGGTTGCTTATTGGATAATGTTTCACTGTAAAAATGCAGCAATACTGTATTTTCTGGAAAAACCTATTTTTTATTTCTTTCCACCTATTAAAAATACTCACTATACCCCTAGATGAATATTAGCAGGACATTTATACTTGCCAAAATGACCTGCAGTACAACAGCAAATATAGTGTGGTTGTAATGGCAGGGGGTAGGGAGACGGACAAGTGAGCCCTAATCTACCCGCCACTCTGTCCCTGCCTACTTGCAACGACCCGCCCTAGGCGACGGGGTACAACTGGGCGGCGGTCCCTGCGCTCAGTAAGTGCACGACAAACACGACAAACATACAAGGAACACAAGCAAGGAAAAGGGGCCGTTGCCCACGGCAACACCGTGAGCAACCAGAGTGGTGAACGAGCCGAGTCAAGCCAGGAGTGTGCGAGGTACCAAACGAAAAGCAGAAGAGTAGTCGGTAAGCCAGGGTCTGTATGGAGCAGGATCAAAAATAGCAGGAGCTGTAGCTGGGCCAGGAAACCACAAAGAGGGAAACACAAGCAATAACAAGCACCGAGGGACAGGAAGTGCAGGCTTAAATAGACCGAGGGCGGGAGCTAGCTGAGTCTGGCCAGGTTACGATAGGCTCTCCCACTCCTAAGCCTGCCAGCCTGAATGGTGGAAGCAGGAGTCAGTCTCAGGGATGTATTCTCAGGTGCTGACTGATTAGTTCTGGGAGTTAACCCCGCTGTGCCTGGCAAATCCTTTACAGTACCCCCCCTTTTATGAGGGGCCACCGGACCCTTTCTAAGTGGACCTGGCTTACTGGGGAAACGCAGGTGGAACCTCCTGACCAATACCCCAGCGTGAACATCCCGGGCGGGTACCCAAGTCCTCTCCTCGGGCCCGTATCCTCTCCAATGGACCAGGTACTGGAGGGAGCCTTGGACCATCTTGCTGTCCACAATCCTGGCCACCTCGAATTCCACCCCCTCCGGGGTGAGGATGGGAACAGGAGGTCTCCTCGAGGGAGCCAAGGACGGGGAGCAGCGTTTGAGGAGGGAGGCATGAAACACGTCGTGTATCCGAAAAGACGGGGGTAACTCCAGCCGGAAGGAGACAGGATTGAGGACCTCAATGACCTTATACGGCCCAATAAACCGGGGAGCAAACTTCTTGGACGGAACCTTGAGACGCAAGTTCCTAGACGACAACCACACCAGATCCCCGACCATAAACAGGGGGTTAGCAGAACGTTTTTTATCAGCCTGAGTTTTTTGTACGCTCTGGGACACCTCTAGGTTTTTCTGAACCTGGGCCCAGACTGTGCACAGTTCCCGATGAACGACCTCTACCTCAGGATTGTTGGAACTACCAGGTGAAACGGAGGAGAACCGTGGATTAAACCCAAAATTACAAAAAAAAGGAGAGACCCCTGACGAGTTACTGACCCGGTTATTAAGGGAAAATTCGGCGAGGGGAATGAAAGAGACCCAATCAAATTGACAGTCAGAGACAAAACACCTTAAGTATTGTTCTAGAGATTGATTAGTCCTCTCCGTTTGGCCATTGGTTTCAGGATGGAAGGCAGAGGAGAAGGACAGATCAATCCCCAACTTCATACAGAAGGCTCTCCAAAACAATGAAACAAATTGTACCCCTCTGTCCGAAACAATATTGACAGGGACCCCATGGAGACGCAGGATGTGTTTGACAAACAAGGTAGCCAACGTTTTTTGGCGTTGGGTAGTTTCTTGAGAGGCACAAAGTGGCACATCTTACTGAAGCGGTCCACCACCACCCACACCACCGACTTGCCTTGGGATGGAGGCAAATCGGTGATAAAATCCATGGAGATATGTGTCCAAGGTCTCTGGGGAATGGGCAACGAACGCAGTAAGCCCGCTGGTCGGGACCTGGGAGTCTTGGACCTAGCACAAACCTCACAAGCGGCGACGTAGGCCTTAACGTCTTTAGGCAACCCAGGCCACCAATAATTTCTGGTAATGAGGTGTTTGGTACCCAGGATGCCTGGATGGCCAGATATACCCGCCCTGGGCGACGGGGTACAACTGGGCGGCGGTCCCTGCGCTCAGTAAGTGCACGACAAACACGACAAACATACAAGGAACACAAGCAAGGAAAAGGGGCCGTTGCCCACGGCAACACCGTGAGCAACCAGAGTGCTGAACGAGCAGAGTCAAGCCAGGAGTGTGCGAGGTACCAAACGAAAAGCAAAAGAGTAGTCGGTAAGCCAGGGTCTGTATGGAGCAGGATCAAAAATAGCAGGAGCTGTAGCAGGGCCAGGAAACCACAAGGAGGGAAACACAAGCAATAACAAGCACCGAGGGACAGGAAGTGCAGGCTTAAATAGACCGAGGGCGGGAGCTAGCTGAGTCTGGCCAGGTTACGATAGGCTCTCCCACTCCTAAGCCTGCCAGCCTGAATGGTGGAAGCAGGAGTCAGTCTCAGGGATGTATTCTCAGGTGCTGACTGATTAGTTCTGGGAGTTAACCCCGCTGTGCCTGGCAGATCCTTTACAGTGGTTCCCTAAAATCAGCTCTGGCGTAAAAAGGCCTCCAAAAGCCAAAATGGACTCCTTCTATGATATGCCCTATAAAGGGTCCATATAATAGATTATATAAAGATGGGGCTAATGTATCCCCTGATGATGCTGTGTTAACAGCAAAACATGTCGGGGGGGGGCTTTTGTCATTTTAAATCGCTATGTTAGGCTGGCCTTTACACTGATATAGACAGTGACACTTGTTTGCGTTCGGCAATCTGCAGCTGCCGAGCGCAGCAGCCATACTCTGGTATCCACTACATTGAACTATACCACAGTGAAAGCACTGTTTGCATACGAACCTGTGCCAAGCTGACTTTAGCCACAATTTTAACCCACAGTGCATGGTTGTCTGTCTTCCCTTGGAATTTTTACTTGTACATCAATAAAAGTTATATTTTATATAATAAAAAATTCTTTCAGTAGTTGGGAATTTGAATCATTCATTGACCTGCCAACTATTAGAGTCTTTATAGTATCATATAATAGATTAGACACACATATTTGGTATCGCCGTACACGGGAGAAGTAGCAGAAAGTGGAAAGGTGTCACTTTTACCAGTATGTCATATGGTGTTTCGAAATGGCTTAAGAAAAGTGCCACTGTTGTAAAAAAAAAAAAAAAAAGCTATTTACATTTTTTGGGCCCAAGTTTGGACATATTCTGTAAAAAGTGTGAAGGGTTAAAACGGAAATTGAACCACTAGAAATAGACTTTAGAGTGTCTAGTTTGTAGAACATAATGTATTTTTACCATTATTTATTGGACTTCAAGTCCATTACCCATAAATTACTACCATGGTGTAAAAAACGAAATTAAGACATTTTAGTGCGCAATTGAAAAAAGGGGGAAACTTGTGTTTTATACTATATTTCTGGTCCAAAAAAATAAACTACACCTCCAAGTCAGGTGTCCTTATGGTCAGGATAAATGAAAAAATATATTTCAATACATTTGTATGATACAATTACTTTTATTTTCAAACTGTTACATTTTAAATGATGAAAAATCTAAATTTTTCTTTTTTTTCTGTCTTTCCACGGCTATAAAAAAAGGAACAAAAATGTTACCTATACATATATACACCACAAAAATGAAGCACTACATGTCCCAAGAAAACAGTGAAAAATTCACATCGATACATAAAACACATGCAGAGTTATACTGCGTTACATCTGTGAATAGCAAAACTGCGAAAATTGCTCTGGTCACTTAGGGTTAAAACACCTTCAGTATTAAGGGGTTAATACACCCTTTTAATCATAAAACAAACACTATAATCAAAGATTCATCATATTCACAATATTGGGCTCCATCCCATGTTCAAGATGTGGTCTAACTAGTCACTTAATCATCTTTAATACTAAATATATTTCTCATACATTGATGTCTGTTGTGAACATGCCAGAATTGATATAACTCTGCCTGATCTTGAATGCTACCATTCCAAATCTCTTGTTAACTTTACTAAGGTTGCTGTATTATTCGCTAAAAATATATTTTTGTTATATTGACTTGTAGATCATGATTGTGGGTCACATCTAGTGCAAGTAGAAATTACAGTGACACAGGTGTCTTAAACCAGGTTAGTGATCGGGGTGACCATTCATACACACTGAGCGCTCTGCTCAATCACAGAGTGATTAGTACAGGACATGAAGAGGAAACTGAATGCATGGGATCAGCATGAAACAGCAGTCAACAATCAACAACCAAAAGTCCCATTTTCATTCCATTCTATTCCATCCCATTACAGTATCTCAAGCCGAGGGACAGTGTTAAAGCCTGAAGAAGTAAATAACCACTGTACACCAGGGACACCAGAAAATGACCAAACTATCCAAAATCACCACTGATATTATAATTAGCACCTTTACCACCCTAGACCAGAAGGCTTTTTAAATTTAACTCCTAAACAACCATAGATTGCCAGTGATTTTATGTGGTAAACTCTAAACCACAAGGGAAGTTAATATTAACCAATAAACTACCATAGGCCACCAGGGATATTATTTATTTACACCTATATCACATGTGTATTATTTTTAGTCGCATAGCATACAGGAATATTAATATGTCCTATGCAGCTTTATCTGCATCAGCAAAGGCAAAAGGAAGATTTTGCTGTGCCACTGACCTATTATAGAATGGAGGTTAAAGAACTATTGTTAACCGTGGAAGCAGCTGGAAGCCACTAAAACATGACAACCTCTGTCATTTCTACATATAAGTCCACCATGCCACCATCTATATTATATATTAATAATGAACAACTAGATCAATATTAGTGTCCAATGGCAAATGAGGAATTATCAGTGTAGAAAATGAAATACTGGATGGCCAAGTATGAACAATAAATAACTGGGTCACTAAGGAGAGGAAATTAAATTGCTCATTCTCCAAGGCCTCTTCTCTGCACCGTAGGGTCAGGATAGCAGGATCTGCAGTGACAGAATAGTTTCTGGAATAGCATTTTTATCCATTGTAAATTTCTCTACCCACCCCTTCTTCCTAACATTTTCATCTATCTTATATGACATCCCATTCTAAATACATAGGTATTAATATAGAGTTGGTTCCTCCTTTGCAGCTAACACAGCTTTTACTCTTCTGGGAAGGCTTTCGACAAGATTTTGGGATGTGTCTGTGGAAATTTTTCATCCAGAAGAACACTTGTGAGGTCAGACACTGATGTTGGACAAGAGGGCCTGGCTCGCAATCTCCATTCTAGTTGTTCTCAAATGTGTTCGATGAGGTTGAGGTCAGAGCTATGTGTGAGCTAGTCAAGTTCTTCTACACCAAGCTCACCCAACCATGCCTTTTTGGACCTTGCTTTGTGGACTGGGGCACAGTCATGCTGGAACAGAAAAGGGCCTTCTCCAAACAGTTCACACAAAGTTGTAAGCATACAAAATCCAAAAAGTCCAAAATGTCTTGGTATGCTAAAATATTAAGATTTCCCTTTACTGGAACTAAGGAGCCCAGGCCAACCCATGAAAAACAAACCCATTGTGCTTGGTGATATAAGGCTTCAATGCAGCTGCTCGACAGTGGAAACACATGCCACAAAGCTCCCGGTGCACTGTTTTTGTGCTGACGTTAATGCCAGAGGTGGTTTGGAACTCTGCAGTTATTGAGTCAGTAGAGCGTTGACGACTTTTATCCACTCGGTGACCCTGCTTTGTTACTATACGAGGTCTGCCACTTCGTGGCTGAGTTGCTGTGGTTCCTAAATGCTTCCACTTTGCAATAATACCACTCACAATTGATCGGGAAATATCTAGGAGGGAATACATTTCACAAACTGACTTAGTGTAACAGTGGCATGCTACTACAGTATTACGCTCAATTTCAGTAAGTTCTTTATAATGACCCATTCTTTCACAAATGTTTGTGAAGGAAGACTGCATGGCTAGATGCTGGATTTTATCCGCCTGTGGCAATGGGACTGAATTCAACACCTGAATTCAATGATTAAGAGGCCTGACCCAATACTTTTGTCCATATTGTTAACATGTGTGTACAAAAAGGGGACTGTTCTGAATGGCATTACTACTTAAAGGGAATGTGTTGCCAGAAAAACATGTTTGTTTTTTTTTAATTAAACATTTAGTGTGTGGGTGATTAAACATTGTTCAAATTTTTTTTATTTTTTTCACGAGTCAGGTAATATTATAAATTAATTCTAATTTATAATATTTCCCATTTCTGGTCACTAGATGGAGCTATTCCCAAAATTGCAGCATTGCAAAATTGGGTGAAAAGCCCTCGCTCTAGTGAGCTCTCAGCATCCCCCCTCCTTTATCCTGGCTAGTGCCGGGATAAACGAGGGGTTTGAACGGTGTAACCTCCTACACTGTGTGTCGCCATTTTTTGAGCTAACACACAGTGTAGTAGGTTTACATACAGTAGTAAACACACACAAACACGAAACATACATTGAAATCTCTTACCTGCTCCTGCCGCCGCGGCTCCCTCCGGCCCGTCCGCTCCGTCTGCTGCCGCTGGTCCAAGTGCACAAGTCCGGAAGCCGCGACCGGAAGTAGTAATATTACTGTCCGGCCGCGACTTCCGGTCCACAGGAAAATGGCTCCGGACGGCGCCAATTTCAAATTGGACTGTGTGGGAGCGGCGCATGCGCAGTTCCCACACAGACGCCGTACACACAAGTGAATGGGACGGGAGCCGTTCGCAGTCCCTATGGGACTGTGGCTGCCGTGTTCCATGTCTGTATGTGTCGTTAATTGACACGTACAGAAATGGAACAAAAAATGGCAGCCCCCATAGGGAAGAAAAAGTGTAAAAATAAGAAAAAGTAAAACACAAACATACAAATAAATATAAACGGTTTTAATAAAGCACTAACATCTTTAACATATAAAAAAATAATTTGTGATGACACTGTTCCTTTAAACACTATGCACAATACGTCTGGAAATATTGCAGAGGCGAAACTTTTTTGTTGGTACTACTGTACAGAAATTGCTATGTTTTCAAACTTCTGGTTGTCATCACTATTTGAGGCAGTCATTATCATATGGCCACTGCTATGCATATGACACATCATTAGAAGAGCTAAGTTAAAGAGGCTCTGTCACCAGATTTTGCAACCCCTATCTGCTATTGGAGCAGATCGGCGCTGTAATGTAGATTACAGTAACGTTTTTATTTTTAAAAAACGAGCATTTTTGGCCAAGTTATGACTATTTTCGTATTTATGCAAATGAGGCTTGCAAAAGTCCAAGTGGGCGTGTTTAACGTAAAAGTCCAACTGGGCGTGTATTATGTGCGTACATCGGGGCGTGTTTACTACTTTTACTAGCTGGGCGTTGTGTATAGAAGTATCATCCACTTCTCTTCACAACGCCCAGCTTCTGGCAGTGCAGACACAGCCGTGTTCTCCAGAGATCACGCTGTGTCGTCACTCACAGGTCCTGCATTGTGTCGGCACCAGAGGCTACAGATGATTCTGCAGCAGCATCGGCGTTTGCAGGTAAGTCCATGTAGCTACTTACCTACAAATGCTGATGCTGCTGCAGAATCAACTGTAGCCTCTGGTGCCGACACGATGCAGGACCTGTGAGTGACGTCACAGATCTGCACTGCCAGAAGCTGGGCGTTCTGAAGAGAAGTGGATGATACTTCTATACACAACGCCCAGCTAGTAAAAGAAGTAAACACGCCCCGATGTACACACACAATACACGCCCAGTTGTACTTTTACTTTTCAACACGCCCAGTTGTAGTTTTGCAAGCCTCATTTGCATAAATACGAAAATGGTCATAACTTGGCCAAAAATGCTCGTTTTTTTAAAATAAAAACGTTACTGTAATCTACATTGCAGCGCCGATCTGCTGCAATAGCAGATAGGGGTTGCAAAATCTGGTGACAGAGCCTCTTTAAGGACATTCACAAGTGTTAAAGGAAAACTAAAATTATTACCCAACTGGATAGTGTTTGTGTGTGGTTATCCAATGACATTTCAAATGGATCTGTAAATTGCATTCAGCTCAGGTACAGTTTCTGGTGACTTTAGGGGAGTACTGAACAAAGCCTTGAGTGTTTTCTTTTTTCCCCCTATCTCGGGTATCCGCTGTTGGTGCTCCAGTCCCAATATGGTTTGCTGTCATAGAGTGCTTAAATAATCCTACCATACAGTCCCTAATTATAAGTGCCATACATTATGGTGTCCAAATATGTTGGCCAAATAACAATGCTGACCACCATAAACGGCAAAAATAATAAACTTTACAGTGTTGGGTAGTAGTGCCAGACAATGCCTAAGTAAATACCAGCATACAGTGGTCAAATAATGAAAACAAACAGTGACATAACAATAATAAAATAAATAACAGCTCCATACATAAAATCATCCAATAACAGTGCTACGCAATATCTAATTCATACTGCTATACAAACATAACCTCATACAATGTACTGTAACTAATGTGTACTAATTTAATATTATATGCCATTCTGTACATGTGGGTGGTCTAATGCTGGGCATACATTTATATGCAAGAGAGTGAAAACTAATACCATTTACTTATCAACTAAGTGCTGAGAATAATTTTACACAGAATAATCTCTTGTTAAGTTGATCCAAATGTGTCAGAAATAGTCATAGGGCTTAATATCTTCAGCTCAACCGCAAAACACTTTTTTTTCTCTCCAAACTGTGATTGTCAGGAATAGCTTATTGTCATCAGACTGAAAGGGAGGCTTTGCACAAATCCACGAAGATCAATACTCCAGGCTCTTTTTTTAAAGTCAGAAAGGTTCCAAATGGCCACATACGACTCTAATGTAAATCTACTCCCTGTAAACTTGTTCTGTGGGTTAGTCGTCTGGAGTAAGCTTTCAGTCTCTCACATTTCTTGTTGCACTTATGAGTAAAGTGGTGCCTTTTAGTAACCACCTCTTCTATACAGCCTGTCCACATGGACTCCTTTTTTACGTATTGATCATAACAGGAAATATACATGAATGTCTTTGAGAAGAAAGACAATATTTCAAGAAAAGTACTTGAAGAAAAAAGTAATTACAAAGGATTTTGTCTGTAGATAGATTTGCTAACTAAAATTAAACTTTGAAGAGTTCATCTTTTGAAGCCTAATGCTGCCCATAGACGTTTTGTCATTGAGGGTAATTTTGCACAGCTGATCATTCATGTTGAAGGAGTTGTCCCATCTAGAAAACTGTACCAATATGGCCTGTAGACAGATGTCCTTGAGGAGAAGTGAAGAGCCCGCCACACTTGGTATGACAATGTATTACATGGTCGCCCACTCATTTGATGACTACTGTGTAATAGGGAATTTCGTTATAGGGGTCACAACAATGGAAATTGGTGACCACTTGCAGCTTCTTTTGGTAATAATAGCAGATTGATGGGACTTCAGCAGGCGGACCAGCGACAATCAGCTGATAACATGGGTGGCTTCCTTTTGGGAAGAGGTTGTCCTACTGATTCAACTTCATTTTTTATGTGGCCCTGATTCCTCTACTGAAGACGTGCTGAAATTGATGTAAACAATGAAGACTTGTGGTCTCCTCATTCAAATGATACAAAAGGGAACAGTGATCGCTTCGTTAACTGTGCTTTCTACTGTACAGGCTCTGAACTATAGTTCACTTTAATTTACACAAAATCTTTTCTAGGGAAAACAGTTGTGCTACTTACATCATCCCGATCCAGCTCAATTCTCCTACCCGCAGCCAAGTCGGATCCCCATGACAACTGGCCAAGATGTGACACCCCGGTGGCAAATTTAAACTGAGATTCTGAATGGGACCACTGCCTGTGTATTGAGGTATTTTCCTTATCACCAGCTTGTTATTCCTATGTCTTGACTCTGACCTTAGCCTTGTCTCTGGATTACGCCATCGTCTCACACCTTCTGGTTTTATAACTTGCTACTTGTAGTTCGAAATTCCTTATTATTGACCACTGACTCATCTTCTTCTTACATCCCTGTCTTCTCGTCTGGCTTGTCGTATTATTGATCACTCTCCTGATATTAACCCCTGGCTTCATGCTGACTCTGCTCCTACACCTTCTTAAAACATTCCTGCAGTGCACCCACCAGCAGTTGGTGACTACTCTTGGAACTGTGACCTGGGAATCAGAATGAGGAAGACCATATCTTCTTGTAAGAGTTCTAGGGTAAAGAATGGGGAGAATCCTTAGACTCCATGCCTATTTAGTCAGGATCAAACCTATTGCCACATAAGGATCCTCTTCTTTAGTGAGAGTCTTTAGTGAGAGTCATAACAGGTTACTCCACCCTCAAACACTGCATTGTTCATTTTTGGAAATCAATAATTCCCTGATTATTATAAGATTCGCTCCTTGTAGAAGTGGAAGCAATGGGAAAATAGAGCAGGGCAGTTTTTATGAAAAATAGTTATATTTGAACTCCTCTCCCTCCCTATCACATTACAATTTAGGAACATTCAAATAAGAAATAAAGATACTGTGATTTATGACCCTGAAAAGTCTAATATTTAGCAATGCGGCTATCATGATATTAGTTAAGACTATGACAATGGATACAAATAAGTCATACCCTGACTGCCGCAGTGGTCCTAAAAAAACCAAAAGCAATAATAGAAGGTTAATATGTTATGGGAGAAAAGCACATAAAAAACATTCGGTCATGCAAACCCAATCAGGAGCATGTTTCAGGTACATTACATGAGAGTATATCCACATTACACCAGGACGCTGAGTGACACTAGAGCAGTGGCAGCTGACAAGCTATTTGCACCATCTAGTCTTCTTTTTGTTAAATATTAAATTATCATAGAATTTATTTATTATAAGATAAAGTATTTTTGCAGGCTAATATGTGTTGGAGTACACAGCACTTGGAATTCTGCGGAGGAGAAGTGAAGATATTAGAGGAGCTAGCCTATGAATGTCTTTGTTGTGTTAGCAGGGATTTTCCATGTGATTTAGTGGGGATTGATTTGCAGTATATTCTGCAGTCATTGCTTGTAATGTGCTTTGCACAGCTCGTGTACTCTGAACCTTAATTGTTCTAAATTAAACTATGGGGACTAGACATCACACATTTCAATCAGATTGACAAAATATTGCACAAATCACCACAGGGATGTGTAATCTCTAGCATTGACTGAAGAGATTGTAGACATGAACTCAAGAAGGAAAAGAGGCTTTATGAAGTCATTGTGCTGCAGTACCAATTTTTGCTATCAAATAGGTTATCACTACGGCATAACTTTAATTAACTGACCACTATAACACTGTGATGTATTTGAGATATGAAATGAGGCCTCTTGAGCATTGAGATGGTTCATGATGGAGTTATTTCTGCTCTGAAAAGTAACTGGAGCTTGCATGATGCCATCTGAGACAACTGCTTTAGCTTTTAATGAAATTCAATTTAAAACTATGATAATGGGTTCATCCCATCATGTTTTTTGTGTACATATGCTCTGGATCACCAGAGAAAGCTGATTCTATTCCATTTACAGCAACTACACCAGAAAACGACAGTAAACATATCTTACATGGAGAGGTAAAGTGTTGACATCAATTTCCGAAATTCAAAATTTGGTTTAATTGCTGTGGCAAATAATGAAATTTAAATGTTGTTCCAAATAACAAACTCAGCTCCGTTGTATTGACATACTAAACTCTGGTACGTGTATACGTGTTTTTCATCCCTGATTTAAGCGTATGGACATGTTAAACAAATATTGGCCTGTTTATTGCTAGGATAGAATATACTTTGTCCTAAATTGTATTTACTGTTGCACAGATATTGGGACAATATGTGAGCGTAATATTTTATTTCTGGTTATGGCATGGCATCCACCCACCTAATTTTAATCCAAGAACTCTCGTCATTACTAAATGATTTGTATCTTTAAGCTAGGATCACACATATAGTTTTTATGGAGATTTTGGCAAATTTTTTTTTAGCTAAAACACAGGAGTGGACACAAAAGAAAGAAGATATCTAAATTTTTATAACTTTCCATACCTTTGTATCCACTTTTGACTTTGAGTTAAATAACTAAGGTAAAAAAAAATGTTGTCCAGTAAAACAACGGACACCATGATGAAAGCCCGACGGAACCCATTAAAGTCAACGGGTTCTGTCGGGTGTGTTTGGTCATGCACCAGTTTTTTATTGTTCTGCTTCTATGACTGAGCAGAACAATGGAAAATAAGAACACAGATCTGAATAAAGCCATACTGTCCTGGACAAAAGTTTTAAGAGTGACACAAATTTTGCTTTTTTTACAAACTTTGCTGCTTCAGTGTTTGTAGATCTTTTATGACTCATGCACACGACCGTTGTGCCACTCGGGCTGTTTTTGACGACATCCGAGTGGCACCCGATAGTCTTCATGGACCCATTCACTTTAGCGGGTGAATCGGGTCGGTGAAAAATGGTTCGAGGCTCCGATCCGAGGAAAGATAGAACATGTCCTATCTTTCCTCGGATCACTGATTGGACTCGGATGGCGCACACGGTCTTGTGCATGAGACCTTAATCAGATGTTTTTATGGTATACTGAAGTACATTTATAAGCATTTCATACGTTTTTAAACTTTTATTAACAAATACATCAAGTTTATGAAAAGACTCAATATTTACAGTGTTGACGCTTCTTTTTCAAGACTTCTGTAATTCACCCTGACATGCTGGATATCAGCTTCTGCGCCAAATCCTGACTGATGGCAACCCATTCTTGCCTAATCAGTGCTTGGAGTTTATCACAATTTCTGTATTTTTGTTTGTCCACCCGCTTTTTGAGGATTGACCACAGGTTCTCAATGGGATTGGGATCTGGGGAGTTTACTGACCATGGACCCAAAATGTCAATGTTTTCTTCACTGAGCCACTTATGTATTACTTCTGCCTAGTGACATGGTGCTCCATCATGCTGGAAAAAGCATTGTTCATAACCAAATTGCTCCTGGATCGTTGGGAGAAGTTGCTCTTGGAGGATGTTTAGATACCATTCTTTATTCATGGAAGTGTTCTTGTGAGTGAGCCCACTCCCTTGTATGAAAAGCAACCCAAACATGAATGGTCTCAGGATGCTTTACTGTTGGCATGACACTGGACTCATGGTAGTGCTCAGCTTTTCTTCTCTGGACAATCTTTCTTCCAGATGTCCCAAACAGTCTGAAGGTGACTTGATCAGAGAAAATAACTATACCCCAGTCCTCTGCAGTCCAGTCCCTGTATTTCCTCCAGAATATCAGTCTGTCCTTGATATTTTTCTTGCAGAGAAGTGTCTTCTTTACTGCCCTTCTTGACACCAGGCCAGCTTCCAAAAGCCTTCGCATCACTGTGCGTGCAGATGCACTGACACTTGCCTGCTGCCATTTCTGAGCAAGTTCTGCACTGGTGTTGAACCAATCCAGTAGCTGAATCCTCTTTAGGAGATGGTCCTGGCACTTGCTGGGATTTCTTGCGCATCCTGAAGCCTTCATCACAGCAATTAAACCTCTCACTTTTGAAGTTCTTGATGATCTGATAAATGGTTGATTTAGGGGCAATCTCACAAGCAGCAATGCCCTTGCCTGTAAAGCTCTTTTGCTGCAAAGCAAAGATAACTGCACATGTTTCCTTGGAGGTAAACATGGTTAACAGAAGAAGACAATGATTTCAAGCACCATCCCCCTTTTACAACAACCAGTCTTCTCTTATAATTCCATTAGCATGACAGAGTGATAGCAGCTGCCTTGTCCTCATTAACACGTTCTCCTGAGTTAACGAGAAGATCACTGAATTGATCTTAGCAGGTGATTTTTGTGATTAAGTTAATTTTGATGGGAAGGAATGACTTTGCAATTAGTTGCAATTCATCTGATCAATCGTCTGAACAATCTAGAGTTAAAGGGGTTTTCCCATGACAGACATTTATGACATATCCACAGGATATGTCATAAATGTCAGATAGATGCGGGTCCCAGCTCTGGGACCCGCACCTATCTCCAGGACGGGGCCTCCAAAACCCCGTTGGGCTGAATGAGGTTAATCCTGACAATGAAAAAGTTGAGCTACACTGAGCTACGCTGTTTCCGTAACTCGCACAGTAGTGAATGGCAGTTATGAAAGCAGTGTAGCTTGCGAGCTACGCTGTTTCTGTAATTACCATTCAGTTCTATGGGACTTACAGAAACAGCGTAGCTCTGCGAGCTACGCTGCTTACGTAACTCACGACCATATAATCTTTTTCATATGTCTACTCATATTAGTAATACACATAAGCGCTTCTCCAACTGTGAGGCGTCCCCCAGTTGCTGGTGAGGCACAGCTGGGGTGGTAGTTTTAACAGAAATTATTATATGTTGTGCAGGCCCCTTTATGGTTGCAGCAATTTCTGATTTAGGGCTCATGCACACAACCATTCTTTTCTTTAGTGTCCTGTCCATTTTTTTTTTTGCGGATAGCACTCTGAACCATTCATTTTATGGGGTCATGCACACATCCTTTGTTTTGAAAATCTGTGTGTCTGTTCTGCAAAATTATGGAACATGTCCTATTATTGTCCATGTTTGCGGTTCATCTCACCCAAATGAAAACAGTCGTGTTCATAATGCCTAAGTAACAGAACTGTCTTTTATGAGCTTCTATGTACAGTAATATTTGACTGTATTCCGTAGACAAATTTTACGATGAATAGAGGTAATTTTTTTTTTTTTTTTTTTTGCATGGGCATTGAACATTGGTGGTGAGGCCAGAGTAAAAGAGGACTGGGAAGCCATGATCTATATACAATATGGAACAGAAAAAGTTTGGAATATTTCAAGTTCAACGTATTTACTTTCAATGAATGGTTAAATTGTTATATTTATATATTTATAGTTATGTGTAGATCTAGATAACAATGTTACCAAGCATGGAAATAAAGATGATTATAAAAAAACACAATCTGTATAAATGTTTTCTAATGGCAGGGGATGGCTACATGATAGTAAACTTGGGAGAAGTTTTTTTATAATGGACCCAAAAATATTTAATCTAATCACTATTATTTAATTATCCAAAGAAAGAAAACAGCAGCATATCACAGTCCCAGAAAACATTCATGAGGAGCATTTTAGCAGGAGACAGTTTCAATCGGTGCAGGCAGTGTCGAGTCGTAGCCAATCCAACTCCAAAATAAGCACAAGAGGCTATAGAGACCGCAGCACAGACAGTAATCAAGATATAAAAAAAATGTGTCTTTATTTCACCATAATAAATAGCGACGTTTCGACCCAAGTGTGGGTCTTTCTCAAGCCCAGGCTTGAAAAGATCCATACATGGGTCGAAAGGTCGCTATTTATTATGGTGAAATAAAGACACATTTTTTTAATATCTTGATTACTGCGTGTGCTACGGTCTCCCTACCCTACTATTTAATTATGCTTCTGTCCCAGAGTTGTAAACGCCAATAGATCCCATGGAGACCGACATGGGGTTGTTTCATGGAACTTCTTGAGGTATTTGACACTTCCAAACAAAAATGTCATATTAAAAGCAAGACGAAGGTCGATGGAAATTCATGTACCTACCATTTGTAAAATCCTCGAATGTTTATATGTCATTCCAGAAGGTCAAAGAATAATAGGACATTATTTTAAACCCATGGTTCCCCAGAAAGTACCTTTTTAAATATGTTGGTTGCAAACCTGAACATCTCCAAAATAGAAAATATTACAAATCTTTTAAAGTCTTCAGCTATGTTGGCCCTTTACTGTAGTGGCATATTTGATCTGTCTAGTGGAAAAAAAAATCATGGACAGAGCCACATATTTAATAGGGTGTGATATCTGGGCCTACAGCCAAAATAGGGGTATTAATTACTTATCCTGTAAGTGTAAAATAGTTATTCAGGCTTCCTGCCAGCATTCTGAGTGCTCAGCTGCAATGACTGAAAGCTGCCTCAATTCACATTTATGGATAATTCTGCATTGGCTTTCAAACGAATATTATTTCAGAACCCTTCTTGGACCATGGAGTGAATGTGAAGATAGGCACACAATCAAGGACATCCAGTGATTTTATCGCAACCTTTATGAACCCCAAGTAAACCCAAAACTGATCATCTGGCCACTATGACCAATGAATCAATGAGTGAAAAAAATTTACTTGTCTATTTTGCTGTCCTCATGTCTTGAAGCCTGATCAAGAAAGTGGTGTACAAGAAAATTGTTGTGAAGACTTCTATGTTAATTCCTCTGTTAATACTTAGACACATCTCTGTCCATGGCTGATGAAACAATCACAAGTGGGCTATCTGGTGTTCGAGTGGTCAGCGCAAGGGTCGTTCATTTATTAATATTGTTTAAAATCTACACTAAAAGCATAACACGCCGGCAGATTAATAATGGCTTCAAGATATATAGCCTACAGCTAGAGGTTCTAGGCTGAAGATACATCCAATTTTAAATGACAAGCACGCAGTATGATAGATTTGGCGTATCTTAGCGCATGTTAGACTCCGTTCCCTTCTTTACACCACTTATTGGGTGGTATACATTAGACCAAACCACAGCCATATTTTTAGTTAATAAATTTGACTTACAATATATGTGCCAATAAAATAGATGCATGAAACGCCAGAACCGAGGCACAAAGACAATAATAAATGTGTACCACTGACATCCACTGTCTATAGTACGTTAAATAGATACAGTATCAGGACATGTTTACAGCTCCTTTATTCCTTCCTCCTCTGAAAGGAAGCTAATGGTAGTCTAAAACAGGAATATTACCACTGGCTAATACAATGGGTCTGTGTAGATAGTTGCTAAGGAGTAACTCCAACATTTTTAACCCCTTCCCGCTCCTTGACGTACTATTACGTCATGGCAGCTGTATCGTTCGCGCTCCATGCCGTAATAGTACGTCTCGGGAGTAACGGCCGTTTCGGCCGTCCTCCCGACACATACAGGAGCTGTGACACTGCTGTCTTGTTCAGCAGCTGTCACAGCTCCTACAGCGGGGACCGATCGCTGTGTCCCCGCTGATTAACCCCTTAAAAGCCGCGTTCTATAGAGATCGCGGCTTTTTAGGGGTTAAGCTGCCATCGCCGGCCTGCTACGCGATAGCGGCCGGCGATGGTGACTATGGCAACCGGACACCAAACAATGGCGTCCGGCTATGCCATAGACGGAAGCCTAGTGGGTCCTGACAACGTCAGGACCCACTATGCTTGCTGTCAGTGAGTAGCTGACAGTTCTAATACACTGCACTACGCATGTAGTGCAGTGTATTAGAATAGCGATCAGGGCCTCCTGCCCTCATGTCCCCTAGTGGGACAAAGTAATAAAGTAAAAAAAAAGTTAAAAAAAGATGTGTAAAAATAAGAAAATAAAAGTTTTAAAAGTAATAAAAGTAAAAGTCCCACTTTTTCCCTTATCAGTCCTTTATTATTAATAAAAATATATAAACAAACAAATAAACTATACATAATTGGTATCGCCGCGTCCGTAACGGCCTGAGCTACAAAATTATTTTGTTATTTATCCCGCACGGTGAACGCCGTAAAAAAATATATTAATAAACCGTACCACAATCACAATTGTTTGGTCACTTCACCTCCCAAAAAATGGAATAAAAAGAGATCAAAAAGTCGCATGTACGTAAAAATGGTACTGATGGAAAATACAGTTCGTTACGCAAAAAAAAAGTCCTCGCACGCCTTTATTGATTGAAAAATAAAAACGTTCTGGCTCTTAGAATAAGGTAACACAAAAAGTGAATGATTGTTTACAAAACGTATTTTATTGTGCAAACGCCATAAGACATAAAAAAAAACTATAAACATCTGGTATCGCCGTGATCGTATCGCCCCGCAGAATAAAGTGAATATGTCATTTATAGCGCACGGTGAACGCTGTAAAAAAAAAAGTATACAAAAACAATAGTAGAATTGCTGTTTATTAGTCACCACGCCACCTAAAAATGGAATAAAAACTGATCAAAAAGCCGCATGCACCCCAAGAAAACTACAATGGATTCCTCAAGGGGTCTAGTTTCCAAATTGGGGTCACTTTTGGGGGGTTTCCAATGTTTTGGCACCACAAGAGCTCTTCAAAACGGACATGGTGCCTAATAAAAAAGAGGGCTCAAAATCCGCTAGGTGCTCCTTTGCTTCGGAGGCCGGTGCTTCAGTCCATTACCGCACTAGGGCCACATGTGGGATATTTCTCTAAACTGCAGAATCTGGGCAATAAGTATTGAGGTGCGTTTCTCTGATAAATCCTTTTGTGTTCTAAAAAAAATGGTATAAAAAGAGTAAATTTCACCTCTACTTTGCTCTAAATTTCTGTGAAACACCTAAAGGGTTCATAAACTTTCTAAATGCTGTTGTGAATACTTTGAGGGGTCTAGTTTCTAAAATGGGGTGTTTGATAGGGGTTTCTAATATATGGGCCCCTCAAAGCAACTTCAGAAATGAACTGGAACCTAAAAAAATAAATAAATGAGGCAATACTTCGCTTCTTACATTATACTGATAATGAGCCGTGCCCACTCCGAGATGACCCCAGTTTTGACC
Organism: Rhinoderma darwinii; assembly: GCF_050947455.1. Lineage (NCBI taxonomy): Eukaryota > Metazoa > Chordata > Amphibia > Anura > Rhinodermatidae > Rhinoderma > Rhinoderma darwinii. The sequence continues at coordinate 281,159,321 of NC_134689.1, read as the reverse complement.
GTTTGTATAAACGGAGACCCCTATTAGACCGTTCCAGTGCCCGGTTTTCCCAAGCATACACCCCCGAGAAGTGTTTTTCTATTGATGAGTCCCTGGTACATTTTAAAGGGAGGGTTCAATTCCGCCAGTACCTGCCAGGTAAGAGGGCAAGGTATGGCGTGAAGATGTATAAGCTGTGCGAGAGTGCATCAGGGTATACCTACAGGTTTAGGATATATGAAGGAAAGGCCACCCCCAAACCAGACTGCATCCTGGACTACAATAGGTACATGGGAGGGATGGACTTGTCAAATCAAGTCCTGAAGCCCTACAGCGCCATGCGGTGTGGTATAAGAAGCTGGCCGGGCACATCATACAGATGGCTTTGTACAATGCGTATGTGCTACGTCGATGTGCAGGCCAGAGGGGAACTTTCCTGGAATTTCAAGATCTAATCTTTAGGGACCAGGAAGGGGGGGCGCATCGTACCAGGGCAACACTTTCCAGGAGAAGGTCCCCAAACCGGTGGAAAGGGAAAGAGTCAAAAGAGGTGCAGAGTCTGCTATAAGAGGGGGATAAGGAAGAACACAATATACCAATGTGACACGTGTCCCGAAAAACCAGGGCTCTGTATAAAAGATTGTTTTAAAATGTATCATACATCCCTTGATTTTCAATTTACCCTGATGCACTCCGCACAGCTTACCCCCCTCATCTTTCCCTTCTGAGCCCTGCCGTATGCCCAGGCAGCTGATAACAGCCACATGTAGGGTATTGTCGTACCCAGGAGAACCCACATTACAATTTAAGGGGTGTATATCTCCGGTGGCGCATGCTGGGCACACTATATTGGACACTGAAATGGCATATACATATATAAAATTGCAAATCTCACACTGCACCATCTGCTGCGCATTATCTTTTACACAGTACCTGTGGGGTCAAAATGCTCACTACACCTCTAGATGAATGTCTTAAGGGGTGTAGTTTTTAAAATGGGGTCACTTCTCGGGGGTTTCAACTGTACTGGTACCTCAGGGGCTTCTGCACACATGACTTAGCACCAGAAAAGCTCCAGTAGGCCAAATGGTGGTCCTTTCCTTCTGAGCCCTCCCATGGGCCCAAAGGGCAGTTTATCACCACAAATGGGGTATTGCCGCACTAAGGACAAATTGGGCAACAAAATGGGGTATGTTGTTCCTTGTGAAAATAAGAAATTTTGATCAAAAATGACATCTTATTGGAAAAAATATCATTTTTTTCATTTCACAGCCCAATTCAAATAGGTGCTGTGAAAAAACTGTGCGGTCAAAATGATAACAAAAACCATAAATGAATTCCTTGAGGGGTGTAGTTTCCAAAATGGGGTCACTTCTGGTGGGTTTCCATTGCTTTGATACCTCTGGGGCTCTGCAAATGCAACATGGCACCCGAAAACCAATCCAGCAAAATCTGGACTCCAACAAACACATAGCGCTCCTTTCCGTCTGAGCCCTCCCATGGGCCCAAACGGCAGTTTATCACCACAAATGGGGTATTGCCGCACTAAGGACAAATTGGGCAACAAAATGGGGTATGTTGTTCCCTGTGAAAATAAGAAATTTTGCTCAAAAATGACATCTTATTGGAAAAAATATAATTTTTTTCATTTCACAGCCCAATTAAAATAGGTGCTGTGAAAAACCTGTGCGGTCAAAATGATAACAAAAACCATAAATGAATTCCTTGAGGGGTGTAGTTTCCAAAATGGGGTCACTTCGGGTGGGTTTCCATTGCTTTGATACCTCTGGGGCTCTGCAAATGCGACATGGCACCCGAAAACCAATCCAGCAAAATCTGGACTCCAACAAACACATAGCGCTCCTTTCCTTCTGAGCCCTCCCATGGGCCCAAACGGCAGTTTATCACCACAAATGGGGTATTGCCGCACTAAGGACAAATTGGGCAACAAAATGGGGTATGTTGTTCCCTGTGAAAATAAGAAAATTTGATCAAAAATGACATTTTATTGGAAAAAATATAATTTTTTTCATTTCACAGCCCAATTCAAATAGGTGCTGTGAAAAAACTGTGCGGTCAAAATGATAACAAAAACCATAAATGAATTCCTTGAGGGGTGTAATTTCCAAAATGGGGTCACTTCTGGTGGGTTTCCATTGTTTTGATACCTCAACGCCTCTTCAAACCGGGCATGCTGCCTAAAATATATTCTAATTAAAAAGAGGCCTCAAAATGCACTAGGTGCTTCTTTGCTTCTAGGGCTTGTGTTTTAGTCCACGAGCGCAGTAGGGCCACATGTGGGACATTTCTAAAAACTGCAGAATCTGGACAATACATATTTAGTAGTGTTTCTCTGGTAAAACCTTCTCTGTTACTAAAAAAAAATTGAATAAAATTGAAATTCAGCAGAAAAAATGAAATTTGCAAATTTCATTTCCACTTTGCTTTAATTCCTGTGAAATGCCTGAAGGGTTAAAAAACTTTCTATATGCTGTTTTGAATACTTTGAGGGGTCTAGTTTTTAAAATGGGGTGTTTTATGGGGGTTTCTAATACATAGGCCCCTCAAATCCACTTCAGAACTGAACTGGCACCTTCAAAAAAAGGCTTTTGAAATTTTCTTAAGAATATGAGAAATTGCTGTTTATGTTCTAAACCTTGTAACGTCCAAGAAAAATAAAATAATGTTCAAAAAACGATGCCAATCTAAAGTAGACATATGGGAAATGTGAACTAGTAACTATTTTGGGTGGTATAACCGTCTGTTTTTCAAGCAGATGCATTTAAATTCTGAAAAATGCTATTTTTTGTAAATTTTCTCTAAATTTTGCAATTTTTCACAAATAAAGACTGAATATATCGACCAAATTTTACCACGAACATGAAGCCCAAAGTGTCACGAGAAAACAATCTCAGAATCGCTTGGATAGGTTTAAGCATTCCGACGTTATTACCACATAAAGTGAAATATGTCAGATTTGAAAAATGGGCTCTGAGCCTTAAGGCCCAAACTAGGCTGCGTCCTTAAGGGGTTAAACAACGTGAAAAGAGATCTCAGTTCCTAGCAATCACATTAGGGGGTTTTAGTGCCTTTTAGGCAATTGTTTGCCATGGCTCATGAAACTTTTGATTCCTTTAGCATTTTGTTTTAGAGGATGCCAATTTTTGCAATTGCTACAAACTATGTAATTGTTATGAGCAGATCCACACATTTTATAGAAAATAGGCTCTAGTTAAAAAATGGTAAATGTAGTAAATGTTGTGGGACATTTTACTTCCCATAAAAAAAAAACGTTTGATTATCATTAAATCATTACAATTCTAGAAAAACAGAATATTTGTTCCATATACAAACTGATTCAAGACTGTAACATGGGTCTTTTTTGTTATTTTCTTAAGCTATAATTTAAGAAAAATCAATAAATACATTAGCTATCTGTTTGTTAAGTCTGGGTATTGTACTATGATGAAAATATGTGATATTTAGCATTTTACCGAATATTAGAACGTTTTCTTTATAGCAATTTCTTAATATACCTGAATTGCTACTGTTTTGACAGTGGTGCTTTAGATTCAAGCAGCTATAATATACCTTAGGGGAGTTAAAATAGAATCATGGACACAACAGTCTCCCCTAGAAGAATACGCCCATAATGCAGCATGTTGGAGCACACCACAATTTGTGAGCTTCCATATAGAATCAGAGGCACATGTGGGTACAATGTGGTCCCATAGGTATCATATAGATGCCAGTATCTAAAGTCCCTCTGTCTCAAGTACTGTTATGCTTACGATTAGCAAAACATAATCCATACCAGAATTAAAGTAAAGTTATTAGAATAACGTGCAAGCCTGAAGATTTCAAAAATATTGTGGCTACCTAGTTCTGCTGACTATAGACTTCCCACAACAGTTTGTAATAGTAGTCGCTAAGGATGCTGCTGTAACATTTTCATTTCTTTCTGAGTATTTTTGTTAATTTAAGTATATCAGGAAATTATTAAAAATTAAGATGCACTATGAATTAGATCTTTTTGGACACTTACACCTACTAATTATGTAAATTTATTGATAGTGTCATTCATCAATGTCCAAGATGACAAAAATGACGCAAATTGTACTAAATTTGTCAATATGGCGCACGTGGCATGATAAATTTGGTGTAACTCCTGTATCATGTCAGACGCTTTTCTTTTTCTTATACCGCCTAATAGCTAACGTATATATACACAAACCAATATTTAGTTCAAATAAATAAGTCATTTCTTTGAACAAATTAATGTATTAATCATTTTAACAATCCTGTCTAAAACCTCAAACTCTATGTAAACCTTTAAGCACATTTTTTTTAAATTATAAAACAAGATAGAGGATTTTAGACATCTTTTTAATAGTTTTTTATGAAAAAAATGTTAGCATTTTTGAGACACAGCTTTTATGTATCCTGGATACATAGAAGTTGTATCTTGCACTCAAACCCGAATCCGTCAGGTTAGCAGGACTGACGGCTTCGGTGACCGCGGGTCTGTCACGCAGGATCGAGCTGATATCAATCACATCCAAGTTCATAACTTAGATGTGATCAATAACAGGGAGATCTTGGGTATCAGAGACACTCAGGACCCGCAGACAACGTAGCCGTCAGTCCCTCTGACCTGACGGATTCGGGTTTCAGCGCATGACACAGCTTCTATGTATTCAGGAGTACAAGTAAGTCAAGCAAAAAAAATAAATTAATAAATACCAATGAAAAAGTTGTCTAAGACACTCTAATATATTGTGTTATATATATATATATATATATATATATATATGCTCAAAGATTTACATAGACTTTAAATACACTTGGTGCATGTTATGTGCTCCATTCTTCTTTGCGCAACTTGCTACAGAACTCTGATTGAGTGTTGCGTTGTGAATCTCTTTAAGTTACAAGAAAAATGTTTGCTGCTTTAGATAACAACTGTCATATTAGCGAATTAAACCTCCACATAGAGATTCCCAGTGTAACAATGTAATTTATCATACAGGACAAAATGTGTCTGCTATCTGTAGCGTGCATTTAGTCCTCTGCTTCCCCTACCAGATAACACCCTCTCATGTTGCTCTTGACCTTCCTTCTACAATGACATGGCCCTTTAAAGCAGTAACACAGCACCTCCATTTCTATAAGGGAGATGTATTTCTAAGCTTAAGCATACAAGATTACCGCAGCCTTTTCAACCTACTGTGTAGCAGGTTTCCCATGTGATAGCCTCTCTTCAGGATAGCTATTCTTTCATGCTGCCCCAGCACTTGCATTGATCAGTGGAAAAGTTCAAGGCAGCCACTCATCAACTACAGCTTCAATACTGGATACTAGACAAGGTCTGCAATAAATAATAGCAATAACAAAGCATCATATGTTCTCGCATTTCAGAAAACCAATAGTGACAACACTACTGTTAAAACCAGGGGCGTAGCTAGAGGCTCATGGGCCCCGATGCAAAAATTCTTACTGGGCCCCCCCCCCCCGCAAACTTCTCATGGCCGACGGTCCGCTTTCAGCTGCATCGCTGGGTCTCCTAAGTGACCCAACAATGCAGCACTAGCAGCCGGGGGCGTCACTAAGGCTGGGTTCACACACACTATTTACGGACGTAATTCGGGCGTTTTAGCATTGAATTACGTCCGAAAATGCGGCTCAAAAGCGTCGGCAAACATCTGCCCATTCATTTGAATGAGTCTTACGATGTTCTGTGCCGACGGTCATTTTTTTTTACGCGTCGCTGTCAAAAGGCGGCGCGTAAAAAAGTGCCTGTCACTTCTTCAGACGTAAATGGAGCCGTTTTCCATGGACTCCATGGAAAACCAGCTTCAATTACTTCCGTAATGGACGCAGCAAAAGACGCCTGCACTTGCCATTACGGCTGAAATTACGGTGCTGTTTTCTCCTGAAAACAGCACAGTAATTTCAGCCGTAACGGACGCTGCCGTGTGAACATACCCTCAGGGCTTAAAATGTCCGGGAAATAGCCCCAATACATATGTGTCCGCCCCAAAAAAAAGTGTGTATATGAGACAGCATAGCATATCTATAGCACTACGACCCTATAAACTATGGATAGGATTAGATACAGTGGCTGAGCAGACAGTATCACACATGATAGGATTAGATACAGTGGCTCAGAAGGCAGTATCACACATGATAGGATTAGATACACAGCTCAGCAGACAGTATCACACATGATAGGATTAGATACAGTGGCCCAACAGACAGTATCACACATGATAGGATTAGATACAGTGGCTCAGCAGACAGTACCACACATGATAGGATTAGATACAGTGGCTCAGCAGACAGTACCACACATGATAGGATTAGATACAGTGGCTCAGCAGACAGTATCACACATGATAGGATTAGATACAGTGGCTAAGCAGACAGTACCACACATGATAGGATTAGATACAGTGGCTCAGCAGACAGTATCACACATGATAGGATTAGATACAGTGGCTCAGCAGACAGTATCACACATGATCGGATTAGATATAGGGCCCAGCAGACAGTATCATACATGATTGGATTAGATACACAGCTCAGCAGACTGTATCACACATGATTGGATTAGATACAGGGCTCAGCTCGCTGACATTGCGTCTCCAGCGCTGGACCCAGGATAGGTAAGAATAATAATTTTGCTTCTTTATGTGTTACTGATTATTTTTGTGTTTTTTTTACAGGTTCGGTTGTTGGACTTCGGATACGAGGATGACGGCGTTTTTTTTATTCTCAATAAAATGGTTAATGAGGGTTGTTTTTTTTATTTCAATAAAATATTTTTCTATGTGCTTGTATCTTTTTAAACTTTATTATCACCGCCTTAGTAATAATGGCCGCTGGCTGATTGACAACCTCCATTACTAAGGCGAGGCTTAATGTTAGCCGGTGCAGAGGCTACACTAACCCCCATTATTACCCCGGTACCCACCGCCACCAGGGGTACTGGGAAGAGCCGGGTATGAACCAGTACCCGACCATCTGTAGTGACGGGCAGGCATCGGGGTGGCCGCAGGCTGGTAGTATTAGGCTGGGGAAGGCCAAAAACAGTGGCCCTTCCCACCCTGGTAATGCTGCCTGCTGCTGCTGTGTTGTATCTGGCTGGTTATGAAAATTGGGGGGGACCCGAAATCGTTCTTTCCAATTATTATTTTATTTTTTTTTTAAATGACGTGGGGTCCCCCCCATTTTCATAACCAGCCAGATACAATAAAGCAGCAGCAGGCAGCATCACCAGGATGGGAAGGGCCACTGTTTTTGGCCTTTCCCCTCCTGATAATACCAGCCTGCGGCCACCCCAGTGGCCGACAATCACTACAGATGGTCAGGTACTGGATCGTACCCGGCTCTTCCCAGCACCCCTGGTGGCGGTGGGTACCGGGGTAATAAAGGGGGTTAGTGTTAGCCTCTGCATCCGCTAACACTAAGCCCCGCCTTAGCAATGGATGCTGTCAATCAGCCGGCGGCCATTACTAAGGCAGTACTAATATAGTTTAAAAAAAAAACACAAAGACATAGAAAAAATATTTTATTGAAATAAAAAAAACAAAAACACACAACCCTCATTAACCATTTTATTAATAAAAAAAAAGCTGTCATCGAAGTAGTCCTGGAATCCGCCGTAGTCCAACGACCGAACCTGTAAGAAAACACACAAAAAATGATTAGTAACACGTGTTAGGGTATGTGCACACAGACTAATTACGTCCGTAATTGACGGACGTATTTCGGCCGCAAGTACTGGACCGAACACAGTGCAGGGAGCCGGGCTCCTAGCGTCGTACTTATGTACGACGCTAGGAGTCCCTGCCTCGCTGCCGAACAACTGTCCCGTACTGAAAACATGTTTACAGTATGGGACAGTTGTCCTGCAGCGAGCCAGGGACTCCTAGCATCGTACATAACTATGATGCTAGGAGCCCGGCTCCCTGCACTGTGTTCGGTCCAGTACTTGCGGCCGAAATACGTCCGTCAATTACGGACGTAATTAGTGTCTGTGCACATACCCTAAGGCTTAGATACAGGGCCCATGTGTGATACTGTCTGTGGGACCCTGTATCTAAGCCTACCACAAGGTAGGCTTAGATACAGGGTCCAGCAGACAGTAATCTTATACAGTATAAGATTACTGTGTGCTGGGGCCCTGTATCTAAACCTACAGTGTGGTAGGCTTAGATACAGGGCCCAGCAGACAGGATCACGCATGGGCCATGTATCTAAGCCTACCATGTGATTGGCTTAGATACAGGGCCCAGCAGACAGGATCACACAATCTGTGATCCTGTCTCATGGGCCCCCTAAGCCTGATACATCGTAGGCTTAGGGGTTGTGCAGTCCCTAAACATTGATGGCCTATCCACAGGATAGGCCATCAATAGCTGATGTGTCGCCCGGGACCCGCAAATCAGCTGTTTTGAAGGGGCCGCAGCACTCGTACGAGAGCTGCTTCCCCTTCATTTCACTACTCGCTCACACTGTGAATCGCCGACACCGATTCACAGTGTGACCGGAATGAAGTGACAGGAATGAAGGGGAGCAGCTCTCGTACGAGTGCTGCGGCCCCTTCAAAACAGCTGATTGGCGGGTCCCGGGAGTCAGACCCCGCCAGTCAGGGCTATCTTACCTTCCTCTTCGGCCGCGGCGGGAGTTCTGTAGTCTCGATGCTGTGCGCGGCGGCATAGCGCTGTGACGTCATGCGCTGCGCACAGCGCTTGACGTCAGGACCTCCGCTGCGATCCGGAACCAGGAAGGTAAGTAAAGTATGTTACTATAGTAACAGGGGCCCGCGGCCCGAGTTACTATAGTAACTTTTTATTGATGTGGTGCGGGGGGCCGTGGGCCCCCCTGGCTTCTGGGCCCGGTCGCAATTGCGACCGCTGCGACCCCTATAGCTACGCCAGTGGTTAAAACCTATGCCTATAGGAGGACACTATTTATCCTATGCCTATAGGAGGACACTATTTATCCTATGCCTATAGGAGGACAATATTTATCCTTGCTCAAGTTATAAGTTACATAGATTCAATCCGAAAAAGAAATAAAATATCACATGCAAGTATAATTCTCCACTTTGAATTGCATTGAAATCAGCTGTTGAATGTACAAGTGCTTGAGAATGTGATTTCTTAGTTTCTTCCAACAGTGGAAAATGCTCTTATGATATACTATGAAAGCGCTCAGAACCTGTTCTTGTGACCTGCATGTTAGTTGGCGATTTTTTTTTTTGTAATAATTGTTCCAAATCTTCAGTGTTAGCTAACATACAGAACAATCTCTTGCTGTAAGTAGACAGAAAAAAAACCCTCAGATAGACAGATAGATAGTGTGATAAAAAATATACACCCTACGAGGGCCCTCACAGATTATTGCTATTGATTTCTTTCTGAGAGACGTGGACATTTTACCAGATGGGGTGTTAGGCTGTAAGTGTGTGGGTGCAAACGCAGTTTATTGCTTGCTGTCTAGAAATCACTGCAGACCTTTACAATTCTTTTTGCTTCTGACATATGAAAAAGCAAATTGTCCCAGACTGGCCCTTATAGGAAGGCTTCACGTGGTGCTGCAAATATCCTCTGTCTGGGGAGCGTGCCTTTTGTGAGAATTATTTCATTAGCAGAAAAGCATGTTCATTTTGGTAAATGAACGCTGGTAATTATTTGTGTAAGGCCTGGCTTTTTATTTCCTGTTAATCTATATTACTGTCTATTGCCATTATGCAACTTTCCCTTTCAAAATAAAATACGGATTTCGATGGTATTGTCCATGGACGTCATTAATAGAAGCAGTATACAAGTCTACTGCTTTGAGGTGAACAAACGCGTAATGTGCTCATGTGGAGCTTTCAAATAAGACTGGAACTGGAATATAATGCAGAGCAACTGTGCATGACCCTCCTGAGGATACACCCAGATTTTTTTCAAAGCTGACCTTCTGTCACATTTCTCCTCCTTCCGCTTAATAATTAGTTCTCCAACCTTTCAGGAGATCTTTAAACCCATTGACCCCTGTTAGAAAAAGGAAGACTTAACAACTCCAAGTGCCACTACCATTGCACCCCATTACTGCTGCCTGCAGTATATTAACTAGCAAAAGTATATAATATCACTAGCAAAATTTTGCTTCTGTTCATTCATATATTAACATCCATATTTAGACGTGTAGCTATAAAGTTATAGAAGCTGCAATCACACTCGGGCCCAGGTTTCTGATAGGAGTCATAGACTTCTCTACCACATCGGAGAACAGCAGGGCTATAAATGTCAGTGAACAGGTGTGATTGAATAGCATGTTAAATACACAGTAATGAATGAATATTTTACATCTATCTATCTATCTATCTATCTATCTATCTATCTATCTATCTATCTATCTATCTATCTATCTATCTATCTATCTATCTATCTATCTATCCATCCAGGGGTGGGATCCGGCCGGTTCGCCCTGGTTCCACCCGAACTGGTTGTGGTTGTTAAAATTACAGCCGGTTCGCAGAATCGGGTGAAGCGGGAAGCCGGAGCCGGTCCCCTGCACTCAATTGTATTCGAGCCCTTAGGACGCAGATACAATTGACTTCACTAGCACTGCCCTGGCAAGGCACATGATGCCTCGCCATTCGGCGCTTTAGTGATGATGCAGTCGGCAATGATGCCATCGCGACACTGCATCGTTCCGCTGGCGGAGGACTGGCGCTGTTGGAGGACGGAGCGGGAACGGGACAGGTAAGAAATGTTTTTTTTTTCCTTCTACCATGGACAGCGTTGTATATAGTCCCCAGTAGCTACAGGGGACTATATAGGGAACATAAACTACAGGGGACAATACATAGGTAGCAGTAGCTACAGGGGACTATATAGGAAACTGTAGCTACAGGGAACTATATAGGGAACAGTAACTACAGGGGACTATATAGGGAACAGTAGCTACAGGGGACTATATATGGAACATAAACTACAGGGGACAATACATAGGCACCAGTAGCTACAGGGAACTATATAGGGAACAGTTGCTACAGGGGACTATATAGGGAACAGTAGCTAGAGGGGACTATATAGGGAACAGTAGCTAGAGGGGACTATATAGGGAACAGTAGCTACAGGGGACTATATAGGGAACAGTAGCTAAAGGGAACTATATAGAGAACAGTAGCTACAGGGGACTATATAGAGAACAGTAACTACATGGAACTATATAGGGAACAGTAGCTACAGGGGACTATATAGGGAACATAAACTACAGGAGACAGTACATAGGTAGCAGTAGCTACAGGGGACTATATAGGGAACAGTAGCTACAGGGGACTATATAGGGAACAGTAGCTACAGGGGACTATATAGGGAACAGTAGCTACAGGGGACTATATAGGGAACAGTAGCTAAAGGGAACTATATAGAGAACTCTAACTACAGTGGACTATATAGGGAAAACTAAGTACAGGGGACTACATAGGGAGCAGTAACTACAGGGGACTATATAGGGAACAATAGCTACCGGGGACTATATAGGGAACAGTAGCTACAGGGGACTATATAGGGAACAGTAGCTACACGGGACTATATAGGGAACAGTAGCTATAGGGGACTATATAGAGAACAGTAACTACAGGGGACTATATAGGGAACAGTAGCTACAGGGACTAAATAGGGAACAGTAGCTACAGAGACTATATAGGGAACAGTAACTACAGGGGACTATATAGGGAACACTAACCACAGGGGACTATATAGGGAACACTAGCTACAGGGGACTATATAGGGGCCCTTATCTACAGGGAATGCCTCAGGGGGCCCTATCTACAGGGAACACCACAGGGGGCTCTATCTACAGGGAACACCACAGGGGGCTCTATCTACAGGGAATGCCACAGGGGACTCTATCTACAGGGAATGCCACAGGGGGTCCTATCTACAGGGGGCACTATACAGGGAATGCTACAGTAAATGCCACAAGGGGCACTGTCCACAGGGAATGCTACAGTGGGCCCTGTCTGCAGGGAACCGTACATGGGGCACTATCTGCAGGGAACGCTACCTACAGAAGGCTCTATGGGGAGCACTATCTACAGACGGCTCTATGGGGAGCACTATCTACAGAGGGCTCTATGGGGAGAACTATCTACAGAGGGCTCTACTGGGAGCACTATCTACAGAGGGCTCTATGAGGGACACTATCTACAGGGGGCTCTATGAGGGGCACTATCTACAGGGGACTCTATGATGGGCACTATCTACAGGGGGCACTGTGTGTGGTGCATTATTTTACAGTGTTTGACACAATTTTATTCATGGGCACAGTGTATGGTACTACTATAATCAGGGGTACAGTGTATGGTACTATTATATTCAGGGGCACAGTGTGTAGCACTATTATATTCAAGGACACAGTGTATGATACTGTAACGTCCGTGGTCGCTGACCACAAACTCCTTCCATCCAGTCGGCACCCTTCTCTCCAGAGATGTCTGCACATACAGCCATCCTGTTCCACAGTGACCACCAGGGTGTGCTCGCAAGCTCAGTCCAGACTCAAGAAGCCAGAGCGCACGCATATGGAAGATTTAGCTGATTGCTCCCAGAGCACCCTGGGCTATAAGAAGGTCTCAGCCCCTTCCTCCCACGCCTGAGCATTGTTGTCGTATCCTAAGTTTGTCTTGCAAATGGTCCCCTAGTGTTTCCTGCTCCCAGTGTTCCCTGTTCCTGTATAATGTAACCTGTATCCAGATCTAGTGCCGTGTTGAGCTGTTGCCGTGCTGTGCTGTATACCACGCCTGTCCTGCTACTCCACGCCTGACGTCAACCTGCAGCCTAGTCCCAGCCAAGCCTGCCTTGCTACTGTCCGAGCTGCCACAGGTACCCTATATGAACTATAGACTCTGACCTGCACCCTGTTGGCCAGCTGCCATACCACCAAGGCGGTACTGCCCTGTGGGTCCATGAACCCTACGTGACAGTATGCTCAGGCCATGGACCCCGCTGGTCGATCCAAGACCATGACGACGTCACAAGAGATGCGAGTGGATATGCTAGACCTCCGGTCTCGACAGGACCAACTCCTCCAGGCCTTGAACATTCTCACACGTCAGCAGGAGGCCCGAGCTGCCGTTCCTCCTACTATATCTCCTGGCAGTGTTGATCCTCATTATTCTTTGCCACTTCCTGACCGCTATGATGGAGACGCAAGTACCTGTCGTGGATTTTTGAACCAGTGCCAGATCCACTTCAGCCTGTATTCAAGGGCATTTTCGTTTGATGGCGCAAGGGTCGCTTTCATCATCTCTCTTCTTACTGGCAAGGCCCGGCGAACCCTTTCTATGAGAGACAAGGACCAGAGACCCGTGACTTCCAGGGGTTCCTCCGGACATTTTGCACGGTGTTTGAGGAGCCTGGACGAGTCTCCTCTGCTGCGGCTTCCTTGCTGAACCTACCCCAAGGAGACATCTCTCTGGGCGAGTACGCCATCCACTTCTGCATGGCGGGAGAACTGTTGTGGAACAATGAGGCCCTGGTGGCTACATTCTGGCATGAAATGTGTCCTGAGATTAAAAATGAACTTGCCGCTCTAGACCTGCTGTCTACACTGGATGACCTCATCTTCCTGGCTGCCCGGATTGATAGAAGGCTACGAGAATGGCTCCAAGAGGTTCGTCGGGAGGGAGGCCTTCCTAGTCTGGCCCCTACCTTGCAGCAACCCATGCCGTCCTCATATGCCGATCCTCCTCAGGAGTCTGTGAGGATGGACCAATGTAAGCTATCTACCCAGGAGACACAACCCAAAAGCCCCAAAGCCTAGTGTTGGTAGGAGAGACAACCTTGGGTAAAGAAAGACTCCCATCTAAGTTGTCCATACCCGTGACCATAGTGTCCGGTGAGAAAACGCATCAGGTCTCTGCGTATCTGGACTCTGGATCCGATGCTAATTTCATTTGTAGAGACCTGGTGGACCTTCTCCAATTAACTACTACCCCTCTGGAGAGACTGTTGATGGTTGCATCAGTAAATGGACTACCTCTGCCAGACCCAGTTATAGCTGTGACCAAGCCGCTGAGGCTCCAAGTAGGGGCTCTCCTCTCCGAACTTCTACCGTTCTATGTCCTGTCCAGGGCCGTTAACCCTGTGCTGCTGGGTCTGCTTTGGCTCCGACTACATGTCCCAGTCCTGGACTGGAACTCTGGAGAGGTACTCCAGTGGGGCCCCAAGTGTCACAGCCGATGCCTGGTGAAGATTGGTTCGGTCCAGCCTTCTCTGCCTCGATCATTGGCAGGATTGCCTGGTCACTATGCTGCATTTTCGGACGTCTTCAGCAAAAGGGAGGCGGAGACACTGCCCCCACACCGGGCGTATGACTGTCCTATCTATCTGATCCCTGGTGCATCCCTTCCCCGTGGTAGGATATATCCTCTCTCCTTGCCAGAGACTCTGTCCATGTCCACCTATGTTAAGGAGAACTTGGAGAGGGGCTTCATATGGAAGTCTTCCTCCCCAGCAGGAGCCGGGTTCTTCCTCATCAAGAAAAAGGATGGCTCCCTGCGTCCTTGTATTGACTACCGGGGTCTCAACCAAATCATGGTGATGAATAAATATCTGTTGCCGCTGATATCTGAATTATTTGATCGTACACGTGCTACCAATTTTTTTTCCAAACCAGACCTGTGTGGGGCTTACAGCCTAATGTGGATTCGCCAGGGTGACGAATGGAAGACTGCATTTAACACCCGTGATGGACACTATGAGTATCTAGTAATGCCCTTCGGCCTGTATAATGCTCCCGCGGTCTTCCAGGAGTTTGTCAATTACATTTTCAGTGACCTCCTCTATGTTTGTGTTGTGGTCTATCTTGATGACATCTTGATTTTTTTTCTCCAGATCCTATGACTCAATAGAAACATGTCCGTCAAGTATTGCTGCGGTTAAGAGAGAATCGTCTGTACGCTAAGTTGGAGAAGTGCGTGTTTGAAAAGGATGCTCTGCCCTTCCTCGGCTACATTGTCTGGAATAGAGGTCTCAAGATGGGTCCTGAAAAGGTAAAGTCCGTTCTGGAATGGCCACGCCCTCAAGGCTTGAGGGCCATACAGCGCTTTCTGGGATTCGCCAATTTTTACAGACAGTTTATTCCAAACTTCTTCTCACTGACTTCTCCTATCTCTGACCTCACTGAGAAGGGCATGAACGCCAAGGTGTGGACTCCTGAGGCAGAAGAGTCTGCATTCAATAGCCTGAAGAGTGCCTTCACGTCAGCTTCTATGCTCCATCATCCCGACATTTCTTTACGGTTCTCGCTGGAGGTGGACGCATCCTCTGTCGGTGCTGGTACACTCCTGTTACAGAGAGGTTCCAAGGGCAAGTCTATGGTATGTGGATATTTCTCTAAGCTCTTCTCTTCCGCAGAACGTAACTACTCGATTGGGGATCGGGAGTTACTGGCCATCAAGTTGGCCCTGGAGGAGTGGAGACATCTACTAGAGGGCGCAGCTCATCCCATCCTGATTTTTACGGACCACAAGACAGTTACCTATCTCCAGACAGCCCAACGGTGGAATCCTCGTCAGGCCGGGTGGTCGCTGTTCTTTAAAAGGTTCCAGTTTGAGCTCCATTATCGCCCGGCCGACAAGAATGTGAGGGTTGATGCCTTGTGCAGGCCTTTCTAGACAGAGGACACCATGGAGATGCCACAGAACATTGTTGATCCATCTTTCATTGTCTCTGTCAATCCCCTGCAAGTTGGGGACATTCCTCCAGGGAGGACTTTTGTGCGCCTGGCTGACCGAGGGAGAATCCTCTGCTGGGGACACTCCTCTAGACTGGCAGGTCATGCGGGGACCCGTAAGACCCGAGATCTGACTGCCCGTCATTTCTGGTGGCCCACGCTGCCCAAAGACATTTTGGATTTTGTTTCGTCCTGCTCAGTGTGTGCAGCTATCAAGGTCACTCACTCCGGACCTGCTGGCCTGCTCCAGCCATTGCCTGTGCCCAATGCTCCCTGGCAGCGCATAGCTATGGACTTTATTACTGACCTGCCCCTCTCTGCTGGATGCAGTGCTGTCTGGGTGGTGCTGGATCGATTTTCAAAGATGGCCCACTTCGTTCCTCTGACCAGTCTTCCTTCTGCTCCGATACTGGCCAAGCTGTTCATCCAACACATATTTCGCCTGCACGGCTTACCGCAGCATATTGTGTCTGATCGGGGGGTTCAGGTCACCTCGAAGTTCTGGAGAGCCCTCTGCGGATTCCTTGGTTTAAAGTTGGACTTTTCCTCGGCCTACCATCCTCAGTCCAATGGTCAGGTCAAGAGGATCAATCAGATCTTGGAGAACTACTTATGCCACTTCATCTTCAAGCAACATGACGACTGGGTGCAGTTGCTTCCGTGGGCTGAATTCTCTTACAACAATCACACCAGCGAGTCCACACAGAAGACACTGTTCTTCATTGTCTACGGCCAACACCCACAAATTCCTCTCCCGGTGCCTGATACGTCCGAGTTACCAGCTGCTGACACAGCTTTTATGGACTTTCTGCAGATCTGGCAGCAGACTCGATCCTCCATCCTGCTGGCGGTCGACCGCATGAAACGGAAGGCGGACACAAGGAGAAGAGAACCTCCTTAGTTTCTCCCTGGCACGAAGGTCTGGCTGTCCTCCAGGAATATTGGACTGGGGGTGCCATCGTACAAATTTTCTCCCAGGTACCTCGGACCCTTCATGATCCTACAGCAGGTCAACGCTGTCACCTACAAGCTTCGGATGCCTCCTACCCTCAAGATCCCCAACTCCTTCCATGTCTCTCTCCTGAAACCAGTGGTTCTGAACAGCTTTACCAAGACTCCTAGCCCAGCGGTTGCCTCCAGCGGTCCTTCAGACACCTTCAAGGTTAAGGAGATCCTGGACATTAAAAAAGTAAGAGGAAGAACCTTTAATTTAGTAGATTGGAAGGGGTTTGGTCCAGAGGAGAGGTCCTGGGAACCAGAAGAGAATCTCAACGCTCCTACCCTCATTAAGAGGTTTCTCTCTCGTTCTGGTCCCAAGAGGAGGGGGCCTAAGAGGGGGGATACTGTAATGTCCGTTGTCGCTGACCACAAACTCCTTCCATCCAGTCGCTGCCCTTCTCTCCAGATATGTCTGCACATACGTCCGTCCTGTTCCACAGTGATCACCAGGGTGCGCTCGCGATCTCAGTCCAGACTCAAGAAGCCGTAGCGCACGCATGTGGGAGATTTAGCTGATTACTCCCAGAGCACCCTGGGCTATAAGAAGGTCTCAGCCCCTTCCTCCCACACCTGAGTATTATTGTCGTATCCTAAGTTTGTCTTGCAAATGGTCCCCTAGTATTTCCTGCTCCCAGTGTTCCCTGTTCCTCTATCCTGTAACCTGTATCCTGATCTAGTGCCGTGTTGAGCTGTTGCTGTGCTGTGCTGTATACCATGCCTGTCCTGCTACTCCATGCCTTACGTCTACCTGCTGCATAGTCCCAGCCAAGCCTGCCTTGCTACTGTCCGAGCTGCCACAGGTACCCTATATGAACTATAAACTCTGACCTGCACCCTGTTGGCCAGCTGCCATACCGCCAAAGCGGTACGTCCCTATAGGTCCACGAACCCTACGTGACAGATACTATTATATTTTTAGTGGCATAGAGTGTGGCACCATAAGAATTTGCTCTTCGTTTATAGATGCAGAAATGTTGAAAAAGTGAGCTTCCGAAGACATCTGATTGAGCAAATTGACCCATTTACGTAGAAATGTGTCATGGCCAGGAGGCATCATAGAGTTCTGGACTAGATGGAAAAGTAAAGAGAAAAAGAACGAATCTGAGAAGTCATCACCGGGGGTGAGTCACTAAATGTAAATGTTTATTCTCCTTTTGACTGCTCAGTACTGTAGTCAGTCCCAGTACTGTAGTCATTTAAGTACCAATGCTGACTCCCGATTCTCGCTGCCACTACCACCTCGCTATGACGGAGACATGAGGACCTGCAGAGGATTTCTGAACCAGTGCCAGATCCACTTCAGTTTACATGCCAGAGCATTTTCTTCTGAAGGCGCAAGGATCGCATTTATAGTCTCACTCCCTACTGGCAAGGCCCTAGCGTGGGCCAATCCTATCTGGGAACGTCAGGGACCGTAGACCCGTGACTTACAGTGTTTCCTACCGACTTTTCGCACAGTATTTGAGGAACCTGGACGAGTCTCCTCAGCAGCTGCATCTCTTCTGATCCTTCGCCAGGGGGACACCTCCATGGGCGAGTACGCCATTCAGTTCCGCGCCCTGGTGGCAGAGCTGTCTTGGAACATCGAGGCCTTGGTGGCTACGTTCTGGCAGGGACTGTCTTCTAAAATTAAAGAGGAGCTTACCGCTCGTGGTCTACCATCTACCCTGGATGACCTCATTCTTCTAGCCACCCGGATTGACATGAGGATTCGGGAGCGATCCTAAGAGGTTAATCGGAGAGAAGATTCCCTAAGCTGGTCCCTACCTTCCAGCAATCCCTGTTGCCCACACCAGTTGTTCCACCATAGGAGCCTATGCAGGTGGACCGGCTCAAACTGTCTGCCCAGTAGAAACACCGCAGACGTACTTCTGGACTTTGTCTGTATTGCGGCCTCGGAGGCCATGTTGTGCATTTGTGCCCTCAGAAGCCAAAAAAACTCCAATGCCTAGGACTGATTGGAGAGACAACCCTAGGTTGAACGGCGCTAAATAGAAAGTTCTCCTCAAAACTGTCCATTTCCGTGACCATAGTGTCTGGTGAAAAGATGCACCGGGTCTCTGCCCATCTGGACTAAGGGTCCTGCAGCAAACTTCATCCAAAAAGACCTAGTGAATATTCTCCAGTTGCCCACAGTCCCTCTGGAGACGTCTTTGGCTGTTGCCTTGATGAATGGACTGCCTCTGCCCGACCCAATCGCTGAAGCTCTACGTTGGGGCCCTTAATTCTGAACTAATTTAGTTTCTTGTTTTACATAAAGCATCAATCCTGTCCGACTGGGCCTGCCATGGCTCCGACTACATGCCATAGTCCTGGACTGGAATTCCGGAGAGGTTCTTCAATGGGGCTCCAAATGTCGCAGCCGCTGTCTGTTACCAATCCAGTCATTGGCAGAATTACTCTCTAATTTCTCTCAGTTTGCAGATGTCCCCAGCAAAAAGGAGGCTTAGACGCTTCCTCCACACCGGGCTTATGAATGCCCCATTCAACTGGTTCCATGGAAGGGTATACCCTCTCTACTTGTCGGAAACTCAGTCTATGTCGTCTATCAAATTCGCTCTGGAGTAGTCGAGACATCTACTAGAGGGCGCAGCTCACCCCATCCTGATATACTGTATACCAACCAAAAGAACCTCACCTATCTCCAGTCGGCCCAACAGCTGAAACCCCGTCAAACCAGGTGGTTGCTGTTCTTCATCCGGTTCCAGTTTGTGCTCCACTACGATCCTGCTGACAAAAATGTGAGGGCCAATGCCCTGTCCAGGTCGTTTGAAACAGAGGACACTGGGGAGTCTCTGCAAAGTATCATTGATCCGTACTGTATTGTTTCTGTTATTCCTCTGCAAGTTACAGACATCCCTCCGGAGAGGACTTTTGTGCGGTTGGCAGACAGGAGGAGAATCCTTCGCTGGGGGCACAGCTCCAAACTGGCTGGGCACGCTGGTGCTCGTAAAACCCGAGTTCTGATTGCCCATCATTTCTGGTGGCCCACGCTGCCCAAAGATATTGTGGACTTTGTCTCGTCCTGCACTGTGTGTGCTTCCAACAAAGTTGCTCACTCCAAGCCTGCCGGTCTGCTCCAACCTCTGCCTGTGCCCAATGATCCCTGGCAGCATAAAGCAATGGACTTTGTCACAGACCTTCCTTCCTCTGCAGAATGCAATATGGTCTGTGTGGTGGTGGACCGGTTCTCTAAGATGGCTCATTTTGTTCCGCTGACCGGCCTACCTTCTGCTTCTCGGCTGGCTAACCTCTTCATCCAATACATCTTCCGCTTACATGGCTTGCCTCTTCATATCGTGTCTGTTTGGGGGGTTCAGTTCACCTCAAAACTCTGGAGAGCCCTCTGTAAACTCCTAAACATGGTTGGACTTTTCTTCAGCCTACCATCCCCAGTCCCTAGAAAAGGGGGTGTATGAGGGGGGTAATGTAGCGTCCAAGGCCGCGGACCTCCGGGACTACTCACCCCCGACAGCCGCAGCCATGGATCTGTCAGCGCTGGTCCGCATCTCCTCCCTCCGCTCCGTTCTGCTGTGTCCCATAGGGTGCGCTCGTGTCCAGCCTTAAAGGGCCAGCGCGCACACATGAAAATAATAATCTATTAGCCCATGATCACCCTGGACTATAAGAAGCGCGCTGCCCCTTTACTCCTTGCCTGAGCATTGTTGTGTTTACCCGTGTTAGTCTTGCAAATGGTCCCTTAGTGTTATCCTATTCCCAGTGTTCCTGTACCTGCTACCTGTATCCTGTATCCCGTGATAACTTTTTTCCTCTGCCTTAGAAAGTTGGAGTCGTGTTGTGCCACCGGTCACGTCTGCTGCGTTACACCACGCCTGGTGTCTGCTGCCAAGGTCCCATCTGAGCCTAGCCCTTTCTACTGTCTTAAGTATTAAAGGTACACTTGTGCTTGGACTATATATACACATTGACTTGGTACACTGTTCAGCCAGATGCTATGCCGCTACGGTGGTACGGCCTAGTGGGTCTACATACCTACAGATCGTGACATAGGGTGATCTGCCACTGAAATTTTTTGGCACTTCTGTGCAGTGGAGTAACTATCGAATGGCCTGTAGCCTAGTAAATGGCAGAACAGGGAGATTCCTCCCTGCTCTGCTATAGTGTTCAATAGTATCTGCATCCTAAGGATGCAGATACTATTGAATGTGGCTTCGCTACCGCTGTAGCAGCCATAGCGGCTTCTACAAGGAGCCCATGAAGTAGCCCATGCCGCCCACCGACACAGCCCCCCATGCCCGGTGGCGCCGCTAGCAGCTGCTAGCTATGGTACATTCTATAGTATTAGCCTATCAGGCGCAGGGACGTGAATCCTGCGCAGGCCAGCGTGATGACGTCACTATCTACGCAAGGATCCCGTCGGCATTGTGGAGGCTATGTAGAAGCTCAGTTTGTTGCCGGAATGGGGCCTAGGTGAGTATAAAGTTTTTTTGTTTTACTTGTTTGGGGAGCGCTGTATGGCGCTATCTACAGGGAGGGCTGTATTGTGCTATCTACATGGGGGGCTGTATGGCGCTATCTACAGGGGGCTCTGTATTGCGCAATCTACAAGGTGGCTGCATGGCTCTATCTACAAGGGGTAGGTGGGTGGCACTATCTACAAGGGGAGATGGGGGCGCTATCTACAGCGGGGCTGTATGGCACTAGCTACAAGGGGGAGATAGGGCGCTATCTACAGGCGGGCTGTATGGCACTATCTACAAGGGGGAGATGGGGCGCTATCTACAGGGGGGCTGTATGGCACTATCTACAGGGGGGGCTGTATGCCACTCTCTACAGAGGGGCTGTATGGCACTCTACAAGGGGGAGGTGGGGGTGCTATATACGGTGGGGCTGTATGGTGATATTTACAGGGGGCTGTATGGCGCTATCTACAGGGGGGCTGTATGGCGCTATATACAGGGGGGCTGTATAGCGCTATCTACAGGGGAGCTGTGTGACATTATCTGAAGGGGGCTGTATGGTACTATCTACAGGGAGGGCTGCATGGCGCTATCTACAGGGGTGTTGTGGGGTACTATTTACAATGAGGAGGTGGGTGGCACTATCTACAGGGGTAGGTGGGGAGCCCTATCTATAAGAGGGGCTGTAAGGCTCTATCTACAAGGGGGACATGGGTGGCACTATCGACAAGCTGAGGTGGGGCTTTGCTATCCACAGGGGGGCTGTATGGCACAATCTACAGGGGTGCCGTATGGCGCTATCTACATGGGGGGCTGTATGGCACTATCTACAAGGGGAGGTGGGGGTACTATCTACATGGGGGGCTGTATGGCACTCTACGAGGGGGAGGTGGAAACGCCACCTACAGTGGGGGGCTGTGTGGCAGTATCTACAGGCGAAGGTGAGGGGCGCTATCTACAAGGGGGCTATATGGCGCTATCTACAGGGGGGCTGTATGGCACTATTTACAGGGGGCTGTTTGGCACTATCTACAAGGGGGATGTGGGGAGCGCTATCTGCAGGGAGGGCTGTATCGCACTATTTACATGGGGCTGTACGGCACTATCTACGAGGGGGAAGTGGGGACACTATCTACAGGGTGGGGGCTGTGTGGCAGAATCCACAGGGGGAGGTGGGTTGCTATCTAAAGGGGGGGCTGTATGGTGTTATCAACAGGGGGCTGTATGGCACTATCTACAGGGGGGCTGTATAGCGCTATCTACAGGGGGCTGTATGTCGCTATCTACAGGGGGCTGTATGGCACCATTTACAGGGGGAGGTGGGGGCACTATCTACAAAGAGGGCTGTATGGCACTCTATACAAGGGGAAAGGGGGGCACTATCTACAAGAGGGGTGTTACACTGTCTACAGGGGGGGGTGTATAGCACTGTCTACAGGTGGGCTGTATGGCACAATCTACAGGGGGAGCTGTATGGTAGAATCTACAGGGGGGCTGTATAGCACAATCTACAGGGGGGCTGTATGGCACAATCCACAGGGGGGCACGATCTACAAGTGAAGCTGTGTGGGGCACCCAGTCAAAAGTTTGCTTTGGGGCCCAGTCTTTCCTGGTTACGCCCATACTTCTGTGATTACATTCTTTGTTGCCAATTAAATTACTCACGTTTTCTGTGAATGAAACAAAACGTACATGTTATGGGAAACCAATAGTGTAAATTATCAGAGCATCAGAAAAGTATATGTAGCAAACATGAAGTCTCAATGTAGCTCCCAGCATGGCACTTGCATTAATCAATGAAGATGCTGTTTTCTCGCAATTTACAGGTCAGCAATAGAAAGAAGGCACATAACAAACATTTCTTTTTTGATAAATATAACCATGTGTACTGAGTTATCCTCTTCAGTCTTGCTTTATCTAGTTCATCGTATACAGTGAAAAATAAAACTATTTGGTTTGAATTCTGTCTCCACTATATGATAATTTACACTATGAAATCGATGTTTCCAAATTTCTTAACTTGAAAGCTCATTACAACATTATTGTGTTCTCTTGTCAATGGATTATAGCCCGGTTCCAAGAAAGAATAATTGTCCGTAAATATGTGGAAAAGTGCTGAGCAAAATAGATGTGAAGGAGAAATGTTCACATGCCTAAAAGACAGTATAGTCAATCTATTAAAAGACTGAATACAACACCTAGAACAGTTTTATCCTATAGAAAAGAGAATACAGAATCTTTAGTACATAGCCGTTATGTGAATTGATTGCTCCTTGTTAAAGAGAAACCATTAGTTGCATTTGGATTCCTATGGAGATTGTAATACAGTTTTGACGTTCTCTTCTTGATCTTACGAATGTCCAACTGAGGGAATATGGTCATTTAAGGGAACAAAAGCCAGACTACATGATATATAACAGCAGAGGTGACAGCTGCTATTAGCACAGGAGATACCTTGAAAGAAAAATGATGGAATATGTAATGGTTCTGATATGGACAAATGTTGCAATGAACAGCCACTACGGCATTGGGACCCCCTAGCTTCTTATCCCATGCCTCCCTTTATTTTTACTTTTGTGGACCATCCAAGGACAACTGATACATGCATTCTAACACATTCACATGTGACTGCAGGAAAAGAATCAAGATTCAGTTCTGATCCACTGAATAATTTAAAGGTATCTCAACTTTGAAGAATCCCTACATCATAGAAGGGTCCCTTAACAATAAGCTGATCACAAAGTGTCCCCCTGCTGGGACCTGCAACAATTTGCTATAATTTGTGGGTAAACCTGGCAGCAAGTGTTCAATTTCCCGGGAGCGCCACCACAGGGGAAAACAAGCATCACACATTTCTCATTCAAATATATGGGTTGTCTGTGCAAGTTTTCTTCAAACCCACCCGTTTAACCTCTTAGATGCCACGGTCAATAGCGATCCTGCCATCTGAGGTTTAGAGGGAAGGGGCTCCCTCTCTCACCCCATCGGCACCGCCACGACTAAATCGCAGGCTGTCGATGGTATCCATGGCAGCCAGGGGCCTAACAAAGTCTTGCTTCAGTGTTTATAAAATGTAATAAATAAACTTTATGTACCCTAAAAAGGTGCCATTTAAAAAATATATCTTTTCCCACAAAAAACCAGCTTGCACATGGTTATGTTTACGGAAAAATAAAAAAGTTATGGGTTTTGAAATACGACGAACAAAATACTGAAAAAATAGTTTAGTCATTAAGTCCTAAAATAGGCTGGTTACTAAACGGTTAAAGAGGATCTGTGATATATTTATGCTACCCTGTCTGAGGGCAGCATAAAAAAGTGACGGACATGCTGATTTCAGCGGTCTGTCACTTATAATGTAAATCGCTGTAGTGTAGGAGAATTTAGTTCTTACACTTGTGGCGTGCCGGATGTGATACACAGCTTAAGTCTAATGATATTGATATTTTCATACTCCCCCGCCCTCCAACCCCTGTATTAGGAAGAAAACAATAACAGTAATAGAGAGAAAAGTGTCATTCAGCAGCTGGAGCGCGGAGAGAGTATGAATATATGAATCTCATTGGACTCAAGCCACACATCGCGTCCTCAGACAGAACGCATAAATATATGACAGATCTAATTAAAGGTGCACTTAAAAAAAGAAAACAGATTAAAGCACACCAACAAGAGGTCACACAGGAAGAAGCATATTTTGGTGTACTATTTGTTACAATTGATGTCCATGGGGGTCAAAAAGTCCTGTAAAATGTCACCCCCAGAATATGGTTCATTTAAAAAAACAAAACAAAACAAAACAAAACACCTCCAGGGCCAAAAGCATCAAAGAAACACTACAAACCAAAATACAATGGCCCATATATTAAGCAGTTTACATCAGGTTTTGGCATTATCTACGCCACTAAAATTTTGCATGTGATGGGGTGCGGCATTTTAGAAGTTAAATTTGATACTTTTCCCAGTGCTTGCCAAATTTGGAAAGTGATTAGAAAAGTGAGCGAGATCTCTAAATAAGCCAGATTTGTTATATAGAATAGGAGGGAATGGTGCAAGTTCACACCTGCTCATAGTAGCCATAGCTGTAATTTTTTTTTTTTTTAATAAATTTGGCGCAAAGCGCTACAACTATCTCCTTTACTTAGACTGGCTTAAAAAAAATCAGTCTTAGTAAATGTGGGCCAATCTAAAATGAAGGCCAATCTACTTGATTTTGGTGGAAATTGAACGGGTTAAACAGTTGCATCCCGTTCTTTTTTTGGGATGAGTTGTAGATTTTAACAGCACCATTTATTGTACCGTATAATGTACTGGAAAACAGAAAAAATCTTTGTGGGGGACAATAGAAAAAAAACTGCGATTTCACCATTATTTTTTCGCTTTCGTTTTTATGACATTCATCGTTTTGTAACTTTGTTCTGCGGGTCAATACTATTGCGGTGATACCAAATTTATATAGTTTTTTTCATGATTTACTTTTACAAAAAAAACAACTATTTGTTAAAAAAAATAGCTTTGTGTCATTATATTGTGAGACCTATGACTTATAAAGGGGGGATTTGAACATTTAATATTTTTTTTTTGTACATTACTAAAAACTTTTAAACTATTTTTACGCTTTTTTTAGTCAATCTAGGGAATTTGAACAAGTGATCGTTGGATCTCTGGCACAATCCACTGCAATACTTATGTCTTGCAATATTTTGTGATTTTTACCACCTCTTATTAAGCCCTGCCACTGGCAGTTCTTAATAGGAGCGGCAAGATAGCACAACTGGGGGCCTTCATTAGGCCCCCAGGCTGCCAGAACAACCGTGAGTCCCCCGCGATTGTAGGCGGGGGGCGATGAAGTGACAAACAGGGCTCTTACCCTCTTCCTAACGGCCTAGATGTCACAGTCATTATTGACTGCGACATTCAAGTAGTTGAACTGCCAGGATAACAGTTATCTCCGATCCTGGCCCCCAGTGCGAGGTGTCAGCTGTACTCCCCCTTACCGACTATGACGTACAGTTACATCAAATGTTTGTATGGGGATAATTCTGTAAATTATACAATTTCTTAAGCAGCAATTCATAAATCTGAAAACAAGTGACAAAAAGACTTGTGTTGGGAAGGAATAAAGAAAAATTGAGGAATTGTCCTCAGTAACCAGTCAGGTCTCAATTCACATAAAAGTTGAAAAGCTTAACAAATACATTGTGCAAGAGATTTTCTTAAGTGATTTGTGGCGTAAAAAAAGTAGCAAATTATTGCTCATGTCTGTTTTGCACAAAAATTTGCTACTTATTCCCGATTCTCCATCTCTCTTGACACTTTTGCACTTTTGAAAAAGTGGGTGTGGCTTAGCGGAAGTGGACGGGGCACCAGTGAACCAACAGATTTATTTTAATTTATGCTAGAAAATTGCAGCAATTGTGGCAGAAATCTGCGCCAGCTCATAGTTGGATTAGATTTACATTTGTGGCACACAGACAGCCCAAGATGTGACAAATTTATTATGACGCGTGCACCTCTTATTAAATTTAGCACATCTTAATACAGTGGGCTTTGTTTTAAAACTGTTGTATGAAATGTCATTATTAGTAAATCTAGGCCCTTGTTGCTGCTGTGATACCAATTTTGGATTATCTAATTTTTCTCTAATTTTTTTCTCTCAATTCATATACAAAGCAGAATGGAATCCAGCACTGGGCAACGTTCAAGTACACAATCTTTATTGAGGATGAGGTAAAATCCAGCAGAAGTAAACACTTATGTGTTTTTTTGGAAACATACCCGTAATCAAAGTATTGAATAGCTATGGTTAAGGGCATGAATACCAGAAATGTGTAAGTAATTGCTACTTTTTTATTTTACCAGCCTCTGGGTGGATTTTCCCTATCTCTGGCTGGATTTTTGCATTTTCTTTAAAACATTTATTTTTTTACCTTAAATGGGTTGACTGGGATGTGAATTTTTTTATATTAGGGACTGGAAATTAAATAAATAAACCAAAAAAGCAATGCTTACCTACCCTTGCCCCAGGCAATCCAGCGCTGATAGCCTAGCGGCACTCCCGGTGGTTGTTTACATGCACGTAGCATGTGACTGCTCAGTGGCTATATATTGTATTTCTGGCATTATGCCAGAAATACAATTCATCACCAATGAGCCCCAGTGAGCCTCCTGATTGGCTGCAGTGGTTCCATGCTACATGCATGTAAAAAACCACCGGAAGTGCCGCCAGAGCGACATCGCTGTATCACCAGGGGTAAGGATAGGTAACTATTGCATTTTGGTTTATTTATTTCATTTACAGCCTCTCATAAAAAAAATTCAGGTGCTTCCTGGCTAAAAACTGTCACCCTGTTAAAGGACAAGGGGACAGAACTGTGACATCAAATGTTTATGACAGTTGATTGGCACAGTAAGACGGCAGGGGACCAATCACAGCGACACCCCGCTGTAACGGTGAGGACCAGAGCTAGCCTCCGATCCAGCCGATTAACCCCTTAGATGCAGCGATCAAAAGCGATCGCTGCATCTAGGTGGTTTCTAGCCTATCGGCAACCCTGATGGATGCCATAGCCGCGGGTGTCAGCTGTTTTTCACATCTGACATCCTGCCCTAATGGCCAGGACCAGAGCTAGGCTCCGATCTGGACGATTAACCCCTTAGATGCAGTGGTCAAAAGCGATCGCTGCATCTAGGTGTTTAGATTGCACCCGTTGGTTGCTAATGGCAACGATCGGCACCCGTGGGTGTGCCGATAGTTGCTATGGCAACCGGAGGCCTAACACTGGCCTCCTAGTATGGAAGCCTATTAGGCCCCGCCGGGAGGCAAAGCCTAATAGGCTTGCTGTCAGTGTATAGCTGACAGCTCTAATAAACTGCACTATGTAGGTAGTGCAGTGTATTAGAATAGTGATCAGGGCTTCATGCCTTCAAGTCCCCTAGTGGGACAAAAATAGAAAGGTAATAAAAATATTGTAAAAAAGCAAAAAAATCAAAGTATCATGTTAAAGAGAACCTTTCACCTCCCCAAACATGTGCAGCTGAGCGCAGCATGTTATTAGGGAGGGCTTCAAAAACCCTGTCTCATGAAAAAAATAAATCCTAACTATCTCCGTTATTTACATATCGGTGCCGTTATATTTGGCGCTTGAACAGTCAATGGAGCGTTTCTAATTAACTAAGGGAGTGGTGACGTTGATGTGCGGGCGAACGGCCGTGCGCGCATGCGTGTGGGCGCACGCTATCTGCAACACAAACACACAGTCTGTGTGTGTTCTCGCGGGAGGGAACTCACAGCAACCCGCCCTGACACTGTCCGCAGCTGATTGGACAGTGTCAGAGTGGAGACATCACGCCCCCTTGCCTTTTAGTTAGTTAGAAATACCCCATTGACTGTTCAGGGCCTTATTTACATATCGGGCGCAAAATATAAAGGCACCGATATGTAAATAACAGAGATAGGAATTTTTTAACATATTGCGCTCAGCTGCAGATGTTTGGGGAGGTGAAAGGTTCTCTTTAAATAACAAAATCCAAATTTTTTTCCCATAATAAGTCTTTTATTATAGTGAAAAACGTAAAACATTAAAAAAGTATACATCCGTAACGACCCAAACTATAAAAATATCATGCTATTTTACCTGCACGGTGAACACCGTAAAAAAAAATTAAATAAAAATAATTCCAGAATCGCTGTTTTTTGGTCACTACCCCTCCCAAAACAGAATAAAAAAGGGATCTAAAAGTTGCATGTACCCCAAAATAATATCAATAAAAATGACAGCCCGTCCCACAAAAATTAAGCCCTCCCACTGATTTTTTGATGGAAAAATAAAAAAGTAATTGTATCGACTCGCAGAATAAAGTAAAATTATCTTTTATAACGCAAGGTGAACGCTGTAAGAAAAAGAAAAAAAAAAAACATCAGAATTGCTGTTTTTTGATCACCTTGCTTGCCAAAAAATTTAATAAAAAGTGATCACAAAGTCGTATGTACCCCAAAATGGTGCCAATGAAAACTACTGATTGTCCCACAACAAATAAGCCCTCACACAGCTCCGGTGGGAAAAAAATTAGTTCTGTGTCTCAGAATATGGCAATGCAAAATGTGCAGTGTTCCAAAAGCGGATAAGATTGGGCACCATTTATCAGTGCGGACACTGGCCACACATATATGAATTATTATTTATTTAATGCATTATTATACCCTCTTTTATACCCTGATGTACTGCGCACAGCTTACATATGACCCCACATTATAAACTGAAATACCAGCAAAACCCCAAACAGAACTACCACTAAGCAAATTCTACGCTCCAAAAGCCAAATGGCGCTCCCTCCCTTCTGAGCCCTACAGCGTGCTCAAACAGCAGTTTACGTCCACATATATGGCATCGCCATACCCGGGAGAATCCGCTTAACAGTTTGAGGTTTTTGTCTTCAGTGGCACGAATTGGGCACAACATAGTGAGCACTAAAATGGCGAGACCTGTAACCTATGGTGTTTCCTATGGACTTTCAGCACTGTATTTGAGGAACCTGGGCCAGCCTCTTTAGCGGCTGCATCCCTGCTGACCCTTCGCCAAAGAGACACCTACGTGGGCGAGTACTCCATTCAGTTCCGTACCCTTGCGGCAGAGCTGATCTGGAACAATGAAGCCTTAATGGCTACATTCTGGCAAGGTCTTTCCGCCGATATCAAAGACGAGTTTGCCGCTCGAGATCTGCCCTCTCCCCTAGATTACCTCATTCTTCTAGCCACCTGGATTGGCATGAGGATCCAGAAACGGTCTAAAGAGATTCACTCGGTCAGGAGATTGCCCAGCTGTCTCACCAGAGGAGCCTACGCAAATAGACCATCTCAAGTTGTCTGTCCAAGAGAAACAGCGCAGACGCACTTCGGGACTTTGTCTTTATTGCAGCCTCGGAGGCCATTGTGTGTGTCTGTGTCCCCAAAAGCCTAAAAAGCTCCAGAGCCTAGAATTGGTTGGAGAGACAACCCTAGGTGGAAAAGGACTAAATCATAAACTCACTCCCAAATTGTCCATTTCTGTGACCATAGTGTCTCTCCCTACCTGGACTCCAGGTCGGTGGCAAACTTCATTCAACAGGACTTAGTGGATCAGCTCCAGTTGCCCACGGTTCCCTTGGCGACACCCCTGGCTGTTGCCTCGGTGAATAGACTTCCTCTGCCCGACCCCATCGTGTCCGAGACCAAGCCATTGAAGCTCCAAATGGGAGCTCTTCATACCGAGCAGATTACCTTTCTCATTTTGCCCAAAGCCATCAATCCTGTGTTGCTGGGTCTGCCTTGGCTGCGTTTTCATGCTCCAGTGCTGGACTGGAATTCTGGAGAAGCTCTCCAATTGGGCTGCAAATGTCTCCATCGCTGCCTGCTACAGGTTCATCCCATTCTGCCTCCTATGTCTCAGTCGTTGACAGGATTACCTACTCTTTTTGCACAGTTTGCGGATGTCTTTGTCAAGAAGGAGGCTGAGATGTTTCCCCCACAGCAGGCGTACGACTGCCCGATTGAACTGGTTCCTTATGCCTCACCTTCCAGTGGATGCGTATACCCCTCTCCTTGCCAGAGACTCAGTCCATGTCAGCCTATATCAAGTGGAATCTGGAGAGGGGTTTCATACGAAAATCCTCCTCCACAGCCGGTGCCGGGTTCTTCTTTGTAAAGAAAAAAGACGGATCTCTTCGACCCTGCATAGACTTCCGTGGTCTCAACCAGATCACGGTCAAAATCAAATACCCTTTGCCACTGATCTCAGAATTATTTGATTGCATACGAGGAACCAAGATATTCTCTAAAGTGGACTTGCGTGTGGCCTAATCCGAATCCGTCAAGGTGACGAGTGGAAGACGGCATTTAACACTCAAGACGGGCACTATGAATACCTGGTGATGCCCTTCAGCCTGTATAACGCTACCACAGTCTTCCAAGAATATGTCTGTGTTGGAGTCTATCTTGATGACATTTTGATCTCTTCCCCAGATCTGACGACACATCGGAGTCATGTCCGTCAAGTTCTGCTGCGATCAAGGGAGAATCGTCTGTATGCCAAGTTGTAGAAGTGTACTTATAAAAAAAATTCTTTGCCCTTCCTGGGCTACATAATCTCGTATCAGGGTTCAAAGATAGATCCTGAGAAAGTAAAGTCCGTCCTGGAGTGGCCACGTCCTCAGGGCCTGTCTGTGTCCCCAGATTTTTGGGATTCGCTAACTTCTACCAGCAGTTTATCTCAAACTTCTCTTCACTGATGGCCCCATCTCTACCCTTACCAAAAAAGGTATGAATGCCAAAGTGCGGACTCCAAAGGCAGAATCAGATTTCAATAGTCTCAAGAATGCCTTGATCCTCCTTCACCCTGACGTGTCTCGGCAGTTCTCGTTGGAGGTGGACGCTTCTTCTGTTGGTGCTGGTGCACTTCTGTTCCAGAGAAGCTCCAAAGGAAAGGCAATAGTATGTGGCTATTACTCGAGACTTTTTCCCCCACAGCACGCAATTACTCTATTGGAGATCGGTAGCTACTGGCCATCCAATTGGCTTTGGAGGAGTGGAGACATCTGCTCGAGGGTGCAGCACACCCCATCCTGATATACACCGACCACAATAACCTCACCTATCTCCAGTCGGATCAATGGCTAAACCCACGTCAATTAAACCTAAAAACGAACCAATTGGGACATATCCCTGAAAAGAATATTGTACTCAATGTAAAAAGCACAAAAAATATATCTTTATTAAATATAATGACAAAATAACACAATGATAGAAAAAGAGAAATGATACAGCATATACGGAGACATATACAGCAGGGTCAGATGAAAAAGACCATGACCGACAGAATCAACCATATACTAATGATCACTAACACGCTCAAATAAAATAGAATAATAACACAAGCCCAGGGGTGTGTAATATAAATCCCACATGTAGCAAAATGCTATCAGCTAAGAATAGCAATGCAAGGGTGGCCTGTAAACTTACAGGGCCTACACAAGGTGTAATAATGCGTGGGGAGGGCAGGATAACATATGGCAGCATACATGTGATGATAGTACGTCAGAGCCAGCACAATGTATAAAAAGGTGCAGCTAAATGGATATACATATAATAATGCGTAAAAAGTCAGCACAGTGTAGCTAAATAGATATACGTATACTGCTATATTTAAGTCAGCACAAGTGAAGAGTGCAGCTGTTGACGTATATCAAAAGATATTGTAGCGCAGATAGCCATAGGAGAGTACAGCTGCCATAGCTAAACAGTATAGCCCAAAAATAAGTACAAGTTAGCAAAGGCACATACACATACCCTGAGACATGTTTGGAGAGCGTGGAGGATCAGAAGATCTGGGTGTACAAGCGCCTCGACGTGCGTTTCGCCCGATAGACCGGCTTCGTCAGGACGAAACATGTCTCAGGGTATGTGTATGTGCCTTTGCTAACTTGCTAACTTGTACTTATTTTTGGGCTATACTGTTTAGCTATGGCAGCTGTACTCTCCTATGGCTATCTGCGCTACAATATCTTTTGATATACGTCAACAGCTGCACTCTTCACTTGTGCTGACTTAAATATAGCAGTATACGTATATCTATTTAGCTACACTGTGCTGACTTTTTACGCATTATTATATGTATATCCATTTAGCTGCACCTTTTTATACATTGTGCTGGCTCTGACGTACTATCATCACATGTATGCTGCCATATGTTATCCTGCCCTCCCCACGCATTATTACACCTTGTGTAGGCCCTGTAAGTTTACAGGCCACCCTTGCATTGCTATTCTTAGCTGATAGCATTTTGCTACATGTGGGATTTATATTACACACCCCTGGGCTTGTGTTATTATTCTATTTTATTTGAGCGTGTTAGTGATCATTAGTATATGGTCGATTCTGTCGGTCATGGTCTTTTTCATCTGACCCTGCTGTATATGTCTCCGTATATGCTGTATCATTTCTCTTTTTCTATCATTGTGTTATTTTGTCATTATATTTAATAAAGATATATTTTTTGTGCTTTTTACATTGAGTACAATATTCTTTTCAGGGATATGTCCCAATTGGTTCGTTTTTAGGTTTAATTGCTATAGGGGACCCCACTACATGCCATTTTTTTTGGTGCAAGGTTTTTGGTTAGGTTGTCTAAACCCACGTCAAGACAGGTGGTCGCTGTTCTTCACCCGTTTCCAATTTGTGCTCCACTACCATCCCGCTGACAAAAATGTGGGGGCCGATGCCCTGTCCAGGTCGTTTGAAACAGAGGACATTGTGGAGTCCCATCAAAGTATCATAGACCCATCCTGCTTTGTCACTTCCAATCCTTTGCAAGTTAGAGACATCCTTCCGGGGAGGACTTTAGTTTGGTTGGCAGACAGGAGAAGACTTTTTCGCTGGGGACACAGCTCCAAACTGTCTGGACATGCTGGTGTTCGCAAGACTCGAGACCTGATAACTCATCATTTCTGGTGGCCCACACTGCCCAAAGCTATTGTAGACTTTGTCTCTTCCTGCACTGTGTGTGCTTCTAACAAGGTTGCTCACTCCAAACTTGCCTGTCTGCTCCAACCTTTGTCTGTACCCAATGCCCCTTGGCAGCACATTGTGATGAACTTTGTCACAAACTTCCCCCCCTCAGCAGGATGCAAAACGATCTCGGTGGTAGTGGATCGGTTTTCGAAGATGGCACATTTTATTCCGCTGACCGGCCTACTTTCTGCTCCTCGACTGGCAAATCTGTTTATTCAGCACATTTTCCACTTGCATGGCTTGCCATTTCACATCGATCGGGGGGTTCGATTCACCTCAAAATTCTGGAGAGCCCTCTTTAAACTCCTGGATGTGAGATTGAACTTTTCTTCAGCCTATCACGCCCAGTCCAATGGTCAAATCGAGAGGATTAGCCAGATCATGGAGAATTATCTCCGCCACTTTATCTCCATGCAGCATGATGACTGGGTACAGCTTCTTCCATCAAATTCTCATATAACAACCACACAAGTGAGTTCATCACTTCCACACCATTCTACATTGTGTACGGTCAACATCCTAGAATCCCTCTTCCTGCGTCTGCTACATCTCAGGTACATCTGACTCTGCATTTAGGGACTTTCTGCAAATCTGGCAACAGACCCGGTCCTTTATTCTGCTGGCAGTCGATCGCATGAAGAGAAAGGCGGATATAAGAAGAAGAAAGCCGTCCCAGTATCTTCCAGTACCAAAGTCTGGCTGTCCTCTAGGAATATCCGTCTGAAGGTGTCTTCATACAAATTTGCTCCCAGGTTCCTCTTTTCTGATAATCCAACAGATTAATCCTTTCTCCTATAAGCTTCGACTGCCTCCTACCCTCAAGATCCCCAACTCCTTTTATGTGTCTCATCTGAGGCCTGTGGTCCTGAACCGCTACACTAAAACTCCTAGCCCTGCAATTGCTCCCAGCGGTTCTTCCGATGTGTTCGAGGTAAAGGAGATCCTTGACTTCAAGAAAGTAGGAGGAAGAACTTTTTATTTGGTGGATTGGAAAGGATTTGGTCCAGAGGAGAGGTCCTGGGAGCCAGTAGAGAACCTCAATGCCCCTACCCTCATTAAGAAGTTCCTCTCTCGCTATACTGTAACATCCACTGCTGCGGACAGTCGGGACTACTCCCAGCCACCGACGGCCGCAGCCATGGACTTGTGAGCGCTGGTCCGCATCTCCTCCCCAGGAGTTGACAGCCATGTGCGCGCACATGTAAAACATCACGATTTAGCCCATGATCCCCCTGTACTATAAGAAGTGCTCTGCTCTTTTACTCCTTGCCTGAGCGTTGTTTGGATTTCTGTGTTTGTCTTGCAAATGGTCCCTTAGTCGTATCCTTTTCTATTTGTTCCCGTACCCTGCTACCTGTATCCTGTATCCCGTGCTGTATTTGTTCCTGTGCCATCTCTAGTGTTGGAGTCGTGTTGTGCCGTCTACTATGCCTGCTGACTTACACCACATCTGGTCTTATCTGCCACGCTTTGCATCACCTGCCGCCAAGGTTCCATCTGTGCCTAAGCTGTTGCTACTGTCTGGACTATTACAGGTACCCTTGTGCTCTGACTTTATATTGACTTGGTACACTGTTTTTTGGCCAGCTGCTACCCCGCTATGGCGGTGTGGCCTAGTGGGTCCACATACCTACAGATCGTGACACCCTTTCATATGTCCAGGCAAATTATAAATGCCTTGAGGGGTGTAGTTTACAAAATGGGGTCACTTCCCAGGGTTTTCCCCTCTACTCTGATACCGTAAGGAGCTCTGAAATGCGACATGGCGCCCGTACACCAGTCCATCAAAATCTGCGCTCTAAAAGCCAAATGGTGCTCCTTCAATTTTGAGCTCTGCCATGTGCCCAAACCGCAGTTTAGGACCACACATGGGTTATTGCCATACTGAGGAGAAATTGGGTAACAAATTGTGTAGTGTTATTTTCTTCTATTATGCCCTGTAGATATGAAAAATTGGGAGCAAAAACTACATATTTTTGGAAAAAGTTAAATTTTTCATTTTCACTGGCTAATTCTAATAAAATCTATGAAACACCTGTGGGATCAAAATGCTCACTACACCCCTAGATGAATGACCTGAGGGGTATAGTTTCCAAAATGGAGTCATGTATCAGGGGTTTCTACTGTACTGATACTACAGGGGCTCTGCAAATGCAACATGGCGCCCAAAAACCAATCAAGCAAAATCTACATGCCAAGTAACACTCCTGCCATTCTGAGCCCTGCGGTGTGTCCAAACAGCAGTTTATGACCACATATGGGGTATTACCATTCTCAAAATTCTAAATTTTAGTTTAAAAAATGTAGATTTAATTTTAACTGCCTAATTCCAATAAATTCAGCAAAAAATAAATAAAAAAATAAATAAATAGTGGGGTTAAAAGGCTCACTACACTGCTAGATAAGTTCTGTGAGGGGTGTGGTTTCCCAATTGGGGTCACTTTTCTGGGGTATGCACTGCTTTGGCCCCTTAGGGGCTTTGCAAATGTGACATGGCACCGCAAACCATTCCAGCAAAACTTGAGCTCCAAAAGTCAAATGGTGCTCCTTCCCTTCTGAGCCCTGCCCTGTCTCCAAACACCAGTTTACTACCACATATGGGGTATTGCTGTATTACAGAATTGTTTTTTATTACGGAAATACATATGTATATAGTTTTTTTTTATGTTTTGCAGAGTTTGCACAATAAAATAACTTTTTTGAAAACAAAATAATACTTTTTTTTGTCACCATATTCTGAGAGCCATAACTTTTCTATTTTTCAAAAAGAGCTGTGTAAGGGTTTGTTTTTTTTGTGGGATGGGTTGTGGTTTTTATTGGTTCTACTTTGGGGTACATGCAACTTTTTGATTGCTTTTTATTCTATAATTTGGGAGGGGTGGTGACCAAAAAAAGGCCTTTCTGGCACTGTTTATTTATTTTTTGTGGTGTTCACAGTGTGGGAAAAATAACATTATAGTTTTATAGTTTGTGGCGTTACGCGGTGATACCAAATATGTGTACTTTTTTAATGTTTTCAGTTTTTTTCTATAATAAATATCTTATTATAGGAAAAAAAAGCAGTATTTATTTTTCATAAGTCTTATTTTGACACATTTTTGCAACCTTTTTATAAACTTTTTTTTTGGCCCACTATGGCACACCAGCAGCACTGATCACTGCTTTAATACATTACACTACTACCTATGTAGTGTTATGTATTATAAGGGAAGATTCAGACGAACGTTGCGTTTTTGCGCGCGCAAAAAACGCGGCGTTTTGCGCGCGCAAAAAACACTTGACAGCTGCGTGTGTCATCCATGTATGATGCGCGGCT
This sequence comes from Rhinoderma darwinii, assembly GCF_050947455.1. Lineage (NCBI taxonomy): Eukaryota > Metazoa > Chordata > Amphibia > Anura > Rhinodermatidae > Rhinoderma > Rhinoderma darwinii. The sequence continues at coordinate 281,122,324 of NC_134689.1, read as the reverse complement.
TCATGATTTTCGCGCAGCCGCCATCATAGAGACGAGGCTAGTCGACGCCCATCACTGTCCAAGGTGCTGAAAGAGCTAACTGATCGGCAGTAACTCTTTCAGCACCCTCGACAGTGAATGCCGAACACAATATCGAGAAACCTGTTAAAAAAAAAGAAAAAGTTCGTACTTACCGAGAACTTCCCTCCCGGCCGTTGCCTTGGTGACACGTCCTTGGTGACGCGCCTCTCTTGACATCGGGCCCCACCTCCCTGGATGACGCGGCAGTCCATGTGACCGCTGCAGCCTGTGCTTGGCCTGTGATTGGCTGGAGCTGTCACTTGGACTGAATTGTCATCCCGGGAGGTCAGACTGGAGGAAGAAGCCGGGAGTTATCGGTAAGTCAGAACTTCATTTTTTTTTTACAGGTTCATGTATATTGGGATCGGAAGTCACTGTCCATGGTGCTGAAACAGTTTAACTCTTTCAGCATCCTGGACAGTGACTATCTCCTGACGTCGCGTACCGGAATTCTTTTTGCCGGGTTCGGCCAAAACGAGTTCGGCCGAACCCGGTGAAGTTCGGTTCGGTTGTCCGGGTTCGCTCATCTCAAAGACACTCCGTTTGGATGTTTGGAAACAGAAAAACACGTGGTGCTTTTCTGTTTACATTCATCCTTTTGACAGCTGGTGCGCTGTTTCAGTCGGTTCGCTTCGCTCATCTCAAAGACACTCCGTTTGGATGTTTGGAAACAGAAAAACACGTGGTGCTTTTCTGTTTACATTCATCCTTTTGACAGCTGGTGCGCTGTTTCAGTCGGTTCGCACGGAAGTGCTTCCGTGCGACCTGCGTGGTTTTCACGCACCCATTGACTTCAATGGGTGCGTGATGCGCGAAATACGCGGAGATATTGAGCATGTCGCGCTTTTTGCGCAGCTGACAAACGCTGCGCAAAAAGTACGGACTGTCTGTACTGCCCCATAGACTTGTATTGGTCTGTGCGTGGCGCGTGAAAACCACGCGACCCGCACGGACCCAATACACGCTCGTGTGAATCCCCCCTAACTGTCAGTGTGATGCTGACAGTCACGCCAGGCTGATCCTCATATGCTTCCGTACATGGCAGACCTGGAGGCCATTGTCTGGCCTCCGGTTGCCATGCCAACCATCGGCACCCTTCGCGATCGATTCGTGGGGGGTACCGATCTGTTAAAAACCCTTTAAATGCGGCGACTGAAATCGATTGCCACATTTAAGGAGTTCATGTGCGATGGACCGCTGGCTGGCAACAGTGGAGTGTCAGCTGCCAGGGACAGCTGACCTCCCAGTTCCAACAGTGTTTGCTGGGAAGGACTCAATAACTTTATGTCCTGGTGTGGGAAGAAACTTGCCGCGAGGACGTACAGTTGTGGCTATGTAAACCTTTGAAAGGCAAATTTTTTCTGTTGTAATAAAAAGGTGTATTAGTGGGTTTTGTGTAACTTTGTAAATACGTTTTATTAAAAATTATCTTTACTTTTTAAGACACAGCTGATCTGTATTCTCTATAGAGAGCAGCTGTTTCTAGCGCTATTCACTGAATCTGCCAGTCTTGCGAACCTGACTGTCGGCGTGTCCTGCGTGGATCCACCTGTAATCTGTTACATCTAAGTTCATAATTTAGATGTGGTAGTTGACAGGTGGATCCTGCATGTCATAGACACGCAGAACCTGCCGATACAGAACCTGTCAGGTCCCCGGGACTGACGGATTCAGTGTAAAAGTACAATATACAGCTGCTCTGTATAGAGAATTCAGAGCAGCTGTATCTAAAAAAGTACAAATAATTTTTAATAAACAGTATTTCCAAAGTTACACAAAACACACTGATACACCTTTTATTAAAAAAATATATATATTTGCCTTTCAAAGGTGTACATAGCCTTTAACTACTATGCTAAGAAGAGTTCTTGCTTGTTCTTTCCTTGCCAAACTATGTACACCTAGTGATTAATTAATGGATTGCACTTGCATTGTGGCCAATTACAGTAATTTCTGCCCTATATGCTTTAGGCATCAATATAAAAGGGGACATAATGTTACTTATAGATGAGTAAAACATTTTTTTCCGAAAGTTTCTTTTATTTACCTTTTATTATTTTATTTCATTATTTGCTGTGGAATGTTGTAAACAGTTTTTTTTAAAAATCTAATTTTAATCTACCAAAAATCATGTGAAAATGGCTTTAATCTGATTGTTCACTATGGGCACTTTGATATTTAGAAATCTCTATTGGATATGAAAAGGAAAGAGCACCTTTGTCTCTATTTAGGTGTAGGCTGCTATCTCTCCTTATAATGGAATTAACATTTTTCCATATTTCAGAGTACATAACTTGATCAAATTCTTGGAATGATTTAGGCCTCATGCACACCACCGTAGCCATGTGCACAGCCGTGATTTTCGGGTCGGCCCGCAGCGGACTGTCAGCCTCAAGCCGCCCGCAAATCGCGGGCAATGCACATGGCCGTGGCCATTATTTTCAATGAGCCTGGACCGCAGAAGACGGCCGTAATAAGACATGCCCGTTCTTTCTGCGGTGCGGGCTCCCGAGCCAGAAAACAGACCGTAAAAACAACGGTCGTGTGCATGGCCCCATAGAAATGAATGGGGCCGCATTCTCCCGTGAATTTTTGTGGGAATTGCGTCCGCAAAAGCACGTTCGTGTGCATGGGGCCTTAGTAAATTATAAGAATTAATAAATCTTGTATGTAAATCACTCCTTGATATATGTGCCCAGACATCAGGTGCAATTATCTTGGCACACGCTTGTCAATGAAAAGATGTTTCGTAAAATATGTAAGAATTTTGCTCATAAAGTTGCTCTGTAAAATGTCAGTGCTGCAGTTTCAGAAACACATATGTGTGGTGCAAATTGTATCTAATTATATCCAAATCTAAACCATCCTTGTGGATGTTCCGTAATACATTTCTTGATAGATCATTTGTTTCTTTTCTCCTGATCTATTTGTTTGACTTTATCTTAGATGTCAAGCATAAACAACTGGTCTAGACCTCTGCCTAGTGATTGGCTGGATTTCCATGCATACATTAATACCATTTGTTACAATTATCATTTGTGATAATGTCAAGATGGGCTTTCTAATGTGATGACCTAAAAGGCCATGGCATTCTGACACTACATTTTATCAATAATGAAAAATGACTTCTTTTTCAAATTTTTTTGTCTATGAAATTCACTGAAATATGACAATAAGTTTAAATAGAAACAAATTGGAAGATAAATTTGACATTAGAATGAAAAAAAAACCAACCAGAAATCAAATAACAATTATCATTTTGTCAGATCAGCATTGAACTAGTTTGCAAAGATGGCTTAGCAACACCAAATTTGATATAAGGCGAGCAGGAGATATGTTGGTCATATGTGTAGAGAACATGAATACAAGAAAATCTCATTACAAATTGGACATTACACGTTCTGATGGAGTTTATATATGACCCTTTTAGCCTGAGCAGTAAATCTCAAAATAGCACAACATTTTTCACTTGACAAGTGTGGTTAAATTTTATGTCTAGGTATCAGTGTTGGTAGGTTTTAATGGGCATGCAAGAGAATCAGGTGGTCCATAATAGACCATCTAACATAAATGTGCCATTGTAGATCATGTGATGGGTAACTGTGTTTCAATCTCACAATTATATAAAATAGCATAAAGGCTTCGCAAACAAAAAGTTAATTTAGTATTACAGTCTGATGGATACTCCAGGTTGGCCAGGAATTAATTTTATTGATATTTTAACTCAATGTGGCATTTACAATTAATTTTCTGATATAAAGTATGTTTATATGTGGCAGCATTATTTATTTCTACATTGCGGTCATGTGACCACACTTAGAGTCAATTTTTTATTTCCTCTGACGTTCCTTGTCTTTGCTCAGCCAGCACTTCTGGCTGAGCAGAGGCATGACGCACCATCAACTCTGTTTACAGGCAGTGGGAACAGAGGTGGAGCTCTGAAGAGCTCATGAAACATCTGCCCGGCCCACTGCCTGCAAATGTAGTTGATGGTGTGCCGTGCCTCTGCTCAGCTGGACATGCTGGCTGAGCAAAGACCCAGAACGTAGTCTCTCCTAGTACACGCCCCTTTCTCCTCTCTGTTAGTCCATGCCCCCTCCTCCTTCTTCTCTCTCGGAGTTCCCGCACTGCCTGGCCGCCTCAACTCTACTCAAACACTGCCCTCCTCCTCTCTCGTCATCCACGCCCCTCCTCCTTCCTCCCTCTAGTTGTTTACCGCCCCCACCTCCTCTTGCTGTGTCCTGGATCCCTCTGCTTCTTTAACTGTGTCCAAACCCCGCCTCCTGTCGCTGCTGTCTGTTTTTATCTATTAGCCTAATTACTGTCAGAATGTAAATTAGTATGCAAATACATGAGATGCAGTGGAGGAAGGGGACGACAACTGTAAGCTGTCTTCTCTTGCAGCAATGAAACATGGGTATGGTGGGTTACAAGACAGGAAACAGCAAGGAACAGAAGCAAGGGATGTAAACAAACAGAAAGAATAGTGACGATTGAGATCAAATAGAAACTGGTTAGAAAGTATGTAGGGAGTTTTAGGGAAGGTAAACCAAGGCTGGGGGACACTTTTTAGTAAAAATTTTTTTTCCCTGGCCAACCCCTTTAACACACTGTAAATATAGAAGAAAAAAAAAAAGACTATTATTGCTTAATACTGCTGACATTGCTGATTTTATAGTTTTATAGTATTCTTTACTATTTCATTTGTCTGTGTTATGGAATGCTCCTTGCGTTTTATTACCTTAATTTACTTACGGGCTGCACACTTCATGCATTACAATATGGGACAAAGAGGGAGGAATTGCTGCAGTCCCTTATTTCCTCCCTGCTGAGAGAGAGCTAAAATAACTTGAATATCTTATCCAAAAAGAATTTACAAGCTGCCTGTGTGTCTGAAAAAGGCACTTGCTAGTTAACTAAGTCTTGTGATTACTGCAGCATCAGCAATGATTTAATCTCTCTCTCTCTCTCTCTCTCTCTCTCTCTCTCACAAATGTAATGCTCCAGATTGTCAACTAGCTCAAAGGAAGGTCAGTTTTATAGCTCCTCTAAACAGCAAAACTGTTTACAGCGGTGCTAACATAATTGCACAATGGTTTTCAAGTGTTTTCTAATCATCCATTAGCCTTCTAACACAGTTAGAAAACACAATGTATCATTAGAACACTGGAGTGATGGTTGCTGGAAATGGGCCTCTATACACCTATGTAGATATTGCATTAAAAACCAGACGTTTGCAGCTAGAATAGCCATTTAGCACATTAACAATGTATAGAGTGTATTTCTGATTAATTTAATGTTATCTTCATTGAAAAAAAACTGTGCTTTTCTTTCAAAAATAAGGACATTTCTAAGTGACCAAAAACTTTTGAAAGGTAGTATATATATATATATATATATATATATATATATATATACACACACACACACAATGAGGAGCTGGGGGCATACATAAATAATCAATGTGGCGATCTCTACTGAATTAATTAAAATACAATTACATTGGATCAAGCACAGATGTTTGCTGTGATTAATTGAGCTCAGTTTTTCTGTAACAGCCATCATCATTCTCACATTCATTGTTAGATGGCACCTGTCACATGAACACACCTGGATAAAAATGTGGCCTTTTCCTTTAAAAGACAACCTAGTTTTAGCTAGGAACTAGTAAAATCTTTCCAGACATACTAAGGCATACAGTATTTATGAAGCTGGATGCTGGGGAAAACAGGGTCTCGTCTTAAACAGATAATAAGATTCAGACTACATCAGATGTAGTAATGCCACTCTTGTTGCCCCACACAGTAATAATACCACCCTTTAGTATCCCCTATGGGCCCTACACAGTAAGCCATATTTTTAGTTCCCCCACTCAGCAATAGTGACCCTGTTAGACCCCCCCAAGTAACAGTGCCACCTTTAGTGCCCCCCACAGTAATAGTGCCACTTTTATGCCCAGACTGTAATATTGCCCCCTCTTATGCCCCCAAAATAATAATGTCCTTTTGTATGCCCCCACAATAATTATATCCCCTTTTATAGCCTAACTTAAAACTTATGCCCCTTTTATGCCCACTCAGTAATAATGCCCCAATTTTTTTTACCCCACTCAGTAAAAACCCCCCTTTTATGACCCCGCTCAGTAATAATGCCCCCTTTAATTACCACACATTTTATGCCCCCTTACAGTATTTATGACTAATGGGGAGAGATCAGGCTCTGAATGCCTTTTGGCCTTAGGGATTGGGGACTCAACAGAGGGGAAGAAACAGGGTTTTGGTATAGTAATACCAAAGTATTTAAGCTAGAGAAACAAAGGGTAGAGCAGGGGTCTCGAACACGTGGGCCGCATGTGGCCCCTGAGGCTGTCATTTGCGGCCCGCGAGACCCAGAGCCGCTAGTATAGGCTCTGCTCCGGTTCTCTGTGGAATCCCCTGACATCGCTTACCATATATGGACAGCAATGTGAGGGGCTTCCCCAGAGCTGGAATCCCGGGCAGAGTGCTAGTATGGGCTCTGCTCCGGGACTCTGTGGAATCCCCTGACATCACTGTCCATATATGGGCAGCGATGTCTGAGGCTTCCCCAGAGCTGGAGTCCCAGAGCAGAGCGCTAGTAGACTCCCGCTCTGGGGTTGCCCCTGACATCACTGTGCATATATGGACAGTGATGTCAGGAACAGAGCTGGAGTCCCAGGAAGAGAGCTACTAGCGCTCTGCCCGGGACTCCTGCTCTGGGGTTGCCCCTGACATCTCTGTCCATCCCTGTCCGTATATCTACTGTCCATATCTCTCTCTCTACACTATCTATAAGGGATGAGTGTGGCTTTATCTACAGAGGGCACTGTGGCAGCAGCTACAAAATGCACTGTGGCAGCATCTACAGAGGGCACTGAGGCAGCATCTACAGAGGACACTGTGGCATTATCTACAGAGGGCACTGTGGCATAATCTATGGGTGTGTGTGTGTGGCAGTATCTAAATAGGACACTGTGGCATTATCTAGGGGGTGGCATTATCTACAGAGGGCACTGTGGCACTGTTAAACTGGATTGTTAAAATAAGCACGTGGAGAAAACTCACAAGTTTAAACCTAGCGGTATTATTATAGTAATGTAGTATTGTTATAGTAATGTAGTAATGTTATAGTAATGTAGTATTATTATAGTAATGTACTATTTTTATAGTAATGTAGCATTATTATAGTAATATAGTATGGTTATAGTAATGTAGTAATGTTATAGTAATGTAGTATTGTTATGGTAATGTTTTATTGTTATAGTAATGTAGTATTGTTATAGTAGTGTAGTATTATTATACTAAAATGGTATTGTTATAATAATGTAGTATTGTTATAGCAATGTAGTATTATAGTAATATAGTATTATAGTAATGTAGTATTATTATAGTAGTGTAGTATTATTATAGTAATATAGTATTGTTATAGTAATGTAGTATTATTAATGTAGTATTATAGTAATGTAGTATTATTATAGTAGTGTAGTATTACTATAGTAATATAGTATTGTTATAGTAATGTAGTATTGTTATAGTAATGTAGCATTATTAAAGTATTGTAGTATTATAGTAATGTAGTATTATTATAGTAGTGTAGTATTATTATAGTAATTTAGTATTCTTATAGTAATGTAGTATAGTACTGCATTATTATAGTAATGTAATATTGTTATAGTAGTGTAGTATTGTTATAGAAATGTAGTATTGTTATAGTAATGTAGTGTAAGGGTATGTTCACACGCTGAGTCAAAAACATCTGAAAATATGGAGCTGTTTTCAAGGGAAAAGAGGTCCTGATTTTCAGACATTTTTTAAGCCACTCGCGATTTTCGCTGCGATTTTCACTGCGTTTTTTACGGCTGTTTTTGGAGCTGTTTTCAATAGAGTCTATGATAAACGGCTCCAAAAACGTCCCAAGAAGTGACCTGCACTTCTTTTTCGAGGCCGTTTTTTTACGCGGCCGTTTTGAAAAATAACGGCTTGTCGGAACAGAACACCGTTTTTCCCATTGAAATCAATGGGCATATGTTTGGAGGCGTTCTGTTTCCGATTTTTCGTCTGTTTTTCGGGCGTTTATTATAGTAATGTAGTGTTATAGTAATGTAGTATTATAGTAATGTAGTATTATTATAGTAATGTAGTGTTATAGTAATGTAGTATTGTTATAGTAATGTAGTATTATTATAGTAATGTAGTACTGTTATAGTAATGTAGTATTATACTAATGTAGTGTTATAGTAATGTAGTGTTATAGTAATGTACTATTATAGTAATGTAGTATTATTATAGTAATGTAGTACTGTTATAGTAATGTAGTGTTATAGTAATGTGGTGTTATAGTAATGTACTATTATAGTAATGTAGTATTATTATAGTAATGTAGTACTGTTATAGTAATTTAGTGTTATAGTAATGTGGTGTTATAGTAAGGTAGTATTATTATAGTAATGTAGTACTGTTATAGTAATGTAGTATTATACTAATGTAGTATTGTTATAGTAATGTAGTGTTATAGTAATGTACTTTTATAGTAATGTAGTATTATTATAGTAATGTAGTACTGTTATAGTAATGTAGTATTATACTAATGTAGTATTGTTATTGTAATGTAGTGTTATAGTAATGTACTATTATAGTAATGTAGTATTATACTAATGTAGTATTGTTATTGTAATGTAGTGTTATAGTAATGTACTATTATAGTAATGTAGTATTATTATAGTAATGTAGTACTGTTATAGTAATGTAGTATTATACTAATGTAGTATTGTTATAGTAATGTAGTATTATAGTAATGTAGTATTATTATAGTAATGTAGTATTATTATAGTAATGTAGTACTGTTATAGTAATGTAGTATTATACTAATGTAATATTGTTATTGTAATGTAGTGTCAGGGTATGTTCACACGGCCTATTTACGGACGTAAATCGGGCATTTTTGCCCCGAATTACGCCCGAAAATAGCGCCTCAATAGCGCTGACAAACATCTGCCCATTGAAAGCAATGGGCAGACGTTTGTCTGTTCACACGAGGCGTATATTTACGCGCCGCTGTCAAATGACGGCGCGCAAATAGACGCCCGCGTCAAAGAAGTGACCTGTCACTTCTTTGGCCGTAATTGGAGCCGCTATTCATTGACTCCAATGAATAGCAGCGCTAATTACGGCCGTAATTGACGCGGCGTTCAAGCGCCTGCACATGCCGGTACGGCTGAATTTACGGGGATGTTTTCAGGCTGAAACATCCCCGTAATTTCAGCCGTTACGGACCCCCGCCGTGTGAACATACCCTTAGGGTATGTTCACACGTAGTCAACCAAAACGTCTGAAAATCCAGAGCTGTTTTCAAGGGAAAACAGACCCTGCTTTTCAGACGTTTTTTACCAACTCGCATTTTTAGGGTATGTTCACACGTAGTCAACCAAAACGTCTGAAAATCCAGAGCTGTTTTCAAGGGAAAACAGACCCTGCTTTTCAGACGTTTTTTACCAACTCGCATTTTTACCAACTCATTTTTTTACCAACTCGTTTTTGGAGCTGTTTTCATTGGAGTCTATGAGAAACAGCTCCAAAAACGTCTGAAAGAAGTGTCCTGCACTTCTTTTGACGAGGCTGTATTTTTACGAGTCGTCGTTTGACAGCTGTCAAACGACGACGCGTAAATAACAGGTCGTCTGCACAGTACGTCGGCAAACCCATTCAAATGAATGGGCAGATGTTTGCCGACGTATTGTAGCCCTATTTTCAGACGTAAAACGAGGCATAATACGCCTCGTATACGTCTGAAATTTGGCCGTGTGAACATACCCTTACCAACTCATTTTTTTACCAACTCGTTTTTGGAGCTGTTTTCATTGGAGTCTATGAGAAAACAGCTCCAAAAACGTCTGAAAGAAGTGTCCTGCACTTCTTTTGACGAGGCTGTATTTTTACGAGTCGTCGTTTGACAGCTGTCAAACGACGACGCGTAAATAACAGGTCGTCTGCACAGTACGTCGGCAAACCCATTCAAATGAATGGCCAGATGTTTGCCGACGTATTGCAGCCCTATTTTCAGACGTAAAACGAGGCATAATACGCCTCGTATACGTCTGAAATTTGGCCGTGTGAACATACCCTAATAGTAATGTACTATTATAGTAGTGTAGTATTATTATAGTAATGTAGTACTGTTATAGTAATGTAGTATTATACTAATGTAGTATTGTTATAGTAATGTAGTAGTATTGTTATAGTAATGTAGTAGTATTGTTATAGTAGTACTGTTATAGTAATGTAGTATTATACTAATGTAGTATTGTTATAGTAATGTAGTGTTATAGTAATGTACTATTATAGTAATGTAGTATTATTATAGTAATGTAGTATTATAGTAGTGTAGTATTGTTATAGTAATGTAGTATTGTTATAGTAATGTAGCATTATTATTATAGTAATGTAGTGTTATAGTAATGTAGTATTATAGTAATGTAGTATTGTTATAGTAATGAATTATTATAGCAATGTGGTGTTATAGTAATGTAGTATTATATTAATGTAGTATTGTTATAGTAATTGTCACGGCGCAGGGTGTGGACCCACTGGGCTGTACCGAGTAGCGGGGTAGCAGCTGGCCAACAAGCTACAAAACAATGTCTATAGTCCAGAACGGGTACCTGAGGCAATGTAGACAGTAGCGGAAGCACGACTTGACTTTCACAGCAGGTGGCACTGTGGATGCAGTGGAAGACACAACTTGACTTTCTCAGCAGGTGGGACCGTGGATGCAGCGGAAGACACGACTTGACTTTCTCAGCAGGTACGATAGCACTGGATACAGTGTACAGGCAGCAGGAACGGGTAACACTGGGAACTGGAAAACACTGGGAGACCATTTGCAAGACAAACTTAGGTATACAAAAACGCTCAGGAAAGGAACGAGTGGGCAGAGCCCCTTATTATAGTCCAGCAGTCATTTGGGCTAATTATTGGTTGATGACAGCTCGACGCGCACTGGCCCTTTAAGGCTGTGCACGCGCGTGCGCGCGTGCCCTGCGGGGAAACAGTCCGAGGAGGGAGCTGACGCCGGGAAGACAGATGTCCATGACCGTCAGAGGGTACCGTATTTTTCGGACGATAAGATGCTAAAAAGTCCCTGCGTCTTATAGTCCGAAGTCAAGGGACCTGGCGTCGCCGGGCCCCATGACCGCTTCATTACTTAACCCATTCCCGACCCATGACATGCCACATCATGGAGCGGGGGGGGGGGATGATGTATGGAGCGGGCTCACGCGCTGAGCCTGCTCCATAGACTGCAGGTGTCCGCTTCTGACACGCTACTCTAACGGCCAGGAACAGCAATTTCACTGTTCCTGGTAGTTTAAAGGGATTGTGCCATAAAACACATGTATCCCCTATCCACAGGATGAGGATACATATGTGATCGATAAGTAAGAACGGGGTCCGAAAGTTACCAAGAGCGCTGCTTGAGAAGATGTGACTTCTGCATTCTTTGTCCGGCAGCTTCATAGAGACGAATGGGATTCTTCTGCGCATGCGCGAGCATCTCTCCGTTGATCTCTATGGAGCTGCGGAACTGATAAACCGGACACAGAACCAGGAAGTCCAGGCTTCTCATGTACCGCTTTGGGTGACTTTTGTTCCCCTGTTCTCCTTATTGCTGGGGGTCCCAGCAGTCGGACCCCCAGCGATCTCACATGTAGCCCCTATCCACAGCATTTATAGGGGTTTTTCTATGAAGGATATTTATGACATATCTACAGGATATGTCATAAATGTCAGATAGATGCAGGTCCCACCTCTGGGACCCGCACCTATCTCTAGAACGGGGCCCCCTAAACCCCATTCTATCTTTCTGTGCTCTCCCGGCCACTTTATTACATGTGGAGTTACTAAAACAGCGTAAGTCGTGTCATGTGTAAAAAAAAAAAAAATGTTAGATATATTTTCAGGAGTGTAAAAAAAAAAAATATTAAAAGTAAAAAAAAAAAACCTTTTCCCATTTTTCCCCAAGCACAATGTAAAAAATAAAATAATTTGGTATCGCTGTGTCCGTAAAAGTCTGATCTATTACAATATACCATTATTTAACTCGCACGGTGAGTTTAAAAATGTAAAACATCAAAATAGTTTTTTGGTCACCTTAGTGTTTAAAATATGAAATAATAAAAAAAAGTGATAAAAAAAATCGTATGTACCAAAAAATGGTGCCAATAAAACTACTGCTCGTCCCACAAAAATTAAGCCCTAACACCACTCAATCAATAAAAAAAATATTTTAAAAATGTTGGCTCTCAGAATGTGGTGAAACAGAATAAATTATTTTTTAACTAATAATTTTTTCCTATTTTCTGTTGTCTAAAATCTGGGTGTGCCTCCAACAGTTGCCTTCGACGGATGCAATCTATCAACCGATCATCGCCCTCAGGCTCCCATGTTTACAAAATGTATGCGTCTAATGTATAAGTTATTTTAACTGTATGGCAGGAGATTGTATTGAGTTGGTATCATGACAAATTGTATAACTTAATGCAATTCAAGAAAAGTTAAAGGTGGACACATTTGTATAACCTATAATGTTGTAGCTTATTTGCAACTTAGCAGAATAAGTTGACAGGTGGCATGGGAACGGCAACAACATTTCAAAGTCTAACTTTTTTTAAAAGATTTTACATCATTTTGTAGAGCATGAAAACCCCCTCAAAAGTCTCAAAAATGTTTCAAAAGCTCTATATAAAAATGTTTTGAGGCCCCTTTAGGCCATACAATATGACAATGGACTCTAGTTTATAGAGATTTTATAAATCTTTCTCAATTAAAAGACCCCTTTAAGTAACAAAAGTCAAGTTACTCCACTGTAGTTAAATAAACTGTATTTCATTCACCAAAATCTCAAATGAAATAATTTTTGAATCCATCTCTATCATTTTAATTTGCAATGTAAACTGTGCGCTATAATTATAGCTGCTTGATTTGTGGCATAATCACTTTGTTATTTACATACTGTGCCTGGGTTGTTACAAGATAAGCGACCCGCTCTGTCTGCCAGGAACTCTATAAACTCGGAGTTAGAATAATATCATTATAATTAAGGGATATTTTCTGTTATCACTTATAAATGATGTACACTTGTTACGCTAATATTACTCAGAGCATGGTGAAGATAGATGTGACCATTGACTTTATCTAAGAGTGGATTCAAATAAAAGCTTTTAATAGCTGCTCTGTTACTATGTACAGCTTCCCAGCTCAGACAAAACATGGTAGCATGTAAAAGGGAATTGTGTTGTATTTTATGTTTGCGCCAAAATTGCCCCACGGTTTTGGCTAAAAAAACTTGCGCAAGCTAAACCAACTAAGAGGTGGTATAAGAAAGAGAAAAGAGTCTAACATGTCTCGTGTTATTACCAGCAGGTTTGTGGACCCACTCTGCTACTCCACCAGTTTGACTTAGGGCCACCTCTTAGGGCGTTATCTAAGTAGCCTCCCCGGTCGTCACCCTTTAATCTCTCTACAGGGATCTGGTCTTCGCTGCGGGGAGACTACCAGGTCGCTATCTCTTGAGGTGGTCCCAGTGGAGTAACTGCTGGCCAAACAGACAAGAAACAGGCACTGGCAGATGGAACCTTGAAGGATTGAAGCTGATAGCAGATTGCTGGTCACAGTGGATAGCCGGACACAGACAATTAGCAGTTAGCTGGATACAGGAAGGTGGCGGGTAGATGGACACAGGCAAGTAGCGGGTAGCTGGATACAGGAAGGTGGCGGGTAACTGGACACAGACTAGTAGTGGATAGCTCGACACAGGCAGGTAGTGGGCAGCTGGACACAGGCAGGTAATGGGCAGCTGGACACAGGCAGGTAGCGGGTAGCTGGACACAGGCAGGATACTGGCAGACGTCAGATAGCAATAGTGGACTGGATGCAGGCTAGTGATGAATAACCGAACATAGGTTGACCACAGATAGCAACAGCTGACTGGATACATGCTGGTAATTTATAACGGGATACAGGCTGACCACATATAGCAATAGCGGACTGGATACAGGCTGGTAATAGATAACCGGATACAGGCTGACCACACATAGCAATAGCGGACTGAATACAGGCTGGTAATGAACAATTGAATACAGGCTGACAACAGATAGCTATTGCAGACTGGAATCAGTTGCATACCGAAACCTTCGCTGGATAACACTAGGTCGTTCCAATATTACTCAGGCACCTGGTGGAAAGTGAAGGTGCCTTAAAAAGTCCTGGTGCAACAGGGATTGGAGTCACTTTTGAATTTTGAGTGTGCTGGTCCTTTAAGAGGCGGTCAGAGCACGTGCGCACACTAGGTACAGTGCGGCCCTGAGTAGAGAACTTTTGCAGACGCCGGCGGCCTGGAGGAGGAACAGGCTGCTGGAGAAGGTATGAAAACCGTTGTTTATTGCGGGACAAGTTGTATTTTATAATCGCACCATTTTGGGGTACATAAAGTATTTAGTATTGTATAATATTTCTAGTTTTATGGTATACAGCAAAAATCAGTTTATGTGTGAACTCCACAAAACATAGAACACAGAACAATTAATCTCTCCATGTTGCCTGAAAGTTTTAGTTATGGTTTTACATACTGTATAGAATTACTCTGTATAGTGATGTATTATAGTGGTGTTAATATTTTTACTGATCAAATTTTTTTAGTTATGAAGACCCTCTGTTGACATAGACATCCCTGATCATATCATATGTATTCTATAATAGCCACCTATTTCATATGAAAATATTTGGTAACATTTAGATTTGGCAAACCAACCCTGCCTAATCGCAGTGAACACAAAATAGCGGTAAAATCGTGTTTTTTATACACAATATTCTGAAAATGGTGGCAGAATTCCCAAATTGACCATGATCTGGGAACATAGCCTAAAAGATAATTCAGAGCGCTATTGCGAAGAAGTACTGTACATTTTACTTCTACCCCTGTTACTCAATTTGCATTTCCAAATGAAATAAAGTAAAATAAAACTTATCAAAACATGATGTATATAAGTACAATCAGCAGACCGATTCTTATAAATTGTTGCCATTGTATTTTTGTGATATATATATATATATATATATATATATATATATATATATATATATATATATATACTGTAAATATTGTGATGTATAAATAGTGAATGTTGTTATGCTAAGAAATCATTCTTAACCCCTTAACGACCAAGGACGAAAATGTACGTCATGGTCGGCTGCTAGTTCCCGCACCATGACGTACATTTTCGTCCGCAGTACAAACTGTCACTCTGTGTAAACACAGAGTGACAGACCCGCGCTGACAGCTGTCCTAGACAGCTGAGACATCAGTCTCGCCGGTCAGCGGACCATCGCCGCTGATTTCGGCAGTTAACCCCTTAAGTGCGGCGACGGATTGCCGTCGCCGCATTTAAGTGGTTTGAAGCACATCAGCAGCCCCCACGAAGTGATCGTGGGGGCTACCGATGCTTGTCACGGCAATCGGAGGTCAGATAATGACCTCCGGGTTGCCATGCACGGAAGCCTCGGAGGAACAGCCTCCGGCCGTTCCTCCTCTGCTTCCTGTCAGTGTGACAGTCACGTCACAATGACAGTTAGAGTACATTACACTACGTGTGTAGTGTAATGTACTCCAGCAGCGATCAAAGCTGCAAGTCTGAGTGTCCCCTAGTGGGACAAGTAAAAAAAGTAAAAAAAAGTAATAAAAATGTTTTAAAAAAAGTGTCAAAATAAAAGTTATAAGTTCTATAAACACAAAATGCTTTTTTTCCTATAATAAGACTTTTATTATAGGAAAAAAATTAACACGTTAAAAAAGTACACATATCTGGTATCACCGCGTTCGTAACGAACCCAACTATAAAACTATAATGTTATTTTTCCCGCACGATGAACACCCCAAAAAAAAATCAATAAAAAACTACGACAGAATCGCAATTTTTTGGGTCACCACCGCTCCCTAAATAAAGAATAAAAAGTGATCAAAAAGTCGCATGTACCCGAAAATAGTACCAATAAAAACTTCTATCCGTCCCGCAAAAAACAAGCCCTTACACAGCTTTTTTGACTAAAAAATTAAAAAATTATGGCTCTCAGAATATGGTGACACAGAAATTTTTTTTTTTATAAGTAAGTCATTTTATTGCGCAAACGCTAAAAAAAAGGACCAAACCTATATACATATGGTATCGCCGTAATCGTACTAACACGCAGAATAAATAAAAAATGTCATTTATAGCGTACGGTGAGCGCCGCAAAAAAAAAACCTAAAAAAACGGTGTCAGAATTCCTGTTTTTTGCTCAGGATTGCAAAAAAATTGAATAAAAAGTGATCAAAAAAAAAAATCGCATGCACCCCAAAATGGTACCAATGAAAACTACAGATTGTCCCGCAACAAATAAGCCTTCACACCACTCTATTGATGGAAAAATAAAAAAGTTATGGCTCTTGGAAAGCGGGGAGTGAAAATCTAAAATATGAAAGCAAAAAATGGATCAGTCCTGAAAGGGTTAATTCATTTCTAATGAAAAAACGTATGACCCCATGTGGGATATTTCCGTACTCGGGAGAAATTGCTTTATAAAAAAATGGTTGTTTTTTTCCTCCTTTATCCCTTGTGAAAATGAGAAAATGCAACATTTTAGTGGAAAAAATTTTGATATTAATTTTCGCGCCCTAATTCTAATAAACTCTGCAAAAGACCCGTGGGGTCTAAATGCTCACTATACCCCTAGAAAAATTCCTTGAAGGTTTTTCCAAAATGGGGTCACTTTTGGTGGGTTTCCACTGTTTTGGTCCCTCCAGGCATTGCAAATGCGACATGGCACCGAAAACCATTCCAGCAAAATCATAAATCCAAATGGCGCTCCTTCCCTTCTGAGCCCTGCTGTGGGTCCAAACAGCAGTTTATTACCACATATGGGGTATTGTCGTAATCGGGAGACATTGCTTTACAAATGTTGGGGTGCATTTTCTTCCTTATTCCTTGTAAATAATAAAAATTTCTATGTTGTTTCAGAAAAAAAGTACATTTTAATTCTTACAGACTAATTTCAATATATTTAGCGAAAAATCTGTGTGGTCAAAATGCTAACTATACCCCTAGATAAATACCTTATGGGGTCTAGTTTTCGAAATGGGGTCGTTTATGGGGAGTTTCTATCATTCTGGCAGCTCAAAGCTTCTCCAAATGTACATTGGGGCCTAAAACATTTTCAAGCAAAATATGAGTCCTGAAAGCCTCCGGGTGCTCCCTTCCTTTGGGGCCCTGCCGTGTGTCCAAACAACGCATTAGGGCCACAATGTGGGTATTTTTGAAAACAGGAGAAAGAGGGTGATAGATTTTGGGGTGTGTTTCTTCATTTTCATGGTCGCTTTACAAAGAAATCGGTCTTCAAACAAATACTTTTATGAAAAAAGTGAAATTTTTTTTTTTTTCACCTGATATGCATTAAATTTAGCAAAGAACTGTGGGGTCAAAATAATTACTATACCCCTAAATAAATACCTTATGGGGTCTAGTTTTCTAAATGGGGTCGTTTATGGGGAGTTTCTATCGTTCTGGCAGCTCAAAGCTTCTCCAAATGTGCAGTGGGGTCTAAAACATTTTCAAGCAAAATATGAGTCCTGAAAGCCTCCGGGTGCTCCCTTCATTTTGGGTCCTGCCGTGTGTCCAGGCAGCGCATTAGGGCCACAATGTTGGTATTTTTGAAAACAGGAGAAACAGGGTGATAGATTTTGTGGTGTGTTTCTTCATTCTCATGGTCGCTTTACAAAGAAATTGGTCTTCAAACTGATACTTTTATGAAAAAAAGTGAAATTATTTTTTTCTTCACCTGCTATGTATTAAATTTAGCAAAAAACTGTGGGGTCAAAATACTTACTATACCCTTAGGTAAATACCTTAAGGGGTCTAGTTTTCTAAATGGGGTCATTTGTGGGGGTTTCCATCACTCTGAGACCTATGAGCCTCTGAAAACCTGGCTTGGTGCCGGAAAACAAAATGTACTTCAAAATTTATAAAATTAATATTCAATTTGTAAGTCCTCTAAATTGCTGAAAATTTATTTTATTTTTTCAAAAGTGCTGCCAAAATGGAGTAAAGAGATAGAAATATATATTTAATTAAAAAAATTGTACAGTATGTGTGTAGATATGTGACATATTGCAGTTAAAAATAGGGGAAAATGGTAATTTTTACAAAATTTCTTCCATTTTTCTATTTTTTAATTAATTTCCGCAAATCGTATCCGTCTACTTTTACCACTAAAATAAAGTACAACATGTGACGAAAAAACAATGTCAGAATTACTTGGATATTCAAAACTTTCACAGAGTTATTCTCTGATAAAGTCAGACATACCAGATTTGACAAATCTGGCTTGGTCATTAAGGTACAAACATGCCCGGTCATTAAGGGGTTAAAAGAAATGTAAAATCCCGGGATGAAAGCAGAAAAGATCCAAAACTGGATTAGAATTATTAGTCAATATTTTCTTGTTTCAAGTGTGCCAGTGCTAGTAGGTAGGAGTCAATGCCACTGCCACCTGCACACTTAAGATTACCTGGGCATAAGGGCTGAACATTTGATATGTTTGAAAAAGATATAGTTTTTTCCTTGTTGCTTTAATGGTGGGGCAGTGTACATATGGTAATATTGACATTTCACCTATTAATGTTGGTGACTTTGGTCTAAGGGTGAGTTCACACAGAGTTTTTTGATGCGGAAAACGCGCCGCAAACACGCCAAAAAACGGCTGAAAATGCCTCCCATTGATTTTAATGGGAGACGACATGCCCTATCCTCACGCGATTACGCCTCTGACCTCCCATTGACATCAATGGGAGGCAGAGAAAGCATATTTTGCAGCGTTTTATGCCCGCGACGCTCAATGGCCTCGAGCGAAAAACGCTGCAAAAGTCGGCATGCAGGCAGAGGAAAATCTGCCTCAAAATTCCAAATGGAATTTTGAGGCAGATTTTCTGCCTGCAAAAAACTCAGTGTGAACCCAGCCTAAGGCCCCATGCACACGAACGTAAAAACGCCCGTATTCACGGGCCGTAATTACAGCCCGTAATTATGGGCCTATGGACTTCTATTGGCCACGGGTACCTCCCCATATGCTTACGGGAAGGTGCCCGGGCCGTTGAAAAATATAGAACATGTCCTATTTTGGGCTGCAATTACGGCACGGGCAGGCCCAAAGAAGTCTATGGGGCTCCCGTAATTACGGGTGACTACGTGTGTGCACCCGTAATTACGGGAGCGTTGCTAGGCAACGTCAGTAAACAGTCACTGTCCAGGGTGCTGAAAGAGTTAAACGATCGTCAGTAACTCTTTCAGCACCCTGGACAGTGGCTACCGATCACAATATAGATCAACTTGTAAAAAAAAAAAGATGTTCATACTAACCCAGAACTCCCTGCTTCTTCCTCCAGTCCGGCCTCCTGGGATGACGTTACAGCCCATGTGACTGCTGCAGCCAATCACAGGCCAATCACTGGCTGTAGCGGTCACATGGACTGCCGCGTCATCCAGGGAGGTCGGACTGGATGTCAAGAGAGGGACGCGTCACCAAGACAACGGCCTGGTAAGTATGAATTTCTTTTATTTTTATTACGGAAAGGGCTGTCCCTTCTCTCTATCCCGCACTGATAGAGAGAAGGGCTGCCGATTACTGCAGTGCAATTTTGCAGCGAAAACGTGCCCGTAAATACGGGTGGAATACTGGTGACACCGGACCCGTATTTACTGGTGCAATACGGGTCGAATATGTGTGACCAAGGACCCGTGTTACGTCAGTATTTACGGGAGGACAAAAATACGTTTGTGTGCATGAGGCCTTAGGGTGTGTATGATGCAACTCATAATATAAGAAGTTTGTAGTTGGAAGCATTGTAGTGTCAGCGTGTGGGTGTTGGTGGTATAGTCACACGTATTACCTGGTCAGTTTCACATGGTCAGTATTTTGCATCAGTATTTGTAAGTAAAAACTAGGAGTGGGTCCAAAAAACAGAAGAGGTGCCAATATTTCCATTATACTTTTCCTCTTTGTAGGTGCCACTCCTGGTATTGGCTTTCAAATGATACAAATTACTGACCAAATACAGCCGTGTGAAAGTGGCTTTAGGGCTAAGGACCACTGCTACTTGTTATCAGTTCTACTAAGGAACTTTTACCATTGTGCCATCCAAATTGCTAAAACTATGAAAAATACAAATGTAATACAAATTTTAAATTGATTTGTTAAATATATATGATATCTACATTTTTGCAAAATCTGAATCCAAAAGCAATTAGTACATTATATAAAAACAAAAAGCCTAAAAACTAAAACCAAAACACAGTGATGAAATCAGAGCCAAATAAAAAACCCAGGTCTGTGCACATCTCTAGCTACGCTTACATAAAACACACTGATATCACAGGAATAAAAATATGCAATAGGAAGAAAAAATATTTTTTTTTTTAGTATATTAGTTGAAAGGCGTTTTTATTTTCACATTTTTGCAGCCGCAATAGTTTATCACAGCAGCTAAATGTCCAATTAGAATTATCTTAAAATTCCCTTCACACAATGCAACCAAAAACTCTAATTTGTAAGGGGACATTGTGTTTTTGTTTTTTTCATGAATTTATTTATTTTTAAACTGCTGCTAGCCGTATACATACATATGGTTTTGTTGGAAACTTGCAACAGTTCTTCCCAATTGACTTAAAAACAGAGGCATTTAAACCTGCATAGAAAAACTGCTGCTGTGGTTTTTACATGCTACATTCTTGAATAGAAACATAAAACATGAAAATAAATGATAAATAGTAAAATAATTTACTTGATTTATTTTTTACATTTTTCTCTGCTGTAGTTGCACCTTTACCAGTCGTTGTGCCTATACCTATAGGTGACGTATTTATAAATAACAGTGATTAAAGCAATGCAATACACAATGCATAGTGTAAAGGAAAATATAGATGTAATATAAACTATATTAGGAATGAAAGCCCAGCTCACCCAAGCATTCGGTCTGTAATTATAGATTGTATACATAATTGTTGATAACCCTAGAGACAAAGCATTGCATATATTTAGAATGGTATCTATTGCGGAATATCTTGGACGCTCAGATCTTCCGAATATCTCGCAAGCTCTTTTCTAAGGCAGACAGCATTGTTCTGGGCATTGCCAATAAAAGGCTCAAGACCTCTCTTTTCTACTGTGGATCTGTCTTAAACTATTTCGCTTTAGAAAACATAGAGTTAATGACTAAAGAATGGAGTTCTCACAATCAATATAGTCCTCAAGGTCTATTGATTGAAATTGCCCGCTTATTTTGCTGCTAAGATTTTTAGTCTATTCAAAACAAAGACACCCTTGGGGACTATTAGGTAAATAGACATTTAAGATTTTTTGCAGCTATGAAAGTAGTTAATTATTATTTGTGCTTAAAAAGTCTTGATTTGCTGAAAGTCAAAGTCACGGCTAAAGGTGCGCAGATTTCTTTCCCAGCAACCTCTGTTGTGTTTACAATGGAATAGTGATCTTGTGGAAAAGACCTAATACAATTTATGTCTTGTGCACCACAATTGTCAAATATATCAAATAGAGTGTGTATGGGTTTGTTGTACTTTTTTTCGTCAGGTGTACATTTTTAATACATTTGTCTGGCTGCAGCACTATTGCGGAATTGCTTATCAAAAATTGTAAAAACAACAACATTATATTGTTAATAATGCCATAAATTCTACCCTAATGATATTTATTTATGGGTTAACAAAAATAACATAATTTTTCACTTGAAATGTTTTTAATACCATATTGCATTTATGATAAAATATTGAATAGAGTTTTTGAAGTATTATCTAATTTTAGAAAAGAAAAAAATCGGAATGTCCTACATGAAATACTGTGTTGGATATGTTTAATATGCATTAAATATAAAGGTTAAACTTTAAATCAGATTTTGTTAAAACACGGATAGAAACACACACAGACACAAAAACAAACACAGATATATTCTGTGACACCCAGGTGTACAGATATATACATGTAGACACACACGCACGCACGCACACACACAGACACACGCGTACATACATAAAAACATACACACACAAAATCAATATAGCTGATAAATTTTAGAGATGCCTCATCGGTAAGATTTGACTGCATTGTAAAATGTAGTATTAGGCAATTCAAGCATGGCTTTTTTTCCGTTCGCTTGTGCTTTGATGGTCAAACATTCAACATCCTCATAAGGACATACATTTTTTATGTGTCTCATTCTTCTTCAAGGGAAGATTTTTGGACGTCAAATTAGTTCTGGGAAAATTGGAATTCATTTTCAAACATCTGGGATTCTAGCAGCATGCAGAAACAATGTGGTGATCTTTGATGCAGTTCAACCTAAGTGAAAGATATTTTATCACTGCTGAATGCGCCTCTGTATTTGCCTTGGATATATGGCTTTGTCAGATATGTGAAAGAGGAAAAAAAAAATCAATGCTGCACTAAACCTCAGGCAGTCTGAGCCAACATGGTCAGCACGGTGTGAGCAAGGGAAATGGCAGGGGGAAGAAATTGACTGCTCAGCAATAGTATGGCGCTGTGGCGGACACTGCTCTGGGCTAATGAAAGCTGCAATTACCCATGGAAATCCCAAGCTTGGAGGGCATTTAGAACTAGTGGGAGTAATGCTCATGTGCTTCAGCCAGAATGTATACTTTTTTCTTAGCATGTATCAGATTTTTCTTTACGGAGGCTCTCTAGAGTCTACCCATGACTTTTCTTAGCTAATTCCTTGTGAGATCTAGTGATATCTATACTCCTAGTCATCAAAATGTGATTCATGATAGGACAGTGTATATCAGTTATCAGACAATTTTGCACACCTAGCTAGTCTGTATTGCCATAATACTTTGCATTACCATCACTATTTTTATTTATGTGACATGATGAGGCAAGTAATTGGGTATAGGCCATAGGTCACTTATGCATATGAAATGACATATAAAAATCTGTATGTATTAACATATGGTATGTAATAACTTTAATAGTAATCTTAATATTATGTCACTAACAGAATCACCCTTGATGGTTGTGGGCTCAATACAAGAATGCACAAGTCAATAGAGGGACAGTTCCAATTCCCTGCAAATTCTTTGATATCCACCATCAACAATCTATATGCTACATCCCATATGATAGCTGACTTCCATATATAGTTGTCTACAGCTTGCCTTGATGAATTTTTGGACAGCTCCTTTTGTTAACGGAAACAATTCTATAAGATATTAAAATATAAGCACAATTTTAGATATTTTGTAATCTGTCTCCAAAGGTTGCTAATTTCATTTAGGGTATGTTCACACGCAAAATCAAAAATTGCTGAAAATGACGGAGCTGTTTTCAAGGGAAAACAGCCTCTGAATTTCAGCTGTTTTTGTAGCCGAAAACGTTTTTTTTGAGGCGTTTTTTGGAGTCAAGAAGTGACATACTCCCTCTTTTTACGGGGCGTCTTTTTACGCGCTGTGTTTTAAAACGGCGACATAAAAAACGCCCTATCTGAACTAAACCCAGTTTTTCCAATTGAATTCAATGGGCACATTTTTGTAGGCGTTTAGCTAGCGTTTTTCGAGGTGTATTTTGAGACATTTACGCCTCAAAATACGCCTGAAAACTCTGCGTGTGAACATACCCTTACATTCAACATTCCCAATCCCTTGTTATTGTATTAAAATTGCTCTATATTCCAGAGAGCTAATGAGTTTGTAAACAGCCCATGGCCTTGCAGGAAAAGCTCCATGTGATCAGAAAATTTCAATGACATGGTTTGAAGTTCAATTTACCGGTTTCTAATGACTAAATACATTCACTGTTCTCTGCTCGCTTAGCAGATCAGTATCACTAAACTAATGTAAGAATAACACAGTAGCTGTACACTGCAATTATTACTCATTCTGTAAATGTGGGGGTCACATCTTTTTTACATATTTAAAATCGTCAAATTTATGTCATTGGGTGAAACTACAATTTAAGTAAAGGACTATGTTGTGCAGTAGTGGTTCAGTTCTCACATTTATCCTAACCATGTGTGAGAAACATAAATAATACTGAATATAAATTCTCAGTCTTTATATCAACCACTATATGCTTTGGTTTCTACTTGTCTGAATAACAGTAGATGCAAATACAATTATTCTACGTCTATTTTGTCTATAAATAAAATGTAAGCTTTGAAAATATTTAAAAAAATGACAGATTACTAACATGGTCAGTAAGTGAAAAACAGTTGCCTATACAAATGCATTTTCTTTGCAAAATATTAAAATCTTTTTGAAAATTTTATAAGGCCCCATGCACACGATCGTAATATCGCACATAATTACGGACTATTCATTTCTATGGCTGACGGACACCTTCCTGTATGTCTACGGGAGGGTGTCCGTGTCGTAGAAACCTGCCGAAAAAAATAGGACATGTCCTATTTTTTTATTTTATGGACCGTGCTCCTATACTTTATAATGGGAGCACGGCTCGTAAAAACGGCCGGCTGTCCACGGCCATCCGCGGCCAGCCGTGCCCGTAATTACGGGTCATAATTACGGGCACAGTTGTGTGCATGAAGCCTCAATTTGTCACAATTTCTCACAAACGTATACTTGTTATTATCCCTACTGTCATTATTATGATCTATTTATGTTGATATATATATATATATATATATATATATATATATAAACATACTCTTGTGTAGCTCTGTAAAATGTGGTACAAAACAGGGGTAAAATCATATCACCTACATATTATAAATGAGCTGCCATTGAATCCCAAGCAGGGAATTAGGGTATTGGTCTATGAAAAATTTTTATAGCAATAATTTCTCTAGTAGTATGTTGACTTTGTCGGACATGCTAGCATATGAGAAAATGTAAAACACTGTAACATTAAAAAACGGTAGAACAGAAACTATAAATTCTGAATATAAATAATGAATGGCATTTAAATAACTGCATTAGTACTGTATGAGGACAAATCTCTGTTGCAATATTCTCTAGAAAAAGTCAACATGCTCATGCAAATACAATATACGCAATAGAAAAAAACCCATCAATTTGGCTAAACATTCAGATAATACAAATACATGAGAATGAAAACATTTTAATCTCCCATTTGTTACCATTTATACAGGCTTCCTCTTTTTCCTAGCAAAAATGGTATTTTGTGGAAACGTAAGCACAGTATTGTCTTGTCACCCTGACCTTGCTGTAAGCAGTAGCTTGCAATTAAATTATGTGGAATGTCCCATTATTATAGCAGTGTTTTTACCAGAAAGCCCTGGCGACTGTCTCACATAGGGAGACAGAGTAACATGTAGAAGAGTGGATATTCTTTTAAAACAAGATGAGGGCCTGGCTTTTATTTTATTTTTAATGGAGGGGTGGGAGAAAGCATTGACCAACAGCAATGTCACCTGCAGAGAGCCATTAGCGTGCACAGCATCAGCCTTCTCTTTCTAAATGCTGAATCAAATTAATCTAACAAAAACAGATGACCTGTAAGCTCTCTGTCTGCCTTACAGCAAAGTCAAATAGAAGAGATAGCACTCTCCACAATAGCACACAGAGACCAGCGTCTGATCTGTGTCCGCCCCATGCATTGAAACCTACCATTCATCCCTTCTGCTTCTTCCTACCTTAGTCTTCACTGACCACCACAGTGTTGCCATACGCAGCTGACTTAGGGAGGTGTTAGACTCAGCAGTTGTAATACTTCTCACATTAATCTATAAGAATCAATGGACATTTCATTAGAATAATCGTGTTCTCCAGCCATTTATAGTCTGACCTTTTCCAACTGTAGTCAGTATACTGAAATGAAGGAAGGAAGGAAGGATTTTTCTTCATTTATGTAAATGTTTGCTACAAATAATTGATAACGATATTCTCTGTGGCATTTGGGATTTTGAGTGCTGTAAGTAGGGTTCCTACCCCATTAATATTTTTAAGGTAGACTTGAGCACCCTGTTTTTTAAAAGTAGAAAGGATTTATTCAGAAAGTGGCAAAATAAAAGTGTGTAACGTTTAGGCCTACAAATACGGCCTTTCTCAAACTGTGTATCAAATGCAGAGAGAACATCAGTGATGCATGCAATAAATCATATGTAAAATCTAAGGAAGAGTACAAAATATAAAATAGATAGTAGTACATTGATGTCATATAAGTCAGTGTATATTCTGTACAACTCTAGTGAAATTAACATGAGTTTGGAGATGGACCCAATGTGCTCCTGTTTGAAATTCAAAGGGACCAAATGGAGGCCTGGAAAACATGTACCAGAGGAGTCTATAATAAATTCTCCAAACTCTATATGAGGGTAAAGGCATGTAAAAAAATAATAATTCAGTCAACTAACTAAAGTTCATATTCTACAGGGTGGGCCATTTATATGGATACACCTAAATAAAATGGGAATGGTTGGTGATATTAACTTCCTGTTTGTGGCACATTAGTATATGGGAGGGTGGAAACTTTTCAAGCTGGGTGTTGACCATGGTGGCCATTTTGAAGTTGGCCATTTTGTATCCAACTTTAGTTTTTTCAATGGGAAGAGGGTCATGTGACACATCAAACTTATCGAGATTTTCACAAGAAAAACAATGGTGTGCTTGGTTTTAACGTTACTTTATTCTTTCATGAGTTATTTACAAGTTTCTGACCACTTATAAAATGTGTTCAAAGTGCTGCCCATTGTGTTGGATTGTCAATGCAACCCTCTTCTCCCACTCTTCACAGACTGATAGCAACACCGCAGAAGTAATGCAAGCACAGGCTTCCAGTATCCGTAGTTTCAGTTGCTGCACATCTCGTATCTTCACAGCATAGACAATTGCCTTCAGATGACCCCAAAGATAAAAGTCTAAGGGGGTCAGATCGGGAGGCATTTCTTCTGCGGTGTTGCTATCAGTGTGTGAAGAGTGGGAGAAGAGGGTTGCTGTAAAGGATCTGCCAGGCACAGCTTCGGGGTTAACGCCCATAGATAATCAGTCTGCACCTGCTTCTATGTCTGTGAGACTGACTCCATCTTCCACCACTCAGGGTGGCAGGCTTAGGAGTGGGAGAGCCTATCACAGCCTGGCCAGATGGAGCTAGCTCCCGCCCTCTGTCTATTTATACCTGCCTTTCCTGTTCCTCCTTTGCTTGTGATTCTTCTTGTTTGGTTTCCTGGCCCTGCTGCAGCTTCTTGTACTATTGTCCTTGCTTCATATTGACCCTGGCTTGCTGACTACTCTCCTGCTCTGCGTTTGGTACCTCGTACACTCCTGGTTTGACTCGGCTTGTTTACTACTCTTCTGCTCTGCATTTTGGCACCTCGTACTCTCCTGGTTTGATTCGGCTTGTTCACTTCTTTTGTTGCTCACAGTGTTTCCGTGGGCAACTGCCCCTTTCTCCCCCTAGCTCTGTGTACCCTTGTCTGTTTGTCTGTCGTGCACTTATTGAGCGTAGGGACCGTCGCCCAGTTGTACCCCGTCGCCTAGGGCGGGTCGTTGCAAGTAGGCAGGGACAGAGTGGCGGGTAGATTAGGGCTCACTTGTCTGTCTCCCCACCCCCGTCATTACAGTTGCATTGACAATCCAGCACAATGGGCAGCACTTTGAACACATTTTATAAGTGGTCAGAAACTTGTAAATAACTCATGAAAGAATAAAGTAACGTTAAAACCAAGCACACCATTGTTTTTCTTGTGAAATTCTCGATAAGTTTGATGGTTCACATGACCCTCTTCCCATTGAAAAAACTAAAGTTGGATACAAAATGGCCGACTTCAAAATGGCCACCATGGTCAACACCCAGCTTGAAAAGTTTCCCCCCTCCCATATACTAATGTGCCACAAACAGGAAGTTAATATCACCAACCATTCCAATTTATTTAGGTGTATCCATATAAATGGCCCACCCTGTATATTTGTTCATATGAATATATAATATACCATGTTATAGTAGCTTAAATACATATGGAGCAAAATAAACCCTTTGGGAACTTATTCTGGTCTTAAAAGGGTTATCTCCCTGTCCTATTAGGGCATATGGACTCAGACCCCCCTATGTGCCAGATTGGAGATCAACTGCTGGAAAAATACATAGTCGACTTATTTGATGAGTGTCTCGGGAATCAGATGAGCAGCAATCAGCGTCAGATTAAAGGGGTCGTCTGTGATAAAACAAGTCCTATAACCCCTTCATGCAAATGGGCGTTACTTTACGTCCTTTTTAGCAGTGTGTTCCCGCAAATGGCGTACAGTGACGCCCTGAGGATGAAGCGGGCCCAGGAGCTGTGCGCGCTCCATCTTCAGCAGGAATCGGCTGTAATGTACAGCCGACATCCCACTGCAACGGCGGCAATCACAGTTATCTCCGATGGGCGCCGTTTAACCCCTTAAATGCCGCTGTCAATAGCGACAGCTGCATTTAAGTGATTGACACAGAGGGAGGTTGCGCACTCTGTACCCCGTTGCCCCCCCGAAAAATCGGGGGGTAATGATGGTTACTATGACAACCAGGAAGCCTAGCAACTGCTTCCTGGTTGTCAGGTACGGAAGCCTATTAGGTCCTGCCCAAGGACGTAATAGGCTTAACTGTCAGTTGTAAAATGACAGTTGCAATACACTGCACTACATAAGTACATACATAAGTAGTGCAGTATATTGTACTGGGGATCAGAAGATCAGATCTTCAAGTCCCCTAGTAAGTGTAAAAAAAAAGGTGAAAAACAGTAAAAAAAATGTTTTAGATAAATAAATACATAAAAGTTTTACGTAATAAAAACAATAATCGCCCTGTTTCCCTGATCAAGTCATTTATGATTAGAAAAAAACAAGAAATAAAAAAAACCTATACATAATAGGTATCGCTGCGTTCGTATTGGCCTGACCTATAAAAATATAATATTATTTATCCCACACCGTGAACATCGTAAAAAAATTAAATTAAAAACAATAGCAGAATTTCCATTTTTGGTCACGTTGTTACCCAAAAATTTTAAAAAACGGGAGCAAAAAGTCGCAAGCACCCCAAAATGGTACGAATAAAAACTACAGTTTGTCACGCAAAAAAACAAGCCCTCACACAGCTCCGTCGACAAAAAAAAATACAAAAGTTATGGCTCTCAGGACATGGTGACACTAAAACATTATTTTATTTAGAAAAAAGTGTTTTTATTGTGTAAATGTAGTAAAACATATAAAAACTATATAAATTTGGTATTGCCATAATCATATAGAACTGCAGAATAAAGTTAACATGTTATTTATAATGCACAGAGAACGCTGTTAAAAATTTATACAAAAAAATTATTGAATAAAAAATAATCCAAAAAAATCGCAAGTACCCCAAAATGATACTAATAAAAACTACAGCTCGTCCCATGAAAATCAAGCACTCACACAGCTCGTCAACAGAAAAATAAATAGTTATGACTCTCGGAACGCAATAATGCAAAACTATGGCCCAGACTAATTTATTTGTGCAGCAGTTCTTCACCTAAAACCCCACGTCATCATTTGCAGCCCCCACTGGTAGACCCTGTAAATGTAGCGGAAACTATGATATTTTGGGGTCTGCGCTACATATGGGGCTAGTGAAGAAGTCAAAGATTTAGGCAATGCTGGAGTGCGGATATTTTTTACAACACCACGGACTCCCTTTAGAAGTGTGACTCCTGCACCCAAAAATCTGGCCTGTGCATAAAGGATTGGTTCAAAGTGTACGTCACTATCCATGGTTAATTCATTTTATTATTCATTTACCCCATTATTACATCATCCTATTATTATGACCTGTTGCACTCCGCCCAGCTTACATATACCCTGATGAACGCTGCCCAACTTACATATACCCTGATGTACTCTGCTCAGCTAACATACACCCTGATGTACTCCGCCCAGATTACATATACCCTGATGTACTCCGCACAGCTTACATATATCCTGATGTACTCCGCCGAGTTTACATATATCCTGATGTACTCCGCCCAGCTTACATATACCCTGATGTACTCTGCTCAGCTAACATACACCCTGATGTACTCCGCATGTACTCCGCCCAGATTACATATACCCTGATGTACTCCGCCCAGTTTACGTATACCCTGATGTACTCTGCACAGCTTACATATACCCTAATGTACTCCGCATAGCTTACATATGCTGCCACATTATAAACTAAAACACCTGTAAAACACTAAACAAATCTACTACCAAGCCAAATCTGTGCTCCAAAGCCAAATGGCGGTCCTTCTGGGCCTGGCAGTGTGCCCAAACAGCAGTTTTTGACCACATATGAAGTATTACTGTACTTTTTAAAAATTTATGGGGTGTATATCTAAAGTGGCACAATCTGAGCACAACACATTGGGCACTAAAAGAGCATATCTGTGGAAAATGGCAAATTTCAATCTGCAACATCTACTGTGTACTAATTTCTGCAAAAGCTTTGGGGTCAAAATGCTCACTACACTTCTAGATGTGTTCCTTGAGGGGTGTAGTTTCCTAAATGGGGTCACTTCTCAGGGGTTTTCACTGTACTAGTACCTCAGTGCAATGCAACATGGCGCCAAAAAACTATTTTGTAAAATCTTGACTCCAATAACGAAATTGTGCTTTTTCCCTTTAGAACCTTGCCGTGTGTCCAAGTAGCAGTTTACAAACACATATCGGGTACTTCCCTACTCAGGAGAAATTGTGTAACAAAATTTGGGGTGTCTTTTCTCCTGTATTCTTTGTGGAAATAAAAAATTATAAGCTAAATCTACATGTTATTGAGAAAAAAATATTTTTTCATTTTCACAGCCCAATTCTAATAAAATCTATAAAACACCTGAGGGATCAAAATGCTAACTGCACCTCTAATTTAATTATTTGATGGGTATAGTCTCCAAAATGGGATTACACCTGGGGAATTTCTACTGTACTGGTACTTCAGGGGCTCTGCAAATGCGAAATGTCGCCCAGAAACCAATTCAGCAAAATCTGAGCTGCAAAATCCAAATGGCACTGCTTCCCTTCTGAGCCCTGCCGTGGGTCCAAACAGCAGTTTGTTACCACATATGGGGTATTGCCAGGGGCGTAACTAGGAAAGACTGGGCCCCACAGCAATCTTTTGACTGGGGCCCCCCCTCCCCTGGGTATCACACAACCCCCCCTTGTAGATAGTGCCTCCCTATAGAATCCATCACACAGCAACCCCCTATAGATAGCACCATACAGCCCCCTGTAGATAGCACCATAGACAGCCCCTGTATATAACGCCATACAGACCCCCTGTAGATAACGGCATACAGCCCCCCTGTAGATAATGCCATACAGCTGCCCCTGTAGATAACGCCATAAGGCCTAAACCCCCCCCTGTAGATAACCCCATACAGCCCCCTGTAGATAACGTCATACAGCCCCCCTGTAGATAACTCCATACAGCCCCCAACCCACCCCCCAAAAAAAACGCCCTATAGTTTGTCCTACAAAAGAGATGTATCCCCTATCCACAGGATAGGGGATACATGTGTGATCGTTGGCAGCTTTAAGGAGAACGGGTGACAGTGGCGTCGCGCTGTAGCAGCCATAGCGGCTGCTAGGGGAGCCTCCAGCTATGGCGGTAGTTACGCCACTGGGTATTGCCGTAATCAGGAGACATTGCTTTACAAATATTGGTTTGCTTTTTTTCCTTTATTCCTTGCAAAAATTCGACAATTCTAAGTTTTTCCAGAAAAAAAGGAGATTTTCATTTTCACAGACTAATTCAAATAAATTTAGCAAAAAACACCTGTGGGGTCAAAATACTAACTATAGCCCTAGATAAATTCCCTGAGGGTTGTAGTTTAAAAAATGGTGTCATTTTGGGGTGGTTTCCACTGTTTCGGCATCACAAGACCTCTTCAAACCTGCCTAAAATATATTCTAATAAAAAGAAGGCCACAAAATCCACTAGGTGCTCCTTTGCTTCTGAGGCCTGTGTTTCAGTCCATTACCGCACTAGAGCCACATGTGGGATATTTCTAAAAACTGCAGAATCTGGGCAATAAATATTGAGATGCATTTCTTGGGTAAAGCCTTCTGTGTTAGAGAAAAAACTGTATTACAAATTATTTTTTTCAAAGAAAAATTTAATTTGTAAATTTCACCTCTATTTTGCTTCAAATCCTGTGAAACGCCTAAAGGGTTAAAACACTTTCTAAATGCTGTTTTAAATACTTTGAGGGGTGCAGTTTTCAAAATGGGGTGTTTTATGCTGGTTTCTAATATATCGGCCCCTCAAAGCCACTTCAGAACTGAATTCGTCCCTAAAAATATAGCCTTTTAAAATTTTCTTAAAAATGTGAGAAATTGGTGCTAAAGATCTAAGCCTTGTAACGTCCTAGAAAAATAAACTATGTAAACATAAAGTAGACATATGACAAATGTTAATTAGTAACTATTTTGTGTGGTATTACTATCTGTTTTCCCAAGCAGATAGATTTATGAGAAAAATCATAATTTGTTCAATTTTTCACAAATAAGCAATTAATTTATCGACCAAATTTTTCCACTAACATAAAGTACAATATGTCACGAGAAAACAATCTCCGAATCGCTTGGATAGGTGTAAGCATTACAAATGTTAGATTTGAAAAAAAATGGAGCTGGTCCTGTAGGACAAAATGAGCTTGGTCCTGAAGGGGTTAAGGTTGGAAACAACTTTTTCATCCTTTGTCAATTTAGTGGACATAATTCGTTTTTAGTCTATACCCTTCTACCGCTCTGTGTTCCCACTGAAGCGTGTGACTTCCGGAAACAGTTATGGAAACAGTGTAGCTTGCATGCTATGCTTCTTCCGTAACTGCCATTCACTGCTATGGAAGTTACGGAAACAGTGTAGCTCAGAGAGCTACGCTGTTTTCATCTAACATGGTCGGAAATCACATGCGTTTTCGGGAACACAGAGAGGTTGAACAGGGTTTAGGGAGCCCTGTTCTAGAGATAGATGCCGATCCCAGGGGTGGGACCTGCATCTATGTGACATTTATGACATATCCTGTGGATATATCATAAATGTCCCTGATGGGAAAACCCCTTTAAGGCAATTGTTCACATGCCCAAATATTAGGTTAGATATGCCTGACATCTATATTCTCATATAGTATGCTAATGCTTCGAATAGGTCGTCTATGTAGGCCTAAGGGTTAGGGTTAAGAGAGTCAGTGTGTAAGTGGGACCAAGAAAAGTCTTATCTCCTAGGAAACCCAGAAGATTATATCACTGGAACGGCCTTGGCAACAACCCCTTTTGTTGTACAGCACAATCCTAATGTATGTGGGGATTTCATACTGGAAACAGTACAGTTCGTGATAAAAACTTGAGCCTATATTGATAGATTGATAACTTTTTTTTAGCATTCTCATCTTATGGCATATTATCTATCTATCTATCTATCTATCTATCTATCTATCTATCTATCTATCTATCTATCTATCTATCTATCTATCTATCTATCTATCTATCTATCTATCTATCTATCTATCTATCTATCTATCTATCTATCTATCTATCTATCTATCTATCTATCTATCCTGTTCAGCTATAACATTAACCTCTTAATACCAAAGGTATTTTACACCTTAATGACAAAGCAATTTTTTTAGTTTTTCCATCGTGGCATTCAGAAAAATATAACTTTTTTTATTTTTACATCAAGATAGCTGTATAAGGACTTGCTTTTTGCGGGACAAGTTGTATTTTTTAATAATACCATTTTGGGGTACTTATAATTTATTGATTAACTTTTATTAACTTTTGTGGTGGGATATTAGGAAAAAAATGACATTTCGCCACTATTTTTTGTGTCTTAAACTTATGCCGTTTACCGTGTGGTATAAATAACATGATAACTTTATTCATCAGGTTGTCATGGTTGCGATGATACCAAATTTATCTAGTTTTTTAAATGTTTTACTACTTTTAAACAGTAAAAACACTTTTTTTTTTTAATTATTTGTTTTTGTGTCGCCATATTTTCTGCTGACATAGCTGTATGAGGGCTTTTTCTTTGCATGACATGGCTTGGCCTATGGCATGACCTAACAGGCATTCACTAAAAGCAGACCTGGGGGCCTTTGTTAGGCCCCCAAGCTACCATAAATACCATCGGCACCCTGCAACTGCATCGTGGGTGTGGCGGTGGGGTGAGACAGGGAGCCCACTCCCTCTAAAACCACTCAGATGTGGCTATTGACCACCGCATCTAAGGGGTTAAACATGATTGGGGACCATGGTGGAACTAAAACGTTGCTTGGCTCCAAACATGGGCAAATAAAACTATAGATTTTCTTTACTGGACCCTGCTAGAGTTCTGCAATCTTTTTTCTTATATGGTATTTTGAGCTGTGGATTAAGCTCTAGTTGCTTTGTACCCACCACTTTACTACATGAGTGCTGCTTCATTTAAATATTTCTGGTATTATATATATATATATATATATATATATATATATATATATATATATATAGAGAGAGAGATAGGGATAGATATACATATATATATATATATATATATATAAATATATATATATATATATATATATAAACACATTATACTGCTGTATACATGTTACAGCTTTTAACTTTAGCCTAAAAAAGTGACCTACATAAGTCAGTTGGCCTATGTAATTCATTTAATTTATACAAACATTAACTGCACTCAAATGGATGACCTTCATATATAAATGTTTCAGAAAAATAATCTAAAGGTGCATTTGCACAGGTTCACAGTAAAAATATCTAATTAAGTTTTACTTCCAATTACGAGTTATTAATTTGGCAATTGTACTGTTAAATGAGGTAATAATCTTGATGTAAATGAATGATCCCAGAATATTACTCCATTGAAGGAAAATTCCATTAGGATTGGCAAAATGAATGGAGATGAATTGGTAAAATTTCTCTCTTTAGTCAATGTCTCACAGTAATAGAATAGCGGTTACTTATATTCTTTTTAAAGCTCCAGACTGCTTAATCATGTATATTTATTATATATTAATGAAAACAATAAGATTTTGGTTTGTAAATTCTAATATATATATATATATATATATATATACATATATACACATATACACATATATATATATGTATATATATATATATATATGTATGTATATATATATATATATGTATATATACATATACATGTATACGTAAATATCTTGTTATGTAATTTGTCTTGATTCACATTAGGGGTATATGGTAAGGAAGGATGATCAAATGGTAAAAAAATTATTGGAACCATCTATCCTATGCAGAATCCACCACAAACTCCCCTCACATTTCAAGCCCTTTGCCAGAACTCTATACCCCAACATAATTGCCCAATCCACTGTGAGTTTTTGGTTGTCAAACATAATATTGCAACACCCTTCTCCCCCTCCCCCTTTGACTCATCAGTGGACAATTAACACACACACACACACACACACACACACACGCACGCACGCACTACACTCTCTCTCCCAAAGATCATCAGTGCTGAGGGCAGGGCCCAAGTGCAAATCTCCTCTTCTTGAATTGTGGACGGACTCCATCGTAGCTGAAACGTTCCATATGCTAGGTCCCATAGCAGTGTCATTGTCTACCTCTATGAAAGGTTCACTACTATAAAAAATGAACAAACTTGGTATTGCTGCGTCCGTAAATGTCCAAACTATTACAATATAACATTATTTAACCCACACGGTGAACACCGTAAAAAAAAATTAAACCACCAGAATTACTGTTTTCTGGTCACCTTAGCTCTAAAATATAGTGATCAAAAAGTCATATGTGCCCAAAAAGGGTACCAATAAAAACTACAGCTTGTACCACAAAAAAAAGCCCTCACACTGCTCAAACGACAGAAAAATAAAAAAGTTATGTCTCTCAGAATATGGCGACACAAGACAAATAGTTTTTCTTTAACAAGTAGTTTTTTCTTTGTGAAAGTAGTAAAACATTAAAAAACTATATAAATTTGGTATTGCCATAATCATATTGACCAGCAGAATTACTTTAGGTTGTTGGTTTTATTGCATGGTAAACTAAACCCAAAAAACAATCGCAGTTTTTCCAATCACAGTTTTTTCCAATTCCACCCCACAAAGAATTGTTTTTTAGTTTCCGAGTACATTATATGACACTTTAACCTGTTCCCGACAGCCGGCTGTGTATATACGTCCGACAATCGGGGTCCATAGAACCCGGGGCGGGTTTTAGCTTGCTGCCTGAGCGATCCTCTGCGTCTGCTTTCACTGCTTTTATCTTCTCTGATCTCTTCAATGAGCGCTGTGTATATGAATAGAAGCAGCAGCAGCAGCAGGGTGCCGTTAGTGGCAGGCTGCTGCTGGGTTTTACTAGACCCAGCACAGCCCTATTCTGACCTTTGAGGGACAGACCATAATAATAAAAAAATAAAAGTAAAAAAAGTGAAAAATAAATTTGTAATAAATACACATAAAATACCCACCCAAAAAAAAACGTCCCCCCGCCAATCATTGTAGTAATGCTAACCCTGACCCAATGACCCTAAAATAGACATGTAAAATATCAAAATTTATGGTAGACAATGACAATCACAAATAAAAGGTCTATTTTAAAGAGGCTCTGTCACCAGATTTTGCAACCCCTATCTGCTATTGCAGCAGATAGGCGCTGCAATGTAGATTACAGTAACGTTTTTATTTTTAAAAAACGAGCATTTTTGGCCAAGTTATGACCATTTTTGTAGTTATGCAAATGAGGCTTGCAAAAGTCCAAGTGGGTGTGTTTAAAAGTAAAAGTCCAAGTGGGCGTGTATTATGTGCGTACATCGGGGCATTTTTAATACTTTTACTAGCTGGGCGCTCTGACGAGAAGTATCATCCACTTCTCTTCAGAACGCCCAGCTTCTGCCAGATCACGCTGTGACGTCACTCACAGGTCCTGCATCGTGTCAGACGAGCGAGGACACATCGGCACCAGAGGCTGCAGTTGATTCTGCAGCAGCATCGGCGTTAGCAGGTAAGTCGATGTATTAAAAACGCCCCGATGTACGCACATAATACACGCCCACTTGGACTTTTACTTTTAAACACACCCACTTGGACTTTTGCAAGCCTCATTTGCATAACTACAAAAATGGTCATAACTTGGCCAAAAATGCTCGTTTTTTAAAAATAAAAACGTTACTGTAATCTACATTGCAGCGCCTATCTGCTGCAATAGCAGATAGGGGTTTCAAAATCTGGTGACAGAGCCTCTTTAAGGTAAAACTATATTATTACCAGAAAAAAAGCTTATTTTTTTACTATTATTTTCAAACTTTAAGCCTAAAAATTCTAAAATAGCAAAAAGGATCTGTATAAAAATGATTCAATAGACCTGCATTGTCTACGGAAAAAACATCGCAAAAATCACGTCGCTTGCCCAACAAATAAAAAAGTTATAGCTGTTTAACTAACACATGCTAAAACTGGCTATAGGGTGTCTGGTCATGAAGGCTTTTAATAGCCCGGACCTGAACCGGTTAAATAGTGCCAAAAGTAACTACAACTCCTGTCGCAAAAACATAAATAGAAAGCCTGCGCACCACTCCATTGACTGAAAAATAAAAAAGTTATGGCATTTGGAAGGTGGAGTAAAAAACGAAAATGAAAAAATGAAAAATGCCTTGGACTTCAATGGTCAAAATCCAAAATCTGAGGAACAATGAATATGGCATGATTATTGGCACCAGAAAACAATGACATCTTCTTACAAGAATTATAAGAGTATATTGGGAATCATTCAAAATGATTTATCAGCAATAAACACCTACTAATCATGAAATTGTAACGGCTGCCGCGCTGTTCCCCGCCTTCCCCACGGCCTCTGCTCCGGTTCCGGCGTCCTCCATTACCACATGCTCATCCCGAGCTCCACTTACCCCCAGACTCTCTGCTGGCTCTGGACGGCGTCAGGTAAGTGCATTCCTTACCTCCCACCGCGGTCGTCATCCTCGATGTGCGGCTGCAGTCACTAGAGGGCCTGTCTCAAAGGGCCAGCGCACGCCTTAATTCCTAAGACTTCCTATTTAAGGTTCCTCCTTCCCTGTATCCATGCTTGTTCAACCAAGTTCCCCGTGAGTTTCCTTGTGCCCTGGTTCCCTGTTTCCGTCCCTTCTGCCTTTTATCTGGATTTCCCGTTACTGACCTCTGCCTGAACTTGACTATCCTTGTCTGCCGCCTGCCTTGACCTATTGCTATCCATACCCGTTATGACGCCTGCCGGCAGGGCTTCATAGGAGACAGTCAGAATGACGATATACTGCAATACATCAGTATTGCAGTATATCATGCAAGCGATCGAACAATCGCTGATTCAAGTCCCCTACGGGGACTAATAAAAAAAGTCAAAAACAGTTAAATAAAGATTTTTATAATGTTCCAAAAAAATGTAATATTAAAAGTTCAAAAAACCTCCCCTTTTCCCATTTTTTCCCTAAATCAATGTTAAAAAAGGAAAAGTTAACATAGCTGGTATCGCCGTGTCCATAAAAGTCCAAAATATCCCAATATAGTGTTATTTAAACCGCTCAGTGAACAACATAAAAATATATATATATAAAATATAGCGACACACATTTTTTTTTTTTTTTAGCAAATAGTTTTATTTTTTTAAAAGTGGTAAAACATAAAACAAAACATATAAATTTGGTATTGTCGTAATTGTATCAACCTGTAGAATAAGGTGAATATGTAGTTTTTATCGCCTGATGGACGCCGTAAAAACAAAACCCCCCAAAATATGGTGTAATCTCTGTTTTTTGCCCCAAAAAATGTTTGTTTTCAGATTCCCAGTTCATTATGTGGTACAATAAATGATGCCATAAAAAATTACAACTTGTCCCGCAAAAAACAAGACTTCATATGGCTATGTTGACGAAGAAATAGAAAAGTTATGGCTTTTGGAAGGCGGGGAGGAAAAAACGAAAATGAAAAACTCATATTGGCCTGGTTGTTAAGCACTAAAAATACTCTTCTATTTATACTTTATACTATATGAAGGTGCAGGGTAACCTGCCTGATCTAATGGTATGGGCAGAGATAGGCTGTAAGCCAGCATGGTGCACTACACGTGTGACTTGCGCCTTATAGGTAGAAGAATATATCTGTGCGCCATTATAATACTAAGCATCTTCCCCCTCATGAATGATAGGTGTGACTGACGGTTCATCAGTATTTTGCAGCTGTATGACCTGCCTCACATAACATTGAAACTTG
This sequence comes from Rhinoderma darwinii, assembly GCF_050947455.1. Taxonomy (NCBI): domain Eukaryota; kingdom Metazoa; phylum Chordata; class Amphibia; order Anura; family Rhinodermatidae; genus Rhinoderma; species Rhinoderma darwinii. Next base: position 281,082,925 of record NC_134689.1, on the reverse strand, counting down.
TCTGCATCCTGCTGGAAACTGGTGATTTAACCTGCCCTTGTATTAGTACGTATGACTTTTTCAATTATATGTTTTATACAACTGTATGTTCTGAAAAACTATGGCATAATCTGTAGGTGTTACATGCAGATTTTGCATCGGATTTCACCCTTTACAAAACCATGCAAATCTGCAGCATGGCCTTACGCCTCATGCACACGACCGTTGGGCCACTGGGGCCGTTTTTGACAGCATCCGAGTGGCACCCGATAGTCTTCACGGACCCATTCACTTTAGCGGGTGAATCGGGTCCGTGAAAAATGATCCGAGTCCCCGATCTGAGGAAAGATAGGACATGGTCCATCTTTCCGCGGATCACTGACGGGACTCGGCCTGCGCACACGTTCGTGTGCATGAGGCATTAAATCTGCGTACATTTTTGGCCATGTGTGAAAGGGGCTTTGTAAAACCCTATTAATTTGCAGAATATTTGTACTTTGTTAAATCTGCAACAAACCTGCCAAATCTCTACATGGCCTTATGTGTAAATTTACAATACCATCATCATAAAATATATATAATATATTTTGGAGTTCAACACTTCATTTTTTATTGGCTCAGGGATAAAATGTAAAAAAAGAATATCATCATAATGCAGAATTGAAGTAGTTTCTGAATAAATTGGCAGGGAGAACAGTGTAGGCTTTGCTAAGCAAATTGTATTATCTAACTATAAATATGGTTATTTAATACATTGATGATTATACCTCAATCAGCTATATTGGATTATCCATTCCATTATCTTCCATGCTACTTTCACTACTGCATTAGTTTGCTATAACATTCTGTCTTTCTTTAATGTATAGGCAGGTTACACGTGCAGCAAGACTGATAAATCCTTACACACCCAACTTTAGGCCCTAGGCAAAAAATATCACAAAATGGATTTGTGTATGGAGGCTGTTTTGACAAAAATGATAAATTTGCTATCAAGAATGAAAGATGTTATCTAAAAACTAACATAATCATTTCAGACATAACACCTTCCAGTTGAACCACCCTCATATATCTGAGTCTTGAAATTGAAAGGCCAATAAATAAAATATCCTTAGATGCCAAAATATGCTGGACTTGTGTTAGTGTAAAACAAAACTTTAATTATGGATACTTAAGCATGCATGCATTACATTATTTAACAAAAAGAAAAAGCATTTTAACCCCGTCATTGCCAGAGTCTAGTGACAAAATTGTACTTCCATTAGCTAGACCTTCTTGCTAAGTTATGGTAAATCTTTTTTATGTGTTTTTCCTCCAAAACAACACCTACTGTTGTCATAATGCTTATGGAAATGAGAAAGTCGGGAGATATGTATTCATCTGAAAACCATAGCCAATGAGTATGGGCAAAGAGGATGAACTGTGACAGCTGGCACCCTGGCAAAGATGCCACAGACAGCCATGTAGTAGCTTAAGTAATGTAGATATCACCAGTAGGATTATGGCATGTTGGTAGCAGTGATATCTAAAAAAAAATCAGAAAGGTTAAAAAAAAGACATAAGTCCATATAGTTTAACCTACTCTCAAGCATTATTGATCTACAAGAAGGTAACAACAACATCCCTGTGAATCAGATGGCAATTGTCCTCAAGTGTAAAGGATCTGCCAGGCACAGCTTCGGGGTCAACGCCCATAGATAACCAGTCTGCACCTGCTTCTATGTCTGTGAGACTGACTCCATCTTCCACCACTCAGGGTGGCAGGCTTAGGAGTGGGAGAACCTATCACAGCCTGGCCAGACGGAGCTAGCTCCCGCCCTCTGTCTATTTATACCTGCCTTTCCTGTTCCTCCTTGCTTGTGATTCTTCTCGTTTGGTTTCCTGGCCCTGCTGCAGCTTCTTGTACTATTTGTCCTTGCTTCATATTGACCCCGGCTTGCTGACTACTCTCCTGCTCTGCGTTTAGTACCTCGTACACTCCTGGTTTGACTCGGCTTTGTTCACTACTCTCCTGCTCTGCGTTTGGCACCTCGTACTCTCCTGGTTTGACTCGGCTTGTTCACTTCTCTTGTTGCTCACGGTGTTGCCGTGGCAACTGCCCCTTTCTCCCCCTAGCTCTGTGTACCCTTGTCTGTTTGTCTGTCGTGCACTTATTGAGCGTAGGGACCATAGCCCAGTTGTACACCGTCGCCTAGGACGGGTCGTTGCAAGTAGGCAGGGACTGAGTGGTGGGTAGATTAGGGCTCACTTGTCTGTCTCCCCACCCCCGTCATTACACAAGTTAGGGGAAAAACAGTACCTTTCAAATGTGGTAATCTGATGCTGCAGTGCGGAAACTTGAGTACTATAACAACTAATAGAGCATATGAACAGATTTTCTGCTGCCTGAGGCGAAAATTGAAATGGAGCCCCCATCCGCAAAAAAAGAAAATCATAAGTAAAAAATAAATTTCAAACAAAAAATTAAAACTATGTAAAAATAAAATACAATACTTGTAAACAGAACCTACACAGACCAGACTAGGAATGAAACTAGTCATCGAGCCAGTAATATAATCTGAAAACTATTCACTTCATGTTCAGGCCTTAAGGCCCTTTTACTCCGGCCGATAAGCGACCAGTGCAACGAGTGCCGATCTACGAGACATCGTTGATCGGCGCTTGTTTGCTCCTGTCACATGGAGCTATGGATGGGGACGAGCGGTTGTTACTCTGATCGCTCGTCCCTATACATTATCATCATGTCGGCAGCGTGTCTCCCTGTTTACACAGGGTTATGTGCTGCGTCAACGATAATATTTTACTATTTTAAAACGATACGACCAGCAGATGATCGAGCGTTTTCTCGGTCATCTGCTGATCGTTCCCCTGCTTACACAGGGCAATTATCGGCAACGAGTGTTATATGAAAGCTCATCTGCTTGATAATCGTCCTTTGTAAAACCCCCTTTAAAGGGGTTGTCCCAAGATTAAATGTTATCCCCTCTCTACAGAATAGGAGATAACATGCTGATCAGTGTGAGTTCCTTGTACCGCTGAGTTAATGACGCTGCAGGTCAAGAACACACCCTGCCCGCTCCAGTCACTCAGGGGTACAAGGGTCCCCTGTTCTAGTTATCAGTGGGGGTCCCAGTGGTCAGACCCTCACCTATCGACATGTTATGTCCTATCTTGTAGACAGGGGATGACATTTAATCTTGGAATAACCCCTGTAACTGCAGTGAATATACTGCACAGATACATATATAGCAGCGGTGAATATATTGCACAGATACATATATAGCAGCAGTGAATATACCGCACATATAAATATATACCAGCAATGAATATACCGCATATATAAATATATACTAGCAGTCAATATACCACACATATAAATATATACAAGCAGTGAATATATCGCACAGTGAATACAGCACACATATAAATATATATCAGCAGTGAATGCTTGAAGCCACAGTCCGCCCTTCTCTAATAAGATGCGGAGGCTGAGGGGGAGAGATGCTGGTGCAGAATTGAAAAGCCAGCCATACCCACTCATTAGATGCGCTCTCTGTATCGTGGTCCGCAGGGGCGTGCTCTTCTCTGTTTCAAGCTCTGTTGTGAACCTGTGATATTCTGCAGGATAGGATTGACATCTAGGGCAGGGGTGGAAAAAGCATAAAAACAATGAACATACCCCATTTTAATTAAGTTTAAGCCTTGGGGGCAAGCACTGTCCCAAGAGTAGCAGCCCATTCTGGGGGCACTAAACAATTGCAGAGTTTGGTCCCCCTAACATCACCCCTATAGAACTGAGCTACCTGTCAACGGAAAAACCATCTGTCAGAAGGACAAATGTTTCCCTATGAGTGCAAAAAAGCCTCACCTGGAAAATAGACTTTCTTGTACTCCACCATGCGCAAACATTTTTCCCTCTGGCGGATGACTTTTCAGTTGACAGGAAGCAGAGTTACACGAAGATAAATTATTTTTCCTTGACCTCTAGTTTCTATTGCAGCACAGGGGAGAAAAAAATATAAGCTTTTTATTTTTAATACTGCTAGCGTTTCTGTTTTTGTTAGGTTCCGCTGCACCATTTTTTTTTTTTTTTAATTAAGCCTAAATCTTCGACGTAGTCCAAATGGTCCAATAAAACAAAAATTTGCAATAAGTAAAATAAACAACTTATACTCACTGACAGCAGTCTTCTGTTTCCTCTCCTGCGCCACAATAGAAACTAGAGGTCAATAACCTGTCATTTCTCTTTTGGCACACACGACCTAGAGATGCGCCACAAATATTAATAGATATTAATAATTCTGGCACATCTGGGAGGTCCTGTGTGCCAGAAAAAAACGAATGCAGGGACTCATAATTAAAATGATAACACCTTTCCTTTAAAGTGTAACTCATACTGACATGTCAGAAGTTTTGGTTGGTGGACGTCCAACCACTGAGACCCCCACTGACCACTAAAAGGAAGAGGCATAAGTGCTTGGGTGAGTGCTGAGAGTCTTTGAGCCCGTACACCGATCCGAGAAAAGACAATCAGAAACGAAGCGGCACAGCGCTCACCGGAGCACTTCTGACGCTTCATTTTAGCGGACCCCACTGATCAAAACTTCTAACATGTCGGTGTGACATGTCAAAAGTTTTTTAAAACTTTAGTTACAGTTGAAGCAGTCAGACACCCCCCCCCCTTACAGTATAATAACTACTGAGGGTGCTATGGGGGAGATTATACTGCAAGAGGGGTCTGAGTGTCTGACTCTGATGGCTCTGTGGGGGGAGTTATCCCCCCATAGAACTCTCTGTAGTCAGTCAGATGCTCTCGGCCCCTCCCTTACAGTATAACTACTTAGGGCTCTATGGTTGGGATTATACTGCAGGGGGACTGAGCATTTGACTGACTGCTGAGGGCTCTGTGGGGGAAATAATCCCCCCAAAGAGCCTTCAGTAGCTAATATACTGAAAAGGGAGTGCCCCCATAATGCCCACTGCAGTCAGTCAGATGCTTAGACCCTGACCATTTCGGTATGGTAGCTACTGAGGACTCTATAGAGAGATTATTCACTCCACAGAGCTCTCTGCTGTCAGCAAGATGTTCAAATAACCCCCCCCCCCACACACACACACACCCAGCATCGGCCAATCACTTTTAAATTAGTGGGAGCAGGAGGCTGAGCGCAGTAAGTGCCGCTCTGCCGCTCTAGTCTTTAACAACAATGACTCAGCCTCCCCCTCACCTCATTACTTACCAACCGCTCTCTTCTTTTCTTCAGGCGAGAGCATTCGACCTTTCCTCCCACAGACCTCCAGCTTCTCTATGCTCCTCTCTGGCGGCGCTTGCAGCGTCAGAGAAGAGGGGTGTACTAGCAGACGTGTGCCTATTGGGCAGCACCTCTGCTAGGCAAAGTATGCTCCCCTGCCCTCCCACGCGTCCCCCTCCTAGCCCTGCCTGTATGCAAAAAATGCCCTCCCCCGGTTTTAGCTAGGTGGTGCCGCCTGAGGCGGAAGACTCACCTCGCCTCATGGCAGGTGCGGCCCTGCATATGAACACATGCTGTACTTGTAGGTAATGCTTTATTATGCAGATCAGATGTCTTGCTGGACTCAGATCCTATACCGTATACAGGGAGAGCCATGTGATGTGTCACTTAGATTTCTGGCTGTTAAAAGTTCCACCATAACATCACAGGAAATAGTAATCTCAAAAGTCTCTTATATAACTGCCCTGGGTGTGATGGATGAAATAGAATTTAAACCATGATTAGGAGGGACTGTTTTGTCATGATACTGTATAACTATTCCCTGAATGGCGGGATAAGGTTTATAGAAAAAATGTGTTTGGCTTTAATAGAAGCACATTTGATAAAGAAACATGGGAAGAAAATAAATGTAAATGCAATTTGGCACAACCTAATATGTCCAATAATATTGGAACAAAACACGCATATCAATAGATGAAAATAATATTAAGAAAAACTTAGATGTGATGGTAGAAACCTGTCTGCACAAAAAAGGCTAAGATTTTCAATTCTCCTGTACTGTTATTTACATTATCAAAGGATGATTTACTATATATTATTAACTATGTGCCTTCCCAGAAGTCTTCTAATTTCATTTTACATGTGCTACATTAGGTAAAAGAGGTTGTTTCACAAAGGCAACTCTTTTTTAAATGGAATCTGGCCCGATAATCAGCTGATTGCCGTGGATTTCGCTTCAGAAATATCCGGCAATCAGCAGTCAATGCCAAGGGAAGTTGCAGCTGACCACACTGGACATGGCACTGACTACCAGGAACTATCTGCTATGAGAGAGGCATATGGAAAGGAGATGTCTTGGTGTGACACATTTTTAAGCAACTTTACAATTCGAAAAATTAGACGTTTTCAATATGTTGCTGTATTACTCATGCAGATGTAAATTTTACAGTTGGGGACACTTTCCATTTTAGCATTTCAATAGAACCCCTGATAAAGGGAATGTATGACAGGTTTTTTTTTTATTTATTATTAATGCATTTATTTAAGGTTACAGTTATCCAAAACCCATATCAGACATGTAAAAAGGGGCTCAACCATTATTTATTCACTCAATCAACCAAGCAAACAAACAAATACTAAAACAAACGTATTAACCATTTGCTATTGGCACAGCCATGAATTATTGCAGTTAGCCCTGTTCAATCTAAAGTTTACCATAAATAGTCACCACAACGGTCCTACAGAAACACTATACCTAGAACCAAAGATATTCCAGTAGAGTTAAAAAGAAAACATTGTTGAAATATGTGTGCCTGGAAAACACTTTAACCCCTTAATGACCAGCCTATTTTAGACCTTAATGACCAAGCTATTTTTTACGTTCTTCCATCGTCTCATTCAAAGAGCTATAACTTTTTTATTTTTGCGTCGACATAGCTGTATAAGGTCTTTTTTTTTTGCGGGACAAGTTGTAATTTTTAATAGCATGGTTTTGGGGTGCATAGAATTTATTGATTAACTTTTTTTGGGGGGGAATAGAAAAAAAACAGCAATTTTGCCACACTTTTTTGCGTCCTAAATTTGCGCCGTTTAACGTGTGATATAAATAACACAATAACTTTATTCAGCAGGTTGTTGCGATTGCAACGATACCAAATTGATATAGATTTTGTATGTTTTACTACTTTTACACAGTAAAAACACATTTTTTTCAAAATTATTTGTTATTGTTTCTCCATATTTGAAAAGCCATAACTTTTTTTGCAGATGAAGTTGTATGAAACGCTTTTTTTTGCGGGACGATTTTTTAGTAGATGCAACTTTTTGAACACTTTTTATCACATTTTTTTTTAAGGCAGGATTCAAAGAAAACAGCAATTTTTACATTTTTTTTTATTTTATTTTTTTACGCCGTTCACTGTGCGGGTTAAATTATAGTAACTTTATAGTGGGGGTCGTTACGGAATACCAAATATGTGTAACTTTGTTAGTTTATTTTGTTTTTTAATAATAAAGAAGTTTGTAAGGGGAAAAAGTGTTTTTCTTTTTTTTTTTCACTTTTTATTCAACTTTTTTTTTCACTTTTTTTACTAGTCCTACTAGGGGACTTCACTATGAGATCGCCCGATCGCATTTATAATACACTGCAATACTTCTGTATTGCAGTGTATTATGCCTGTCCGTGCAAAACGGACAGGCATCTGCTAGGTCATGCCTCTGGAATGACATAGCAGGCACACACTACAGGCAGAATTGGGGGCTGTCATTGGAGACACAGTCACTTGGCGATCTTATCGCCGGGTGCCAGTGGGAGCTCCCTCTCTCTCTCCAAAACAACTCAGATGCGGCGCTCGCTATTGAGCGCCGCATCTGAGGGGTTAAACGGGTGAGATCTATACTGACATCGATCTCATCCGTTAGAGCAGGGCTGCCCCCAGCCCTCAGCTACATCCGGTAGCTGAGGGCAGGGAGATTTAACTGCTCCCTGCTCTGTTTATTTATTCCGATGCAGCGCCGTAAAAAGGCTACTGCATCGGAATAAAGCCCGTTAGTGGCCGCTGTAAAAACACTATGGGGCGGTCACTAACGGGTTAAAGGGTCTAAGACTCCAGCGAACCACAGTGAAAGCCAGGGTCAGATTAAGGTCTAAGGAAGGTCCCTGGGCAATACATTTTCTAGCAGCCCCTTACACTTTTTGGTAAGGAGAGGATAGACTAGCTGAGAAAAAAACATCACAGGTGAAAGATGAAAATTATACAGCTACACATAGGTTACATAGTGGCACAACAATACTATCATAAAATGCACAAATAATAGTACATTGCAATATCCAAAAAATACCACCCGTATGCAAAAATAACAGCGCTATAAAGTGCCAAAATAACAATGCCATACTGTATCCAAATAATACTGACATGCACTGCTGTAATTTATTCTGAGGAGGGTGGTGGAGGCCTCTAGATGGTGAAGGCCCCATGGCTTTTGCCCCTTTTGCCCTTTTGATAATCAAGCCATGGTGAAAGCTATCTCTAAATAGAGAAGATTTAACAGTGGTGAATCTTCCTAGAGTGTACTTTCCTGCCTAAATTAAGCCAAGGACACGGTGATAACTCATCCAAGAAGCCACAAAACATCCCAGAAAAACAATGAAATAACTGCAGATTAGGCCAGGTTCACACATAACAGTCATATCTGGACAGTTATTTTTTGCCTGAGACATCCGGAAATAAAACTTTGACAGTTTTGTCATCAGTTTCTCTTTGGTGTTTTTGTACTACGAGGGAGGGAAAAAGGACTGGAGTATCGGACATACCTGTATGTGAAGGAGACCTTAGTCCACAAAAAGAAAGACGTTGGTCAAAAAGTAACTTAATAAAATATAATAAAACATTTGGAGAATCTCCAAACTGAGTTAGGATTTATGGTGTCCTGTGGGTAGAACTCCCAGCTGTCAGAATGCAATGGATTACACTTTGATGGCATATCTTAGGGAACTCTGTGGGGAAATGTATTGTTTCACAAAAAACTCGCTTGAAAAATGTACTTGCACAGAAAGTTGCAATATGCAAGCTAATGTTATTCACTTATGTTAGGCATGTTATATTGAAATGTGTAAAAAATAAAGGTGTGGAAATGCTTTAAAGGTAATTCCATCTTTGAATCCGTTAGTGTGATTGTATTGACTTTTTAATTCTTAAATATATTTAAAATATTTCGCTTTCCTACTCCTTGTGGTGATTTCAGATGTTTGTTTTTCTGTTAAAAGATGACATCACCCTAGGCAGTTATTTCCTTTTTTACTTGGTTTTGATACTTTTGTGAAATAATTTTCCATCAGAAGAAATGTTTTTCTTATTAAGTGATATCTCCAGGGCTATGGGCTTGGATGGTTGAGGTGATTACTGAAGAATGGCTATTGACCTTCAGACCAGGAGCACTCTAATTTGCAGAACAGCAGATGTCCCATGAGTCTATTCCGGACAGGTGACATAATCAGACTGAGCTACAAAGCGCTTCTTGTCCAGCTGTACCCTCTCCCTCCAGGACCTGAGGACATGGTTAAATAGGCACCTCTGGATTGCTGGACTTGGACTTATGAATTGGAAAACTAAACATAATAAGAAAGGCCTTTGGGTGTAGTAGCCCTTATCTAATAGAAATAGGGATGAGCACAACCTTTGTTGTGCCTTAAGGAACGAACTTGTGTCACACTAAGTTGGTAGAATATATACTCTTAAATTGCTGATTTTAAATTGCACAAAAAAAAACATTTTGTTGCAAAAGACATGGCAAGATATCACTGGGGATTGCATGTTTAAATTTGGGATAATTTGTTAAAATTATTTGGAAATCTGAAAACCACTCTGACATGAATGTGATTAAAGTTATGAAAATGTAGTTATGCATTCAGATTGTTTGTGTTCTCACGCTGTTTGAATATATACATGTATTTGTGTTTTTTTTACCTGCTAATGTATACAATAAACATTAACAGTCATTCAGGAGTTATACTACTGGACTACTACTCCTTTTTTATTTTACATTTAGTAGATTTAATGTCCACAAAGTAAAGATATTTAAATGGCCTAGTCATTCATGTCCATAGCCCTCCAGGTGAGTGATTGGCAGAAGTTACTAGCGCTGGGTGTATACACTGATATGTACCATAAAGAAAAAATGTTTGCCGTATTAATATTAAATGTACACTATGTATGCAGATATCTACAATTTGATGCAGTTGATATTGCAATAGTGATAAAAGTTATAGACAACTAGAACTAACTTATGTCCAAAGGTACCAAATTTCCATTATGTGCTGACTGTAGGAAAGCATGAATTTAGTAGTAGTTCATAGCATATGGCCTCTAATATACCATATACATAGAACAGCTAAAGGAACTACTACTGTATGGTAATACTATATGAGCAATACTTTATGGAACACTTATGTTTGTAACAGCAGGTGGAAAAAGCTGCATGGACAAGATGGTATGGCACTGCTAAATGGGATGGTTATGACACTACGGTGGGATAATATTATATAAGATAAAATGACTATATGACTTGTATACTGTTGTACTTGCAATTTAGATAGAATTGGCTAGTTAAATGTATACATAAGGAAATACCACAATGGTGGCCATGTGTTCTATGTTTTAGAAAGGAAAGCTGTATTTGGGAATGCAAGCCAAAACCTCCAATGGACATAAATTGATTACTACAAATATTACCAGAATAAAGCTACCTACCGGAATGCATAGTGCCTACTGTAAAATTTGGTGAAGGAGGGAGAATGGTCTGATGCTGTTTTTCAGGATTTGGGCTAGGCACCTTATTTACAGTGAAGAGTAATGTTAAAGCTACAGCGTAAATATGTTTTGGGCCCATTGAATGCTTCTAACTTTGTGTGGCAACAGGTTGGGGAAAGCCCTTTACTGTGACTGTGCCCCTGTGTACAAGGCAAGGTCTATAAAAACATGTTTTGAAAAAAAAATTTCAAGTGGCCTGCACAGAGCGCTGACCTCATCCCCATTGAACAACATTGGAAAAGATTGGAACGCACAATGCAAGTCAGACCTTCCCATCCAACATCAGTGTCTGACCTCACAAATGCTCTTTTGGCTGAATGGACACAAATTCCTTCAGACACACTAAAAAATGTTGTGGAAATCCTTCCCAAAAGAGTGAAGACTGTTATAGCTGCAAAAGGAGGCCCAACTCCATATTCACGGCCATGGTTTTGAAATGAAATGTCCAACATGCTCATGTAGGTGTGATAGTCAGGTATCCACATACTTTTGGCCATAAAGTGTATGACAGGAGAGTCAGATTTTCTCTTGTTTAATGTGAGAAGTACACAGGTTTATTTAGATTTGAATAATGTATAATATAGGACTTCCTATCCTCATAGCTTACAGCTTGATGGCTCTACTTGACAGCAAGTAAACCACAAACATTTTGATGGGAGATCTCAGAATTGAAGATAGTTTTCAATTATACTGATGTACCCTTTATTAGACATCACTACCACCATTTATGTTGAATAAACAAACTTTTGAATGTAGAATGTGCGAATATACTGTTGGAAATGGACAGATAAAGAGAACCCACAATGAACAAAGCTGTTTTATGAATGCAATGATGTAAATGGAAAACTGGCCTAGGATTAAGCACAGAACATTATGGCTGCTCAATACAGAAGCACATTAACCCCTTAACGCTCCATGACCTACTATTAGGTCATGCTAACTATAGCGTTCGCGCTCAGTGACCTAATAGTAGGTCATGGAGTAAACACGGCGCCGTTCGCGTGGGGCGCGTTCATGAGCTGTGATAGCTGCTGTTTCCGACAGCAGACTATCACTGCTCAATGTGCCGGGACCGATTGCGGAGCTCCCCCGCCGATTAACCCCTTAAAAGCCGCGTTCAATAGCGATCGCGGCTTCTTAGGGGTTAATCCGCCATCGCCAGCCTGCTACACGATAGCGGCCGGCGATGGTGACTATGGTAACCGGACACCAAACAATGGCGTCCGGCTATGCCATAGACGGAAGCCTAGTGGGTCCTGACAACGTCAGGACCCACTATGCTTGCTGTCAGTGAGTAGCTGACAGTTCTAATACACTGCACTACGCATGTAGTGCAGTGTATTAGAATAGCGATCAGGGCCTCCTGCCCTCAAGTCCCGTAGTGGGACAAAGTAATAAAGTAAAAAAAAAGTTAAAAAAAGATGTGTAAAAATAAGAAAATAAAAGTTTTAAAAGTAATAAAAGTAAAAGTCCCACTTTTTACCTTATCACTCATTTATTATTAATAAAAATATATAAACAAACAAATAAATTATACATAATTGGTATTGCCTCGTCCGTAACGGCCTGAACTACAAAATTATTTTGTTATTTATCCCGCACGGTGAACGCCGTAAAAAAAAATATTAATAAACCGTACCACAATCACAATTGTTTGGTCACTTCACCTCCCAAAAAATGGAATAAAAAGAGATCAAAAAGTCGCATGTACCTAAAAATGGTACTGATCGAAACTCCAGTTCGTTACGCAAATAATAAGTCCTCGCACGGCTTTATTGATTGAAAAATAAAAACGTTCTGGCTCTTAGGCGGAATTCACACAACAGGGATTCCCGGCCGGGTGCCGGCCATTCATAAACCGGCCGGCACCCGGCTGCATTAGGAATAATAGACCCCTAATGGGGCTATTCACACGACCGATTTTTTGACGGCCGGGAAAACCGCCCGTCAAAAAATAGGACATGCTCTATTTTCAGCCGGGTGCCCGGCCGCCCGGCTCCCATAGAAGTCTATGGGGCCGGGTAATACACGGCCATCACCGGAATGTGTCCCGAGTGATGGCCGGGTCTACCGTCGCTCGCGCACTCTCTCTCCTCCTCCTCACAGTGCAGAGTGTATGTGAGGAGGAGGATCTTTTATTGCTCGCTGTAGGAGTCGGAATCCCCAATCCCCGGCTGGGGATTGGGGATTCCGCTACAGGAGAAGTGCGTGACTGCACTGTCCATATATGGACACAGCGAAGTCACGCACTTCTGCAGCGGAATCCCCGACTCTATGGCCGGGGATGCCGCTACAGGAGAAGTGAGTGACTACACTGTCCATATATGGACACAGCGAAGTCACGCACTTCTGCAGCGGAATCCCCGACTCTATGGCCGGGGATTCCGCTACAGGAGAAGTCAGTGACTACACTGTCCATATATGGACATTGAAGTCAGTGACTTCTCCTGGAAGGGGGGGGGGGGGGATGGGTGCAACCTACAGGGGACTGTGTGGCATCACCTACAGGGGGCAGGGTGGCATCACCTACAGGGGCAGGGTGGCATCACCTACAGGGGGCAGGGTGGGTGGCATCACCTACAGGGGGCAGGGTGGGTGGCATTACCTACAGGGGGCTGGGTGGGTGGCATCGCCTACAGGGTGGGTGGCATCGCCTACAGGGTGGGTGGCATCGCCTACAGGGGGCTGTGTGGCATCGCCTACAGGGGGCTGTGTGGCATCGCCTACAGGGTGCTGTGTGGCATCGCCTACAGGGGGCTGTGTGGCATCGCCTACAGGGGGCTGCGTGGCATCGCCTACAGGGGGCTGTGTGGCATCGCCTACAGGGGGCTGTGTGGCATCGCCTACAGGGGGCTTGGTGGCATCGCCTACAGGGGGCTTGGTGGCATCACCTACAGGGGCAGGGTGGCATCACCTACAGGGGGCAGGGTGGGTGGCATCACCTACAGGGGGCAGGGTGGGTGGCATTACCTACAGGGGGCTGGGTGGGTGGCATCGCCTACAGGGTGGGTGGCATCGCCTACAGGGTGGGTGGCATCGCCTACAGGGGGCTGTGTGGCATCGCCTACAGGGGGCTGTGTGGCATCGCCTACAGGGTGCTGTGTGGCATCGCCTACAGGGGGCTGTGTGGCATCGCCTACAGGGGGCTGTGTGGCATCGCCTACAGGGGGCTGTGTGGCATCGCCTACAGGGGGCTGTGTGGCATCGCCTACAGGGGGCTTGGTGGCATCGCCTACAGGGGGCTTGGTGGCATCACCTACAGGGGGCTTGGTGGCATCACCTACAGGGGACTTGGTGGCATTACCTACAGGGGACTTGGTGGCATTACCTACAGGGGACTTGATGGCATTACCTACAGGGGGCTGGGTGGCATTACCTGCAGGGGACAGGGTGGCATCGCCTGCAGGGGGCTGTGTGGCATCGCCTGCAGGGGGCTGTGTGGCATCATCTACAGGGGGCTGTGTGGCATCACCTACAGGGGGCTGGGTGGCATTACCTACCAGGGGGGCTGTGGCATTATCTACAAAGGGCTAAATCCATCCGATTTTAAAACGGACAGGGAAAAAAACGGATGCAAATCGGGTCCAAATTGGCCGGTAAAAACGGCAACTCGGCCCGGAACGGAATCGGAACGGATGCAAAACGGATGCAAACTGGCCGGGAAAATCGGCCAAAAACGGCCGATTTTCCCGGCCGACACTCGGACCCTGTCGTGTGAATGAGGCCTTAGAATAAGGTAACACAAAAAGTGAATGATTGTTTACAAAATGTATTTTATTGTGCAAACGCCATAAGACTTAAAAAAAACTATAAACATCTGGTATCGCCGTAATCGTATCGCCCCGCAGAATAAAGTGAATATGTAATTTATAGCGCACGGTGAACGCTGTAAAAAAAATAGAATAAAGAAACAATAGTAGAATTGCTGTTTTTTAGTCACCACGCCACCTAAAAATAGAATAAAAACTGATCAAAAAGCCGCATGCATGACATGAAAACTGCAATGGATTCCTCAAGGGGTCTAGTTTACAAATTGGGGTCACTTTTGGGGGGTTTCCAATGTTTTGGAACCACAAGACCTCTTCAAACCGGACATGGTGCCTAATAAAAAAGAGGCCTCATAATCCTCTAGGCGCTCCTTCGCTTCGGTGCTTCAGTCCATTACCGCCCGAGGGCCACATGTGGGATATTTCTCTAAACTGCAGAATCTGGGCAATACGTATTAAGTTGCGTTTCTCTGATAAATCATTTTGTGTTATAAAAAAAATGGTATAAAGAGGATTTTCTGACAAAAAAAAAAAGTTAATTTCACCTCTACTTTGCTTTAAATTTCTGTGAAACACCTAAAGGGTTCATAAACTTTCTAAATGCTGTTGTGAATACTTTGAGGGGTCTAGTTTCTAAAATGGGATGTTTGATAGGGGTTTCTAATATATGGGCCCCTCAAAGCAACTTCAGAACTGAACTGGAACCTAAAAAAATAAATAAATGAGGCAATACTTCGCTTCTTACATTATACTGATAATGAGTCGTGCCCACCTCGAGATTACCCCAGTTTTGACCGTTTGTATAAACGGAGACCCCTATTAGACCGTCTCAGTGCCCGGTTTTCCCAAGCATTCACCCCCGAGACGTGTATTTCTATTGATGAGTCCCTGGTACATTTTAAAGGGAGAGTTCAATTCCGCCAGTACCTGCCGGGTAAGAGGGCAAGGTATGGCGTGAAGATGTATAAGCTGTGCGAGAGTGCATCAGGGTATACCTACAGGTTTAGGCTATATGAAGGAAAGGCCACCCCCAAACCAGACTGCATCCTGGACTACAATAGGTACATGGGAGGGATGGACTTGTCAAATCAAGTCCTGAAGCCCTACAGCGCCATGCGGTGTGGTATAAGGAGCTGGCCGGGCACATCATACAGATGGCTTTGTACAATGCGTACCTGCTACGTCGATGTGCAGGCCAGAGGGGAACTTTCCTGGAATTTCAAGATCTAATCTTTAGGGACCAGGAAGGGGGGGCACCCAGTACTTCTGGAAGCGAGGCCACACGCATCGTACCAGGGCAACACTTTCCAGGAGAAGTTCCCCAAACCGGTGGAAAGGGAAAGAGTCAAAAGAGGTGCAGAGTCTGCTATAAGAGGGGGATAAGGAAGAACACAATATACCAATGTGACACGTGTCCCGAAAAACCAGGGCTCTGTATAAAAGATTGTTTTAAAATGTATCATACATCCCTTGATTTTTAATTTACCCTGATGCACTCCGCACAGCTTACCCCCCTCATCTTTCCCTTCTGAGCCCTGCCCTATGCCCAGGCAGCTGATAACAGCCACATGTAGGGTATTGCCGTACCCAGGAGAACCCACATTACAATTTAAGGGGTGTATATCTCCGGTGGCGCATGCTGGGCACAATATATTGGACACTGAAATGGCATATATATATATAAAATTGCAAATCTCACACTGCACCATCTGCTGCGCATTATCTTTTACACAGTACTTGTGGGGTCAAAATGCTCACTACACCTCTAGATGAATGTCTTAAGGGGTGTAGTTTTTAAAATTGGGTCACTTCTCGGGGGTTTCAACTCTACTGGTACCTCAGGGGCTTCTGCATACATGACTTAGCACCAGAAAAGCTCCAGTAGGCCAAATGGTGGTCCTTTCCTTCTGAGCCCTCCCATGGGCCCAAACGGCAGTTTATCACCACAAATGGGGTATTGCCGCACTAAGGACAAATTGGGCAACAAAATGGGGTATGTTATTCCTTGTGAAAATAAGAAATTTTGATCAAAAATGACATCTTATTGGAAAACATATCATTTTTTTCATTTCACAGCCCAATTCAAATAGGTGCTGTGAAAAAACTGTGCGGTCAAAATGATAACAAAAACCATAAATGAATTCCTTGAAGGGTGTAGTTTCCAAAATGGGGTCACTTCTGGTGGGTTTCCATTGCTTTGATACCTCTGGGGCTCTGCAAATGCGACGTGGCACCCGAAAACCAATCCAGCAAAATCTGGACTCCAACAAACACATAGCGCTCCTTTCCTTCTGAGCCCTCCCATGGGCCCAAACGGCAGTTTATCACCACAAATAGGGTATTGCCGCACTAAGGACAAATTGGGCAACAAAATGGGGTATGTTGTTCCCTGTGAAAATAAGAAATTTTGATCAAAAATGACATCTTATTGGAAAAATATCATTTTTTTCATTTCACAGCCCAATTCAAATAGGTACTGTGAAAAAACTGTGCGGTCAAAATGATAACAAAAACCATAAATGAATTCCTTGAGGGGTGTAGTTTCCAAAATGGGGTCACTTCTGGTGGGTTTCCATTGTTTTGATACCTCAACACCTCTTCAAACCTGGCATGCTGCCTAAAATATATTCTAATAAAAAAAGAGGCCTCAAAATTCACTAGGTGCTTCTTTGCTTCTAGGGCTTGTGTTTTAGTCCACGAGCGCACTAGAGCCACATTTGGGACATTTCTAAAAACTGCAGAATCTGGACAATACATATTTAGTAGTGTTTCTCTGGTAAAACCTTCTGTGTTACAGAAAAAAATTGAATAAAATTTAAATTCAGCAGAAAAAATGAAATTTTCAAATTTCAGTTCCACTTTGCTTTAATTCCTGTGAAATGCCTGAAGGGTTAAAAAACTTTCTATATGCTGTTTTGAATACTTTGAGGGGTCTAGTTTTTAAAATGGGGTGTTTTATGGGAGTTTCTAATACATAGGCCCCTCAAATCCACTTCAGAACTGAACTGGTACCTTCAAAAAAAGGCTTTTGAAATTTTCTTAAGAATATGAGAAATTGCTGTTTATGTTCTAAGCCTTGTAACGTCCAAGAAAAATAAAATAATGTTCAAAAAACGATGCCAATCTAAAGTAGACATATGGGAAATGTGAACTAGTAACTATTTTGGGTGGTATAACCGTCTGTTTTTCAAGCAGATGCATTTAAATTCTGAAAAATGCTATTTTTTGTAAATTTTCTCTAAATTTTGCAATTTTTCACAAATAAAGACTGAATATATCGACCAAATTTTACCACGAACATGCAGCCCAAAGTGTCACGAGAAAACAATCTCAGAATCGCTTGGATAGGTTTAAGCATTCAGATGTTATTACCACATAAAGTGAAATATGTCAGATTTGAAAAATGGGCTCTGAGCCTTAAGGCCCAAACTAGGCTGCGTCCTTAAGGGGTTAATGTCAAGACTCAATACCAGAGAGGGTTCCTAATTGCTGCGTTCCATATATCCTATTAGGGAATATGGACATAACAGAAGGGGTCAGGACCGATGTCCCTTCTAAGCAATTATAGCCAGTTATTGGGGCAATTAGGGACCTGGGCACTGTTTCCACTTAGGGTGTGTTCACATTGTGTTTGAACACTATGTTTGCTGAAATTGACATGAAATATGCTGAAAGCAACAGGAAATATGCCGAATGCATCCATATTAATTAGCTGGTCTAGGGCAGTGAAGGGGTTAATGTCAGAATCCCTGGTGGTCTAGGGCAGGGAAAGGGTTAATTTTAGGATCCCTGTTGATCTATGGCCATGCACGGGTTAATCCTTCATACCTGTAGTCCAGTGGTTACTCACCTCTCCAGGCTTCAATGGGGGCAGACTTTCCCTGAATGGGGGGAGCTTCTAAGCAACATGGCCAAGCTGCCAAGCAGCTTAAAGTGAACAGTGGTCAGGACCATCGTTTATGATCCAGAGAGTAAGGGGCTAGAAGTAGCTTCTTCCAACAGGTGGGCTTGACATTACCATGCACAGTACTGCATGGTTTGCTCATTCATTTGAGTTAAAATTAGAAATGTTCAGCCAGATTGGTAGAGAAGCCTCACCTATGTCGGATAACTGGCCACAGGGGAGGCGTCTATCTAAGAATGGGTTGTTCAGATGGGATAGCCCTTTAAGATTACTTTTATTTTGCCTGTAATAACTTTCTTGGTTTAAATGGTTTTGACTAACCAATTCTACGTTTCTTGACTTGGAAAACATGGCAACACTTTAGCCCAGATTTACTAAGACTGGTGTTTCATATGCTAGTCTTAGATAGAAACCCACTGAAATGAGATGCAACAAATTTATTAAGAGGCATACGCCTCTTAATAAATGTGTCGTATCTTCAGTTGTCCCTACACCACAGACTGTATATCTGCCGTAAATTATAGTGAGTTTGGGTGGCCCACGCTCCTCCGCTAGGCCAATGCCCCTATGATAAGACTAAACTTAGTAAAGTACAGAAGGAAATGTGTAGGAATTAGTGGTTCTGATAACAATACTAAGAAGGAAGCTATTTATAAATATTTATAGACATTTTACATATACACTAACTGACTTTTTATATACAACTTCAGGTAAGTATGCAAGATGGTTTGGCGTATAACAAAATTCACCCATTGTACCATCTCAATATATTGTTTTTGAGGAAGTTTTTCTGAGAGCTCAACTTTTTAGATCAGTAGTCTTTAATTTGTATCTCTGTAGGTATTGTGAAACTATATGCATGCCCTCCTGAGAATTGTAGTTTGGCAACAGCTGGAGAGCCCCAGGTTGGAGACCATTGTTCCAGACAGTTACAGATAAGGACCTTGGACAGTACTTACTCTTAATAGATTTTAGTTATATGAACAGGGCTAGGACAACATGCTAACATTTTTGAATAGTAAACAGTAGTAAACTGTCAAACAAAAACATAACAATATACAAGCACCGTGTGGAACGCACTTAGGCATATTTTAAAGACGCTTCTCTACAGCGGGGTAATTGTTGAATATCACAAAATGCACAACTTCAATGTCAACTGTTTATTTGAATCAGAATACCAGTACAGAGTGCACTGGCTATAAAATAAAAATATGAATGTTTTATGATGTCACATTTTATGTGCTTGTTTCTTCTTATCTGCTTTTGCTGATGGAAAAATGTTAAGAAAATTACAGAAAAATGTCTTCAAGTCCATAAAGTGAAACGGTATATACATCATATACATTGTATGTAATTTATTATTATTATTATTATTATTATTATTATTATTATTATTATTATTATTTAACAACTTTATTTCATTCAATGCAATCATATCACTTTCATTATATACTTTCACTCCTCGGATCCCAACCCACACCCTGATCGGCACAGGAAAAGAAAAAAAGAAAGAAAAAAAGTAAGAAATAAAAACACTAAATCCTTCCAATGAAATCCAAAATTTCCATGATTTCAAAAACCCATTCCCTTGGCTATCCTTTTCCAGAAAAAAATTCTAATTGTTTTCTTTAACAAATTGAGACAATTTACTGGATCAGGAATCTGGATCTGGTTGTCGTCACTTATATACTAGTGATCATTAAACAGGCGAAGAATGAACACTTCAATATAAAAGTTTTTATTTCCCGGGGGCCAGACATTTGTGTTACATACTATACCTAAATGGAGGACACCAAACAGTTCCCTAGAAAATCCATGGTGAATGGCCCTTCACAATGGTGTACGGGCTCTATCGGGAACTGGGCCACAGGCCCATAGTAAGCATGGTGGTAACGGTGAACCCGCTGAATATGAAACAAAACCTATAACTTGGAGTCTGACACACGAAAGGTAAATTTAAAACAGGGGTGGACGCCAGACATTTAAACCTGGAGATGGGTAAGAGACATTCTTACACATTGCGATGTGTATATACATTTTGCTATTCTCTGTAACTGCGCATGGACTGTTGTCCCAGATATATTATGTAGAGAAATTACAAAGTGTACACATCTTTGATGCATTTATCTCCTAGCACTTTGCATTTACATACAGTTGGCTGCTTGCATACCACCTTTTTAACATGTATTGTTATCTGACATAGGTGTGCTCAGTCTGTCTACATAGTGCCGCTCTATGATACATGTTCTGGTTGTCCATTTTTCTATTGTGGTAATCATCTCTATGTTTTTATATATGTGTTTATTTTAATTGATCTAATAAACTTTCACTGTTTTAAATTTACCTTTCGTGTGTCAGACTCCAAGTTATAGGTTTTGTTTGTTATTTGTGTTATATATTCTAATATGGCATATTCCAGAAGAGCAGAACCATTTAATATATATTTATCCTGCATCACTTTAAAAACCGAGGACAACACCAATTAATATGTAAAAAGTTTGCATTCAACTGAAGGCAGCGGGAACACTTGGATTTGTTTCTATTACCTAGTTTACATAGGAATGCAGGGGTGTAGTATAATCTGTGAATTATAGTAAATGAAATCATATAGATGTAGCCATCTTTATCTTTAATTTTAATGCATTAAATAGACATTGTCAAGAAACTTTTGCTTTTCAATGGCTTTTGTTGTGTGATGTCACTCTGCAGCAAATTATCAAAGTCAAGATATAGATGGCTACATCTGTACATTGTTTAGCATTACATAATAATTTTTTACATTTTTATCCCAATCTGCACCAATCATTTCTTCTAAGGGCGGGTTCACACGTGGCGGAATTTCACTTAAATTCCGCTGCGGACACTCCGCAGCGTTAATCCGCAGCGGTGCCGTTTGTCCATTGACTTACACTTTAATTTAGCAGTGTTCGTTTAGACGAGGCGTAAAATTCCGCTGCGGAGCATAGGCTGCGGAGCGGAATTTGGTGTCCGCAGCATGCTCTGTCTGTTGCGGAGCAGTGGCGGACTCATGGCGGAATTTCTCCATTGACTTCAATGGAGAGTCAAAATTCCGCAATGAAGTCCGCAGATCTTATGTGTGCTGCGGAGCGTATTGGTTTTGCTACCATGACATTTCTTCATTCTGGCTGGACCTATGTATTTCTAGGTCTACAGCCAGACTGAGGAAGTCAATGGGGCTCCCGTAATGACGGGAGCGTTGCTAGGAGACGTCTGTAAATAGTCACTGTCCAGGGTGCTGAAAGAGTTAAGCGATCGGCAGTAACTGTTTCTGCACCCGGGACAGTGACTACCGATCTCAATATACATGTATCTGTAAAAAAACATATAAGTTCATACTTACCGAGAACTCCCTGCGTCTGTCTCCAGTCCGGCCTCCCAGGATGACGTTTCAGTGTAAGTCACGGCTGCAGCCAATCACAGGCCAAGCACAGGCTGCAGCGGTCACATGGACTGGCGCGTCATCCAGGGAGGTCGGGCTGGATGCCGAAAGAGGGACGCGTCACCAAGACAACGGCCGGTAAGTATGAAATTCTTTTACTTTCACTAGGGAAAGTGCTGTCCCTTCTCTCTATCCTGCACTGATAGGGAGAAGGGAAGCACTTTTCCCGCAGTCCGCAGCAGCTAGTCCGCATCAATTTTCTGCACATTTTGTGCAGATCCGCAGCAGAATCTGCAACGCAGATTCTGTGCGGCATTGATGCGGACAGTTGCGGAGGAAATCCGCCACGTGTGGTCATGCCCTAATTCTATCTCCCATTATATCACTTTTAGTAGTCGTTAGAATAATGTCATTATTTTAATTACAGCACACGTAGTGATGACAAGGTCTGTCTATTGTTGAAACTAAATGCATTATGTGGAATATATTGATATGGATATGAAAGAAAAATATAACAATATTTAGATGAGAACACTATGTTGTTCATTTTATATGGTATTGAGGACAATTTTACATATAGACAATGTGATAAAGTTCATGTCATTGTTTTACAATCACAAACCAGTGATACTAAACAAGCCGTTGTGGCTTCAAAACACAATTTTACACCAGTGGTGCAAGGGTTTTCATATATATTTTCACCCATAATGCATTGACATAAATCACAAATGATAGTTTGATGTTAGAACTAATGTTTTGCATTACGAGTTTGGAGGCTTTAGTAGCGCTGAATATTTTCTCTTTGTTAGTAGCCTATGCTGGACTAGGGTGATTGATTAAATGAAAATCTAAATACAGTAGATGAAAGGATTCTGGATCCATTTTCTTCAAGCTTGCTCTCCAGCATTTTATTAAGGGCCTCTTAACAGCTAAGGCGCTAAGATTATTTTCATCTCTTCAATTTAAGAGTATCTTTTGAAGACAAGCTGAGCCTTCAAATGTACAAGGATTAATGTAATCTTCTAGAACCTTTAATTCGCACTGTCTTTACCTGTGAGGCATATGGAAGCACCAGTTCTATTATAGATTCTTAAAACATTCAATATTTGCCAGGTTTCCAGGCATGTCAAAAATATTCATCTCACTGCTGAAACAAGACAACACTTTAATTCATATTTCAGGGGAATGTGTAGCATTTTCCACCTTAGGCCATAAGAGCTCCAGTTTGATGCTGCACAAAGTCCACATAGTAAACATTCATACTTTTCAGAGTTTTCTTTGGCATGTTTCTTTTAATGTTTTGTAGGTCTCCGTGGACTTGTTAACTTGTGGTTGTTCCTTGGATCAACGCAGTTAGCTAGATCAACCAGTTTTTAACCAGGTCTAAAAACAAATAGGATCTTGACACTTTTTACAAATATTGCATAAATGTACTATAGGGCATTGTTTGATACCAACACAAGAAGTACATTTCACAAGTTTGGTTCTTTCCTTGAAAGGTATGTGCAAATCTAGCTAGGTCGAAGATTCAAACTGGATCAAGTTAAAGGAGCACTCCACGTTTATTTTCATTTGTACATTGGTGTTTCAGTGGGGTGCTGTGTGTAGAAATACTTACCGATCCGTGCATCTAGTCTTTTTCGGGTCTCACGTGGTCTTCAATCAGACTCTGTGCTTTTGAGAAAACCGGAACTCAGGCTCTCCATGCATTCCTATGGAGCCTCATTCTGGCTCCCACTATCAGTGTGATTAGTGCAACTTTCAAAATACTTTTTATTAAAAATTATTTTAACTTTTTGAGATACAGCTGCTTTGTCTTCTGTATACAGAGCAGTTGTATCTTGTGCTAAGACCTGAATACGCCAGGTCAGTGGGACTGAGGAGTTCAGTGAAAGCGGGTCCTGCATTTCCCTAAGTTATGAACTTAGATGTGATCGATAGCAGATCAATCCTACATGTCAGAGACACGCAGGACCTGCTGACACTGAACCAGTCAGTCCTGCAGACCTGATGGACACATACAGCTGTACAGCTGCTCTGTATACAGAATAAAAAGCAGCTGTATCTCAAAAAGTAAAAATTATTTTTTATAAAAAGTATTTTGAAAGTTGCACCAATCACACTGATAGACATTTTTATTAAACCCTTCCTGACATCCGACGTATATATACGGGCACGTCAGGTGGGGGAGTATGGAGCGGGCTTAAAGGCTCAGCCCGCTCCACAGAACGAGCGTGTCGGCTATATGATACAGCCGACACTTCATTGTAACGAGTGGGATTCTGCTCGTTTAACCCCTTAAATGCTGCGGTCAATAGTGACCACAGCATTTAAATGGTTAGAAACAGGGGTACTTCACAGGAGAGTGTCAGTATAACGATATACTGCATCACATTAGTATTGCAGTATATCATGCGAATGATCCAACGATTGCTGGTTCAAGTCCCCTAGGGAGACAAGTCCAAAAAGTTAAATAAAAAATTTAATTGCCAGAATCGCTGTTTTTTGGTCACTTAATCTCCCACAAAAAAATGGATTAAAAAGTTATCAAAAAGTCTCATGTACCTCAAAATGGTACCAATAGAAACTACAGCTCACCCTTCAAAAAAATAAGCCCTCATACAACTCAATCGACGGAAAAAAAAGTTATACCTCTCAATATGGTGACAAAACAAAAATTTTATTTTTAACAATCAAATTTTTCCTTGTAAAAGTAGTAAAACATAAAAAAAATATAAATTTGGTATCACCATAATCGTATTAACCTGCAGAATAAAGTTAACATGGCGTTTTTACCACACGTTGAAAGCCATAAAAACAAAACACCCTAAAAGATAGATGAATTGCTGTGTTTTTCCTGTTCCACCCCACAAACTATATTTTTCCAGTTTCCCACTACATTATATGGTATAATAAATGGTGCTGTGAAAATTTACAACTTGTCCCACACAAAACAAGCCTTAATACGGCAATATTGATGGAAAAATAAAAATGTTATGGCTTTTGGAAGTGGGGAAGAAACAACAAAAGTGAAAATCTGAAAAATGGCTGTGGTGAGAAGGGGTAAAAAAAAAAAAAAAAAAAAAAGGATTTCAAAGGTCTACATAGCCTGTAAACAAGGTCTATTAATAAATAAAGTTTCTAAACTAAATGAATCACTCAGTAAATAGTACTGCTTCAATTAATGATGTCATAATTGATAATAGATGCTATTGTGGAGGCAATATTAATTACTGTCATTGCTAATTTTTTAAATATTATTTAACCTAGTAGGTGTATGTTTATTGTATAAATTCGAATTTTTATATTCAGGAAACTAGGATTATATTTCCTGAAATAGTCTAGTAAGGAGCTGTCAGTTATAGAGAACATCCTTTATTGTCCACCAACAAACTACTTCAAATTAATAATGGCATCAGGAAAAGCATCACGTCAATGTTGTAGGTTGTTCTCATTAGCCCGTGGCACCTTCAAACTCATCAATAGATGTTCAACATCATTGTAACACATTTAAAGCTTGGTGAAGTGGTGTTACGTACTATCTGTATTGACTTGCCTTTCTAATTATCACCCATAGGTGACAGATGATATAGTACTAATGATCACGTTCCCTAAATGCATTTCCTCTTTATAAGAAGCCAACATTTGCAAATAGCCATAATGGGGTGTGCATACACTGAGGCATTTGGAGACTATAAGCCATGGACAAAGTTTTTATTGGGGCAGAAAATTGGTGGCAAATTACTAGAATTTTTTTTTATTTTCTGGATTCCCGTGTTCCTGATGATGTATCTAAAGTATGTTGGTTAATTTCTGAGACAGTAAAAAAAGGCAAGGCCTGGGTTGTAATAATCAACAATTACTTAGCATATGTTATCTGAAAAATAAATAAAGTCTATAGGCTGGAGCTGTACACAGACTTTTTGTAGTGTGACATTAGTGATAGCACCAGTTGCAGTCCATAGGATTACAGTGAATCCTGCGAGAGCAACATCAACAAGTTACTTTAATAAGATTTTCATGCGACTGTTGAGCACCAGGATTTTTTCTTGTCTGGAAAGATTTTTTTAGATCTGCTTGCGTAAGCAGCCAAGCCAAGTTATTATTCATGGATAAATCAAATCTATAGACAAGAAAAGAAGAATCTTCGAGTTCACATTTATTGTCATATGGTTATCAGGGGCAAGTGTAGATTTTGGCTACTAGTTAGTAAATGTAAGTAAGGAAACTATCTCCAAAGTTTTGAAGATCTCTTACATGTAGGATAATTATAAATTAGCTCTCAGAATCTATAATGTTATATAGTACACAGGTCCATTAACCCCCTTCCCGCTCCAGGACCTACTATTAGGTCACCCTGAGCACATCGTTCGCGCTCAGTGAAGTAATAGTACGTCTAGGATTTAATACAGTGCCATTTTCCCCCAAGGCGTTTATGTGCTGTGATAACAGCTGTCTCCGACAGCAGGCTATCACAACTCAATGTGCATGGACCAATTGCGATGGTCCCGCCTTGGCAATCACCGCTATTGGTTAGGCAGTGACTACTGACCAATAGTGGTGATCGCTGACATAATTTCCTTTTTCCTGACATCAGATCCTGCCACACCCGCCCAGAATTTCTCTGTTGGTATTAGTGAGTCATTCTGAGCGGTTGTGTGGAGAGTTGCTGTTAAAAAATTCTAATACTTCCTCCATCCACTTCCCACTCCTGTCCTCCTCCTTAAATTAGTTTAAACAGTTACCAGCTAGTTAATTTAGTATTATGGTATGTTCACAAGCAAAATGAAAAACGGCTGTAAAATACGGAGCTGTTTTCAAGTGAAAACAGCTTTTGAATTTCAGCCGTTTTTTAAGCATCAATAGTTTTTTTTTTAGGCATTTTTTGCGGCTGTTTTTGGAGCTGTTTTCTATTGACACAAACGGCTCCAAAAACGTCTCAGGAAGTT
The DNA here is from genome assembly GCF_050947455.1 of Rhinoderma darwinii. NCBI lineage: Eukaryota > Metazoa > Chordata > Amphibia > Anura > Rhinodermatidae > Rhinoderma > Rhinoderma darwinii. The sequence goes on along the minus strand of NC_134689.1, from coordinate 281,056,149 downwards.
ACATGCACTTTTTTTTTCAAACGGCCGCATAAAAAAATGCCCCGTTGGAATGAAACGCCGTTTTTTGGGGCATTTACGGCCTGAAAAACAACTGAAAATAAGCCATGTGAACATACCCTCAGGGTTATTTAGTGTCGGGGAACCGTCAAAAAGCATAGTTAGGTGTAACGTCTATGGCCGCGGTCCGTCGTTCTGACTCATCCCTCGACGACCACGGCCAAGGACATCCTGCTGCTGTGCTGCGTCGCTCCCCTGTGAGGTGCCGGCACTCACTTCCAGGTATCGAGACTGTCTCCCGGAGGGTGCACGCACGCGCTCGTGCCCGCTCTTAAAGGGCCAGTGCGCACATGAAATTATCATCATCAACTCACATGATGTCCTGGACTATAAGGGCAAGGCCCCACGTGGCGTATTTCTTCTGCAACTGTCCGCATCAATGCCGCACAGAATCTGCGTTGCAGATTCTGTTGCGGATCTGCCCAAAATGTGCAGTAAATTGATGCGGACTGGCCGTTGCGTATTGAGGTGAAAGTACTTCCCTTCTCTCTATCAGTACAGGATAGAAAGAAGGGACAGCACTTTCCCTAGTGAAAGTAAAAGAAATTCATACTTACCGGCCGTTGTCTTGGTGACGCGTCCCTCTTTCGGCATCCAGCCCGACCTCCCTGGATGACGCGACAGTCCATGTGACCGCTGCAGCCTGTGATTGGCTGCAGCCGTCACTTAGACTGAAACGTCATCCTGGGAAGCCGGACTGGAGGAAGAAGCAGGGAGTTCTCGGTAAGTATGAACTTCTATTTTTTTTACAGGTTGCTGTATATTGTGATCGATAGTCACTGTCCTTGGTGCTGAAACAGTTACTGCCGATCGCTTAACTCTTGCAGCACCATGGACAGTGACTATTTACTGACGTCGCCTAGCAACGCTCCCGTAATTACGGGTGCACACACGTAGTCACCCGAAATTACGGGTGCATACACGTAGTCACCCGTAATTATGGGTGCACACACGTAGTCACCCGTAATTATGGGAGCCCCATTGACTTCCTCAGTCTGGCTGTAGACCTAGAAATACACATAGGTCCAGCCCAAATGAAGAAATGTCATGTTAAAAAAACAATACGCTCTGCAGTACACATAACCATGTACATTACATCTGCGGACTTCATTGCGGAATTTTGAATCTCCATTGAAGTCAATGGAGAACTTCCGCAATGAGTCCGCAACCAGTCCGCCACAGGTCCGCAACATCCATTGTATGCCGCGGACACCAAATTCCGCACCGCAACCTATGCTCCGTAGCGGAATTTTCCGCATTGTCTAAATGAACCCTACTAATAAGAAGTGGAAGGCAATGGAGAAACGTGTCCACTGCGGATTAACGCTGCGGAGTGTCCGCAGCGGAATTCCAGAGCAATTCCGCCACGTGGGGCCTTGCCCTTAGAAGGCCACTGCCCTTCTGATCCTCACCTGAGCATTTTTGTTGTTTCCAAAAGTCTGTCTTGCAAATGGTCTCCTAAGTGTTTTCCAGCTTCCCAGTGTTCCCCGTACCTGTATCCTGTATCCTGTTTCCCGTACTATCCAGTGCTATACTGATCTACTGCCGTGCTGAGCTGTTGTCGCCTGTGCTGCATTTCCACACCTGTTCTGCTACTCCACGCTTGACGTCTACTTGCCGCCTGGTCCCAGCTGAGCCCGCCTTGCTACTGTCTACATTGCCTCAGGTAACCTTTCTGGACTATAGACTCTGTACCATACCTGTGTGGCCAGCTGCCATCCCGCTACGAGGTACGGCCCAGTGGGTTCACACCCCGCATCGTGACATTAGGTATAGTGTCAGGGAATTTAGTATCAGGAATCTATCACCGTAGTTAGCTTTAGTGTCAGGGAAGCTCGGAATAATCTAGTTAGGTTTAGTGTCAGGGAATCGTCGCCGTAGTTAGGTTTAGTGTCAGGGAAGTTCACATAAAATCTAGTTAGGTATAGTGATAGGAACCCTCGCCCTAGTTAGGTTTAGTATCAGAGAAGTCCACTAGTTCTATAAAAACAAAACTATTTTTTTTTGGGGCTAGTTTAGGTAGCAGCCTATTGCTCCCAATTAGGAAAGCATTTTTTTTTATTTATTTTTTTACTTTATACCAAATTATTATTATTTTTTTTAATACATTTTCCATGTGTCTGAGCACAACATAACAAACATGTCCCAATGGAAATTTACTGCCAAAGAGGCATATTCATTTCTTGCCTCTGCACAGACTTGTCGGATGGTAAAACTCTGTTTTATTTATCAACCTCCTCATCCAGTGCTAAAAAGGAGGGACCTCCTAGGAGACACCCAAGGACCACCACCACAGTTGAAACCCCCTGACAAAGTGACCCCGCCGTAGTTGAAACCCCTGAGAGAAGTGACCACATTTGTACCCCCACACCAGACAATTATGAGCCCCAAATCACAGAGTACATGGGCAGTCCAGGGATCAAATTTAAGATGGCAGGGCTCAGTGAGATGGAATTTTTCAAGTTTTTTTTCACTGATGACTTTATTAAACTTGTGGTGTCCCAGACAAATTTATATGCCCAACTGTATATGACCAAGAACCCCACATAATTTATGCCCAATCCCACAGGTGGACTCCTGTAGATGCAGCAGAGTTGGGCAAGTTCTGGGGACTGCTCTTAAACATGGGGCTTCTGAAAAAGCCATCCATTAGAGCCTTCTGGAGCACACACATTATACTACACCCCGATGTACCACATGACCATGTCCAAGATGCGTTATGAGGCAATATTTTGCTTCTTATATTATGCTGATAATGAGCAGTGCCCACCCCGAGATGACCCCAGTTTTGACTATTTTGTTTAAACTGAGACCCCTATTAGAACATTTCAGTGCCCACTTTTCCCAAGCATACATCCCCAAGAAGTGTATTTCTTTTGATGAGTTCCTGGTACTTTTTAAAGGGAGGCTTCAATTCTGCCAGTATCTGCTGAATAAGAGGGCAGGGTATAGCGTGAAGATGTATGAGCTGTGCGAGAGTGCATTAGGGTATACTTACAAATTTAGTATATACTGTATGAAGGGAAGGACACCTGTATTCAACCCCCAGAATAGCCCCCCCCCCCCCATTTACTGGGAATTAATGCAAAACTTGTGTGGGATTTTGTGCACCCACTGCTGGACCAGGGTTACCACCTCTACCTGGATAATTTTTATACCAGTGTCCCACTCTTCAAGTGCTTTGCTTCCAGAAGTACTGTGGCATGCGGCATTGCTAGTAAAAATCTGAGAGGCCTCCCTAAGACACTGCTTGGGCAAACACTCAGAAGGGGTGAGAGCAGAGCACATTCTAGCAGCAACATATTGTGTGTCAAGTACAAGGATAAGAGAGATGTCCTTGACAACAATACATGGCCACACCAGTACACATGTACCAGTATGAGGTACCAGTATAGAGACCCCCAAACCAGACTGGATCCTGGACTATGATAGGTACATGAGAGGGATGGACTCTACAGTGCCATGCGGAAATCCAGGGTGTGGCATAATAAGCTGGCCGTGCACATTATACAGATGGCATTGTACAATGCGTACGTGCTACATCAATGTGGAGACGAGAAAGGAACTTTCCTGGGATTTCAAAAGGTGGTTATCAAGAACCTAATTTTCAGGAAGGGGGGCACCCAGTACTTCTGGAAGCGAGGCCACGTGCATAGTACCAGGGTAGACTCAATACGTTACAACCTATTGGACTAAATTTTGAGTATAATTTGAAAGCGTTCTCATAGGATATGTATTCTGGGGGGTAGGGGATGTGGTTGTCTTCCTAGATTACCATTCAAAGACATTATTCGATATGATCCCCTTAAAGGGAAGGTGTCACGAAAAAAAAAAAATTATATGTTTTTGCTTTTAGTATGTTATTAAAATAAATTTTATTTATTTGTGTTTTTGTGTTTAACTTTTTTCTTTTTTCTTTCTTTTACTTCTCTATGGGGGCTGCCATTTTTTTTTCATCTCTGTATGTGTCGATTAACGACACATACAGAGATGGAATACGACACATACATCCTCATAGTGAATGCGAACGGGAGCCGTTCCATTCACTATAGCGTATGCCGTCTGTTTGGGAACGGCGCATGCGCTGCTCCCACACAGTCCAAAAGGAAGGTCTTCGGCCGAGTGACATCCGGCGCCATTTTCATGTGGACCGGAAGCCGCGGCCGGACAGTGAGATGACTACTTCCGGTCGCGGCTTACGTCCATATGTTCAGAAGCAAGGACTAGGAGCGGAGGGAGCGAATGGAGTGGAGGCAGCGGCGGCGGCAGGAGCAGGTAAGTTATGTTTGTGTATGTTTGTGTTATACTGTGTGATTACCACTGTATCTAATCCTCCTACACTGTGCATTCGCTCAAAAAATGGCGGCACACAGTGTAGGAGGTTTGAACATTCAACCCCCTCCTTTCTCCTGGCACAAGCCAGGATAAAGGAGGTGGGATTGTTTGAGGACGCTAGATCGAGTGTGTCTTCTCCAATTTTGCAGCATAAAGCAATGAGGTTGCTTTACCACATGCCAATGCTGCAATTTTGGGAATTGCTCCCTCTAGTGACCAGCACATGGAAATGTTATAAATTAGAATCTAATTTATAATATTTCCTGACTTGTGAAAAAATTAAAAAAATTAGAACAATGTGTAACCATTTATATACTAACAGTTTAACTAAAAAAAAATATATATATATTTTTCTAGCGACACATTCCCTTTAAGTAGTAAGATGTATGATATTTTTTAATACCGGTTTATATACACTTATATTTACTTTGTTTATATGTAATTTTGGCAAAACTACACATCTATTTTCAATTATTTATTCATATTTTTTATTTATAATTTTTTTTTCTGTAGGTTTGTTTACATCTTATTGAAATTGGATTACTTCGCTGAAAAGCTGGCCCAAGCTGAGGGATACTTTCGCACTGAGGGTTACACTTGTGGACCCATATGTTGATCATTCTTGAATTCACCTAGTGACTATAGGTCTGTCCTTACGATATTATTATATCTATTCATATTTATATTTCTTCCTCTTTTGGATTAATGGAAACCATTACTGTTTAGCACCTTGTGGCGTGAGTTTCTCATCGCCATATTTTGCTAACAGATCAGACTTTTTGCCCTGTTTGGACATTATAAGTTGCCGGCCTTCCTGCCTCATTCCCGTGCGCACATGTTCAGAATTAACTAATTGCTCCCAGATCCCACTGGACTATAAAAAGAGCCCTGCCCTTTCACTCCATGCCTGAGCGTTGTTTGTATTCCTGTTAGAGTATGTGCACACGAGAACTGGCTTTTACGTCTGAAATGACAGACTGTTTTCAGGAGAAAACAGCTGCTTCGTTTCAGACGTAAAAGCTCCTCCTCGCATTATGCGAGGCGTCTTTGACGGCCGAACATTTGAGCTGTTCTTCATTGAATTCAATGAAGAACGGCTCAAATTACGTCCAAAGAAGTGTCCTGCACTTCTCTGACGAGGCAGTCATTTTAAGCGTCGTCGTTTGACAGCTGTCAAACGACGACGCGTAAATGACAGGTCGTCGGCACAGTACATCGGCAAACCCATTCAAATGAATGGGCAAATGTTTGCCGACGTATTGTACCCGTATTTTTCATAATACGCCTCGTTTACGTCTGAAAATAGGTTGTGTGAACCCAGCCTTAGTCTTGCAAATGCTCCGCTCTGCTGTGTCCCATAGGGTGCACACACATGTAAAACATCACTAATTAGCCCACGATCCCCCTGGACTTTAAGAATGGCTTTGCCCTTTTACTTCTTGCCTGAGCATTGTTTGTATTTCTCTATTTTGTCATGCAAATGGTCCCTTAGTCGTATCCTGTTCCCTGTGTTCCCGTGCCCTGCTACCTGTATCCTGTATCCCGTGCTGTATTTGTTCCTGTGCCACCTCTAGTGTTGGAGTCATGTTGTGCCGTCTACTACGCCTGCTGACTTACACCACGTCTGGTATCATCTGCCAAGTTTTGCATCACCTGCCGCCAAGGTCCCATCTGTCCCTAAGCCATTGCTACTGTCTGAACTATTACAGGTACCCTTGTGCTCAGACTTTATATTGACTTGGTACACTGTTGTTTGGCCAGCTGCTACCCCGCTATGGCGGTGCGGCCTAGTGGGTCCACATACCCACATATCGTGACACCCTTTCATATATCCAGGCAAATGACACATTTCTTAAGGGGTGTTTGGTCGTGGTCTGTGGTTTGTCTTATTGGGGGCAAACATGCAAAATATGGGCTGGTATTTTACATGATTTTGGATTTTTGATCGTGGTTTCACCTCTTTACCTATACTCCCTATTCAGTGTTTATGTATCTACAGTATATAATGGTATATTATACCGCCCTATCACATGTAGATTTAATGTGATGAATTGTGACCCCTCATACCACTACCACTTTTTTATTATGTGTTGTTTTTTATATTTTGTGTGATGGTCTACATGTGTTTTTATTATATATTCTAATAAAGATATTTTTTTATATATTGGCTAGTGCTATATTTGTACTATTGGTGATTTACATTCTAGATTTATTGTCTATATATGTCTTGGTAGGTATTCTCTTTATATTGACTTGGTACACTGTTGTTTGGCCAGCTGCTACCCCGCTATGGCGGTGCGGCCTAGTGGGTCCACATACCCAAAGATCGTGATAGAGGGGATTGGAGATGTTTTTGTAATGTCAAGTACACGCTACAGCCTGTACAAAAATGTATATATGAAAAAAACAAAAGAAGGACTTTGGTATTCTGGTAATAAGTAAGTTAAGCAGCAGTACTTATTGTCAAGCAGCAGCTGCAAAAGCAAATAAGATTTTAGGGTGTATAAAAAGAGAGATAAAAACCCATAATTCAAATGCAATATTACGTGTACAAATCCCTTGTAAGACCAAATGTTAAATACGGGATTCAGTTTTGGGCTCAATATTATAAAAAGGATTTAGGTGAGCTGGTGAGGGTTCAAAGGCAGGCTAGATTACTAACCCCTTAGCGACTAGTCTATTTTAGGCCTTAATGACCAAGCTATTTTTTACATTTTTCCATCGTTGCATTCAAAGAGATATAACTTTTTATTTTTGCGTCGACATAGCTGTATAAGGATTTAGTTTTTGCGGGACATGCTGTATTTTTTAATAGCACTATTTTGGGGTACATATAATTTATTAATTAACTTATATTAACTTTTTTGTGGGGAATAGAAAGAAAACAGCAATTTCGCCAACTATTTTTTGCATCCTAAATTTACACAGTTTACCGTGTGGTATAAATAACATAATAACTTTTTTCTGCCAGTTGTTACCATTGCGACGCTACCAAATATATAAAGTTTTCTCATGTTTTACTACTTTTACACAGCAAAAACACTTTTTTTTCAAAATTATTTGTTTTTGTGTCTCCATAGGGCTTTTTTTTTTTTATTGCGGGATGACTTTTAGTTTTTATTGGTACTATTTTGAAATACACATTACTTTTTGATCAGTTTTTATATAAAAAAAAGGCTGGATGAAGAGAAAACAGCAATTCTGTCATTGTTTTTTATTTTATATTTGTAATAGATTTATATTTTGGGTCGTTACAGATGCCGCGATACCAAATGTGTATTTTTTTTTCATAATAAAGCATTCTGTAAGGGGAAAAGTGGGTTTTTACTTGTGATTTTTATTTATTTATTATTAACTTTATGAAACTTTTTTTAAAATTCTTTTTTGTAGTTCCACTAGGTGACTTTGCTATGTGATCATTTGATCTCTTTTATAAATACACTGCAATACTTCTGTATTACAGTGCCAGAGGCATGGCCTAAAGGGCATTCACTAGAGGCAGACCTGGGGGCCTTTGTTAGGCCTCCAGCTGCCATAGAAACCATTGGCTTTCCGTGATCGCCTCGCAGGTGTGCCGGTGGAGTGAGAGAGGAAGCCACCTCCCCCTAAAACCACTGAGATGCGGCAGCCGCTTTTGACCACCGCATCTGTGGGGTTAAACGGATGGGATCGATGTTGATTTCGATCCCGCCCGCTCAAGCAGGTCTGCTCTCAACGCTTAGCTACCACCGTTAGCTGAGAGCAGGGAGCTTTTACTGCTCCCAGTGGCGCAGGTTTATTCTGATGCAGTGCTGTAAAAAGGCATATGCATAAAAATAAAGCCCGTTTGTGACCACTGTTTGATTTCAATGGTAATGCTTCCGTTGCAAATGGTTTCCGTTTGTCTCCATTCTTTAAGGTTTCCATTTTGTTAGTGGAAACAATAGCGTAGTCGACTGCGGTATTGGCTATGCTAAAAAATCGGAAACCTTACGGAACAGAAACAAACAGAAACCATTTGCAATGGAAGCATTACCATTGTATTCAATGGTAATGCAAACGGAAGCTATGGTTTCCGTTTGGCTTTCCGTTCATGGGTTCCCCTTACGGAGAGGTCTAACGGAACCCATGAATGGAAGTCCGATGCAGATGTGAACAATTCCTTACTGGATGGTAGTTCCACGGTTCCACCTTCTTTCCCTTCTTAAATATCTGTACAACATCAGTCGTCTTCCAGTCCTGTGGCACATCCTGTTACAAGACAGTCGAAGAAGATGAGATAAAATGGTCTGTCAATTACTGAGCTCAATTCCTTTAACCCCTTAACGCACCATGACGTAACTGTACGTCAAGGTGAGCAGTAAGTTCGCGCACCTTGACGTGCAGTTACGTCAGTGCTTTGACAGTTAACCGCCGCGCGGCGGTTAACTGTGCAGGGTGTCTGCCCTGCATTCCCCGTTGCCGATCAGCAGCCCATCGCCGATGATATCGGCAGTTAACCCCTTAATTGCGGCGCTAGATTTTGAATGCCACAATTAAGGTGTTTAGCGCCGATCGGCAGCCCCCACGTGAAATCACGGGGGCTGGCGATCGTACCCATGGCAACCGGACACCAGACAATGGCTTCCGGGTTGCCATGTACAGAAGCCTATGAGGACCACCCCGATGGTGGTCGTCGTAGGCTTCCTGTCAGTGTGACTGTTACGTCACAATGACAGTTGGAATGCATTACACTACGTGTGTAGTGTAATGTGTTCCAGCAGCGATCAGAGCTGCAAGTCTAAGTGTCCCCTAGTGGGACAAGTGAAAAAAGTAAAAAAAAGAATAAAAATGTTTTAAAAAAAGTGTAAAAATAAAAGTTATAAGTGATATAAACAAGTACTGCTTTTTTTCCTATTATAAGTCTTTTATTGTAGGAAAAAAAATTAATACGTAAAAAAAAATTACACACATTTGGTATCACCGCGTTCGTAACGACCCCAACTATAAAACTATAATATTATTTTTCCCGCACGGTGAACACCGCAAAAAAAATAAACGAAAAACAATGTCAGAATCACTATTTTTTGGTCACCACCCCTCCAAAAATATGTAATAAAAAGTGATCAAAAAGTCGCATGTACGCCAAAATAGTACCGATACAAACTACAACCTGTCCCGCAAAAAACAAGCCCTTACACAGCTTTTTTGACTGAAAAATAAAAAAGTTATGGCTCTCAGAATACGGTGACAAAAAATAATTTATTTTCTAAATAAGTTATTTTATTGCGCAAACGCTGCAAAACATAAAAAAACGTATATACATATGGTATCACCATAATCGTACCGACCCGCAGAATAAAGTATAATAGTCATTTATAGCCCAGGGTAAACACTGTCAAAAATAAATATAAATCATTGTCAGAATTGATGGTTTTTGGTCACCTGGCTTGCCAAAAAATTTAATAAAAAGTGATCAACAAAATCGCATGTACCCCAAAATGGTACCAATGAAAATTACAGATTGTCCCGCAACAAATAAGCCCTCACACGGCTCCGGTGGTGAAAAAATAAAAAAAGTTCCGGCTCCCAGATTATGGCGATGCAAAATGTACAGAGCGTTCCAAAAGCGGATAGGATCGGGTGCCATTTATAATATAAGTGCAACACTGGCCACATATCTGCGGATTATTATTTATTTACCGCATTATTATACCCTTTCATTATGCCCCTGATGTACTCTGCCCAGCCTACATTTGCCCCCACATTATAAACTGAAATACCAGCAAAACGCCAGAGCTACTACCAAGCAAAATCTGCGCTCCAAAAGCCAAATGGCGTCCCTCCCTTCTGAGCCCTACAGCGTGCCCAAACAGCCGTTTACGTCCACCGATATGGCATCGCCATACCCGGGAGAACCCTGTTAATATTTTATGTGGTATTTGTGGCACAAACTGGGCACAACATATAGTGCACTAAAATTACACATCAGTGGAAAATTTTAATTTTCACTCTGCACCATCCGCTGCGCATTAAACCCTTCGCGCACCATGACTTAATAGCATGTCGTGGTGTGGGGGGTGATATATGGAGCGTCTCACGCACTGAGCTTGTGCCATACGCTGCGGGTGTCAGCTGTGTATTACAGCTGATACCCGGGACTAACGGACAGAAACAGCGATCGCGCTGTTACAGGAGCCTGTAAAAATGACAATATACTGCAATACATTAGTATTGCAGTGTATTCTACCAGTGATCTAACGATTGCTGGTTCAAGTCTCCCAGGGGGACTAATAAAATATGTAAAAACAAAAGTAAATAGTTATTATTAGTGGAAAAAATTAAATAAATATTTAAAGTCCAAAAAGAAACCCTTTTCACATTTTTTCTCTGAAGTAATGTAAAAAAATACAAAAAAATACACAAAATTGGTATCGCTGCATCCGTAAAAGTCCAAGCTATTACAATATACCATTATTTAACTCACACGGTGAACGCCGTGAAAAATAAAGAATTTTAAACGGCAAAATAGCAGTTTTTTGGTCACCCTGGCTCTACCAAAAAATGTAATAAAAAGTGCTCAAAAAGTCTAATGTTCCAAAAATTTGTACCAATAAAAACTACAGCTCGTCCCGCAAAAAATATGCCCTCACACCACTCTATTGACGGAAAAATAAAAAAGTTGTGGCTCTCGGAAAGCGGGGAGGAAAAACGAAAAAGCAAAAATCAAAACATGAATCAGTTCGTAAAGGGTTAATTACTTTCTAATGAAAAAGCATTTATGACCACATGTGGGGTATAGCCGTACTCGGGAGAAATTGCTTTACAAATGTTGGGGTGCATTTTCTCCTTTATCCTTTGTGAAATTGAAAAAATTCAACATTTTAGTGGAAATAATGTTGATATTAATTTCACGGCCTAATTCTAATAAATTCTGCAAAAGACGTGTGGGGCCTAAATGCTCACTATACCCCTAGATAGATTCCTTAAGTGGTGTAGTTTCCCAAATGGGGTTACTTTTGAGAGGTTTCCACTGTTTTGGTCTCTCAGGGGCTTTGCAAATTCGACATGACACCCAAAAACTATTCCAGCTAAATTTGAGCTCCAAAAGCCAAATAGCGCTCCTTCCCTTCTAAGCCCCGGTGTGGGTCCAAACAGCAGTTTATTACCACATATGGGGTATTTACGTAATCAGGAGAAATTGTTTTACAAATGTTGGGGTGCTTTTTCTCCTTTATTCCTTGTAAAAATTAAAAATGGCTACCTTTTTTCAGAAAAAAAGTTGATTTTTACCTTTACAGACTAATTCCAATGAATTCAGCAAAACAACTGTGAGGTAAAAATTCTAACTTTACCCCTAGAAAAATTCCTTGAGGGGTGTAGCTTCCAAAATGGGGTCACTTTTGGGGGGTTTCCGCTGTTTTCATCCCTCCAGTGCATTGCAAACGCGACACGGCACTGACAACTATTCCAGCAAAATCAGAAATCCAAAATCCAAATGGTGCGCCTTCTCTTCTGAGGCCTGCTGTGGGTCCAAACAGCAGTTTATTACAACATATGGGGTATTGCTATAATCGGAAGAAATTGCTTTACATATGTTGGGGTGTTTTTTCTACTTTATTCCTTGTAAAAATTTAAAATTTCTAAGTTTTTTCACAAAAAAAGTAGATTTTCATCTTCATATACTAATTCAAATGCATTTAGCAAAAAAACTGTGGGTTCAAAATGCTAACTATACCCATAGATAAATTCCTTGAGGGGTATAGTTTCCAAAATGGGGTCACTTTTGGTGGGTCTTTACTGTTTTGGTACCACAAGACCTATTCAAACCTGACATGGTGCCTAAAATATATTCTAAAAAGGGGAGGCCCCAAAATCCACTAGGTGCTCCTTTGCTTCTGAGGCCTGTGTTTCAGTCCATTATCACACTAGGGCCACATGTGGGATATTTCTAAAAACTGCAGAATCTGGGCAATAAATATTGAGTTGCATTTCTTGGGTAAAACCTTCTGTGGTACAGAAAAAATTTATTACAAATGAATTTTCAAAGAAAAAAAATTAAATTTGTAAATTTCACCTCTACTTTGCTTTAATTCCTGTGAAAAGCCTAAAGGGTTAAAACACTTTGTGAATGCTGTTTTGAATACTTTGATGGGTGCAGTTTTCAAAATGGGGTGACTTCTGGGGACTTTCTAATATATAAGGCCCTCAAAGCCACTTCAGAACTGAACTGGTCCCTGAAAAAATAGCCTTTTGAAATTTTCTTGAAAATATGAGAAATTGCTTCTAAAGTTCTAAGCCTTGTAACGTCCTAGAAAAATAAAAGAATGTTTAAAAAACAACGCAAACATAAAGTAGACATATGGGAAATATAAACTAGTAAGGATTTTGTGTGGTATTACTATCTGTTTTACAAGTAAATACATTTACATTTAGAAAAATGCAAATTTTTGCTAATTTTCTCTAAATCTTGGCGTTTCTTACAAATAAATATTGAATTTAATGACGAAATTTTTCCAGTATCATAAAGTAAAACATGTCACGAGAAAACAGTCTCAGAATCGCTTGGATAGGCAAAAGCATTCTGGAGTTATTACCACATAAAGTGACACATGTCAGATTTGCAAAAATGGGGCTGGTCCTGAAGGCCAAAACAGGCTTAGACACTAAGGGGTTAATACCCATGGATAAATGATGTCTGGGCTGTGGGCTGCATCAATATTTTGTTTGCTCGAACGTAGTTGTACCTTCTCTTGTGTTAAATAGGTAATGTTGGGCAGATAACCTTGATTATTGTCCCCCTAAATATCTGGCACTGGCAGTTAATCAGTAAACACCGATGAAAAGTATGTGTTTAATATCTCAGCCCTCCCTGTCATCTGCAATTATATACATATAAAACTTGATTTCATTTTTCCATTTCCTATTGAGATCTTTTTAAGCTTAGAATGCTTTTCTGAACCCTGTGCCTATGTTGTAAATGCACGTTATTTTTGTCTTATTACATTTACAACTTTCCTGCTCAGCCAAATTGGTATCCTTTTATTTCTAGACATGTTACTACCAATGGTATAAACCTACTACATGATTCATGAAATATATCTTTAAAAACTCTCCATATAGCTTCAGTATCCCTATTTGCCATTACAGGATCCCAGTCTACAAGACTAATGCCTCATTAACACCGCTGTGTCTGATTTTCCAACTGTGTCCAGAAAGAACTGCCTCAACGTACCATTTTTCATGTGAGTGTTGCATCAAATTTACATCCGTGTGTCCGTCTTTCTCATTCGGAAGCCATTTGTTTTTATCGTCCATTACAAGAAAATGGAGAGAGGGTCTTTATGTCATTTTTTCCACAATTTCAGTCCCAAGCCTCTGACAACGTCCAAGTAAGGTCACATGATCTAGCAGACACCATTTTCTATTGCTTTATAGCATATATGGAGCTTTGTCTGATTCTAACGGGCTATTATTTTTGGCAGTGGAGCACGTCTTCCGAATCTGTGGAAAGTGTTCTGTTGGCCTAGCCTTGAGTCCCACAACTCTGGCCTATCTTGCACCAGAGTTATGAGACTCTCAGAATGAATAAAACATGGCAATTTGTGGCAAGCGACTCGAGTAGGGGGTTTAGTTGCTCCGGCAGTGTCTCCTCATGATGCATGCCTCCACACTGGCATGGTAGAGACTTCCTGATTTCACATTTCGTTGCTTGGCAATGGATCTGTTAAAAATGCATCGCACATGAATGGCTACTGTATGCAATCTTTTTTTTTCTGTTTACCATAGACTTGAATGGCCTAGTTTGATCCGAAAAAACTAATCAGAATAGGAAATGCACTGAGTTTATTGGATCGTACCCATGGAACCAATAAAAAATGGATGTGTGAATAGCCCCCGTTGACTTGGTCAGTTTGCTATCCGTTTTAAACCAGACAGCAAAGATTAAAAAAGGTTGTGTGAATAGGACCCAAGTGCTTCCCTCAGTTGATTGAATTTTGCTTTCCTAAAGGTCCAGGCTTTTGTAGCTCCCCTTTTTACCATTTACTGATTTCAAAACTTACCATATAGAGTTGCCCAAGTGCTCCCAGACCTTCACATCTGATATTGTGTCTGATCTGTTCAACAAGAGCAGATCCAGAACATTATTCCCATCAGTTGGTTTATTAATCAACTCAGAGAAATAATTGTTGGAATGAAAAAGAAAATAAGGCTGCTATATCACCTGTTTGCACAATAGAGCTCATGGAGAAATACAAACAGAAATGTGAGTGGGTAACATTTCTGTTAATAATATGTTGACTCAGAAAAAATATTTATTAAAAGCTGAAGTCCTGGAGAATAACATATATGAAAACATTTTGTATTATGGCATAGTAAAAGAAGAATGAAATGCTGAAAAAACACTTTCAGTGAGAGTAGTAACTTACTACTCTCATTCAAAGGTTCTCTTGCAGATATAGGAGAACCAATGGAATGTCAGCAGCGGATCGGGAATGTAAACTACCGGGAAGATTTCCGATAGGCCGGTCAGTCAGTGGGCCGTCCCCATAACTCCAGCTGCCAGCTCCCCTGCATGCGGCACACTATGTGCCACTTTGGATTGCTGATTGGATGAGAGCCTGTCAGTCTCCCTAGCTAAAAGGCATTCATCCAATCAGCAGGTTCCCTTGCAGCTATGGGAGAACCAATGGAGTGACAGTGTGCGGAGCCATGACGAGAGGGCAGGCCTGCAAGATAATGCAGGCAAATTACAGGATAGTGAAAGAGCCTAGGCTGCAACGTACTTCTAAAAGTAAGAGTAATGTTGGGAGGAAATGTCTGATTATATTTAATGTGGTCAGAAGAAAAGTTTAAAAAAATTGCTGTATGCATAAGGCTGGTTTCACATGCAGTGGTCAAAATGCTTTTTTTACCGCACCAATCTGCTGTGATTTTCCAAAAATCGTGGAAAAACTCATACGTTTTGATGCAATTTCTGAAAAACCACGGGAAAACAGCAAATTTTTGCCATGATTTTCGGAAAATCACAGCAAAATAGTGCGGTGAAAATGCATTTTGACTGCGGCATGTGAACCCAGCCTCATGAATATGCGCCGCTCCTGTTCCCTGTTCTGTAACTCTGGGTTCGCACGTCGTGGTCAAAATGTGTCTGGACTGCGCCAGGTAAACCCAGCCTCCGGCTGGGTTCCCCACGTAGCGTAAATGCTGCAGAATTTCTGCAACAGAATTCTGTGCGGAAATTCCGCAGCATTAAAGGGGTTTTCCCACGAGAGACCTTTATGACACATCCACAGGATATGTAATAAATGTCAGATAGATGCGGGTCCCAGCTCGGGGACCCGCACCTATCTCTAGAACGGGGCCCCCTAAAGCCACTGTGTGTTGCGGCTGAATGAGGTGTTTTCCGACCAAGAAAAACATTATATGGTCGTGAGTAACGTAAACAGCATAACTCGCAGAGCTGCGCTGTTTTTGTCAGCTACGGTGTTTCCGCAACCACCATTAAGTTCTATGGGACTTACAAAAACAGTGCAGCTCTGCGAGTTATGCTGTTTACGTTACTCACGACCATATAACATTTTTCTTGGTCGAAAAACACCTCATTCAGCCGCAACACACAGTGGCTGAACGGGGTCTAGGGGGCCCCGTTCTGGAGATAGGTGCGGGTCCCAGAGGTGAGACCCGCATCTATCTGACATTTATGACATATTCTGTGGATGTGTCATAAATGTCTCTCGTGGGAAAACCCTTTAAGGCCTCATGCACACGACCGTAGTTGTGTGCACAAGCGTGATTTCCGTCTCGGACGGCCGCGGAGTGTCACCCGCGGGCAGCCCGCAAATTGTGGGCCGTGCACATGGCCGCGTGCATTTATTTCTATGAGCCTGGACCGCAAAACACGGCCGTAATAAGACTTGTCCTATCTTTTTTGCCGTCCAGGCTCCTGGGCAATGCACGGACCATGGAAACCACGGTCATGTGCATGGACCCATAGAGATAAATGGGACCGCAATTCACCCACAGATGTGTGGGTGAATTGGGGCCGCAAAAACACGTTCGTGTGCATAGGGCCTTACAGTAGCAGCAAAGTGGATGAGATTTAGAAAATCTCATGCCCACGCTGCAGAAAAAAACTGCAGCGTAAACGTTAATAAATTGACCGGCGGTGCGAATTGAAATCCACAGCATGTCAATTTATGCTGCGCTTTCGTTGATTTTCTGAAGGCTGAAGATAGCAGTGGCTGCCGATGAGACTCGCCCTGGCTCCGCGAAAACAGTCCGGAATAACCACACGAACCCCTGGAAGTCTTGGATCTCGGGTCCTTGACATTCCCAGATAGGGTTCGCCCACGCCAGGGCCTTGCTGGCAAGTAGAGACATGATGAATGCGATCTTGGTTCCATCCGACGGAAATGCACGGAAGGGTAAAATGAATAAAGCATTGGTTCAGAAACCCCCGACATGAATCGAGAAGGCAATGGCAGCGAGAACCGAGGGTCCGGGCCGGAACTGCCAGGAGGTGTAGAAGGGGGGTCGACCTGAGGAGTTTGTATAGAGGAAGGAAGAGAAGCAACTAGCGTCCCTAGCTGCTGTGCCATAGAGTCCACTGCCACAAGAAGTTGATGTTGTCTAGCTCGGAGATCCAGCAGGTCTGCCTGCATGGCTTGGGAAGGTGACATGCTTTGGGATTGACCAGCGGAGTCCATGGCCAGAGCGTACTGTCACGATGTGGGGTGTGGACCCACTGGGCCGTACCACGTAGCGGGATGGCAGCTGGCCAAACAGGTAAAGTACAGAGTCAATAGTTCAGAGAGGGTATCTGAGGTAACGTAGACAGTAGCAAGGCAGACACATCTGGGACCAGGCGGCGGGTAGTCGTCAGGTGTGGCGCAGCAGAACAGGCGTGGAACACAGCACAATACGGCAACAGCTTAACACAGCACTAGAACAAGATAGCACGGAAACAGGATACAGGATACAGGAACAGGGTGCACTGGGAAACTGGAAGACACTAGGAGACCATTAGCACAACAAACTACGGGAAACAAACAACGCTCTGGCAAGGAACAAGTGGGCAGAGACACACACAAACACACACACACACACACACACACACACACACACACACACACACACACACACACACACACTATATATACTATGTATGCAAAGATGATGATGTAGGTGGAAACACAGTATTAGAGTTCGGAGACCAATAGGAGGAAGCCTTTCCCCCATCACCCATGGACAAGCTTGGAATTTTCAGTTGCAAACCTGACAAAAGCAATCTTTATTTTAGTATCTGTAACAGCCCATGGTAAATAAATGTTTTCGATTTGTAATCACAACTCAAGGTGTTATGGTAACCATCTATTGAGCTTAAATTTGGGAGAACCTGGCCAACCCTCAAGATAAATTCCTTTAGGTCAGTCATATAAAGAAATTGGCTTACTGGGACTAATCATACGTGTAGTTTTATATAAATTGAATTCGGTCAAAATTTCCCAGAAGTGTCGGAGGAATGAAAACTTTTGGGTTTGGGGCACACGAATCACGGCACAATGACGACTGCTGGCGCACACTTACTAATACATTCCTATTAGAATATCAGCGCCAATGTCTTCCTCAGTGAATGACCGCCCCCTTGTTAGTACAGCCTTCTCCAAGGACTCCCATTCTGAGCATGGACGCTGATGGAGGGACAAGTGACAAGAACGCCACTCTATGTGTCCCACCACTTTAGCAATGTTCTGAGGTGGTGGAGATACATAGACGATGTGCTCGTTATTTGGAATGGCAGCATGTTGCAACTTGAAGATTTTTTCAAGTTCCTTAATTCCATCGATGAAGACATCAAATTCACGATGGAATCATCCACAACATGTCTGCATTTTTTGGATACCCTTGTTTATAAGGTGGGTGACAAGTTAGTCACTGATCTCTATCACAAAGCTACTGATCGCAATAGTTTATTGCGGTGTGATAGCCAACATCACAGCCAGATGGTGGAGTCTTTACCCTTTAGTCAGATGCTGAGGGTGAAACATGTTGTAGCAGAACCCCAACATCTTACACAACGCTTAGATGAAATGAGCAACAAATTTGCTCAACGTAGATATACAGGGTGGGCCATTTATATGGATACACCTAAATAAAATGGGAATGGTTGGTGATATTAACTTCCTGTTTGTGACACATTAGTATATGGGAGGGGGGAAACTTTTCAAGCTGGGTGTTGACCATGGCGGCCATTTTGAAGTCGGACATTTTGTATCCAACTTTAGTTTTTTCAATGGGAAGAGGGTCATGTGACACATCAAACTTATCGAGAATTTCACAAGAAAAACAATGGTGTGCTTGGTTTTAACGTTACTTTATTCTTTCATGAGTTATTTACAAGTTTCTGACCACTTATAAAATGTGTTCAAAGTGCTGCCCATTGTGTTGGATTGTCAATGCAACCCTCTTCTCCCACTCTTCACACCCTGATAGCAACACCGCAGAAGAAATGCTAGCACAGGCTTCCAGTATCCGTAGTTTCAGTTGCTGCACATCTCATATCTTCACAGCATAGACAATTGCCTTCAGATGACCCCAAAGATAAAAGTCTAAGGGGGTCAGATCGGGAGGCATTTCTTCTGCGGTGTTGCTATCAGTGTGCTCGTTTGGGCATGCGCCTGTTTGAATTAGGTAACTCAGTAATTGATTTCCTGCTCGGAAATGTGTGTGACATGCGCATTTAGAATACATGGACATCGCAATCCACGAGGAGTCCTTCCAGCATCTGCAAATAGACTTTTGCAATTTATTTCATTACACACACACTCGGGTGAGTTATTAATTATTAACTTGTTTTTGTACATTGGACTGCTTATTGCTGCATCAGTTCCTTAACAATTTTAGGTATTTGTATAGTATCACCTATTCTTGTGATTTGTGATTTTAAATTGTATTGTTACACAGTATATGGATACATTTATATGTTTTTGTCTTTATTACTATTGACACTGTGAGTCCTTATATACCTGCAATTTGATGTGTTCACTATGCTTGAGAAAGGTACTGTTGTAATGAAACGTTGCACGGGTGATTAAAGCTGTCTGTCACAGTCTGTGGGTATGTGGACACACTAGGCCGCACCGCTGTAGCGGGGAGGCAGCTGGACAAACCACAGAGCACCCCAGCAATACAAAGTCCCGCACAAGGGTACTTAAATAGTCCAGACAGTGGCCGAGGCTTTGGTATGGATGGAGGTGGGTGCAGCAGGTTACGCCAGACGTGGCAATCACACTGGATGAAGAAGATGGCACTGGACATGGCAGATGACAGCAGGTGCAGCACGTTGCGCCAGACAAGGCGGATCACACTGGACGTAGAAGATGACACTGTACGTGGCAGATGACTCAGGATGTGGCAAACGACAGCAGGTGCAGTAGACACGACTCCAACATGAGTAGGCACAGGAACAAGAAAACAGCACGGGATACAGGAGCAGGTAACAGGGCACGGGTAACAACTGGAACGGGAAAACACTAAGGGACCATTTGCAAGACAGACTTGGGATACACTAACAACGCTCAGGCAAGGATCAGAAGGGCATGTGTATGGGACACAGCTGACTGGAGTGGACATGAGCGCTGGCGTCTCCTAGGAAGGAGATGCAAGCCAGCGCTCACTGATCTATGGCTGCGGGCGTCGGGAGGTGAGTAAACCCACGGCCCGTGGCCATGGACGCTACCCTTTTTTTTTTGGAAGTGCTGCCTCCTTGTCTATTTCCGATTGCCAAGTGACCAGGCACGTCCATCAGTGGCTTCCATTGAATAATAATGCGAACAACACTGCGCATTCGCTAGATTCCTTGCTGTGCCCAAGCACAGTGTAATTCAATGGAGGCCACTGATGGATGTGCCTGGTCACATGCCCCTCCATCAGTGCCCAGGTTTAGAATGGGAACGTTGTACAGTCCATGGGGAAGGTTGTACTAACAAGAGAGCAGGCTCACGGAGTAAGACATAAACACTGATCCTAGAAGATCAGAGAGTCAGATACAATTTTTAGGGTAGTCGAGGCACTTGCGATTTGTGGTGAATTTATTCAGGCCAATTCGAATCAGATGGCCAAGTCGATTGAATCGGACCCAAAAACTTTAAACTCTCTGGATTAAAAAGAAAACATTTTGTTTGAGGTAAACATAACCCTCGTCAGACAGTACCTTTCTATACCTAGTCTGGGAATCATATTCCAGTAATGTGTCTAAAACCTATTTACTGTTAGAGTCAACCTTTAGGCATCTTGACATAAGAGGGAAGGACCTAAAGAGGTATTACCATCTTAAACATTTATGCCATATCCTCAGCATATGGTGAGCAGCACTTGTCTCTTTCCATAACTCCCAAAGACTTTAATGGAGAGGGCCTTGCGCAAGTACAGCCACCTCTCAATTAAATTATATAGTTAGTGTGGACACAGCAAATTGGCAGATGGGGTTCACAAGACCACCAACTCCTAAAAGGTGAGGGTTTTAGAGGTGGTACCTGTATCCATCAGGCATTAATGGTATATCGGATATCCTGAGAGGGCTTTGCGCAAGTGCAGCCACCTCTCAAGGAAGTGTGAACACAGCAAATTGGCAGATGGGGTACACAAGACCCCTTCTCCCAAAAGGTGAGGGTCTCAGAGGTGGGACCTGTATCCCTCAGGCATTTATGGTATATCGGTATATCCTGAGAGGGCCTTGCGCATGTGCAGCCACCTCTCAATTGCATTTTATAGGAAGTGTGGACACGGAAAATTGGCAGATGGGGTTCACAAGACCCCCTTCTCCTAAAAGGAGAGGGTCTCAGAGGTGGGACCTGTATCCATCAGGCATTTATGGTATATCGGTATATCCTGAAAGGGCCTTGTGCAAGTGCAGCCACCTCTCAATTGAATTCTATAGAAAGTGTGGACACGGCAAATTTGCACATGGGGTTCACGAGACCCCGTTCTCCTAAAAGGTGAGTGTCTCAGACGTAGGATCTGCATTCACCAGGCATTTATGGTATATCGGTATATCCTGAGGATATGTCAGAAAGGTTTAAGTTGAAAATAACTGAAGCGTTGAATGAAATTTGCTCAAACTACACTACTCGCTATATATATATATATATATATATATATATATATATATATATATATATATATATATATATAAAATAGTTATTACGGTTTTATTTTAATATTTACCTTATAGATTATAGATTCTTGCATTATTTGAAGTATCAATGGTTAAGTTAGGGGTATGAGCAAACAATAAGCAACAGTGGTAACCACTATTGCCTTGCAGCACTGTGGTCCTCGATTCAAATCTAAATAAGGGCAACATCTCCGAGGGCAACATCTGCATGGAGTTTGTATGTTCCCTCTGTGTTTGAGTGGGTTTCTTCCGGGTACTCCAGATTCCTCTCACACTCCCAAAAAACCCATACTGATAGGTTAATTTAGAATTTAGACTGCGAGTCCCAATTGGGACAGAAAGTGCTAACAATCTCTATTCAGCAGTGTGGAATATGTTGGTGCTATAGAAATTAATAAAAAAAATTAATAAAAAAGCCTTGGGACAGGAAAAGTTTATCCTTTACATATCTAATGGAACTAAAATAAATAAATAAATCACCACCAATCGTTTATAAATTCAAGTGCCATACACTGTAGCTCAAATTCATACCTGGCATCATATAGCCTAGATCCTATCAATATCATTAACAGTGTAAAGCTGGAAGAGAAATCTCTTTACTACTGCTTTACAAATGAGGAACCATTTTGCACTTTTTACTTTACTTTTACATTTTGGAATTAATGGCAGCATGACTTAAAGAGGCAATTCCTATTACTGTAAATGCTAAAAGCCTTTCCAGCAATCTGAATCCCCCATCCACTGCTTACCTTAAGTGGTGATGCCTATAATGTGTACTTTTAACAATTAATGCTGGGATTTTTTGGACAAACTCACCCATCATTGTAATGAGCATCCTTAAAAATGCTAAATCCATGAGAACACATTTCTGCTTTAGAAATGGACCCTCAGTAAGTTGTCACGCTGGATGATCATGTAAGACTAGGGAACTCAAACTTATACTTGTTCCACACCTTAGAGAGGTGATAATATGACCAGCATCCTGTTAATGGGCAAATGAAGCATATCCATGTAGGGTGCATCTCTTATTACAACGTTTACACATCCATAAACTCAGGAATAGATCTAAAAGCAAGATCTATTTATGTCAATATTACATTTGAATATATCTATCCAAACAGTTAACCTGATGTAAAGGATCTGCCAGGCACAGCTTCTGTATCTACGCCCATAGGTAATCAGTCTGCACCTGAGTCTATGTCTCTGAGACTGACTCCATCTTCCACCACTTAGGATGGCAGGCTTGGGAGTGGGAGAGCCTGTCGCAGCCTGGCCAGACGGAGCTAGCTCCCGCCCTCTGTCTATTTATACCTGCCTTTCCTGTTCCTCCTTTGCTTGTGATTCTTCTCGTGTGGTTTCCTGGCCTTGCAACAGCTCCTATCTATTTGATCCTGCTCCATACTGACACTGGCTTACTGACTACTCTCCTGCTCTGCGTTTTGTACCTCGTACACTCCTGGTTTGACTCGGCTCGTTCACCACTCTTGTTGCTCACGGTGTTGCCGTGGGCAACTGCCCCATTTCCCTTAGCTTTGTGTACCCTTGTCTGTTTGTCTCGTGCACTTACTGAGCGTAGGGACTGTCGCCCAGTTGTACCCTGTCGCCTAGGGCGGGTCGTTGCAAGTAGGCAGGGACAGAGTGGCGGGTAGATTAGGGCTCACTTGTCCGTTTCCCTACCCCCATCATTACACCTGATATTTCTGTAGATCAGTGCATGGTTTGTGGCTAGTAGATGGCAAGCATCATGGGGATTTGCCTTTAGCAGGAAACGGAGGTGTGGATAGATTACGACCCATTCATTTATTTTGGCCACAGACACCTTTCAGTATATTTAATGATGGGTTGTAAACCTACGAAAGAACAAGTATTTATTTTTATTTATTATTTCTTCATTTTTATTATTTATTTATATTTATTCATTTATATATATATTTTTATATTTATTTTTAATTTATTGTCTTTTTCTTTTTTGATCTATTGTCTTATTTATTAAATTATATTATATACTAATATTATATATTTATTTATTTGTGTATGGATCATATTCATTTCGGATCGATTTTGCTGTGGCCATTTGCAGACTATATGATAAACTTCATGACATACATTATAATTATTATGCATGTATCGTATTAATCATGCATCTACATTATCCGATTGTTCTGTATGGATATCTTTTTTCAACCATTTCTACTACTGCTGCATGCACAGACGCTCATCTGCGCATGCGCTGAGAGCGTTGTATTCCGGAGTGCTTTGTTTGTGTCTGTTTCTATGGTGATGAGCGTCTGAAGTCATCTCTGTGCACTCCGTCACCACGCAGACGCATAGCTCTTCCGGTAATGCGATGCCCTCATCATGTGATCTGAGCGCCGATTTGTGTGTTAATCACAGGTGTAACTATTTTGTCCAGCGTCTCTATAAAGACCCCCAATATTTTTAGTATAGTTAGCCTCCTGACGAAGCCGGTCTTGGGCGAAACGCGCGTAGAGGCGTTTTTGTGCCATATCTCCCTACGTGCCCTCCTCCTTCTACCATGTCTCTAGGTACAGTTTATTCATAATGATATTCTGGTGATGACCCTTTTCAGCTTACATTCTATCTTATCATTTTCATTGCTGTTTTGGGGTCATACCTGATGTATATTTACAATCCTCTCTATGTACCTATAAGGTTTACATTTGACTCTCTGGCCATTGCTGCTTAGTCAGTCATGTTTTGCATTTCATGGGGATCTTGAGTATGGGACACTGTTGGTTTGAGATGGGTTGTTCTGTTTACCTCTGGGTATTATTACAGCTATACCACTGATGCTGCTCTTCGTATATGGCCTTGTCTACATTTTTTCATCTGTATGTTTATGTGATACAATGTAGTGTTATTTATTATTAATAAAGATTTATATTTTCTGATACGTGGTAGATGCATATTTCTTCTATTTATTTTGGGTGTTATGTCCCCTGTGCTTTTTGTGCTTTTAAGTTGTTCTATTTACTGATGGGTGTCCGTGCTGAAAAAGTTTTACAACCTGTCCTATTCTTGTCAGTAATTACGGCACAGACTCTCCCATAGAAGTCTATGGGAGCTTCCATAAATATGGACGGCTACGGATGTGCATCTGTAAACCATCCGTATTTACGGAAGCGTTGCTAGGTATCATGTTGATGACATAATTTGCAGTCTCCCTCTTTTTTTACGGATCCGTATATACGGATCAAATACGGATGCAATACGGACCGTATTTGCGGATACCAATGGAATCGTATTTACGGACAGTATTTACTGATAGATAAAAATACGGTAGTGTGCATGGCGCCTAAGGGCTCATGCACTTTTCATTGATGAATGCACAAACCCTGTATGGAAGTGCACAGTCACCCAAAAATCCATATTACGGACCCATAGGAATTTTGTTTGCCACCATTTGTAACCTCCATGGTGCACCATATTCACCTCTTGAAGCATGTGATGAATTTTTGGAATCATGAGTGAAAAGAAACCTACATGTGCCTCTGCATAAAATTGTAGACACACAGAGGAACAATATGGGCCCATAGCAGGCTATCAGTGGTATATTACTGATCCATACAACACAGATCTGTGTGTAGACTGTGTCCATGAAGCATAAGGTTCTTAGAGAGTGGGTTTTGACTTGGTGTAAAGTGGGGGAATAAATTCCCAAATTACAGAGAAATGTTGCTTTACATGCGTTACATACTTTATTGTATTTTAGGCCCTCCGTGGCATTGTAAATAGTATGCAAGTGTAATAGTGCACTCAAACTTTAAAATGTGCTATTGTCCACTGTCATCTGCTGGTTTTGTGTCTTTTCCCCACTAGGTAGCATCCAATCAGTGGTCAGTCTGGTCGCTGTTATGACAGCATTGGAGGTGAGTTGTCAGTCTAGCCTCTGGGTTTATATTGCACTGTGTATAGTGTTGTTCAGATACTATGTTGATTTAACTCTGTTTCTTTGCAGGTTGGGAAGGGATTGTTCACTTGCTGGCTCTACCTAAATTGTAGGCGCCGTGATGTACAAGCTGGGTGCCATTTTGGTGTGGAGCTTCAAGATGGTGGGGACTTTAGAGTGGGGGCGGAGCTTAGTGTATAAAACAGGAGGAAGCTTGCCAACCAGTGTAAGTTACAAGTGTGCAGGAGGGAGTGAGGAGTTGTGACAAGCTGCAGTGCTGGTGGAGATAAAAGCAGTGGCATGCTGCTGATGGTGACAAGCTACTAAGAGAGAGTGAAAGGTGTAGCTGTGAGGAGGAAGGTGCTGACGGAAACTGCTATGCAGGAGAAGGAAGACAGGGGGACTAGTTTGAGACAGCTGAAACTGCATCCATCAGTGGGCCTGTAATGGTAGCAGGTCCTAAATAGCGAGCAGTGGGTGGGGTGGCAGCCCACACTGTACAGAGTGCCAGCTAGGCGGTTAGAGCGGGAACATAAAGGAAGTATTCAAGACAGTCAGAAAGATGTGTAACTTCAGTGACCAGCATTGTTAAGAATTGTAATTGTTTGCTGTGGCCGTGTGTGACATTTACCACCAGCCTAAAAGTAAAGACATGTTTTTCCATTACTCCTGTCTTCGTACCATCTTTTCTGTGACACAACCTGAACCGGCCCCAAACCATTTGGGGCCTGGCAGATTTAACTTTGCTGTTTTACAGAAGGTGTACCCAGTGAATATTCAGATACTGGTTACTATTGGCTGGTATGTTGCCACATACCTCAGGAGTTGTGGTGATACCATGTTTTTGGATGCATTTATCCCAGATTATCACAAATACACTACATTTGTTACCTGTAAATCCAGTTGAAGTTATATCAACACCCCTCATCCAAAACACCTGCTCTTACTGTGCCTAGG
The DNA here is from genome assembly GCF_050947455.1 of Rhinoderma darwinii. NCBI lineage: Eukaryota > Metazoa > Chordata > Amphibia > Anura > Rhinodermatidae > Rhinoderma > Rhinoderma darwinii. The sequence continues at coordinate 281,029,753 of NC_134689.1, read as the reverse complement.
TGTCACAAATATATTGCAATATTGCAATGTAATTGCATTGCTATAAAATATTTAACACACTTTTTTAAGGAGAATTATATTCCTCCAAAACTGTCATCTGAAATATTAGAAACTGCAAGATGAACTCAGAATGGATCAGTGTTTTTGCATGTGGCCGCTGCCTCTATTAAACAGGCAAAGGCACAGACTTTAAATGTCAAACTGCAAAGCTGTTTAAAGATTAAATCTCTACTTTGTTCAAAAGGGAAAAACGCATCTCCCAACTATGAGATCTTCCCCAGTAAACTTTACAACCAGCAAACATATCTATAAAAACACACTTGGTGCTTTTCTGAGGAGTCTGCCCTCAATAAAATGCGAGAGTCATTCAAAAAGGGCATCATTTCCAATGAATCCAGAAAGTGTCACACAGAGTATTGATCGATCAGCCTTGCCGTCAGCATGACCAGGACCTGCACAGAGCTAACCCTGTGATCCTGTTTTCATAGCTCAGACACCTTCTCTTCCAGGCAAATGGCGTCAGGGAATAGCATCTTCATTTACGAAAAGGAGACGAATAGAAAAAAGAAACATAAGAGAGGAAGGGAGTCTGGGAATCAAGAGCCAGACATATCCGTCTTAAATATCCACTTTAATCTATTCAATTTCTGTTCCTTTTTTCTTAAGGCCTTGTTGTATTTGTGCAGCCGATGAAATGTTCATAAATATTACAAGAGAAAAATGTACCTCAGCAATTGCACATACTATACATATGTATCTGTATTACTGTTTACTGCTAATTCTGCTGGAAAATAATTCCAACATCACATATTTAATATGCTATGACTGGGCTTCTGTGTCTTACTAAAAATAATGCTCCTATTTGCAGGGGCAAGGGAAGGTTACACTGTAAAGAAAAATCTGGGATTTGACTTGCCGGGTAGTGAGAACAATAGAACTGTGTGGGTCTGTTTTCTATTTTACCACAGTAACCAGATGTGCATTGTTGCTAAATGAGAATGCATAGAATGGATTATCATTCCCACATTGTACCATATTTTATTTAATTTTTAGCAATTTTTGACCTTTAGCAATGGCAATGGCTCCACATTGCAACTAGTACTTCATGTATTTTTGCTGTGGTTTTCTGGTGTGATAGTAATGTGATTGACTTATCTAAAGTGATCAGGTAATAAATATTTACTAACGCATAGCCCTCAATTGAAAGGATTTACCAGATTGGGATTGGCAGTCTTCTTTTAATCATATATGTTGCAAATTGAGGCCAGCTATCTAAATTTGGAAAATTTTCCTCCAAAATCACCATGGAGAAGTCTATTGTAGTAAAACTCAGTCCCTAGTGTCCTTCTGGGAGTTATGATATATGAATGGAGAAAAAGAGGGAGGAGGAGGACAGCGGCGCTTCTCTATGGTAATATTGTATGAATTACGGGTAAAAGGCAGTGGGGTGAGCTGGTTCACTCACCTGACAGTGTTGTGCAAGTATAGGCACAACGCTACTACTTTGCGTGGAAGCTGATGATGATGATGATCGTTGTAGGTGTCGGCTGCCACCCGCTGCTATCCCACAGGTGGAAAACTATTCCCGGGGAGACTAACACAGGTGGAGGAGAAAAGTTGCAGCTTTCGGGACACGGCACCTGACAGGTAAGTACTCCAACAAAGTATATTTTTCAGTTTATCTTATTGAAATTGATACTACGCGTTTCAAGAACGGACAGGTCCCTTCCTCAGGTTTGTACGGCAATACACAAAGGAAGATTCATTTTATACACGGAAAGACCGGGAAAAAGAAGGTTTTGTTGTTTTTTTTTGTCATCCCTGAAAATAACGTTCTTTTTCCCGGTCTTTCCGTGTATAAAATGAAGCTTCCTTTGTGTATTGCAGTATTAACCTGAGGAAGGGACCTGTCCGGTCCTGAAATGCGTAGTATCAATTGCAATAAAATAAACTGAAAAATATACTGCGTTGGAGTACTTACCTGTCAGGCGCCGTGTCCCGAAAGCTGCAACTTTTCTCCTCCACTTCCTGTCTTCTGGAAGTTATGGCTCTTAGAACTCATCAAGTTTTCTAGATATATTAGGAACATTACAATAACTATGTTTTTTATACACAGATTTTGTATTCAATTCCAATCATTGTAGAACAGTAAGATCATGCAAATACAGTATTTGCAATATGCAAAACAATCTGTACCAAATTAAATCTCTAATTCTATAATATAAATGATATAGAAAAATAGCATTGGTTAAAAAAAAGTACAAATATTAAGTATAGTATATCATAATATGCATAGATATTTTCAGTGGACATTTCTGTAAAAGATAATTATATAAAAATCACATTCTGTTGTCAGAACCTGACAATTATACAGAGATGAATGGCACCAGGACTGGTTTTAGACAAAGTGTATCCCTGGGCAAAGTTAAAAGTGGGGCCCCATATGCTGAACTATTGTATACATAATGCAGACAATTCAGAAAGCGGTCTTCATAGAACAGCTTCGCTGATTTCTAGCACGTCCAGGAGTGTTGCAAGCGAAAGAATATGTCCCCCCCCTCACACAAAAAAATGGCTATGTACATATAGAGTTATTAAATCATACCACTATACCAGATTAAATATTATCTGCGTACTGTTACTGAACACAACTCACTATTATGAGACAAATATTACTAATAATAACAACAACACCACAATATAAGGTCCAAATAATACTGCGACACCATAACCACATAGTGACTGAATAATACCCCCATACTGTTACTGCATTAAAACCACTATACAAAAAACAATATTATCACTATATAGTGACCATATAGTGGTAGATGCCAGTTATACACACGAGCTCTGCAGACAATATAAGTGATTATAGCACATTTATATTCAGTGACTCACAGGTGATATTTTCTCTGATTAGAGTCGTTCTGTAAAGGATCTGCCAGGCACAACTTCTGTGGATACGCCCATAGGTAATCAGTCTGCACCTGAGTTTATGTCTCTGAGACTGACTCCAGCTTCCACCACTCAGGATGGCAGGCTTAGGAGTGGGAGAGCCTATCGCAGCCTGGCCAGACGGAGCTAGCTCCCATCCTCTGTTTATTTATACCTGCCTTTCCTGTTCCTCCTTTGCTTGTGATTCTTTTTGTGTGATTTCCTGGCCCAGCTACAGCTTCTGACTATTTGATCCTGCTCCATACTGACCCTGGCTTTCTGACTACTCTCCTGCTCTGCGTTTGGTACCTCGTGCACTCCTGGTTTGACTCGGCTCGTTCACCACTCTTGTTGCTCACGGTGTTGCCGTGGGCAACTGCCCCATTTCCCTTTGCTTTGTGTTCCCTTGTCTGTTTGTCTCTTGCACTTACTGAGCGTAGGAACCGCCGCCCAGTTGTACCCCGTCGCCTAGGGCGGGTCGTTGCAAGTAGGCAGGGACAGAGTGGCGGGTAGAATAGGGCTCACTTGTCCGTTTCCCTACCCCCATCATTACATAATCACAAGCCCATATACCTAGTCTACCCTGGTCCCTGACACTACTATGGACCCCCTTGAGACCCTGGCCCAGCAAATGCAGGGTCTCTCCCTACAGGTCCAGAACCTGGCTCAGAGGGTCAACCAGCCTGACGCTACCATGGTAGTGCCCCTCACCTCACCTCTTGAACCCCACCTCAAGTTGCCTGACCGGTTCTCAGGGGACCGGAGGACTTTTCTCTCCTTTCGGGAGAGTTGTAGGCTCTACTTTCGTTTAAAGCCTCACTCCTCAGGTTCTGAGAGCCAGCGGGTGGGTATTATTATGTCCCGGCTCCAGGAAGGGCCCCAAGAGTGGGCCTTCTCCTTAGCTCCTGACGCCCCTGAACTTTCCTCCGTTGATCGTTTCTTTTCTGCTCTCGGACTCATTTATGACGAGACTGACAGGACTGCCTTTGCTGAGAGTCAGCTGGTGACCTTACGTCAGGGTAAGAGACCTGTTGAGGAGTATTGTTCTGAGTCTGACTTTAGGAAGTGGTGCGTAGCTTCTCGGTGAAATTACCCTGCCTTAAGGTGCCAGTTTAGGTTGGGTCTGTCGAACGCCCTGAAAGACCTGCTAGTTAGCTATCCCTCTTCTGACTCCCTTGACCAGGTTATGGCTTTAGCGGTACGACTTGACCGATGTCTCAGGGAATGACAACGTGAACGTTTATGTGTTTTCTCCTCTGACTCCCCCATGATGCCTCCCGAGGTCCCGTTGCTTCGCTCTTCCACGGAAGACTCGGAGGTACCCATGCAACTCGGGGCCTCCGTGTCCCCCGGACAACGTAGAGAGTTCCGCAGGAAGAATGGTCTTTGCTTCTATTGTGGGGATGACAAGCATCAAGTGAACACCTGCCCTAGGCGTAAGAATAAAGAGGCCGGAAAACTTCCGCGCCTAAGTGATCATCGGGGAGGTCACTTGGGCGCACAGGTATTTCCCGTAAATCTGAAACGTAATAAAATCTTGCTTCCCTTTCAGGTCTCTTTTGGGGGTAGGTCTGCTACCGGCAGTGCCTTCGTGGATTCAGGGTCTTCTACTAATATCATGTCTGTGGAATTTGCCATGTCTCTAGCTATGCCTTTAATTGATTTGCCTAAACCTGTCCCGGTAGTGGGTATCGACTCCACTCCTCTTGCTAATGGTTATTTTACACAGCATACCCCTGTTTTTGAACTCCTTGTTGGCTCCATGCATTTGGAGCAGTGCTCTGTACTGTTGATGCAGGGATTATCGTCCGATTTGGTTTTAGGCCTTCCCTGGTTGCAGTTGCATAATCCCACGTTTGACTGGAATACTGGGGAGCTTACCAAATGGGGTAATGAATGCTTGACGTCATGTTTTTCTTTTAATTCTAATTCTCCCCCTGAGGAGGTGAACACGCTACCTGTGTTTGTTCAGGACTTCGCTGATGTTTTTTCTAAGGAGGCCTCCGAAGTGTTACCTCCTCATAGAGAATACGATTGCGCTATCGAATTGGTACCAGGAGCTAAGCTCCCTAAGGGTAGGATATTTAATCTTTCTTATCCCGAACGTAAAGCCATGAGAGAGTATATCCAGGGATGCCTGGCCAAGGGTTACATTCGCCCCTCGACTTCTCCGGTAGGTGCTGGCTTCTTCTTCGTAGGGAAGAAGGATGGTGGTCTTAGGCCATGCATTGACTACTGTAACTTGAATAAGGTCACTGTAAGGAACCAGTATCCCCTTCCTTTGATTCCTGATCTCTTTAATCAGGTTCAGGGGGCCCAATGGTTCTCTAAGTTTGATCTACGGGGGGCGTATAACCTTATCCGCATCAAAGAGGGGGATGAGTGGAAGACTGCGTTTAACACGCCCGAAGGTCATTTCGAATACCTCGTCATGCCCTTTGGGTTGTGTAATGCTCCTGCGGTCTTACAGAATTTCATAAATTAGATTTTAAGAGATTACCTGGGGGTATTTCTTGTAGTGTACCTTGATGACATACTGGTGTTTTCCAAGGACTGGTCCTCCCACATTGAGCATGTCAGGAAGGTGCTCCAGGTCCTTCGGGAAAACAAACTGTTTGCGAAAACCGAAAAATGTGTGTTTGGGGTACAGGAGATACCATTTTTGGGTCAAATCCTCTCTCCTCATGAATTCCGCATGGACCCCGCCAAGGTCCAGGCTGTGGCGGAATGGGTCCAACCTGCCTCCCTGAAGGCGTTACAGTGTTTCTTGGGGTTCGCTAATTATTACAGGAGATTTATTGCTAACTTCTCGGTCATCGCTAAGCCTCTTACGGACCTCACTCGCAAAGGTGCTGATCTCCTCCACTGGCCCCCTGAGGCTGTCCAGGCTTTTGAGGTCCTTAAGAAGTGCTTTATCTCGGCCCCGGTGCTGGTTCAGCCCAACCAAATGGAGACATTTATCGTGGAAGTTGACGCATCCAAGGTGGGAGTGGGGGCTGTCTTGTCCCAGGGTACCAGGTCCCTCACCCATCTCCGTCCCTGTGCCTACTTCTCCAGGAAGTTTTCGCCCACTGAGAGTAACTATGATATTGGCAACCGCGAACTCTTAGCCATTAAATGGGCATTTGAAGAGTGGCACCACTTCCTGGAGGGGGCTAGGCACCAGGTAACGGTCCTTACCGACCACAAGAATCTGGTTTTCCTAGAATCTGCCCGGAGGCTAAACCTGAGACAAGCTCGATGGGCGCTATTTTTTACCAGATTCAACTTTTTGGTTACCTATAGGGCTGGGTCTAAAAATATTAAGGCCGATGCACTGTCGCGTAGCTTCATGGCCAGCCCTCCTTCGGAGGAAGATCCTGCTTGTATTTTGCCTCCTGGTATAATCATTTCTTCTATTGATTCTGATTTAGTCTCTGAAATTGTGGCTGATCAAGGTTCAGCTCCCGGGAACCTTCCTGAGGACAAGCTGTTTGTTCCCCTGCAATACCGGCTAAGGGTACTTAGGGAAAATCATGACTCCGCACTATCTGGTCATCCAGGCGTCCTGGGTACCAAACACCTCATTGCCAGAAACTATTGGTGGCAAGTCGGTGGTGTGGGTTGTAGTAGACCGCTTCAGTAAGATGTGCCACTTTGTGCCCCTCAAGAAACTACCTAATGCCAAGACGTTAGCTACCTTGCTTGTCAAACACATCCTGCGTCTCCATGGGGTCCCTGTCAATATTGTTTCGGACAGAGGGGTACAATTTGTTTCATTGTTTGGAGAGCCTTCTGTAAAAAGTTGGAGATTGATCTGTCCTTCTCCTCTGCCTTCCATCCTGAAACTAATGGTCAAACTGAGAGGACTAATCAATCTCTAGAACAATATTTAAGGTGTTTTATCTCTGACTGTCAATATGATTGGGTCTCATTCATTCCCCTCGCCGAATTTTCCCTTAATAACTGGGTCAGTAACTCGTCAGGGGTCTCCCCCTTTTTCTGTAATTTTGGGTTTAGTTTGGTAGTTCCAACAATCCCGAGGTAGAGGTCGTTCATCGGGAACTGTGCACAGTCTGGGCCCAGGTTCAGAAGAACCTAAAGGCGTCCCAGAGCGTACAAAAAACTCAGGCTGATAGAAGACGTTCTGTTAACCCCTTGTTTATGGTCGGGGATCTGGTGTAGTTATCGTCTAGGAACTTGCGCCTTAATGTCCCGTCCAAGAAGTTTGCTCCCCGGTTTATTGGGCCGTACAAGGTCATTGAAGTCCTCAATCCTGTCTCCTTCCGACTGGAGTTGCCCCCATCTTTTCGAATACACGACGTGTTTCATGCCTCCCTCCTTAAACACTGCTCCCCGTCCTTGGCTCCCTTGAGGAAACCTCCTGTTCCCGTTCTCACCCCTGAGGGGGTGGCATTCGAGGTGGCCAAGATTGTGGACAGCAAGATGGTCCAAGGCTCCCTCCAGTACCTGGTCCATTGGAGAGGATACGGGCCTGAGGAGAGAACTTGGGTACCCGCCCGGGATGTTCACGCTGGGGTATTGGTCAGGAGGTTCCACCTTCGTTTCCCCAATAAACCAGGTCCACTTAGAAAGGGTCCGGTGGCCCCTCATAAAAGGGGGGGGGGGTACTGTAAAGGATCTGCCAGGCACAACTTCTGTGGATACGCCCATAGGTAATCAGTCTGCACCTGAGTTTATGTCTCTGAGACTGACTCCAGCTTCCACCACTCAGGATGGCAGGCTTAGGAGTGGGAGAGCCTATCGCAGCCTGGCCAGACGGAGCTAGCTCCCGCCCTCTGTCTATTTATACCTGCCTTTCCTGTTCCTCCTTTGCTTGTGATTCTTTTCGTGTGGTTTCCTGGCCCAGCTACAGCTTCTGACTATTTGATCCTGCTCCATACTGACTCTGGCTTTCTGACTACTCTCCTGCTCTGCGTTTGGTACCTCATGCACTCCTGGTTTGACTCGGCTCGTTCACCACTCTTGTTGCTCACGGTGTTGCCGTGGGCAACTGCCCCATTTCCCTTTGCTTTGTGTTCTCTTGTCTGTTTGTCTCTTGCACTTACTGAGCGTAGGGACCGCCGCCCAGTTGTACCCCGTCGCCTAGGGCGGGTCGTTGCAAGTAGGCAGGGACAGAGTCGCAGGTAGAATAGGGCTCACTTGTCCGTTTCCCTACCCCCGTCATTACACGTTCACTTTCCCTTTTTTCCTCCATCTAGCCCAGACCACTGTGACGACTTAATCCAGCTACGACTTGTTTCTGCAAAATTTGTCAAACAGGCTTGTTGGTTTCTCACTTTTCCAGCACCCTCCCCACCTATACCCTTTCCTCGAAACAAACTCGTAATCCACAATTCCCCAGATGGTGATAATGATCCCATAGTGATTAACACAATAAAGTGCCCCATCAGTAACAGTGCCCCTTTTGTGCCCCACATAGTAATAAAGACCCCTTTGTGCCCCCTGTAGATAGTGCCAATGTAGATATTGCCACAGTGTCCCCTGTAGATAGTGCCACACACAGTCCCCTGTAGATAGCGCCACACACAGCCCCCTATACATAGTGCCACACACAGCCCCCTTGTTGATAGTGCTGCACAAAGCCCCCCTTGTAGATAGTGCCACACACAGCCCCCTTGTTGATAGTGCTGCACAAAGCCCCCCTTGTAGATAGTGCCACACACAGCCTTCCTTGTAGATAGTGCCAGACAGCCCCCCTTGTAGATAGTGCCACACACAGCCTTCCTTGTAGATTGTACCACACAGCCCCCTTGTAGATAGTGCCACACAGCCCACTTTGTAGATAGTGCCAGACAGCCCCCCTTGTAGATAGTGCCACACTGTCCCCCCTTGTAGATAGTGCCACACAGTCCTCCATTGTAGATAGTGCCACACAACACCCCTTGTAGAATGTGCCACACAGACCACCTTTTAAATAATACCACACAGCCCCCCTTGTAGATAGTGCCACACAGTCCCCCCTTGTAGATAGTGCCACACAGCCCACCATGTAGATAGTGCCACACAGCCCCCTTGTAGATAGTGCTACACAGCCCTCCTTTGTAGATAGTGCCACACAAACCCTTTTTAGATAATGCCACACAGTCCCCCTTTGTTGATATTGCTGCACAGCCCCCATTTAGATAGTTCCACACAGCCCCCGGTAGATAGTGCCACAGCTGCCCCCATAGATGGTGCCATACAGTGCTTCTTGTTTACAGTGCCACACAGCCCCCATTGTAGATGATGCCACGCAGCCCACCTTGTAGATAGTACCATGCAGCCGCCCTTATAGATAGTACCAAACAGCCACTCTTGTAGATAGTGCTACAAACCCCCCTTGAAGATAGTTCCACACACCCCCTTTTTTAGATGGTGCCACAGAGCCCGACAAAAAAACAGAAACAAATTGTACTCACCTAGCCCTGTTCCCACAACCGAGCTGCTCCATAGCCTCGAGACAAGACCCTTGCGTAGGCCGGTGTGATCCAGTGATGTCATCACGACCGGGCATTGCAGTTATTCTGTCCCAGCGTTTTATAAGCTGAAGGCCTAACGTGGCCTGTAGTCTAGTGAATGGCAGAGCAGGGAGCTGATCTGCCATAGTATTCAATTGTATCTGCGTCCTGAGAACGCAGATACAATTGAATGTGGCAGTCACTGGCACCGGGCATTAGGGGGCAAGTGCTGCCCGGCCAATAAATGTTACGAGCCCTGTAGCAGCCACTATGGCTGCTGTAGTGAATGGGCAGGGGGCCCTGGGAGTATGGGCGCCCGCCCTGAGTGGCACTATATAGGGCACTGCTCATCTCTTTCTGCGGAGGAGGTCTATCACAAATCGCTTTTGCAAGAAGTTCCTTTGCCTGTGTGAATCACCGAAAAACTCACATGAAGTGTTTGTCTTTCTTTGAGTGTACAGAGTATAAAGCCAGTTGTATATCAAAATGAATAACACATTTTATTAAATACATATAAGAACAAACATGTTAAAACGGTACATGAATGGAGAGACTCTATATGATATGAACACAGAGAAACCAGGTTAACCAGGTTTATATTATATTAAAGTCCCTGTATAGGGGGCATCTAAAAAGGGCAGTATCTTGTCATAAGTAACGCTAGTTATCTATGTGTAGACTATAATGGTTAAGGACATAAATGTCCAAAGAGTAGTTTCTACAGCATAATTTATCCTATCTTTAATAGCTCAGATAGTCTTACCCATAACAGTAATCTCTGCTGACCTGGGAGTCTGTGTGTGGACCCCAACGTGCGTTTCGCGATATCCGCTTCCTCAAGGGGTGTAATGTATCTAACTCACGTGCGCCCTAAATAGTGTATAGCCCAGGTGTTTTGAATGCAATTTGATGAGTATTTCCACGTCTATGGGTGCGTGGCGCACATCCACCGATGCGACGGGAAGTGTGGCATGCCCCACATCCGGCCTCCAGTGCTGCGGCGCACATCCGGGTTCCTGACGCGTACCAGGAATTCCAAACATGCGCACCACACACTCGGAGGTTCGGGCAGGGTAAGCGACAGTCCCAGTCACGTGCGTTAAAAATCGATGTATATAAAAAGCTGATTAGTCTATCAGTATAATAGAGATGTATTATGAATACACGGGGAAAGAATGACATAAAGATCCCCTATATTATACTGTTTATGAACAAAACGTTGTGAAAGAGAAAATATTTTATGAAAATTTCACATTGGATAAAACCGTGATTCTATGACAAAAACAATAATATTAAGCCCCATAAATTACAATATATAACATTGAATAGGATCATGTTACAATGTTTTGAAAATATATTGATGAGCATAGGCGTGGACATAGAGACGCTTCACGCATATGCTCGACATTCCAAAACACTATACATGAATACATAGCGGTGCAAAAAAAGAAAGGAAAAAAGAAAAAAGAAAAAAAGGAAAAATAGGGGAAAAGAAAAAATAATTATTAAAACATCAACAACCATTTAAGGTCGTCTGTAAAAGCAGACAACAAAGTAACTATACCACACAAAAAAAAGAGAAGAAAAGGAAATGGCAGAAATTTAACATATCACAGATCAATAACTCCGATATAAGGCATATTTATCCTAGTACATATTGTAAAGGATCATCTGGGTTTAAAGTACTCGTTTCAGTTGCGCGGGCACTCGGGCTATAGTCAACTGGTACATCAAATACCTATTAAAAAGATATTGTATTAATACAAGACACACAAGCAATAGACAAAAATTAAAATAACAGGCTGCTAATAAGGTGGTTAAGCTTTTTGAGATTTATAAGAATGGTGGAAAACTCAGTTTCTCATTAAGTCCAGATGGTGTCATGGACCCCAATTGGACAATCCACCTGCACTCCTTCTGTGCCAAGACCTTCTTCATATTGCCCCCCCTGATGCCACAACGTATACGCTCAATACCATAGATTATTTTTTTTAACCATAAATTTTTATTATGTTTGTCATCTTCAAACAGTACATTAATATTCGTAAACAATGCACAAATACCGAACACAGTAATATCCAAGAAATGTACAGCAAGTCACTTGAAAAGTGTCAAACATGTTTTCGTAACTTAGGGTAGGGAAAGGAAGGGCAGGAAGGGGAGGGGGAAAATAAATCAGACTGAGATAGGTAATTGGTCTCTACAGTCCACAAAGCGGCGCATCCATGGGCCCCATACATTAGAAAATACAACATATCTGTGATTCCTTAGATAAAATACGCGTTCATAGGTACAATGGTTGGACACCCTACCTATTACCTCATTACAGGAAGGAGACGTGGAGGATTTCCAAGCCTTGGCAATCAAAAGTTTGGTTGTGAGAAGCACGTGACCCACCGGGCGCCTAAAATCGTGTGTGAGGTCCTCAAGTCCTATTGACAGTAGAGCCAACGCAGGATCCTTGTTGATGGGAGTTCCCAATATCGAGGAAAGAAGAAGAAATACTTCCTCCCACAGTTGCATTATAACAGGGCACTTCCAAAAAATATGAAAAATAGAGCCTATCTGGCCACAACCCCTCCAACATAAGGCCGTTGTATGGGGATAAATACTAGCTAGTTTGGATGGTGTATAGTACCATCTCATCAACACTTTATGGTAGACCTCCAAGAGATTCATACACAAGGAGGATTTCATAGTCCACTTGAGTGCTGCAGCCCATTGCTCACCAGTAAACGTCTGTCCCAAGTCCCGCTCCCAGCCCAGAAAATGAGCCCGCTTGTTGATCTCCACGTCTCCATTTAGGCAATCATATATACGCTTTGTAAAATTCAGGTCCCCTTTGCTGGTGTTAGAAAAATGATCACAGATAAATCGCGGTAAGGAGGCTTTAACAGTAGGAAACACAGTTAAATAAGATGCAATCTGCACATATCGGAATATATCCCTACATGGAACTTGATACATGGCAACAAGATCTGCGAATGGTCGTAGACTATGTCCATGATATAAATCAGATATATGGTGTATGCCACACCCCACCCATGTTTGCACCTTCAGGCCTGGAATCAACATTTCAAGAACGTTTAAGGGTAAGGGAAAAGTCGCTCCCCTCCCAAAGGAGGAAGTGGGCGATAAAAGGGACAACCAAGCCTGTACAGAAACCTTTATTGTGGGAACCACTGGCAGGGGTAGAGATGGTTTTACTGCATAAGCTAACAGTACACTACTAAGAGAATTGGTTCCCGTAAGGTTTTGCTCAATGAAGGTCCAGTTAGCTATTGAGGTCGGGGAGATCCAGGCACAGAGTTGCTTGACTATCAATGCTTTATGGTAGGAAATAATATTAGGCATCCCTAGCCCCCATCTACGTCCATTAACTGTTAGTGTGGATGCAGCTATCCTCGGGTGTCGGCCTCCCCAGATAAATGTTCTAAGTTGTTTTTGGAACTTCATGAGAATAGAAGATGGTATAGGAACTGATACAGTACGCAAGAAATACAGGATTTTAGGTAAAATAAACATTTTATAACATACATTACGACCTAGCCAGGAAGGTTCGTGTTTTGAAATGTTGTTGAGATCTTCCTGAATAGAGGACAATAAGGGTTCTAGATTCAACCTAGGCATCAGAGAAAGAGGAAACCCAACCTGGATTCCCAAATAAGGGACAGAAGTGTTCTCCCATTTGAAAGGGAATTCGGCTTGAATGGCACCCCTCAAAGTATGATTAATGAAAAGGCCTAACATTTGGGATTTTGTGGCATTGATCTTGTAATAGGAGACTAGCCCAAACCTCGATATGACCTGCATGATTTCTCGGAGAGAAGATAAAGGGTCAGTAACCGTCAGGATGACATCATCTGCAAAGAGGCCTAATTTATGTTGACGGAATCCTGCAGGTATCCCCCTTATATTTATATTAGAGCGAATAGATTCCGCAAATGGTTCCATAACTAATGTAAACAACAGCGGTGAAAGTGGGCACCCCGTCTTGTCCCATTTGTGATGTTAAAAGGTGTTGAGAGAGATCCGTTGGACAATACCCTAGCTGAGGGAGAAGTATAAAGGGCCTGAATAGCCTGCAATATAGGGCCCCCAAATCCAAATCTCCGCAGAGTTGCAAAAGCAAATCCCCAATGTATTCTGTCGAACGCCTTCTCTGCATCCAGGGTAAGGAAGAGAGAAGGCGTCCGACTGAATACCACAGATTTTTAACCCCTTAAGGACGCAGCCTAGTTTTGGCCTTAAGGCTCAGAGCCCATTTTTCAAATCTGACATATTTCACTTTATGTGGTAATAACGTCGGAATGCTTAAACCTACCCAAGCGATTCTGAGATTGTTTTCTCGTGACACATTGGGCTTCATGTTTGTAGTAAAATTTGGTCGATATATTCAGTGTTTATTGGTGAAAAATTGCAAAATTTAGAGAAAATTTTGAAAAAATTGCATTTTTCAGAATTTAAATGCATCTGCTTGTAAAACAGACGGTTATACCACCCAAAATAGTTACTAGTTCACATTTCCCATATGTCTACTTTAGATTGGCATCGTTTTTTGAACATTCTTTTATTTTTCTTGGACGTTACAAGGCTTAGAACATAAACAGCAATTTCTCATATTTTTAAGAAAATGTCAAAAGCCTTTTTTTTAAGGTACCTCTTGAGTTCTGAAGTGGCTTTGTGGGGCCTATGTATTAGAAACCCTGATAAAACACCACATTTTAAAAACTAGACCCCTCAAAGTATTCAAAACAGCAGTTAGAAAGTTTTTTAACCCTTCAGGCATTTCACAGGAATTAAAGCAAAGTGGAGGTGAAATTTGCAAATTTCATTTTTCTTGCTGAATTTCAATTTTATTCATTTTTTTTTCTGTAACACAGAAGGTTTTACCAGAGAAACACTACTAAATATGTATTGTCCAGATTCTGCAGTTTTTAGAAATGTCCCACATGTGGCCCTACTGCGCTCGTGGACTAAAACACAAGCCCTAGAAGCAAAGAAGCACCTAGTGCATTTTGAGTCCTTTTTTATTAGAATATATTTTAGGCAGCATGCCAGGTTTGAAGAGGTGTTGATGTGTCAAAACAGTGGGAATCCCCCAATAGTGACCCCATTTTGTAAACTACACCCCTCAAGGAATTCATTTAGGGTTGTTGTTACCATTTTGACCGCACAGTTTTTTCACAGCACGTATTTGAATTGGGCTCTGAAATGAAAAAAATGTCATTTTTTTAAATAAAATTTCATTTGTGATCAAAATTTTTTCTTTTCACAGGGAACAAAATACCCCATTTTGTTGCCCAATTTGTCCTTAGTGTGGCAATACCCCATTTGTGGGAATAAACTGCCGTTTGGGCCCATGGGAGGGCTCAGAAGGAAAGGAGCGCTATATGTTTGTTGGAGTCCAGATTTTGCTGGATTGGTTTTCGGGTGCCATGTCGCATTTGCAGAGCCTCAGAGGTATCAAAGCAATGGAAACCCACCAAAAGTGACCCCATTTTGGAAACTACACCCCTCAAGGATTTCATTTATGGTTGTCGTTAGCATTTTGACCACACAGTTTTTTCACAGCACCTATTTCAATTGGGCTGTGACATAAAAAAAATGACATTTTTTCCAATAAGATGTAATTTTTTACCAAAATTTCTTATTTTCACAGGGAACAAAATACTCAATTTTGTTGCCCAATTTCTCCTGAGTGCATCAATACCCCATTTGTGGCAATAAACTGCCGTTTGGGCCCATGGGAGGCCTCAGAAGGGAAGGAGCTCTGTGTGTTCTTTGGAGTACAGATTTTGCTGGTTTGGTTTTCGGGTGCCATGTCGCATTTGCAGAGCCCCAGAGGTATCAAAGCAATGGAAACCCACCAGAAGTGACCCCATTTTGGAAACTACACCCCTCAAGGAATTCATGTATGAGTAATGTGACCATTTAGACTCCATAGTTTCTTCACAGAACTTATTTGAATTGGGCTGGGAATTTAAAAAAAATATATTTTTTCCAATAATATGTCATTTTAGCTCAAAAATTCTTATTTTCACAAGAAATAAAATACTCCATTTTGTTGCCCAATTTGTCCTGAGTGCGGCAATACCCCATTTGTGGTGATAAACTGCCGTTTGGGTCCATGGGAGGGCTCAGAAGGAAAGGAGCGCTGTGTGTTCTTTGGAGTACAGATTTTGCTGGATTGGTTTTCGGGTGCCATGTCGCATTTGCAGAGCCCCAGAGGTATCAAAGCAATAGAAACTTACCACAAATGACCCCATTTTGGAAACTACACCCCTCAAGGAATTCATTTCTGGGTGTTGTGACCATTTTGACCCCATAGTTTTTTCACAGAACTTATTTGAATTGGGCTGGGAATGAAAACAAAATTATTTTTTTCAAATAATATGTAGTTTTGGCTGAAAATTTCTTATTTTCACAAGAAACAAAATACCCCATTCTGTTGCGCAATTTGTTCTGAGTGCCGCAATACCCCATTTGTTGTGATAAACTGCCGTTTGGGCCCATGGGAGGGCTCAGAAGGAAAGGACCACCATTTGGCCTACTGGGGATTTTCTAGTGCGAAGTCATGTATGCAGAAGCCCCTGAGGTACCAGTACAGTTGAAACCCACAAGAAGTGACCCCGTTTTAAAAACTACACCCTTAAGGCATTCATTTAGAGGTGTAGTGAGCATTTTGACCGGAGACCTACACCCCATAAACTGTAATGTGGGTTCTCCCGGGTATGGCAATACCCTACATGTGGCTGTTATCAGCTGCCTGGACACACAGCAGGGCCCAGAGGGGAAAGACGAGGGGGGATAAGCTGTGTGGAGTGCATCAGGGTAAGTAAAATTGGGGTAAATTATAAACCAAGGGATGTATGATAAATTTTAAAACACTTTCATACAGAGCTCTGGTTATTCGGGACACGTGTCACATTGATATATTGTGTCATCCATTATCGCCCTCTTATAGCAGACTTTGCACCTCTTTTGACTTTTTCCCTTCTTGCCAGTTTGGGGAACTTCTCCTGGAAAGTGTTGCCCTGGTACGATGCGTGTGGGCTCGCTTCCAGAAGTACTGGGTGCCCCCCCTTCTTGGCCCCTAAAGATTAGGTTCTTGATAATCACCTCTTGAAATTCCAGGAAACTTCCCGTCTGGCCTGCACATCGACGTAGCATGTACGCATTGTACAATGCCATCTGTATGATGTGCCCGGCCAGCTTCTTATACCACACCGCATGGCGCTGTAGGGCTTCAGGGCTTGATCTTACAAGTCCATCCCTCCCATGTACCTATTGTAGTCCAGGATGCAGTCTGGTTTGGGGGTGGCCTTTCCTTCATATATCCTAAACCTGTAGGTATACCCTGATGCACTCTCACAGCTTATACATCTTCACGCCATACCTTGCCCTCTTACCCGGCAGGTACTCGCGGAATTGAACCCTCCCTTTAAAATGTACCAGGGACTGATCAATAGAAATACACTTCTCGGGGGTGTATGCTTGGGAAAACCGGGCACTGGAACGGTCTAATAGGGGTCTCCGTTTATACAAACGGTCAAAACTGGGGTCATCTCGGGGTGGGCACGGCTCATTATCAGTATAATGTAAGAAGCGAAGTATTGCCTCATTTATTTATTTTTTTAGGTTCCAGTTCAGTTCTGAAGTTGCTTTGAGGGGCCCATATATTAGAAACCCCTATAAAATACCCCATTTTAGAAACTAGACCCCTCAAAGTATTCACAACAGCATGTAGAAAGTTTATGAACCCTTTAGGTGTTTCACAAAAATTTAGAGCAAAGTAGAGGTGAAATTTACATTTTTTTTTTGTCAGAAAATCCTCTTTATACAATTTTTTTTATAACACAAAAGGATTTATCAGTGAAACGCAAATTAATACGTATTGCCCAGATTCTGCAGTTTTGAGAAATATCCCACATGTGGCCCTAGTGCAGTAATGGACTGAATCACCGGCCTCCGAAGCAAAGGAGCACCTAGTGGATTTTGAAGCCTCTTTTTTATTAGGCACCATGTCCGGTTTGAAGAGGTCTTGTGGTGCCAAAACATTGGGAACCCCCCAAAAGTGACCCCAATTTGGAAACTAGACCCCTTGAGGAATCCATTGTAGTTTTCTTGGGGTGCATGCGGCTTTTTGATCAGTTTTTATTCTATTTTTAGGTGGCGTGGTGACTAAAAAACAGCAATTGTACTATTGGTTTTTTTTTCGTTTTTTTTTACAGCGTTCACCGTGCGCTATAAATGACATATTCACTTTATTCTGCGGGGCGATACGATTACGGCGAAAGCAGATGTTTATAGTTTTTTTTTATGTCTTATGGCGTTTGCACAATAAAATAAGTTTTGTAAACAATCATTTACTTTTTGTGTTGCCATATTCTAAGAGCCATAACTGTTTTATTTTTCAATCAATAAAGCCGTGCGAGGACTTATTTTTTGCGTAACGAACTGTAGTTTCGATCAGTACCATTTTTAGGTACATGCGACTTTTTGATCTCTTTTTATTCCATTTTTTGGGAGGTGAAGTGACCAAAGAATTGTGATTGTGGTTCGGTTTATTATTATTTTATTTTACGGCGTTCACCGTGCGGGATAAATAATGAAATAATTTTGTAGTTCAGGCCGTTACGGACGCGGCGATACCAATTATGTATAGTTTATTTGTTTGTTTATATATTTTTATTAATAATAAAGGACTGATAAGGGAAAAGGGGGGATTTTTACTTTTATTACTTTTAAATCTTTTATTTTCTTATTTTTACACATCTTTTTTTAACTTTTTTTTAACTTTATTACTTTGTCCCATTAGGGGACATGAGGGCAGGAGGCCCTGATCGCTATTCTAATACACTGCACTACATGCGTAGTGCAGTGTATTAGAACTGTCAGCTACTCACTGACAGCAAGCATAGTGGGTCCTGACGTTGTCAGAACCCACTAGGCTTCCGTCTATGGCATAGCCGGACGCCATTGTTTGGTGTCCGGTTGCCATAGTCACCATCGCCGGCCGCTATCGCGTAGCAGGCCGGCGATGGCAGCTTAACCCCTAAAAAGCCGCGATCTCTATAGAACGCGGCTTTTAAGGGGTTAATCAGCGGGGACACAGCGATCGGTCCCCGCTGTAGGAGCTGTGACAGCTGCTGAACAAGACAGCAGCGTCACAGCTCCTGTATGTGTCGGGAGGACGGCCGAAACGGCCGTTACTCCCGAGACGTACTATTACGGCATGGAGCGCGAACGATACAGCTGCCATGACGTAATAGTACGTCAAGGAGCGGGAAGGGGTTAAAGATTTTGGATTACATCCGTGGAACAGTTTAAAGTGCCTTGGTAGGGTTTTCAGCTTTGCATGATCATCTATGGCACTTGCTCCAACAATATCCCACACGTGTTCTCTTGGGCGTACTCTCAACTCCCTTGAAGTCAGACCTATGTATACCTTCGGACACCCACAAACAGCATAATAGATTACATGCGTAGTGCTGCAGGAGATATAATCTCTGATATCAAATGATCGGGTGCCATCCACTGTTTCAAATTTAGTAGCCCTGCTAATATTCGGGCATGCAACACAATTGCCGCAAGGATAGCAACCTATCCTTTGTCCCTGTGATCCAAAGTGGTTTACTTTTTTTGGCGTGTAATGGCTTTTTACTAGAAGATCTCGAAGGTTTTTGCTTCTCTTGGCCATCATCATAGGTCTTTCACCAAGACAGAGAGTCAGAGTTGGTTCAGATCTAAGAATAGACCAATGTCGCCCTAGGATTGTCCGCATTTCATCCCATAGATTGTTATAGGATGTGATAAACCTTATAGTGGTTCCTCCTATTCTGTCGGTTTTAGTTCTTAAAAGGTCAGTACGGGGTGTACTTTTGGCTCTACGATATCCTGCCTTAATAGATCTTTTACTGTATCCCCTATTTTCAAATCTATATTTAAGTTCCGCAGATTGTTGTTCAAATAGATAGTCAGTAGAGCAGATCGGCCTCATCCTGAGGAACTCACCAACTGGGATGGCTTTTACTGTGGACGGTGTGTGGGAGGAGGAGGCATGCAGTAGTGAATTGACTGAGGTCGATTTACGAAAGACATCCGTTTGATGTACCGTTTTAACATGCTGTTGATATACATCTGGCTTTATACTCTGTTTCTTGTATGTATGTATGTATAGGTTATATTAATATATTAGAGTATTTTTTTTTTTATTAATGCACTGATATATCAGTTGGAAATTGATGTATCATGTCAAACTTTCAATGCCTTTAAATTGGATTAAGACCTGTAAAGCCAAGCTTTATACTCATTGAATTGTTATCATTCAGATATACTCTTTGTCAATAACAGAAATAAAGAGTGATTTATTATACCTTGTGTAGTGGCAACAAGGGCATTACAAGGTCCAGTTCTAGCTGGCAGGAATAGACTGTGGAGAGGATGGATTGTATAGTTGCAATATCTTTCTTTTTTCCTGAGCAGTATAATTCAGTAAAATCCCAGTGATCCAGTTAATGTGGGACTAGACAGGTGTTAGATGTATGACTGTAGATGATTGAAATATTAAATCAGTCTGAATCATTTTGATGTCTTATTTATTTCTGAATTTTAAACAGTGAAAAACAAATTGCAAAATAAAATAGCTATTTCTCTATAGCATGTAAAACTGAAAAACAAAGCAAAAAATAACCAAAACAGTTATTACATCAAAGGAGCAGTACCATTTTAGGCATTTATGACATATCTACAGAATCCGCACCTATCAGGCACTTATGTGAATATGCTAGAAATATGTGAAAGATGGGAATACCAGCAACCAGTTAAAGGGTTATTTCCATCATGCAAAATGATGGCATATCCTAGTGATATTCCATCAATTTGTGTGACGAGAACAACCATTCAACTTAACGTTACTGTTTTATATATATAGAGCACATATCATGTTTTCTGTCATTCTTCTCTTGTTTTTAACTCCCATAAAATAGATTGAAGTAAAAGAAGAAATGGGGAAGCCCCAATTTTTCTAGGATCTTTTTAATAAACACTCTCACCCAGAAAACAGAATAACTCTCTTATTTCTTCAGATGCAATTACTTCACACATTATTGGGGTTGAAATTTTATCTGCTCGTTAAACAGCAAATTTCATACATTTCAAACATATTAGTTATTGTGTTCCTATTTTTGATTTATTAATTTATATGAAATAAATTCTACATTCTGATGCATAGTCCATTCCATAAAGTTTTAGTTTACAAACTACACAAAAAGACAGTTAAACCTTGTAGTCATAAGTGTATTTCCAGGATTAAAATAATGGACCTTTATTACTATGTATCTATTAGTTGTTATGATTTTATTATATACCTTATAGAAACTCCAAACATAGAATATACAAAAAAAAAAAATTGCTCCATAATCATTTTTTTAGCTTGCTTCTATTCTTCCTCTTAATGCAATAGAAACATAGAAATATATAAGGAATTCTTCTACATGTGTTCCCAGGAGATCAGTCTGGCTGTGAGACAACTAATTCCCTGCTGATATCTGCAATAGGAGACAAGTAACATTAAGCCCCACCCCTTGACTATGTTTCACACCTCAGTTATCTGTCAGCCTCAAATGGAAGACATCAGAAGGAAATTACCACCTGGGTTGTGGGAAATATTTTTACAAGACTGTTTGTTTCAGGAATTAGAACTACATGGTTACATAGTTGATAAATTAGAAGAAAGACACAGGTCCATCAAGTCCAACCTATAATCCTACCGAGTTGATCCACAGGAAGTCAAAACCCCCATGAGGTGGAAGCCAATTGTCTCATTAAGAGAAAAATTCCTCCCTGACTCCAAATTTGGCAATCAGAATAAATCCCTGGCCCAACGTCCCATCCCCAGAATCGAATAAACATAACTTGTAATATTATATTTTTCAAGAAAGACATCCAGACCCTCCTTAAACTTGCTCAATAAACCAACCATCTCAACATCCTGCGGCAGAGCGTTCCATAGTCTCACTGCTCCCACATTAAAGAATCCCCGTATATGATGATGGTAAAACCTTCTTTCCTCTAGATGTACAGGATGTGCCCTTGCAATGTTTTTAGGCCTAGGTGTAAAAACAAGAAATACATGACGCAATATGGTGCAAGTAGAAGATGATAAAAAAAATGACAAATGAGGAGGAGAAGGTAGAATGCTCACCTTGTGGGATTGTGCAAATCCCAGGCACAACTCTAGCAAAAAATAGACAATATTTTATTGAAAGACAAAATCATTAAAAATATGAAAATTGGCAGTATAATTTCTTATAGAAAAAGGATCCCCCACATAGGTCAGGTCCCAAAACCTCTATAGTAAAGTGCAAATAGTGCATGCAAAGACTGGTACATAAGTAATACGATGAATATGGATAGAAACCATGCAAAGCAAAGTAATATAAAAAAAAAGACAGCAGAAAGGTACAATTAAGGAGACATACAGACCAGAACTATGGGGGGATCAAGCCCAAAACGTGTTTCGCACGTAGCTTCTTCCGTGGGCTATGCCAAGGAGCACAGATATGTGGGTATATAAAGTTCAACCCACCAATAAACATCATACAGCTGGTAACAAACAGCAATTTACCTTAAAAGTCTTACATGATATAATCCTATTGGTAGATACCTCACAATTATATTATTATAGCAATGCAGTATTATTATAGTAATGTAGCATTGTTATAGTAATGTAGTATTATTATAGTAATGTAGTAGTGTTATCGTAATGTAGTATTATTTTTATAGTAATGTAGTATTATTATAGTAATATAGTATTAGTTTTATAGTAATGTAGTATTATTATAGTAATGCAGTATTATTTTTATAGTAATGTAGTATTATTATAGTAATGTAGTATTGTTATAGTAATATAGTATTTTTATAGTAATGTAGTATTGTTATAGTAATGTAGTATGTTTATAGTAATGTAGTATTATTAAAGTAATGTAGTATTGTTATAGTAGTCCGAATAACTAATTGAGTAACAATACTTTTGTATTGTATCAAATTTGAAAGTAATGCGGCCCGTCAACATCACATTTTTTTTATGTCCGACCCATCTACCCGGCTGAGTTTGAGACCCCTGCCCTAAGCTGTCTTTTTTCTAAACTGAAAAACTCCAAGTTTAATAACCTTTCTTTGTACTGCAGTCCACATATTCCTTTTATTACCTATGTCACCCTTCGCTGTACCTCTATTGTTAAGCTATGTCCTTCTTATACACAGGTGCCAAAAATATTCCATGTGTGGTCTGACTAGTAACAAAGACAAAAAGATATTCTTGTCATTTGAATTTATGCCTCTATTGATATATTCTATGATTTTATTTGCCTTGGCAGCAGCTGCCTGGCACTGGTTGCAAAAGTTTAAATTTACGGTACACCAATATCCCCAAGTCTTTTTCAGTTGCAATTTTACTCAGTGTTTCACAAATTAATGCATTATTGTAGAACTTGTTTCCTTGGCGTAAGTGCATAACCCAAAAATGTATCTACATTAAACTTTATTTGTAATTTCTCTGCCCAATATTGCAATGCAGCACTGATTCCGTGGGTTGTCTTCATGGAACAGTATCATTTAACGTGATGGGAATTCTAGAAAACATCAGTCTTTCTGCCAAGCTATGTTCAGTGCTCGGGTGGAAGAGGAGGAACCTGAGAGCTGCTGGAGAGAGTGAACTGCGTAGAGAGCTGCTGTCGAGAGAAGCTGTGGAGTTGTGCAAGTGTTGTGTTGAGAGGAACTGTTCAAGTGATGGCACTTACATTGGGCCTGAGCATGTGGGTTCTGAAGTGGTTTCAGGTGACAGGCGGGAGTCTTTCCATGTGCAGAGTCATGTCAGCATTGGTGGGTTGGGGGCAGGTGCCCTCCCTCATACGTCTGCTGTGGCGAGTGTATCACGTGCAGTTCAGTGAGTATAGTGCAGCCAGTTGCGGGCTAGTAGGCCTGAAAATGCCAGTCCAACCCCTGCATTAGGGAGAAGATGCCTTAGCTCTGTCCGCAACAAAGTGTGAGCCATCTAATTATCATCCGCCTGCCTCAGTCATGTCTAAAACGTGCTTTAAAATTGAAAAGTGTTATTTTTTTCTACTTTGGCCAGGTGTGCCATGATACCGGCCTAGTAAAGTTACGTTTCAAGAAGTCTGCTGTCTTCGTACCATCTCAGCCACGACATCCCAGCACTGAGCTGTTAATTACGGTGCAAATTATAACTATTTTATCTATCTCTGCCTTCCGGTTTATATAGTTTGTACGGTTGAAAAAAGACACATGTCCATCAAGAAAAGACACATGTTGTTTGAATGTACTTTATTTTATTTTACTGATTTATTATATTGTTTGTGTTACTACAAAACAACACTTCTGTTGCTCTTTCTCTTTTTTTGCCTTTTATTTTTTTCTGATTCTTCTGTATCTGTAAAATCGTGTACTTTACAGGGGGAATTCTGCACTCTAGAAAACTTCTTGTTTAGTTGTTACTAAGTTTTACACAATTCAACTAGGTACATTTTTCATTTCTCTCACTAACCTGCATATCACCACCATTCATTGGGAAAGTATCCTATGAATCACATCAGTTTACTCGTGTGTTTATTGGAGATTCATACAAAACAGCCTTGGACAAGTAACAATCATTACAATTCACATCTTGCTACTTTTGTGTATCAGTAACAAATAATATGCAGCAACTCCCTATTTTGTGGCACATTTTTGGGATGTGTAGGTTAAACATATGAAATATTGCTCCTTATGTATAATGCAAGAATTCTAGTTAATATTAGCAGTTGTTTCGACATGAAAAATGAAAATTTTTAAATGTTTTTTGCAGACAGATGGCAGAGTGTGAAAGTCATGATATCACAGCTGTTAATTATGGCTGTCACTGGACACGCTATCAATTCATTATCTATCTTGGGATTTGCTTGGATGATGCTTTCCATGGCACTTCACCTGCGGTAAAATCACTTTGAGCCTTAGATATGCGGAAATCCCAGAAGTAACATGCTCATTGTACAGGCTGGTGGGATTTAGACAATGGGCATCTTACTCAAGAAAGAAAACTGTTGTAACTTCACATAAAAGCTGTCAGCCTGTCTGGTCCCCGGAGTGTCTTCTGACATAGCATCACTGACATAGGAGATGAAAGGGTAAAAACGTTACTAGAAACATGGTGTTGTATTTCAAACATCTTCCATATCATAGTCAGATCATTTGTGAGCTATTATTGTATCCTGTAAAGATTTTCAGCTCAGCATCTTACGCAAGTCCACTTCATGGTCGCAACAAGATGAGGACAGTAATTTATAAACTCATAACAATGATGTCAGCCTTGGTTAAAATGAGAAAAAAACAACAAAATGTCTACAGAACAGTCCACTATATAATAGATTTGGGTTCACGCAGGCTCTTTCCATAGACTAAGCACTTTATTGGTTTATTATCTGGCTTCATTATATTTTGGTACATTGTTACAGCATCTTCTGGAATCCAAGACTATTCCGATTGACTTAAGTGGGAAAACATGCAAAATGCTAACCCATTGTGTTTTTACATGCAGTAGTGCTTACATTCTTCAATAGGAGAACTCCCCCCACACACATTATATTTGATTGCATAAAAAATGACACTTGAATAGAGTTGTGTTGCTGTTTCTTGCATTGTGGGTGTCCAGGACCCACACTGTGCAGAGAAACTGCCAAACGGGCTTCTGCCCCTTTATTTTCAAGATTGGCGCAAGTTCGGATTTCCACTGATTAGGAAGTGATGGCATATCCTAGTGATATGCCATCACTTCTTAAGGTAGGAATACACCTTTAATGGTCTGTAGTAAAAAGCTCCACAAAGGGTGTGCAGCATGGGAGAAGTCCTGGACACAAGAGTGAGAGGATGTAATGAGGAACGGTGATAGCTGTAGATTATTGGTCAATTGAAGAGCACAAATGGGTTGGTAGACATAGACGACAGGTAACCAGTGTAATGATCGAGAGCATAGGTGTTAATCAACCTGACTGCTGTGTACCTGATGGATTGAAATAGGGACAGATTATATAGCGGAATACTAATTGTTAATGATTTATAGTAATCAAGGCAAGAAATGACTAGGACCTGGATTATTGTTTTAGCATTGTCAATTGTGAAGTCAGATGTTCTTTTGGAGAGGTTGATGTGTCATTCACAGGATTTGGCTAAGACCTGATCATGAGAAAAAATGGACAGATCAGAGTAAAATTGCTGGTTGATATTAGTACCACTCATCTACTTCACAAATCTGGTAAACACTAAGGATTACTGATATATGAACTTGAATAGGATCTTCTTCCTGCCATATTGGGTTATCTTTGAGTCTGAATCTATACTACATCACAATCTAAAGTCCACCTGTTGTAACTTCATCTGATTGGACATTATTTGGAAAGACACACCCCTGTCTATATAAGGTCTCACAGCTGACAATGCATATCAGAGCTAAAACCAAGCCATGAGGAGGAAAGAACTGCATGTAGAGCTCAGAGACAGGATTGTGTGGAGGCAAAAAGTAACCAGAGTATTCTTCAGAGACATAAAAACGTAGTTTTAAAAATACCATGATTCAACAGATGAATAAAATAATAACAATTGCATATTTAAATACATAATGATATGAATTAAATATTCTGTCCACTTAAACATCTGTAAAAACTGAATGTATTACGATATATGGTGTGTTTTTCCCGCATCCCTTTGTGCAATTTTAAATGTGAAGTACAACTTCCTTATACCGGGCTTTTCCGTTTTTTTTCACTACAAATGCAAGCACGTTGCACGTGCAAACAGTGTTACAGACCTGACGAAGGGATCGGTTCGGTCCAGAAATGCATTGTCGTTCCAATAAAGAGTACTTTTGCAAAATACCACCAACCTCTTTCCCGACATCTCTTTCCCCCTCGCCGTGTTTGTTTTCTCTACCAATCGACGTGTCATTTCTTTTTATGTAATGCGAGCATAAAAACATTTGTACATTTTACAAGCAATATGGTTCTATACACAACACCAGAACCAAGCTCAGTACATATATACAGCCCCAGAAGCAAGCTCACTACATATATACAACACCAGCACAAATACAGCTCAATTTAGTGCAACCCCTGCCGTATAGGTGTGTACGGCGTAAAACTACAGCTCCCAGCATGGCCCAAACAATGATAAGGATATGCTTGGAGATGCCGTTTCACAAAAAATAAATCCTATCATAATCATATCACCCATCATCTCGCTGCAGATCATACAGTAACTACAGTACTGATTAGAGGCAGAATAAACATTTACATTAAGTGACTCACCGGTGACGTCTCAGATTCTAGTTCTTTTTCTCCATCCGGTCCAGACCTCTATGGTGGCTTCTCCCGGTCACAGCCCATTTCTGCAGTTTGCTGCTCAGATGTCTTCAGCTTCTCACTTTTCCAACATTTCTGCACCTATAAATAAATATAAAGTTATCATTATACCACACACTACGCCCCTAAATATAATAGCGCCATACACTGCACCTCTAATTATAATAGAACCATATACTGGGTCCCTCACAGACACACTGTGCCCCCTGTAGATAGTGCCTGCCATAGAGCCCTCTGTAGATAGTGCCTGACATAGAGCCCCTGTAGATAGTGCCCCCATATAGACCACCCCTGTATATAGTGTCCCACAAATAACTCCCCCTATAGTGCTCTACAGATAGCCCACCCCTGTATATAGCCCCCTGTAGATATAGCCCACCCCTGTATATAGTGCTCCACATATAGTCCACCCCTGTATATAGTGTTTCACAGATAGCCCACCCCTGTATATAGCCCCATTGTACATATAGTCCACCCCTGTATATAGTGCTCCACTAGATAGTCCACCCCTGTATATAGTGCTCCACAGATAGCCCACCCCTGTATATACTATATACAAGGGTGGGCTATCTGTGGAGCACTATATACAGGGGTCGACTATATGTACAAGGGGGCTATATACAGGGGTTGGCTTTCTGTGGAGCACTGTAGGGGGAGCTATTTGTGGGATACTATATACAGGGGTGGGCTATATCTACAGGGGGACTATATACTGGGGTGGGCTATATCTACAGGGGGACTATATCTACAGGGGGACTATCTACAGGGGTGGGCTATCTACAGGGGGACCATATCTACAGGGGGACCATATCTACAGGGGGACCATATCTACAGGGCTTGGCTATACACAGGGCTGGGCTATACACAGGGCTGGGCTATACACAGGGGGACTATATCTACAGGCGTGGGCTATATCTACAGGGGGACCATATCTACAGGGCTGGGCTATACACAGGGCTGGGCTATACACAGGGGGACTATATCTACAGGGGTGGGCTATATCTACAGGGGTGGGCTATATCTACAGGGGTGGGTTATATCTACAGGGCTGGGCTATATCTACAGGGCTGGGCTATATCTACAGGGCTGGGCTATATCTACAGGGGTGGGCTATATCTACAGCGGTGGGCTATATCTACAGGAGTGGGCTATATCTACAGGGGTGGGCTATATCTATAGGGGTGGGCTATATCTACAGGGCTGGGCTATATCTACAGGGGTGGCTATATACAAGGGGGCTATATACTATATAGCCCCCTCTGTAGATATAGCCCACCCCTGTATATGGTGCTCCATAGATAGCCCACCCCAGTATATAGCCCCCCTGTAGATATAGTCCCCTGTATATAGCCCACCCCCTGTAGATATAGTCCACCTGTATATACCCCACCCCCTGTAGATATGGTCCCACTGTGGATAGCCCACCCCAGTATATAGCCCCCTGTAGATATAGTCCCCCTGTATATAGCCCACCCCCTGTAGATATAGTCCACCTGTATATACCCCACCCCCTGTAGATATGGTCCCCCTGTAGATAGCCCACCCCAGTATATAGCCCCCCTGTAGATATAGTCCCCCTGTATATAGCCCACCCCCTGTAGATATAGCCCCCCTGTAGATATAGTCCCCGTGTAGATACAGCCACACTTTTATTACAGTTAAAAAAACAAAAAACTATTCAAACTCACCTTATTCCCGCTCCCACGCCGTCCGGCAGCCATGGAGACCTGCTCTCTTCTGCGCAGGTCTCCAGGGGGTTGAACACAGCATCTATGAAAGGCGCTGATTGGCTGGGCAGGATGACTTTCCCTGTCAGTCAGTCAGCGCCTTTCATCGACGGAAGCGTCACTGGTACAAAAGGTACCAGTGCCTTAATTCGCAGTCGCATGATTGCTTCTAATTGTACCTGTGTCCTTGCGACACAGGTACAATTATAGTGCAGGAGGAGGGGGCGCTGGCGCCCCCCTCTGAGCTGCGCCCGGGGCACGTGCCCCGCCTGCCCCCCCCTAGCTACGCCCCTGCCTATAGTGAGGCATGGTGGTGGCAGAATCATGCTGTGGGGGATTCAGCGGCTGGGACAGGGAGACTGGTCAGGGTTGAGGGAAAGATGAATGGAGCAAAGTACAGAGAAATTCTTAAAGAAAACCTGATCAGAGTGCCCTGGACCTCAGACTGAGCTGAAGGTTCATCTTCCAACAAGACAATGACCCTAAGTACACAGCCAAGACAACACAGGAGTGGTTTAGGGAAAGCTCTGTGAATGGCCTTGAGTGGCCAAGCCATAGCCCTGACTTGAAACCAATCAAACATCTCTGGGGAGACCTGAAAATAGCTGTCCACCAACGGTCACCATCCAACTTGACAGAGCTTGAGAGGATCTGCAGAGAAGAATGACAGAAAATCCCCAAATCCAGGAAGACTGGAGGCTCTTATCACTGCCAAAGGTGCTTCAACTACGGTAAGTACTAAGTAAAGGGTCTGAATACTTATGTCAATGCAATATTTTAGTTTTTCCTTTTCAATAAATTAGCAAAGATTACTAACATTCTGTTTCACTTTGTCATTATGAGTATTGAGTGCAGAATGATGGGGAAAACTTATATATTTTTTTTTATTATAGCACAACATAACAAAATGTGAAAAAATGTAAAGGGATTGAAGACTTTCCGAATGCATTGTACATATGGTATCTTATCCAACTGGGATTAATGTGGGTGGTTGCGTAACCAGTGTTTTTGACACATACTAATCCTATATTAGTATTTATATCTAAAATTGTATCTGTGAACCATCACTGTGAATGTTTAGCAAATAAATCAACCTTTTCTGTGGGTTTTGAGTAGATTTCAACCCATTTTCTGTGTTTTGTATACCGAATATAACTTTCTATTAATAAGTTAGTTCAGTGCTTTTTTTTCTGTTTACTATACTGAAATGTGTGGAAGTAAGTTGTCCAGTAACAAACACTATAAGATATTTAGCATTCACCCATGTGCCTCTAGGCTGTAATACAGGTCGTTTTTTCCAAAATTTGTCAGATGCTTATTAAAGTTTCTTCATATTGTTGTTTTTGTTGTATCATCATAATATTGCATTAAAAAAGTGAGTCACACCTTCCTTCAGATACGAGGCATAAAGTCCACTTTTTTGTAAAGATGAATTAAAGTGACTCTAAATTTGCAACAGAAGATAAATAAGATACTAGCTGCATTTACCTCTTTTTAGGCTCCTTCGTTTATATCCTCCTCTTGCTCTGTTCACACTAGAATCATGGCTTCTGTTTACAACAGAGCCATGATAGCTATAGCAGATCCATTTCCATGGACCCCATGGACTTTAATAAGTGCAATTGGGATTTGACGGCAAAAATAGTATTGAAAACTGCTGTAATTTTACCTGAAAGCCCAATGGCAAGCATAATCGACCCCATTAACACTAATCTGAACATAGCCTTATTTAATCATATTTTGTAAAGCAGGGGGGAACCGCCCCCCCCCCCACAAAAAACAAACAAAAATACAAGTCTTCTACATGTGTCCCAAGAGTCCTTCACTTTCTATCTTCCTCCTTCTTCATTTTTTAATGCTAGAGAACACTACATAATGAGTGGGCATCGCTTGGGCTACATTGTCTAAGGCTGGGAGGCAGCTGCTAAAGAAACGGTCCACCACATCTCTACTGCTATGCAGGCAAAATAAGCTATGTCCCATTTAGCTTCAGCTTTGATAATGTTACAGATGAAGAAACATCTGGGTTTATTAGGGAATTATTTCACTTGTTATTTCTGCCAAATTTGACAATCCGCTAATCTCTCTCCCTGATCACCTGGTGGCATCTGGAGAACATTGCAAGTATATAATTTTCTATCTTGGCTGTAGTGAATATTGCTCCATGCATCAACTTCCTGCCAAACTCATGAAAACTGTTAGAAGTAGTGTAACAGTGGGCAGGAACAACACAGCCGGAGACCTTAAAATCTCATGAAACTAGATAGGAGGGGAATTTCTGACTCCAATACACTACAGCAGGCATTGCAGTTGAGCTGAAGTTACTAATCACATAATGGATCATTCCTAAAATTCAGCCAATAAAAAAAAATTACTAAGTATTACCAAATGATATACATTTATATATAATTTTTAGAACCTTTTTTTTTTTAATTAAATCAATGTTTTACTGTATGTCATTCTAAAACATTTTTTAATTGACTTTTATTTAAAATATTATTTTGTTTTTCCGAAACAGCTTCTATATATCCTCTCTACATAGAAGTTGTATAACTTGCTATACAATGCGTTAGTGAAGTAAACTGACGGCTCGGCTGACACACAGGATCGACATAATTACAATCACATCTAAGTTCATTAACTTGGATGTGATTGATATTATTGTGAAACTGTGTGTTAGAGACACACTGGACCCGCTCTCAGCTGAATCTGCTCATAGTGAAAGACAGAGGATACATAGAAGATGTATAGTTAAAAACAAAACAAATGGCATTTTAAAAAGTGTTTAGAATCACCTAAAACATTGATTTAATAGGGAAAAAAAGAAGCTTTCATAGGTGTACATAGCCTTTGAAAATTATATATACATTTATATTCTTTGGTAATACTACAGATTCAATTCCAAATGACAGCTTTTATAATGCTTATTCTTTAAGTACTTATTTTTTTGTTCTACAGAAGTTGTTTGGATGAAGAGATCACAGAAATGTTGACTGTTCCCTGCTAATATCGTAATGATACAGGATTCAGCACTTGCCATTAGAACAAAAAGTTGCAATCGACTGAATGTCAGATATGACATGTGCATTGTCATGTCACAGACATCATTTGATTTCAAAGTTGTTACTCAAGACAAAAGTCAACAGCCTGCAAACGGAAATTCTCTTTCTGGCAAAATGATAGTTTTTGTTTGTATTTGCATGGTTTCAATTGATTTATTTTTATTTTTTTGCTTTCAAAAAGTTTTCTGTAACAAAACAAAAGCTGGTTGTAGATTATTTCTCACGAGTATGTTGTTTATTTCTCTTTATTTCACACTTGTGTTATTTAGTACTTGTGTTATTTAGGTAACCTTGGAAGCTGCACATAGTGTGGATGTACTTTTAAAACACCATTTTCTATATTTGTATAACTACAGCTGTAAGTTAGTTACGAGTGTCCATTTTGTTGTGAGGATTTATGAAAATGAAGTATAACTTACTGTATGTATGTGAAGTGTGATAAATGTAATCAGTAATTATCTTACTTCACTTGAAGAGCTACAAAACTAGTTAAAAATGCAGCAAATACATGGAATGTTTAAAAAAAAAAAACAAAAAAACGTTTAGACCCAGTTACAGAATAATTAGGTCATAGAAACATGTCACAGACACGTAAGAAGTTCTCATCAGTGGGGCGGGACCATCGAGACCGCAACTCATTCTAGAACG
This sequence comes from Rhinoderma darwinii, assembly GCF_050947455.1. Classification (NCBI taxonomy): domain Eukaryota; kingdom Metazoa; phylum Chordata; class Amphibia; order Anura; family Rhinodermatidae; genus Rhinoderma; species Rhinoderma darwinii. Next base: position 280,997,528 of record NC_134689.1, on the reverse strand, counting down.
AATGATCTGCAATGTATTTATCTCTCAGCTTCAATTGGCAGCAGTGAAAAGAGACTATAGCCCGGCATTACAGTCTATAGAACATATTCTTCTTACCCAAATGAAGCCGAATATAAGTGGCATAACTACTGCGATAGCAGCCATAATGGTTGCTACAGGGCCCGCTGCTCGACATGCCCCCCCATATGCCCGTTGGTGCCGCTAGCAGCCGTTATGGCTGCTACAGCGGGAGTGCCGCTACTACGGGGCCCGCGCCGCCGAGCCTCTAACATGTATGTGCTGGGCGACACAGGCCTTCTCATGCCCGTAAGCGTTGCTAGCACCAGAGGGGGCCCCGGTGCTAGCGACAGCCACCCTGTCTTGTAGTAATTGTACCTTCGTCTATAGCAGGCAGATACAAATACATGCATTAGCCTTACAATGACGCTGAATGGCGGGGCAAAATGACTTGCCCCACCAGTCAGCGCTTTTCAATGACGCTAGCGAAAAGATGACGTCATCGCGCCGCTTTCGTGCTTGAAAGGAGCTGATTGATGGGGCTTGTTATTCTGCCCTGCCAATCAGCGCCTTTGAACGACGTGTCGTTCAGCTTCAGCAGACCTGCTCAGAAGAGAGCAGATCTGCATTGCCATCGAACGGTGCGGGATGTGGGGCACTGTATACAGGGGGAGTCTATATGTGGGGATGTGGGGGATGTGGGGCACTATATATAGGGGGTCTATATGTGGGGCACTATCTACAGGGGGGTCTATATGTGGGGAAGTGGGCCACTATATACAGGGGGGTCTATATGTGGGGATGTGGGCAACTATGTACAAGGGGGGTCTATATGTGGGGATGTGGGCCACTATATACAGAGGGGTCTATATGTGTTCCACTAGATACAAGGGGGCTATATGTGGGGATGTGGGCCACTATCTATGGGGGGGTCTATATGTGGGGATGTGGGCCACTATATACAGGGGGTCTATATGTGGGGATGTGGGACACTATTTACAGAGGGGGTCTATATGTGGGGATGTGGGCCACTATATACAGGGGGGTCTATATGTGGGGATGTGGGCCACTATATACAGGGGGGTCTATATGTGGGGATGTGGGACACTAAATACAGGAGGGGTCTATATGTGGGGATGTGGGGCACTATCTACAAGGTGGTCTATATGTGGGGCACTATATACAAGGGGAGCTATATGTGAGACACTATATACAGTGGTGGACTATATGTAGAGCACCATCTACAGGGGAGCTATTTTTAGGGCACTTTCTATAGGGGTAGGCTATTTGTGGGACACTATATACAAGGGCGGGTTACCTGTGGGTCACTAGCTACAGGGGGCTATATGTAGGGCACTGTCTACAGGGGTGGGCTATATGTGGGACACTATATACAGGGGGAGTTATATGTGAAACACTATCTACAGCGGTGGGTTATACGTGGAGCACTATTTATAGGGGAAGCTATATGTAGGGCAGCACGGTGGCTCAGTGGATAGCAATATTGCCTTGCAGATCTGGAGTCCAAATGTGGGCACTATCTACAGAGGGCTGTATGTGGGACACTATTAACAGGGACTTCTATGTAGGGCACTATCTACAGAGGCTCTATGCGGGTCACTATCTACAGGGGGCTATGGGGGCACTATCTACAGGGGGCACGGTGTGTGTGGGACACAGTGTATGGTACTATTATAATCAGGGACCCAGTGTATGCCGCTATTATAGTTAGAGCTGCAGTGTATGGTGCTTTATTATATTTTGAGGTGTTGAGAATTTGAACTTAGTTTATAGGTGCAGAAATGTTTTAAAAGTGAGAAGCTGAGGACATCTGAGCGGAAAACTGCAGAAATGGGTCGTGGCCGGGAGAAATCTATCATAGATGTCTGGACCAGAGGGAGAAGAAAATAATTAGAATCTGAGACGTCACCGGTGAGTCACTTAATGTAAATGTTTATTCTGCCTCTAATAAGTACTGTAGTCACTGTATGATCTGCAGTGAGATGATGGTGGTATGTTTTTTTTTTTTGTGAAACAGCATCTCCCAGCCTATCCTTACTATTGTTCGGGCCATGCTGGGAGCAGTAGTTTTACGCCGTAAAAAGCATATATGGAAGGGGTTGCACTAAATTGAGCTGTATTTGTTCTGGTGTTGTATATATGTACTGAGCTTGGTTCTGGTGTTGTATATATGTACTGATCTTGGTTCTGATGCTGTATTTAAGTACTGAGCTTTGTTCTGGTGCTGTATATACATATGAGATTGGTTTTGGTGCTGTATATATGTACAGAGCTTGGTTCTGGGGATGTATATATGTACTGAGTTTAGTTCTGGTATTGTATATATGTACTGAGCTTGGTTCTAGTGCTGTATTTATGTACTGAGGTTTGTTCTGGTGATGTATTTATGTACTGAGCTTGGTTCTGGTGCCGTATATATGTCAGAGCTTAGTTCTAGTGCTGTATTTATGTACTGAGCTTGGTCGTGGTACTGTATATATGTCAAAGCTTGGTTCTGGATCTGTGATTATATAGGATATATTTATAATAACAAAATTGCAGGGCAGATGGAATTGTTCTCAATTCATTTTATATTTCATGGGAACCTGTCTGGTAGTTTTAACCCCTTGAACCGCCACCATGCGGTAATACATGACCTGACAATATTTCCAAACATTCCCTTGTATGTTTTTTTCAGATGCAGCAAAATCTTTAAAATCCATTTTTAAAATGGCGCACACTATATGCTTATTACTAATTAAAGGGTCATGGGGCGGTGCCGCTATCCTGAAGAGTCACATAGTCCTGCTTCCAAACCCACCTTTCCATGTTTGATTGACATCTCCCTGGCTGATACAACTTTCTTGGATGCGCCATTGCCTTGTGGCACTATACGCAAGGGGGGGCTGTGTGGCACTATTCACAAGGGGGGCTGTGTGGCACTATACACAAGGGGGAGCAGTGTGGCACTATACACAAGGGGGAGCTGTGTGGCACTATACACATGGGGGAACTGTATGCCACTATTTACAAGGGGGAGGGCTGTGGCTCTACCTACAGGGGTCTATGTGTGGCACTATCTACTAAGGGGGGGCTGTGCTGCACTATCTACTAAGGGGGGCTGTATGGCACTATACACAAGGGAGGGGGGCTGTGTGGCACTTTATACAGTGGGAGCTGTATAGTGCTATATACAGTGGGGGCTTTATGGCGATAACTACAGGGGGCTGTTTGGATGCTATCTACAAATGGGGTGTGACACTGTCTATAGGCGGGGCTATATAGTACTGTCTACAGGGGGGCTGTATGGCACATTCTACAGGGGGCACTATTTATAAGGCGGGCTGCTTGCGGCACCTGGGGGGGCCCCGGTCAAGAGTTTGCTATGGGGCTCAGTCTTTCCTAGTTATGCCCCTGCCGAACATGTATGGCTCTGTGCAGAGCACCCGCTTCTCGCTATCGATGGGGGTTTCAGCTGAAGACTTAGGACATGCCTATATGTTATGTCAGACATTCTCAATAACTCGAGGTACACTTTAAAAGCTCAGTATATTAAAATACTAGCACATGTAAAAATATATATTTTTTTGTGAGGAGTTTTCTTGGGTTGTGTTTTCCACCCTATTTAACCCGTTAGTGACCGGCCCATCGTGTTTCTACGTCGGTCACTAACGGACCTTATTCCGATGCCATAGACTTTTTACGTTGCGGCATCGGAATAAGTTTACAGAGCAGGGAGCTGTCAGATCTCCCTGCTCTCAGCTGCTAGAGGCAGCTGAGGGCTGGGAGCGTCCCTGCTCTGCCGTGTGAGATCGATATTAGAATCGATCTCACACGTTTAACCCCTCAGATGCGGTGCTCAATAGCGAGCACCGCATCTGAGTGGTTTTGGAGAGAGGGAGGAAGCTCCCTCTCTCCCCCACCGACACCCGGCGATACGATCGCCGAGTGTCTGTGTCTCTAATGGCAGCCGGGGGTCTAATAAAGGCCCCCAGGCTGCCTGGAGTGAATGCCTGCTAGATCATGCCGCAGGCATGACCTAACAGATGCCTGTCCGTGTTAAACGGACAGGCAGTAATACACTGCAATACAAAAGTATTGCAGTGTATTATAAATGCGATTGCAGAATCGCATATTATAGTCCCCTAATGGGACTAGTAAAAAAGTGAAAAAAAGTTTAATAAAGTTAATTAAAAAAAAAAATTTGAAAAAAATGAAAAACCCAGCTTTTCCCCTTACAAAATGCTTTACTATTAAAAAAACTAAATAAAGTTAAAAAGTTACACATATTTGGTATTGCCGCTTCCGTAACGACCCCGACTATAAATCTATTACATTATTTAACCCACACGGTGAACGCCGTAAAAAAAATAATAAAAAACTATGGAAAAATTGCTGTTTTCTGTGAATACTGACTTTAAAAAAATGTAATAAAAGTGATCAAAAAGTCGCATCTACTCCAAAATGGTACCAATAAAAACTACAAGTCGTCCCGCAAAAAAAAAGCCCTCATACAACCGCATCGGCGAAAAAATAAAAACGTTACGGCTCTTCAAATATGGAGACACAAAAACAAATAATTTTGAAAAAAAAGCGGTTTTACTGTGTAAAAGTAGTAAAACATACAAAAACTATACAAATTTGGTATCGTTGCAATCGTAACAACCCGCTGAATAAAGTTATTGTGTTATTTATACGACACGGTAAATGGCGTAGATTTAGGACGCAAAAAAGAGTGGCAAAATTTCTGATTTTTTTCTATTCCCCCCCAAAAAAAAGTTAATAAAAGTTAATCAATAAATAATATGTACCTCAAAATGGTGCTAATAAAAAATACAACTTGTTCCGCAAAAAACAAGACCTTATACAGCTATGTCGACGCAAAAATAAGAAGGTTATAGCTCTTGGAATGCGACGATTGAAAAACGTAAAAAATAGCTTGGACATTAAGGTCCAAAATAGGCTGGTCATTAAGGGGTTAATAATAATAATAATAATAATAATAATAATAAAAAAACAACACATGGAAGAATACATTGAATGGCAATTGAAAATCTGCCGGGTGTCTATAGCTTCTGATAGATGTGGCCACATTTACCTTTGTGATGCCTGAGCATGGTAAATTGTTAGCATCGGATTATTCAAGACGCTGTCCAGGCGCGTAACAGATGAACAATTTCTTGGTTGTTTTACTTTAGGTTTTTTTGTTACAAAATCTTGACATAAGGCAAGATAGACTTATAGATTCATGTGGTCAACACAAAATTCTGACCCTACCATCCTTGTGATGTACAGATGTGTTCTTCCTTATCTTATCTTAAACTTGGTTAAGTACTCCAATTTATCATGAAACAAATTCAAAACAATATTGCAACTTGCAAAACCCTTGACAGGCTGCAATTCACATCACTGTGTGGCCACACATAGACAACATGTAGCATAGACATACCATGAAAGAGTATCGGAAAATCATGTTTTTTTTTCAAAGTTGGTTATCTCGCTGCACACATCTCAGGATATGTTGAGATAAGATAAAATGTAAGGAATGACACATCAGTAGCATAGATATTCTTTAGGCCAGCTGAGTTTTTTGCAGTCTTTAATTTTTAGTGAGCCTGACTGCATTGTAGCCTAATTTTTCTGCTCGTAACTGACAGGAGTGGAGCCCCATGTGGTCTTCTGCTTCTGTAGACGATCCACGTCAAGGTTTGACATGCTGATAACGTGTAGGTACCTCTGACGTTTTCATTAAGCAGGTATTTTCACCCTTAAAACTGGCACACAATGAATGTTAGTTTTCCCAGTCTATAAACTGTAAAGACTGTTGTGTGTGAAAATCTCAGGAGATCAGCAGTACCTGAAACTCTCAAACCAGTCTGTCTGGCACCAATAGTCATTCCACGGTCAAAGTCACACAGATCACATTCTTCCCTATTTTAGTGTTTTCGTCTCAACAACAGTTAAACACTTGACTATATCTGCATACTATAATAATTTGTTATTTTCTTTAACCCCTTGGCGACATGTCACGTACTATTACGTTGCTGTCGACAAGGTCTTAAGGCAAAACAACATAACTGTACGTTGTGTTGCTGGTGCGGGATCAGAATCTGAGACCGCACCTTTGCCAGCAGCTGTCAGCTGTATATTACAGCTGACACCCTGATGCATGGCCAGGACTGGAGCTAGCCAGAACAGAGGCCTAGAAATGGTCTCCTGTCTGCCAAGTACGGAAGTCTGTTAGGTCCTGCTCAGAGGCGAGGCCTAAAAGGCTTCCGTCCCCAGAAAGAAGATGGCGCAGGCTCAGAACCTGAGCCTGCGACATCAGCCGCCGGTGTCAGCCATATGTTACAGCAGACACCCTGCAGTAACGGCAGGTAATGGAGCTAGTGGCAATCCCTGCCATTAAACCCTTAGATGCTGTGATCAAAAGCAATCGTGTCATTTTAGTGGTTTGAAGCCGATCGGCATCGCTGCGATGTGATCGCAGGGTCTCCAGTCATTGCTATGGCAACCGGAGGCCTAACAATGGCTTCCAGATTTGCCACATATAGAAGCACATTAGGCCCCGCCCAGAGGTGGGGCCAAATAGGCTTGCTGTCAATGAATAACTGAAAGCTATAATGCATTGACTACATAGGTTAGAGTAAAGATCAGAAGTGCAGGCCTTCAAGTCCCCTAGTGGGACAAAACAAAATTATTATATTACATATAATAACATATTTGATATCACCGCCTCCGTAACGACCCAAACTGTAAAACTATAATCTTATTTTTCCCGCCACCGCAAAAAAAACCAAAAAAAAACCAATGCCGGAATCGCTATTTTTTGTCCACCCCCCCTCCCAAAACATAGAATAAAAAGTGATCAAAAAGTTGCATGCACCCCAGAATAGTACCAATAAAAACTACAACCCATCCCGTAAAAAACAAGCCCATACACAGCTTTTTGATGAAAAATAAAAAAAGTTATGGATCTCACAATATAATGATACAAAAAATAAATTATATTTAAAAAAAAGAGATTTTAGTGTGCAAACACTGCAAACTATAAAGAAAAATATACATATGGTATCACTGTAATCGGTTTGACCCGCAGAATAAAGTAAAATTATATTTATAGCCCATGGTGAACACTGTAAAAGAAAAATAATTAAATAAGTTGTCAGAATTGCTGGTTTTTCGTCACCTTGCTTGCCAAAATATTGAATAAAAAGTGATCAAAAAATCGCATGTACCCCAACATGTTACCAATAAAAACGACAGATTGTCCAGCAACAAATAAGCCCTCACACAACACTGGTGGAGAAAAAATAAAAAAGTTCTGGCTCGCAGATGATGGCGACATAGTGTTCCAAAAGCGGATAAGATTGGGCACCATTTATCAGTGCGACACTGAACACATATCTATGAATTGTTAATTATCTAACCCATTATTATACCCTCTTATTATGTCTTGATGTACTCTGCCCATTTTGTATATGCCCCCACATTATAAACTGAAATACCAGTAATACTCCAAACAGAAATACCACCATGCAAAATCCCGCTTAACATTTTATGAGGTATTTGTCTTCAGTGGCACAAACTGGGCACAACATATTGTGCACTAAAATGGCATAGCAGTGGATAATTGACATTTTTACTTTGCACCATCCGCTACGCATTCATTTCTAATGAAAAAAACACGTGGGGTCAAAATGACCACTACACCTCTTAATATGCCCTACTGGGTGTAGTTTCCAAAATATGGGTCACTACTTGGGGGTTTGTTTTACTATTAGACCTCAGAGCCCTGCAATTGTGGGCCAATGATGTGAAAATCAGCTAAATAGGCCTCAGATGCACATAGTGCTCCTCAATTCTGAGTCATTTGTCCAGGCAGATGATAAATGCATTGAGGGTGTAGTTTCTAAAATGGGTCACTTCTTGAGGGCTTCTCCCACTGTTCTCTGGTACGTCAGGGTTTTTCAAATGCAACATGTCGCCCAAAAATCATATCAGCAAGATCTGCATGCCAAATAGCGCTCCTGCATTTCCGAGCACTGCTGTGTGTCCAAACAGCAGTTTATGACCACATCTGGGGTATTGCTTTACAAATGTTGGGGTGCTTTTTCTCCTTTATCCTTTGTGGAAATGAGAAAATGCAACATTTTAGTGTAAACATTTTTGATATTCATTTTCACGGCCTAATTCCACTAAATTGAGCAAAAACCTGTGGGGTCTATATGCTCATTATACCCCTCGATTAATTCCTTGAGGACTTTAGCGTTCCAAATGGGGTCGCTTTTGAGGAGATTCCACTGTTTTGGTCCATCAGGAGCTTTGCAAATGTGACATGACACCTAAAAACTATTCCAGCAAAACTTGAGTTTCAAAAGCCAAATGGCGCTCCTTCTCTCCTGAGCCCTGCCGTGTGTCCAAACAGCAGTTTATTACCACATATGGGGTATTGCCGTAATCAGGAGAAATTGATTTTCAAATGTTGGGGTGCATTTTCTCCTTTATTCCTTGTAAAAATTGAAAATGTTGACGTTTTATCAGAAAAAAACGTAATTTTCAATTTCACAACATAATAACACTAAATTCTGCAAAAAAAACAGTGGGGTCAAAATGCTCACTATACCCCTCAATAAATTCCTTCAGGGGTGTAGTTTCCCAAATGGGGTCACTTTGGGGGGTTTTCACTGATTTGGTCCCACAGGGGCTTTGCAAATGTGACATGACGCCCCAAACCAATCCAGCAAAATTTGAGATCCAAAAGCCAAATAATGCTCCTTCCCTTCTAAGCCCTGCCGTGGGTACGAACACCAATTTATGTCCACATATGGGGCTTTTTCTCCTTTAGCCCTTGTGAAAATGAAAAAAATCTAAGCTAAAACTACATTTTATGGGAAAAAAATTTAGATTTTAATTTTCATGGCCTATTTCCAATGAATTCTGCAAAAAATCTGAGGGGTCAAAATGCTCACTATACCCCTAGATAAATTCCAAATGGGGGTCACTTTTGGGGGTTTTCACAGTTTGTGTCCCTCAGGGGCTTTGCAAATGCAACATGGCACTGAAAACCATTCCGGCAAAATTTGAACTCCAAAAGCCAAAAAGTGCTTCTTCCTTCTGTGTTCAAACATAAGTTTATTACCACATATGGGGTACTTTCGTAATCGGGATAAATTGCTTTACAAATAATGGAGAGTTTTTTATCCTTTATTCCTTGTAAAAATGAAAACATTGTATGTTTTAATGAAAAAAAAATTTAGATTTTAATTTTTATGGCTTAATTCAAACAAATGTAGCAAAAAAATTGTGGGATCAAAATGCTCACTATACCCCTAGATTAATTCCTTGGGGTGTAGCTTCCAAAATGGTGTCTTTTTGATATGTTATGGCACCACAAGACCTTTTCAAACCAGACATAGTGCCTAAAATATTTTCTTAATAGAAAGGAAGCCTGAAAATCCACTAGGTGCTTCTTTGCTTCTGGGGCCGGTGTTTCAGTCCATTACCACACTAGGGCCACATGTGGGATATTTCTAAAAACTGAGAATCTGGGCAATAAATATTGAGACACATTTCTCTGGTAAAACCTTTTGTGTTAATAGAGAAAATTTATTACAAATGAATTTCGGTAAAAAATAATGAAATTTGTAAATTTCACATCCACTTTGCTTTAATTCCTGTGAAACGCCTAAAGGATTAATACACTTTCTGAATGCTGTTTTGAATACTTTGGGGGTGTAGGTTTTAAAAAGGAGTGATTTATGGGGACTTTCTAATATATAAGGCCCTCAAAGCCACTTCAGAACTGAACTAGTCCCTGAACAAATAACCTCTTGAAATTTTCTTGAAATGTCAGAAATTGTTGCTAAAGTTCTAAGCCTTGTAACGTCCTAGAAAAAGAAAAAGACATTAAACAAATTATTCAAACATAAAGTAGACATATGGAAAATATTAACTAGTAACTATTTTGAGAATATTACATAGTTACATAGTTATAGTTACATAGTTAGTACGGCTGAAAAAAGACACATGTCCATCAAGTTCAACCAAGGGACGGGAAAAGGGAAGGAAAAAATTTCTACACATAGGAGCTAATACTTTTTTGTTCTAGGAAATTATCTAACCCTTTTTTAAAGCCATCTACTGTCCCTGCTGTGACCAGCTCCTGCGGTAGGCTATTCCATAGATTCACAGTTCTCACAGTAAAGAAGGCTTATCGCCTCTGCAGGTTGAACCTTTTTTTCTCCAGACGGAGGGAGTGCCCCCTTGTTTTTTGAGGGGGTTTTACATGGAACAGGATTTCACCATATTTTTTGTATGTGCCATTAATATATTTATATAAATTAATCATGTCCCCCCTTAGTCGTCTTTTTTAAAGGCTAAATAGGTTTAATTCTTTTAATCTTTCCGAATAACTTAAATTCTCCATGCCCCTAATTAGCTTCGTTGCTCTTCTTTGTATTTTTTCCAACTCCAGGGCATCCTTTCTATGAACTGGAGCCCAGAACTGAACTGCATATTCTAGATGAGGCCTCACTAATGCTTTGTAAAGTGGCAATATTACATCCCTGTCCCGCGAGTCCATGCCTCTTTTTTTTTTTTTAACTCAATACGTTTTTATTGATATTTTCAACACAGAATTAACATACATTTGCTTTCCGTTGCATAGGATATGTAATACTTGCATTATCAGACAAACCTAATACAAACATGTAGTACAAAGAAAAATCCAGATATAAAACAAAAATAAAACAGTACCTATGAAATAGAACCTTCAGTTAAAATAACACCATACATATGATATATTCCCTTACTTATGGATTATTATCTTGTCTTTCCTCTTGGATTATGACTACTTCGTCTCCTTCTTACTATACTTTCCTCTCCTTTTTATTTCCCCTCAAAAATTAAGGTTATGAGCGCTACTCAACCATGTATCCCATTCTGTCTCATATTTAGGTATTGAATGGTTCTTATGTGCCATCATTTTCTCATGCGAGCATGTGCTGTTGACATGTGCAATAATTTCCGTTAGTGAGGGGATTGTTGGACTTTTCCAGTACCTAGTTATGGCTATTTTGGTCGCAAGAAGTATATGCGCCGCTATTATTCTAAATTCCCTCGGAATCTCTTCAATGTTTAGAAAAAGTAAAGCTAGTGAAGGGGAGGGAACTATTGTAATCCCTATGATGTCTGACAATAGAAGGAATGTGGCTTTCCACACATTTTTGAGTAGTGGACATTTCCATAAAATATGAATCAAGGTTCCTCTACCTCCGCAGTTCCTCCAGCAATAGTGAGAGGCATTTGGGTATATGCGTTGAAGTTTATCCCGCGTGTAATACCAACGAAGCATCGTTTTCATCACTGATTCATAATGCAAGGTGCATTTCAAATTTTTTGCTATGAAAGTAAGTGCATTTGTCCAATCCTGCTCAGTATATTCTCTCGTGAGTTCCTTCTCCCATGCCAGAAAAGATGAAGACTTTGCAAATGTGTTTTTAGATCCCAAGAGATCATATAAAGGCTGTAATCCTCTAGAATGTAACCCAGTTTGGGACCACAATCGGAATATGTCCGCATTAGCTGTAACCTCAAACTGACCCTCCACTTGCAAAAAATGTCTGATTCTTAGAAATTTGTAAAATTCAGTGTTCGGGATACCATATTTGGTATGTAAGGAATTAAATTGTACCAAATGGCTGTGCTCTATCAAGGATGACATCTGTGTCAGACCCTTTTTCTTCCCTCGTGTTTTTTCCCTTTATTCAGTATTCTAGCTGCTATTCGCAGTCTTCTCTTCTGCCAGATATATGTGTTTACCAATTTATTTGCCTTATTGAAAAAGAAAAGGGGCATTTTTATCGGCAATGTTCGGAACAAGTATAATAATTTCGGAAGTACTAACATTTTAAAAGCGGCTATGCGGCCTATCCACGAGACTTCATGTGCTGCTAATTGTTTCAATTCTATTTCTATTTGAGATAACATAGTATAGTAATTGACTTGATATAACTGTGACATTTTAGAAGTGATATTAATCCCCAGGTATTTTATGTGTGATTGTTGCCAATCCAACTGGAATTTCCCCCTCATAGATCCGATGTCCAACGATGAGCAATTCAAGGCTATAGCTTGGGATTTTCCCATATTAACTTTGTAAAACGCCATTTGTCCAAATTTCTGTATGATCTGAAATGCAGCTGCTAATGATGTTTCTGGTTTTTCTAAAGTTAATATTACGTCATCTGCATATAAGGATATGCAATGCTCACGGCCTCCTATTTTTATCCCTTGAATCTCTTGATGAAGTCTAATAGTTTGAGCTAATGGTTCTATTGATAGGACAAAAATCAGAGGTGACAATGGACATCCTTGCCTTGTCCCGTTTGTTATCTCAAAGTCTTTAGATATAGCCCCATTGACAAAAACTCTTGACGACGGAACAGTATATAAAGCCTTGATTGCATTTGTAATAGAACCTTCAAATCCCATTTCCTCTAGGACTGTAAAGACAAATGACCAATTAACCCTATCGAAGGCTTTTTCAGCGTCTAGAGTTACCATAACTGCTTTAGTCCCTTTCCTATCTACATAATATAAAATATTAAGAACCCTCCTGGTATTTTCCGTTGCCTGTCTCCCTTTAACAAAACCCACCTGGTCCCTATTGACCAAAAATGGGATCACGTCTGTCAGACGGTTTGCCAAGACTTTGGCGTAAATTTTTAAGTCAGAATTAAGGAGGGATATGGGCCTGAAATTTTGCGGTGAATCAGGTGTCTTCGCTGGTTTCGGGAGTGTCACTATTACTGCACTTAGCATTTCTTTCGGGAAAGATCCTTTCATCATCGCCTGCTTCAAGACGTCAAACAAGTGGGGGAGGAGAGCTTCTTCAAAAGTTTTATAATAGGCTCCAGATAAGCCATCAGGGCCAGGAGCTTTATGAAGTGGGAGAGCCTTGATTATTTTGGAGACCTCTATCTTGGACAGGGGAAGATTGAGATCTTCTAATTGATGTGGCGATAAACGTGGCAGTTTTAGGTCAGTCAAGAAATTTTTGATGACTTGTTGGGTTGATTGTGAATTAGCCGTATGCGACTTTAAATTATATAGGGATTCGTAGTATTCTTTAAATTTCTGTGCTATACCTTCAGGTGAGTATGTTTTAGTATTACCTAGGGGTTCCTTTAGGAATGGTATCTTACTCTTCACCGCCCTAGCTTTCAATCTATGCACCAAAAGCTTACTAGCTTTATTATCCTGAGAATAGTATTGTGCCTTAATAGATTGCAGTTTTTTTTCATATTTATACATTAAACAATCTTTTAATTTAATCCGAAGATTTCTTATCTTCTCAGTGTTGGCTTGGGATACATTCATTTTGTTCTGAGTTTCTACTTGACGCAATTGTGCTATTGTTTCATCAAATTGACTCTCCCTTTCCTTCTTTGCTCTATGTCCCCACTTTATAAAAAGACCTCTTATATACGCTTTATGTGCGTTCCACAACACAAAGGGGTCATTTACAGAATTAACATTCAGCAGAAAATATTCATCTATACCTTTACGCAACTCTTCTTTATACTTAGGATGGGACATCAAATATGCATTATTTCTCCATAAAAAATGAGAAGTTGTGTTATGAACATCCTTAACACACATAGTTATAGCCGCATGATCTGACCATTTAATCAGTTCAATAGACGATTTTTCTACTCTTTGTATCAAAGAACGACCAACTAAAAATAAATCTATACGAGAATAAGACTTGTGTACTAGAGAATAAAAGGAATAATCCCTTTCTATGTCGTGTTGAATACGCCATATGTCATATATGTCTTCTCGGAGTAAGACAGGAGCTAAAGATTGGTAGTGGTTTTTATTATCGCTCGTGGTGTCCATTATGGGATCATGGATGGTATTGAAGTCCCCACATACCACTAGTTCTCCTCGTCTAACCTTGTTAATCTTGTTAAATAATTTATTAATGAAGCGAATTTGGTGTGTATTTGGGGCGTAAGCTACCACTATTGTAAATAACATATTATTAAGTTCTCCTATCTGGATAATATATCTCCCTCCTGGATCCGAAAAGGACGATATTGGAGTAAAAGCAACTGTGTTTCGTATTGCTAGGAGTACCCCTCTCTGCTTTTTAGTATAATGAGAAAGGATGATGTTAGGGAATTGGGGGTATTTTATTCTATGAGCATCCTGTTCTACTATATGAGTCACTTGTGCACACAGTATATCCCCTTTTAAGGTCAGAGCTTCTTTCCACATAAACACTCTTTTGTGAGGGCTGTTCAAGCCTTTCACATTTATAGAAACAAACTTAACCATTACTAAATAGTATAGCAACGAGAGTATGGAATTGAGATATTACTTGATATTCCTGTGTCCCTTTGGAACCTATATGTTTATCTAATCGGCGGAGAACGATGTATGTTGCCAGACTCGCAAAAGGTGACATTATATTTCTCAGTTTATGCATAGATATATCTAATGTTACATCTTCTAATTTTAGCATTTCACTGTTCAAAAGACATAGGTAACAAACCAACATATTGAGGTGCCTCATGACCCAAGTAGAGTCGCACCAACCACACACACATTTTAAACACATATACAGCTGAATAAGCTGTTGATGGATACCGGGACAATTTCTCAGGGCTCAAATCCCAGAGACATGCCAGAACTCCGAACGGCAACTATATCACGCTGTATTAGTGACTCTTTAGCGAGGAAGTCTCTTCCGAGGTGGCACCACCTGCCAGTCTTGCCCTATGCGGTTCTGTAACAGCTCTTGATCCTCCGTCATCTCCGGGCAAGGAAGGTTCCTGGATTGTAAAAACTTTCTTACTTCTACCAGGTTCGAAATAACATGAAATGTTCCATTGTGGCGTATCAGAATTTTAACAGGGAAGCCCCATCTATAAGCGATGTTATGATCACGTAAAGTTGCTGTTATTGGTGACAAGCTTTTACGCATGCGGAGGGTTGCTAAGGATAGATCCGCATATAGTTTAATATGCTGATATGGTGCTGGTATATCTCCCATCGACCGTACCGCGGCCATCAACGCGTCTTTGACGTGATAATAGTGAATCCTTATGAGGACATCTCTAGGCAAGGTTTCTGGTAGGTGTTTCGGCTTTGGCACTCTGTGTGCCCTATCAATTATGATGTCAGTAGCTGAACTTGTTGGTAGTATTGCCATCATGAGTGCTTGTACATATTTGGTGAGATCTGCAGTTTGAATGTCTTCTGATACTCCTCTAATCTTCACATTGTTCCGTCTAGAACGATCTTCCAGATCTATTACTTTAGCTTGTAAGCTTTCAATTTCTGCCGCCATGTCTGAATGTGAGTCCACTAAGTTGTTATGGGACGTTGCAAACTCCCCCATTTTGTGCTCCATATGTTGTGTTCGCTGTCCCAGTCCCTGCAATGTAGCAGTAATGGGGGCTAGTAAGGCGGTGAATTCTGAATGTATAGAGGTGCTAAACACCGTCAGCATCTCCTTTATCAGGGTGCCCGATGCTGGGCTATCGTTAGTGGGGATGTCTCTGAATGTTTTTATTCCCGTCGATGAACCCCGGGAGTGAGAGTCTCTCTCCCTTACCTCAGTGTCTTGGCCTGACTGCGCCTGTAGTTTGAGGCGCTGTTTCTCTGGGCTTAGTGAAGGGGAAGACGGTGTCGACCTCGTGGTGCCCTCATCACTAACCTCATCCAGAGACTCCGCTGCCAAAGGACAGTATCGGGATCCCGGAATTCTCTTCTGCGTCTGCCTCCTGGTTTCCGTTGAGGTGAGTATGGATCTTCTCATACCCTGGGAAGAGCTGGCGGTGTGAGGTGAAGCTGGGTTTCCCGGGCTTGAAGGAGAGGGATGTGAAGTAAGGCCAGCAGCCCCGTCTTCTCCTTCCCGGTCTTTCTCAAAGTAGAAGTCTAATTTGCCTTGTTGTTTAAGGCTTCTCTTGCCCCTTGTCATCATGAGTAGTTATAACTACTTTTCAGGTGCCGAAATCACTTTTTAGAAGAGCCACGTCCCCGTCCATGCCTCTTTTAATACACGACAATATCCTGCTGGCCTTTGATGCAGCTGATTGACACTGCATGCTGTTATTTAGTTTATGATTTACAAGTACACCCAGATCCTTCTCAACAAGTGAATCCGCCAGTGTAGCTCCCCCTAGGACATATGATGCATGCAGGTTGTTGGTACCCAGATGCATAACTTTACATTTATCTACATTAAACTTCATCTGAGAAGTGGATGCCCAAACACTTAGTTTGTTTAAATCTGCTTGCAATTCATGAACATCTTCCATAGACTGAACTATATTACATAGCTTGGTGTCATCTGCAAAAATAGAAATAGTGCTATTAATCCCATCCTCTATATCATTAATAAATAAGTTGAATAACAGTGGTCCCAGCACTGAACCCTGGGGTACACCACTTATTACCGGGGACCATTCAGAGTATGAATCATTGACCACAACTCTCTGGATACGGTCCTTGAGCCAATTCTCAATCCAATTACAAACTATATTTTCTAAACCTATAGTCCTTAATTTACCCATTAGGCGTCTATGGGAGACAGTGTCAAATGCCTTTGCAAAGTCCAAAAACACTAAATCCACAGTGGCCCCTCTGTCTAGGCTTCTGCTCACCTCTTCATAAAAACAGATTAGGTTACTTTGACAACTTCTGTCCTTAGTAAAACCGTGCTGGCTGTCACTTATAATACTATTTTTTATCACATAATCCTGTATATAGTCCCTCAATAGCCCCTCAAACATTTTCCCCACGATGGATGTTAAGCTTACTTGTCTATAATTATCCGGGGAAGACCTAGAGCACTTTTTGAAAATAGGCACCACATTTGCCCTGCCCCAGTCCCTTGGCACTATTCCAGTCACTAGAGATTCTCTGAATATTATGAAAAGGGGGACAGAAATAACTGAACTAAGCTCTTTAAGAATTCTAGGGTGTAACCCATCTGGTCCCGGGGCCTTGTGTACATTTATTTTATTTAATTTAGCTTGGACCATATCTACATTCATCCAATTCAGTATATCAACTGATATATTAACAGCACTGGCACCGGCTACATCAGCTGCTCTTTCTTCTGTTGTATATACAGAGCTAAAGAACCCATTTAGTAACTCTGCCTTCTCTTGATCCCCTGTGACCAACTCCCCATTACCATTATCTAGGGGTCCTACATGTTCAGACCTTGGCTTTTTAGCATTTATATACTTGAAGAATTTTTTGGGATTTGTTTTACTATCCTTGGCCACCTGCCTTTCATTTTGTATTTTTGCTAATTTTATTACATTTTTACAGATTTTATTAAGCTCTTTATATTTTACAAAGGCTGCAGATGTACCCTCAGATTTGTATTTTTTAAATGCCCTTTTTTTGTCATGTATTGTCCCTTTCACAGAAGGTGTAAGCCATGTGGGATTTAATTTTAGTCGTTTATACTTGTTACCTATAGGAATAAATTTTGCACTATAATAACCCAAAGTAGATTTGAAAATCTCCCATTTATAATTTGTCCCATTATTTGAGATTAGTTCTTCCCAGTCTATATCCTGAATTGCAGCCTTCATCCTGGGGAAATTGGCTTTCTTAAAATTAAATGTTTTTTCCCTCCCAGCCTGCGTTTGTTTTTTACAGTATAGGTAAAATATAACTATATTGTGATCACTGTCACCGAGATTTTCACGAACATTGACATTCCCAACAAGCTCTGTATTATTAGATATGACCAGATCCAACAGAGTTTCACTTTTAGTTTGGTCTTCCACAAACTGGGCCATAAAATTTTCCTGCAACAGGTTGAGGAAATGTCTCCCCTTTGCAGTTGAAGCCGAACCATGACACCAATTAATATCCCGGAAATTAAAATCTCCCATTATCACTACAGTACCCGTCTGTGCAGCCCGCTCCATCTGTTTATATAGCTGACCTTCCATCTCCTCAGTTATATTGGGGGGTCTATAGATTACACCAAAAGTAATTTTTTCAGTGTTTACCTCCCTTTCTAGTTCCACCCACAAGGTTTCAACCTCCTTACAGTATTCACCCACTATTGTCTCTTTCACACTAGCCTTCATATCATTTCTCACATACAGACATACGCCACCGCCTTTCCTATTTGTCCTGTCTTTCCGAAACAGTGTAAAACCCTCTAGATTTACAGCCCAATCATGTGAAGAGTCCAGCCGTGTTTCAGCAACACCAACTATATCTATATTTTCTTCCAGTACCAAGGCCTCCAGCTCCCCCATTTTGCTTGCTAGACTTCTGGCATTTGTGAACATACACTTTATCTTGCCTTTCAGTTTTTCACTTTTATTATCAGAAATGTGATTTGACATTATTTGGGCATTTTTATTTACACTGCTGTTTTGTAACAAAAGGATCTCCTTATCCTGTTGTCTAGTCCTCTCCCCACATTCTGTTTCTCCCCCCACCAATATAGTCTGACCTCTCTCTCTTTTTTTTCTACATTGACCTCCCTCCTCAGCCCTAGTTGAAATACTCCACCACCCCAGCTAGAATTCTCTCCCCCAGCACAGCAGACCCCCTTCCATTTAGGTGCAAATAATCTGCAGAATACAGTTTGTACCCCAATGAAAAGTCAGCCCAGTGCTCTAGGAACCCAAATCCTTCTTCTCTACACCAAGACTTAAGCCATGCATTTAACTCCCTGAGTTCCCGCTGTCTTTCCTGTGATGCATATGGCACAGGCAGTATTCCTGAGAATACAACCTTGGAGGTCCTTCCCTTCAGCTTGTAGCCTAGTTCTTTAAAATTATTCTTAAGGCTCCTCCACCTACCATTTATTCTGTCGTTGGTTGCCACATGGACCACGACAGCTGGATCATCACCAGCCCCTCCCAGCAATTTGTCCACCCGTTCCATCACATGCCGAACCCTGGCACCAGGGAGACAGAAAACCATTCGGTTGAGGTGGTCTTGGCGACAAATTATTCTATCCGTCTTCCTGATTATAGAATCCCCTACGACTATCAATTGCCTTGGCTTACCTGCATTACCATCCCGCCGACTACTAGCTGGGCTGTTCTCCCGGCTGTTAGGGAGATCAGTATCCACTAGGGAATGTCAGAAACCGGATCGGCCTTCCTTTTCTTTGACCCCTTTTTACTGCCCCTAACTACATTAACTCAGCTACTTGCCTGATCATGCTCACCCATGTCTTCACCCTCCAGTTCTAACCCACTAACTGCATGCTCCGTGAGCAGCATGCTTCACTCAAGATTGTCTATCGCCCTCAGTGTTGCATTTTGCTCCTCCAGATCTCTAATGCGAGCTTCCAGGTGACCAACATGCTCACATCTGCCACAGAGGTATTCACCCTGGAATTCCGGCTCCAGTCGTGCATACATATGGCAAACTGTGCACCGAAGAAAACCTCCAATCTTGCTGGCCATTATCCCAGTTACAAAAAAAAACAGCGAACAGTTGTTAATGCAAAAAGAATAGAAGAGTACTTACTGGGGCTTTAACTCCTCTTTTGAACTCCGGTTTTTGTAACTCCACTTGATATACAAACCACTTGTTTTTCAAGCCCACAGAGCAGGCTCTACAGAGTACTGAGGCCTAATTTATACCACCTGGGACTAGTTAACCCTTCCCCCTAGTCAGCTGCTCAGCAGGAAGTAAGCTGCAAAGAAAAAATGGTTTTAAATTATATCACTTTTGCAAACTTTTTAGCAAGCAAGCAATCAATACATATATCACATACAATGGCCCCCCACTTTGTCACACACAACACAGTAAGTCAATCCGGTTTTTTGTAACTCCACTTGATATACAAACCACTTGTTTTACAAGCCCACAGAGCTGTTTTCCAAGCATATGCATTTAAATTTAAACAAAATGCAAATTTTGCAAATTTTCTCACAATTTTGGTGTTTTTCACAAATAAATATTGAATTTATCGATAACATTTTATCACTAACATAAAGTACAATATGTCATGAGAAAACCATCTCAGAATCGCTTGGATAAGTAAAAGCATTCCAAAGTTATTACAACATAAAGTGACACATGTCAGAGTTGAAAAAATAAGCTATGTCCACAAGGCCAAAACTGGCTGTGTCTCCAAGGGGTTAACATGCATGTATATAAATGTACCCAATATACAGTAGTGGCCATTGAGCGTATTTTGCAGCTATAAATACTGAGATAGTATAGCAAACATACATTGGTTGCATATAAGAAATACAAATGAGATTTATGCATCTATGCTCAATACATTTATATACAACTGAAATTATATCAAAACAGAAGGTGTTTACTAGATATATACTGCAATCCAATTGCATCTGGGGATTAAAGCTCAATAAACTTTTTTCAAATTATTTCTATTTTTTTTCATCATGTACATAAACAAAATACATACAATTAAGGCTATGTTCACACGGAGTATTTTGGGGAAGGAATATCTGCCTCAAAGCTCCAAACGGAATTTTGAGGCAGATATTCCTCCCCCAAAATACTCCGTGTGAATAGCAATTATCGCGCCGTTTTTCGCCCGCGGCCATTGAGCGCCGCGGGCATAAAACACGCTTTCTCCTGCCTCCCATTGAAGTCAATGGGAGGTCGGAGGCGGAAGCGCCCGAAGATAGGGCATGTCGCTTCTTTTTCCCGCGAGGCAGTTTTACTGCTCGCGGGAAAAAGACGCCGACGCCTCCCATTGAAATCAATGGGAGGCGTTCTCGGGCCGTTTCTGCCGAGTTTTGCGACGCGGTTTCCGCGTCAAAAAACTCGGCAAAAGACCCCGTGTGAACATAGCCTTACAAATCAGAAGTTAGAGCCATGAACAAATATTTGTAATAATATTTTATGTACTGGTGTTTTGTTGTGGTGGAGCAATATTGGTTGCTCTTTATGAATTAACTTCTCAGAAACTGATGATCAACTGTCACTTTGTTATTGATTAAATATGCTAAAATTACAGTTTACCAACAGTTTATTATGAGAAGCAAAGGTAATAAAGGTCTCCTATTGCGACCTTTGTAAAAACAACTTCCACAAGAAAACAGAAGAAGTAGATATGGCTCTAGCTGTTTCTATACTAATATATGTATATAATCATTAATATATAAATGGTAGATTGAGAAAGGTTCTGTGGTGAACCGAAACGTTGCTCACTTGAGGTGAATAAATCAGGCATATTCAATGAAGTCCTGGTGCCGTTCCTTTGTCCTATGGTCTTTATATATATATATATATATATATATATAGATATAAAAAAATGTATGTATATATATATATATATATATATTACATAGTCACATACACCGTGTTCCAAGTTATTATGCATATTGGATTGTCATAAACATTTAATTATTAGTTTTTCAATTAGACTCATGGATGGTATTGTGTCTTAGAGCTCTTTGGATCATTGTAATCAATCTCAGACACCTGTGATAATTAGTTTGCTAGGTGTGCCCAATTAAAGGAAAACTACTTAAGAAGGACATTCCACATTATTAAGCAGGCCACAGGTTTCCAGCAATATGTGAAAGAAAAAGGATCTCTCTGCTGCTGAAAAGCGTGAAATAGTGCAATACCTTGGACAAGGTATGAAAACATTGGATATTTCAAGAAAACTTAAGCGTGATCATCGTACTGTGAAAAGATTTGTGGCTGATTCAGAGCACAGACGGGTTCGTTCAGATAAAGGCATAATGAGGAAGGTTTCTGCCAGACAAATTAATAGGATTAGGAGAGCAGCTGCTAAAATGCCATTGCAAAGCAGCAAACAGGTATTTGAAGCCGCTGGTGCCTCTGGAGTCCCGCGAACCTAAAGGTGTAGGATCCTCCAGAGGTTTGCAAGTGTGCTTAAAGATATTATTCGGCCACCCCTAAACAATGCTCACAAGCAGAAACAGTTGCAGTGGGCTCAAAAATACACGAAGACTAATTTTCAAACCGTGTTGTTTACTGATGAGTGGCGTGCAACCCTGGATGGTCCAGATGGATGGAGTAGTGGATGGTTGGTGAATGGCCACCATGTCGCAACAAGGCTGCGACGTCAGCAAGGAGGTGGCGGAGTCATGTTTTGGGCTGGAATCATGGGGAGAGAGCTGGTAGGCCCCTTTAGGGTCCCTGACGGTGTGAAAATGACCTCTGCAAAGTACGTAGAATTTATGACTGACCACTTTTTTCCGTGGTACAAAAAGAAGAACCGTGCCTTCCGTAGCAAAATTATCTTCATGCATGACAATGCACCATCTCATGCTGCAAAGAATACCTCTGTGTTATTGGCTGCTATGGGCATAAAAAGAGAGAATCTCATGGTGTGGCCCCCATGTTCCCCTGACCTCAACCCTATTGAGAACCTTTGGAGCATCCTCAAGCAAAATATCTATGAGGGAGGGAGGCAGTTCACATCAAAGCAGAAGCTCTGGGAGGCTATTCTGACATCCTGCAAAGATATTCAAGCAGAAACTGTCCAAATACTCACAAATTCAATGGATGCAAGAATTGTGAAGGTGATATCAAAGAAGGGGTCCTATGTTAACATGTAACTTGGCCTGTTAAGTTTTTTTTGATTGAAAGAGCTTTTGATTTCTGTAAATATGACCTCCTGATGCTGCAAATTCAACAAATGACCATTTTAGTTCTCTTTACAACCTTTAAAATGTTTTGACCTCTGTTGTGCATAATAATTTGGATCAGTGCATTTTGAGTTTTTTACTTCTAAAAAAAAATCTGTTATCATTAGAAGATTTGTTCAATAAAATTCACATTATACTCCAACGGTTGATGGCTTGAAGATTATACTGACTGTCATTTGCATCGACTATTTAGGAAAATCAGTGAAAAATAACATTTGCATAATAATTTGAAACACGGTGTAGTTTGTACAGTTGAGAAAAGACACATGTCCATCAAGTTCAACCAAGTAAATATATATATATGAAATAAATCATTACTTTTCTATTTATGTCTATAACATGGTCCTTAATTCAAAAAGACATGAGTGGGTGGTTGAGACTATGTTGTCTCTGTGAGATACGGCCACCTATTTATAGGTATAGCCGTTCTCTCCATTTATGTTGTGATCCGTGGCCATTTCCTTTAGACTATATAAATGAGTCTTTTTTATTATAGACATTTAAATATATCTCCCATATATATAATATGGGCTATCTATCTATATATAAAAAACTATAGACTGTTGGTTATATACTCTTTTGAGTTTTTTTCCATATTGATGTAAACATACGTCGGGACAGAGTTCACTGTCTGCGCATGCGCGGCTATACTGCGTTTCAGATATGCGTTCCACATGACGCATTTCCGGCAGTTCGCCATTTTGCGCATGCGCATTATCGACCGCGGGACGCCATGGTTTATTCCATGCATCACCGAGAGCTGACACTGTAAGTTTTATGATATAATATTACTTCTTTTCCACTATAATTGCGTTGGAACATTCCTTCTGCTCCTCCCCCTTCATTATGAGCTGGTGCTTTTGATTAGGGTAATTATAATATTACCTTATTTTCCTTGTATTATTTTTCATATATTATGAGATGTTGTTTCTTAAACACATTTATTGGACACACATATTGGTATATGTCTACTTGTGTATAACTATATGTTGTATATTAATGGATTTTTTACATATATATTATTAATTGCACTGTTGAATGTACATTCTTTGTATCCCTATTATATGTGGCACTATGCACTGTTGTAACTAGCTTGAGAAAGGTTCAGGTGTGAACCGAAACGTCGCTCCTTCTTTCCACCTGGTGGTGAATAAACCAACATCTCTTACATCTCCCCAACACTGAAGTCCTGGTGCCATTACTTGCTCTTTATTCCTGCTATATATATATATATATATATATATATATATATATATATATAAAGCATAATCATGCACACTGAAAAGTTAAGACATTCTTGCTCTTTGGCACCAGATTACCAATAAAACATTGCATGTATTTGTGCTTTTGAGAAACCTCGTGTCATGTTGGGTGCGTGGACCCACTGGGCCTTACCGCCTAAATGGTATGGCAGCTTGCCAACAGGACACAGGTCAAAGTCTATAGTTCAAATAGGTGTACCTGTGGCAACTTTGGACAGCAGCAAAAAAGGCTCGGATGAGACTTTGGCAGCAGGCAGGCACCAGACGTGGTGTAACAGGACAGGTGTAGTACTTAGCGCAGCTCGACTCCAACTCTATATGGCACTTGGTTCGGGATAGCACGGGACACAGGTTACGGGTAGCAGGAACGGGAACACTGGGAACTAGGAAACACTAAGGGACCATTTGCAGAGACAAACATAGGTAAACAACAACAACGCTCAAGCAATGCAGGAAGGGGCTGGCCCCCTCTTATAGTCCAGGGTGCTCATGGGCTAATTTTGTCTTTAATTCAGGTGCGCGTGCTGGCCCTTTAAGAGCGGGCACGAGCGTGCGCGCGCACCCTACGGGACACAGCAGAGTGAAGCGGAAGTGAGCGCTGGCGTCTCCTGAGGAGGAGATGGGGACCAGCGCTCACTGATTCATGGCTGCGGCCGTCAGGAGGTAAGTAAACCTGGCGGCCCGTGCCATGGGCATTACACCTCGCTTGTTCCATTGACCTCCCAGAGAAGTAAACTACCATAAGCATGGATTCACACACAGCATTTTGCGGCGGTTTTGTTCTTTTTTGGTGGTGTTTTTGGTGGCGCTTTTCCTTTAGTGTCATTTTGTGCATGTTGTTTTCCTGCAGTTTTTTTAGTCTTATGGAGAAGCTTTAGGAAAAAATTCCTGAAAAACCCCAAACCCAGAGGCCCAGAAAAAAACGCCACTGATGACTGCCTCAAAAACACCACAAACCAACATGGAGTGCATTTTATATTTTAATATAGACGTTAATGTAACATCTTTTGTACGGTTGAAAAAAGACACATGTCCATCTTGACACATGAAAAAAATAATTTAAAAAACGCAGTCAAAAACGCCATTAAAACTGCCACAAAAAAACCGCAGCAAAACGCTGTGTGTTCATCCAGCCTATAGGTGCTTTCACACACAGCATTTTTTGAAAAAAATGGCACTTTAATTTTTGATGCAGTTTTTTAAGCGAAAGCCAGTAGAATCTAAGTTCTTCCTTTATATTTCCCTTGAATCTTCTTTTGGCTTTGGCTAAAAAAACTGCATGAAAAACTGCCACAAATACAAATGCAATCTACAGGGGGTGGTGCTATGTGTGTGGGATGGCGCTAACTACAGGGGTTGTGGTGCCTATCTACAGGGCGAATGTGGCACTATCTACATGGGCACTGTGGCACTATATGGGCACTACCTACAGGGGACACTGGCACTATCTACATGGGCACTCTGTGTGGCACTATGTAGGCACTATCTACAGTGGGGACTGTGGCACTATGTGGGAATGATCTACGGTGGGAAATGTGGCAATAAGTGGGCACAGTGGCACTATCTACAGTGGGCACTATCTATGTAGGCACTGGCACTATCTACAGTGGGCACTGTGGCACTATCTACCGTGGACATTGCAGCACTATCTACATTGGTGTTTTCAGTGGGTTGGGACAAAGAAACCCTAACAAATAAAATTCATCGTTTTTACGGCCTTCACACTGCCCTCACAGCGAACCAGGCTGACGGAGAGAGAAGACGACTAATTGTCACAGAGCTGCAACAGTGTATATAGAAATGTGTATATATATATATATATATATATATATATATATGTATATACAAAGCAAGAGCAAATAAACACAGCACTCCACGAATCCATGGCTTGAGAAAGGTTCCTGTTGAACCGAAATGTTGCTGTGTTTGAGGTGAATAAATCCACCCTGTTTTTCATCCGCCTTGAAGTCCTGGTGCCGTTACTATATTCCATGCTGGTTTTTATATATGTATATATATATATATATATATATATATATATATATATATATATATTAAAAAAAAAAAAAATATATATATATATATATATATATATATATATAAACGGCAGGAACAGAAGACAAGTAACGGCACCAGGACTTAAAAGTTGGGGAGATGTTGGTTTATTCACCACAAGGTGGAAAGAATGAGCAACATTTCGGTTCACACCTGAACCTTTCTCAAGCTAATTCAAAAGTGCATAGTGCCAAGTATATATAGGAATACATAGAATATACAGTTTAGAATTCAATTTCATACTATATGTATTATAAATAAACACATATAGAAACAAAGTAATACAAAAAGTGAAAACATGTGAAAGAGTGTAACATAATAAATATGTTTAAGTACAACATCTCTCAAAAAATATATGAATAGTACATGAAATATAAATGGAAAAGACTATAATTATATTAATCAGTGTAATTAACTCATAATGAAGGGGAGGAGGAGCAGAGGCCAATAATATACTTAGAAATAAATCTAATAATTAAAGGTTAAAACTTACAGTACCAGTTCTCAGGAATGTGTGGAGCAAACATCGGCGTCCTGCGGTCCCTAGTGCGCATGCGCTAGATGGCAGAATGCCAGAAGTGCACAAGTGGAACGCATCCCTGGACCGCAAGGAAATCACGCATGCGCGGAGACAAAACTGTCTCCTCGTATGTATGAATAATAAAGAACAGGTAAGGGATCATAACCAATAGAAATGCATACAAAAGTATGACCAAAGATGTATAGTATATTTAATTATCAGCAAAGACTTGCTCAGTATATATAAATATGTATATTAGATTACCCTAAAAAGAGTCCCATATATATATATATATATATATATATATATATATATATATATATATATATATATATATGTAAAGGATCTGCCAGACACAGCTTCTGTGTCGACGCCCGTGGTTAAACAGTCTGCACCTGCTCCTAAGTCTGATAGAGTGACTCGATCATCTACCACTCGGGCTGGGAGGCTGAGAAGTGGGAGAGCCTATCACAGCCTGGCCAGACGGAGCAAGCTCCCGCCCTCTATCTATTTATACCTTAATTTCCTGCTCCTCCTTTGCCTGTGATTCTGCCTGTTTCCTGGCTCTGCTGCTGCTGCTTGTACTATTGACCTCTGCTTCATATTGACCCTGGCTTTACTGACTACTCTCCTGCTCTGCGTTTGGTACCTCGTACACTCCTGGTTTGACTCGGCTTGTTCACTACTCTTGTTGCTCACGGTGTTGCCGTGGGCAACTGCTCCATTTCCCTTAGCTTCTGTGTACCCTTGTCTGTATGTCTGTCGTTCACATATTGAGCGTAGGTACCGTCGCCCAGTTGTACGCCGTCGCCTAGGACATGCCGAGCAAGTAGGCAGGGACTGAGTGGCGGGTAGATTGGGGCTCACCTGTCTGTCTCCCTACCCCGTCATTACATAATCACAGGCCCATATACCTTTTCTACCCTGGTCCCTGACACTACTATGGACCCCCTTGAGACCCTGGCTCAGCAAAAGGTCCAAGCCCTGGCTCAGAGGGACAACCAGCATGTTGCTACCCTGGTAGTGCCCCCCACCTCACCTCTTGAACCCCACCTCAATTTGCCTGACCGGTTCTCAGGGGACCGGAAGACTTTTTTCTCCTTTCGGGAGAGTTGTAGGCTCTATTTCTGTCTAAGGCCCCACTCCTCAGGTTCTGAGAGCCAGCGAGTGGGTATAATTATGTCCCGGCTCCAGGACGGGCCCCAAGAATGGGCCTTCTCCTTGGCTCCTGACGCCCCTGAACTTTCCTCTGTTGATCTTTTTTTTCTGCTCTCGGGCTCATCTATGACGAGATTGACAAGACTGTCTTTGCCGAGAGTCAGCTGGTGACCTTACGTCAGGGTAAGAGACCCATTGAGGAGTACTGTTCTGACTTTAGGAAGTGGTGTGTAGCTTCTCGGTGGAATGACCCTGCCTTGAGGTGCCAGTTTAGATTGGGTCTGTCGAACGCCCTGAAAGACCTGTTAGTTAGCTATCCCTCTTCTGACTCTCTAGATCAGGTTATGGCTTTAGCGGTACATCTTGACCGACGTCTCAGGGAACGACGACTTGAACGTTTTTGTGCTTTCTCTTCTGGCTCTCCCATGATGGCTCCCGAGGTTCCGTTGCTTCGTTCTTCCATGGAAAATTCGGATGAACCAATGCAACTCGGTGCCTCCGTGTCTCCCCAACAACGTAGAGACCTCCGCAGGAAGAATGGTCTCTGCTTCTACTGTGGGGATGACAAGCATCAAGTGAACAACTGTCCTAGGCGTAAGAATAAGCAGCCGGAAGAACTTCCGCGCCTAAGTGAGCATCGGGGAGGTCACTGGGGCGCACAGGTATTTCCCGTAAATATGAAACCTAATAAGATCTTGCTACCCTTTCAGGTTTTTTTTGAGGGTAGGTCTGCTACCGGCAGTGCCTTCGTGGATTCAGGGTCTTCTGCTAATATTATGTCTGTGGAATTTGCTATGTCTCTAGCTTTGCCATTGATTGATTTGCCTAAACCTGTCCCGGTAGTGGGTATCGACTCCACTCCACTTGCTAATGGTTATTTTACACAGCATACCCCTGTTTTTGAACTCCTTGTTGGCTCCATGCATTTGGAGCAGTGCTCTGTACTGGTGATGCAGGGATTATCGTCCGATTTGGTTTTAGGCCTTCCATGGTTGCAGATGCATAATCCCACGTTTAACTGGAATACTGGGGATCTTACCAAATGGGGTAATGAATGCATGACGTCATGTTTTTCTGTTAATTTTATTTCTCTCCCTGAGGAGGTGAACACTCTACCTGAGTTTATACAGGACTTCGCTGATGTTTTTTCTAAAAAGGCCTCCGAAGTGTTACCTCCTCATATAAAGTACGATTGCGCAATCTATTTGGTACCAGGAGCTAAGCTCTCTAAGGGTAGGATATTTAATCTCTCTTGTCCCGAACGTGAAGCCATGAAAGGGTATATCCAGGAATGCCTGGCCAAGGGCTACATTCGCCCCTTTACTTCTCCGGTAGGTGCTGGCTTCTTCTTCGTAGGGAAGAAGGATGGTGGTCTTAGGCCGTGCATCGATTACCGAAACTTGAATAAGGTCACTGTAAGGAACCAGTATCCCCTTCCTTTGATTCCTGATCTCTTCAATCAGGTTCAGGGGGCCCAATGGTTCTCTAAGTTTGATCTATGGGGGGCTCATAATCTTATCCGCATCAGAGAGGGGGATGAGTGGAAGACTGCGTTTAACACGCCCGAAGGTCATTTCGAATACCTCGTCATGCCCTTTGGGTTGTGTAATGCTCCCGCGGTCTTCCAGAATTTCATAAATGAGATATTAAGAGACTACCTGGGGGTATTTCTTGTAGTGTACCTTGATGACATACTTGTGTTTTCCAAGGACTGGTCCTCCCACATTGAGCATGTCAGGAAGGTGCTCCTGGCCCTTCGGGAAAACAAACTGTTTGCTAAAACCGAAAAATGTGTGTTTGGGGTGCAGGAGATACCATTTTTGGGTCAAATCCTCACTCCTCATGAATTCCGCATGGACCCTGCCAAGGTTCAGGCTGTGGCTGAATGCGTCCAACCTGCCTCCCTGAAGGCGTTACAGTGCTTCCTGGGGTTTGCTAATTAAGAATCTGTCTATTTATACCTTCATTTCCTGCTCCTCCTTTGCCTGTGATTCTGCCTGTTTCCTGGCTCTGCTGCTGCTGCTACTTGTACTATTGACCTCTGCTTCATATTGACCCTGGCTTTACTGACTACTCTCCTGCTATGCGTTTGGTACCTCGTACACTCCTGGTTTGACTCGGCTTGTTCACTACTCTTGTTGCTCACGGTGTTGCCGTGGGCAACTGCCCCATTTCCCTTAGCTTCTGTGTACCCTTGTCTGTTTGTCTGTCGTTCACATATTAAGCGTAGGGACCGTCGCCCAGTTGTACGCCGTCACCTAGGACGGGCCGTGCAAGTAGGCAGGGACTGAGTGGCGGGTAGATTAGGGCTCACCTGTCTGTCTCCCTACCCCGTCATTACAATATATATATATATATATATATATATATATATATATATATATATATATATATATATGTGTGTATATATATATATGTGTGTATATATATATACACACACACATATATATATATATATATATATATATATATATATATATATATAAATCTATATTTTAAAAAAAAAGGGATAAACAAGCAGCACTGTCTTCCAAACACGTACGGTCAGGGTGCAATATTCCCGTTTGGACACGTGACCAGTGTCCCCAGATACCTAGTCAAATCCTCCAAAATATGAGACAGCGCACCTTGATAGTGAAAAAGTGGATTTATTCACCACATGCGACGTTTCAGCCCTGCTCCATGGGGCCTTTCTCAAGCATGCTTTAGCAAGTCTTGTAAAAAAACAAAGTAAAAATAGTTGTGATATTCAAAGCAGTGGCAAAGATATTATCGTAGAAGTGCATATCAGCCATGGAAAATTTGACCTGGACGCAGGGGCATCAATGACCCTTGGTCATAAAAGGGTTAATAAACAAGGACCATTGTGTTCAGAGTTTAAAAGAGCAAAATGTAGAGCCATAAAGATGTTCTTTTTAAAAGTGGTAGAGATTTCAGAATGCACACCACCCACTTCGGTCATCGAAATTTAGCATGATAGTTGTTGTATAGAATATCTATGATTTATTTATCCCTTGATGCATCTTTCCACACCAATCCCTAGTGTTTTTATTTATACAAGAAGGAGGAAAAAACAGCAGCAAGACAACTACAGGTATGCTCACCCAATATTCGTTCTGAGATCTGTAGTTCCTCAATGGAGTACATTTGAAAGGGGGGCTGTAGGCAGGCAAGAAATTCAATATTTCAAAGAAGAGACATTTTTCCTCAGCTCATCCTCAAAATATGGTATAAAAGGAGCTTTATTAGGTCATCTTTAAAAAAATCCATAGAGGACACAGGTAAGGATTGTCACAGCTTACGCTTTTCGAACAAAAGTGTTCTTACTCATAGCATACGTAACAGATTCGATACATGTGTTTTAAAATCACAGTTAGCCAATCCTGACACATTAACTTAGTAACAGCTCCACACATCATTTAGAAAAGACACAGATTTCATGTATTACATAATCACAGAGCCGACAAGGGGGAGGGGGGGGGGACAGAAGTAGGATTAGACTCCTGTTTGTACAAAAAAGGGGTATGTGAACTACTGGCCAACACCAGCACTTGTCGCAAATTAACGCTTGATCCAACCACAATGTGAGCATTGTTCTTAGGCACACTTTTAAAAGAAGGCTCCGGTTTGGGAGACCTGGATGAAAAAACTACTGTTTGAGGAAAAAAATGTTTTTAATTATACATGGAAACAACGATCACTAAAAATTAAGAAGCAAAACATTGCTTTTTAAAAACAAATCCATAAATTGCGCCCCCCTCCTACAAACCCTCAATGACACGCTAGGCAAGGCAATCGCCTACTCTGCATGTCCCTTGGCCCATACCTAATTCTTAGCGTGATATGATGGAACATCTTCATCTTATTTTCATTAAATGTACACCCAAAAATATCAGTATTTATTTTGATGAGTATTTTGAGGATAAGATACTGAACTAGGAAATTCAATAATGTACTTTTTATTTTTCAATTATTGCTTATACCGAAGGATAAGAAGTGGACTGCCTCTGTGCTCTTATTGGTATTTTGAGTGGGAAACTATTCTCAACCTTTATCATTTACTTAGACATAGAATTGACTTATTGATGCAGGTAGTTTCTAATGATCACTTCTTCATTGACCATGGTGCTCTTAAATCCTCTTGTTACTGTCAGGGTATGCCAGTAACATTTTAATAAGTTCTGTATGAAGTCAATGGGTGCTGTGTGTACAACAGTGAAGAAATGGAAGACAAGGAGTGTGTTTCAGTATAGGGAGGTGGGAGTAAAGAGAAACAAACCTCTCTTCCATCTGGAGCCTGGCACATTCCCTGCCAACAAATTGGGCTCCCGCATGGTCTAATTTCTGCTTCACCACAGACTGTAAGCACGGCTTGGATATAAAGAAGAAAAAAAATCTATGCAGGAGGCTGCAAGAGCACATAGAGTCTGTTCTGAGCTCCTTCCACAAGCAGACAGAGATCAATAAATCAATAGAAAATGTTCATTGGCTGTAAAATGGGTAGAGAAGCCAATGTCAAGCTGCTTTAAGATGGATGGACAGTAGGCTTGCAGTCGGCAGAAAGGCCAAAGGTGACTATCACCTTGAGATGAGATCGGAGACCAATAGCCTTACAATTTTTTGAACCTTGAGTTTATGAGTATGTTGAAGGGCACAGTTTAATAATCAATATTTTTTTTTCATTTTTTTATATACATATATACCAATTTTATTGTGTATTATTCTATCCTCTCTACTTTTTCAGATTCACTGGTGGTTTGGATGCCAGGGCTAGGCAGCTGTCCTTCCTCTGCCTGCTGAGCCACTTCATTGAAGAGAAGGCTATAGGAGATCGAATCAAAAATGACTAGATGCCTTGTGGCAGCAAGCATCGATTGAAAGGAGTAGGGAATTTCTGCCAGACGGTTGGAGTTTTTCGTTAATACAAAAGGCTTTAACATAATACACTTAACATTTCTATTTATCACATTTTTAGCCTTTCCTCTAGAACACAGGGGAGGAAATGAGTGCATCATATGTTATATATAAATAAAAATATATGATTCACTAATCCACTGCATTTCTATGTATCTGAGTCCTTTGTTTAGCTTCTCTTGTTCAATCACTCTTCCTCCTAATGATCTTCTGTGTAGTGTAAATCCAGCAGTGAAGAGACAAGCACAGATATCTCTATGCTTCCCTGTGGCTGTTTCCTATTGTTCATGACAAAGTTCTGTCTTAGCAATAGAAAGCACATTTTATTCTTAACTTTACAATCACAGAATACTTACCCACAACTGAATCTAGAATTGCTTTACCACACTTTGAGATAAGTAAGAATATTCACCTTAAATAGTACTCTCTCAGGCGGTGAAATTCAATACATTACGTTCTATGATGTTCTATTATTGGGGGGGGGGGGTACAATAATCAATGTAATTGTCCACATGGTTCAGGTCTAAACACAGTCATATGTTTGCGAAATTGCCAGGGACAGACATGACATCCGTTTTTGTTAATTAATTTTTACAGAACGGATAGTTCACTCTCCTTGAAAGCTTTTAAACCTGATAACATCAACAATATTTCAATCATGGGAGATGAATCTCTCGACACCAAATCATCTTCCATAAAGAATCATTTTTTTAAAAACACTTAAATCATTTCTTGACCTACTTTTAGAAAGTTATTGCAATCTGTTTAATTCTGCTGAAATCTCAAACAAAGATGTAATGCTTACACTGATGCTATTGTATCTGAGACATTCCAGAATACAATCATGTAACAATCATTGTGTGGAAGTGATAGATAGATAGATAGATAGATAGATAGATAGATAGATAGATAGATAGATAGATAGATAGATAGATAGATAGATAGATAGATAGATAGATAGATAGATAGATAGTCGTCCAAGTATAGGCAGCACTCCAAGTCACAGTGAAAAAAATGGCCTTTTTGTTAGCCCTTGTGCAACGTTTCGGATCTACGTATGGAGCCTTTTTCAAGCATATGTAGAGTTGGACGACTATAGAAGACTTGGAGCTGTGATCGAGCTCCTAGGGCACGCACCTACCCATAATCTTAGAAAACTTTGAGAGAGAGAAGTCATTATGCCATAGATATAGTAGAAAACAAATTTTATTGGGACATACAACATAAAGGGTATTACATAAAATTCAAAAACAGATCCGAATAAAAATAGGAACACAGTGTGGTGGCTTCAGGGGTTTTATAAATTTGGGATATTAAGATCACCGCAACACAAAGATCCCTGGCAGTGAGTCACAGTCCAGAATGGATAGTAGGTGATCCAGTCTAAGTAAATTAATGCATGCGTAACAGTGGAGATAATGAATGCTGAGTATCTGCAAATTTGGAGCGAAAAAGACTCGCTCAAAGAGTCATGTATTATCTCCAAAAGATATTCAGAGTGTTACAAATTTATATCCACAGTTGGTAATAGCATTACAGAAAGTAAGATGCAGCAATAGAGTAAACCAGGATCAGGATATAGTAATGTGACTAGGTACGCCAGAGAAAGAGTCAGATGTCTTGCATAAGGAGTGTGAAGGTGGGCTTACCCATAGAGATGGACGTAATAAAAGGCCCCGCACTGCAGCCTGACAACGTAGCGCCCCAACGCGCGTTTCGCCAATGTGGCTTCCTCAGGGGGTAGTGTCAATAATCCCATAATCTTGACTGGTTCTACTGGACGCTGGACTTTCTAGATAGATGGATAGATTGATAGATAGATAGATAGATAGATAGATAGATAGATAGATAGATAGATAGATAGATAGATAGATAGATAGATAGATAGATAGATAGATAGTGTCACGTAGGGTTCGTGGACCCACTGGGCCGTACCACCTTGGCGGTATGGCAGCTGGCAAACAGGGCGCAGGTCAGAGTCTATAGTTCATATAGGGTACCTGTGGCAGCTCGGACAGTAGCAAGGCAGGCTTGGCTGGGACTAGGCAGCAGGTAGACATCAGGCGTGGAGTAGCAGGACAGGCGTGGTATACAGCACAGCACGGCAACAGCTCAACACGGCACTAGATCAGGATACAGGTTACAGGATACAGGAACAGGAAACACTGGGAGCAGGAAACACTAGGGGACCATTTGCAAGACAAACTTAGGATACGACAACAACGCTCAGGCATGGGAGGAGTGGGCTGAGACCTTCTTATAGGCCTGGGTGCTCTGGGAGCAATCAGCTCAATCTCCCACATGCGTGCACTCTGGCTTCTTGAGTCTGGACGACGGACGTTACAGATAGAGTGAGACAGTGACAGGTAAAGTCATTGAGGGAAGGTACATTTCCCCTAGAATCCTGTCATATGTATCCTAGGCTCCAGGGAATGAGTAGTTCATGCAATAGAAAGCTCTAGCTTTCCAATCTCGGCTTGAGGAAAAGCCGGAAAAAGGGCCTGGAGTTGGATTGAAGAAGAGCAGGGCGGGTTCCCCAATCCCTAGTCCATCTCTGTTTGTAGGACAAGGCTGCTGCTCAATTAGCTGCACCTGTAGCCTGTGTATAAAAAGGTGCTGACACAGTGTGTGTGAGTCTCACCCCTGATTCAGACTGGAGACTACTAAGGCTGGAGTAGCCTGTATTCTATGTGAGTAAAGACCTGTGTTACTTTGTGTCCAGTGCCTGGTAGGAAGGCACTCGGTATAGTTAGATAAATATCTTGTTTAGTTAGTGCTCAGACGAGCAGGATTTATTTTGTATTTTGCCTTGTTGTACAAGAGGCTGTTTCTTTGACAAGAATAAAACACAAGCAAAGCCCTGTTATGACTTTTAATGCATGGTGTCCCTGTCTCTGGCTACAAAGAAACCGCTGTACCAACCTCTCCTGATGCTAAACCCTCACGATAGATAGATAGATAGATATGTTTCCAAGAATAGGCAGCACCCCGATTCAAAGTGAAAAAAGTGGGTTTTATTAGCCCCTGTGCAACGTTTCGGCTCTATTTGTGGAGCCTTTTTCAAGATAGATATACTATATATATATATATATATATATATATATATATATATATATATATATATATAAAACATTCACACAATGATTGTTACATAATCGTATCCTGGAATGTCTCGTATAAAATAGCATTAGTGTATGCACTATACACATGTATGCTGGGCAAGGTTTACCTATACAGTACAGAGTGCCTTCTGAAGGGAGAAGTTACATATGAGTGCACTAAAAGTGTGTATTAATATGTCAAATTTGTATATTGATGTGTTTAATAGACACTCACTGTGCTGTGGGAATAAGAGGAGGACACCTAGGAGGGACAAGCACACCGCAATTTTCAGCTTTTTTTTTTTTTGTTTCAATTCCCTTTTTATTTATAAATGTAACAGTTAACATAAGTAAACAAACCAATCAGTTTAAAAGCAGTTGAAATTAAATGTTTGACATAGTATTTCAACATATTGTCTTCTCCATGTACATATGTACTCAATTTATGATGTTAAAGTATCAATGTAATAAACCAACCATAGCAAAAGTCAAGACCATGTGTCCCAATTCGTAACATGTTCAATTCTATTATGAATAGAAAGGGTTTGCATGAAATTTAACCCCTTCCCGTCGTAAACAACGTTCAGATTTTAATTTTCGTTCTTTCCTCCCCATTAGCCATAACGTCTTTATTTTCCCGTCGATATAGTCCTATGAGAGCTTGATTTTTGCAAGATGAGTTGTAGTTTTTCGTAGCACCATTTATTTTGCCATATAATGTACTAGGAAACGGGAAAAAAAATATTTGTGGGGTATAAAATGAAAAAAAAATACAGCGATTCCTCCATGGTTTTTTGCGCGCCGTTTTTACGGAATTCACTGTGCAATTAAATCAACATGTTAACTTCATTCTGTGGGTCAATACGATTACGGCGATACCAAATATATATAGTTTTTTCTATATTTTACTACTTTTACAAGTAAAAACCTAAGTGTAAAAAAGAAAATTTATTTTGTGTCGCCAAATTCCCAGAGCCATAACTTTTTCATTTTTCCGTCGATTAAGTGGTATGAGGGCTTATTTTTTGTGGCATAAGCTGTAGTTTTTAATAATACCATTTTGGTGTACATGCGACGGTTTGATCACTTTTTATTTCATTTTTTTGTGGGAGATTAGGTGACCAAAAAATAGAGATTCTGGCGTTTACAATTTATTTTTTTTTACGGCGTTCACCGTGCGGGTTAAATAATGATATATTGTGATAGTTCAGACTGTTACAGATGCGGCGATACCAATTATGTTTATTTATTAATTTTTTTACTATACTCTAGGGGGAAAATGGGAAAAGTTTTTTTTTTTAACTTTTAATATATATATTTTTTTTACACAAAAAAAAACTTTATTAAACTAATTTTAACTTTTTTTATTAGTCCCCCTAGGGGACTTCAACCAGCGATCGTTAGATCGCTTGCACGATATACTGCAATACTAATGTATTGCAGTATATCGTGATTCTGACAGGCATCTATTAAGCCCTGCCGGAGGCAGAGCTTAACCCCTTCCCGCTCCTGGACATACTATTAGGTCATGGTAACCATAGCGTTCGCGCTCCATGACCTAATAGTACGTCTCGGGAGTAACGGCCAATTCGGCCGTCCTCCCGACACATACAGGAGCTGTGACAGCTGCTGTCTCGTACAGCAGCTGTCACAGCTCCTACAGCGGGGACCGATCACTGTGTCCCCGCTGATTAACCCCTGAAAAGCCGTGTTCAATAGTGATCACGGCTTTTTAGGGGTTAAGCTGCCATCGCCGGCCTGCTACACGATAGCGGCCGGTGATGGTGACTATGGCAACCGGACACCAAACAATGGCTATGCCATCAACGGAAGCCTAGTGGGTCTTGACGAAGTCAGAACCCACTATGCTTGCTGTCAGTGAGTAGCTGACAGCTCTGATACACTGCACTACGCATGTAGTGCAGTGTATTAGAATAGCGATCAGGGCCTCCTGCCCTCAAGTCCCCTAGTGGGACAAAGTAATAAAGTTAAAAAAAGTTAAAAAAAATGTGTCAAAATAAGAAAATAAAAGATTTAAAAGTAATAAAAGTAAAAATCCCCCCTTTTCCCTTATCAGTCCTTTATTATTAATAAAAATATATAAACAAACAAATAAACTATACATAATTGGTATCGTCACGTTCGTAACAGCCTGAACTACAAAATTATTTCGTTATTTATCCTGCGCGGTGAACGCCGTAAAAGAAAATAATAATAAACCGTACCAGAATCACAACTGTTTGGTCAATTCACCTCCCAAAAAATGGAATAAAAAGAGATCAAAAAGTTGCATGTACCTAAAAAATGGTGCTGATCGAAACTACAGTTCGTTACGCAAAAAATAAGTCCTCACACGGCTTTATTGATGGAAAAATAAAAAAGTTCTGCCTCTTAGAATAAGGTAACACAAAAAGTGAATGATTTTTTACAAAAAGTATTTTATTGTGCAAACGGCATAAGACATTAAAAAAACCTATAAACATAGGGTATCACCGTAATCGTATCGGCCCGCAGAATAAAGTGAATATGTCATTTAAAGCGCACGGTGAACGCTGTAAAAAAAATCGAATAAAAAAAATAGAATTGCTGTTTTTTAGTAACCACGCCACCTAAAAATAGAATAAAAACTGATCAAAAAGCCGCATGCACCCCAAGAAAACTACAATGAATTCCTCAATGTGTCTAGTTTCCGAAATGCGGTCACTTTTGGGGGGTTTCCACTGTTTTGGCACCACAAGACCTCTTCAAACCGGACATGGTGCCTAATAAAAAAGAGGCCTCAAAATCCACTAGGTGCTCCTTTGCTTCTGAGGCCGCTGCTTCAGTCCATTACCGCACTAGGGCCACATGTGGGATATTTCTCAAAACTGCAGAATCTGGGCAATACGTATTAAGTTGCGTTTCTCTGATAAAACTTTTTGTGTTATAAAAAAAATGGTATAAAGAAGATTTTCTGACAAAAAAAAATGTCAATTTCACCTCTACTTTGCTCTAAATTTCTGTGAAACACCTAAAGGGTTCATAAACTTTCTATATGCTGTTGTGAATACTTTGAGGGGTCTAGTTTCTAAAATGGGGTGTTTCATAGGGGTTTCTATTATATGGGCCCCTCAAAGCAACTTCAGAACTGAACTGGAACCTAAAAAAATAAATAAATTATTCACTACTTTGCTTCTTACATTATACTGATAATGAGTTGTGCCCACCCCGAGATGACCCCAGTTTTGACCGTTTGTATAAACGGAGACCCCTATTAGACCGTTTCAGTGCCCGGTTTTCCCAAGCATTCACCCCCGAGAAGTGTATTTCGATTGATGAGTCCTTGGTAGATTTTAAAGTGAGGGTTAAATTCCGCGAGTACCTGCCAGGTAAGAGGGCAAGGTATGGCGTAAAGATGTATAAGCTGTGCGAGAGTGCATCAGGGTATACCTACAGGTTTAGGATATATGAAGGGAAGGGCACCAGTATTCAGCCCCCAGAATGCCCCCCCTTACTGGGAGTTAATGCAAAAATTGTGTGGGATTTGGTGCACCCACTGCTGGACCAGGGTTACCACCTCTACCTGGATAATATTTATACCAGCGTCCCACTCTTCAAGTGCCTCGCTTCCAGAAGTCCTGCGGCATGCGGCACTGCTAGAAAAAAATCTGAGAGGCCTCCCTAAGACTCTGCAGGGCAAACACTCAGACAAGAGAGATGTCCCACCAGTACCCATGTGGTACCATGTGGTACCAGTACAGAGACCCCCAAACCAGACTGCATCCTGGACTACAATAGGTACATGGGAGCGGTGGACTTGTCAGATCAAGTCCTGAAGCCCTACAGCGCCATGCGGTGTGGTATAAGAAGCTGGCCGTGCACATCATACAGATGGCTTTGTACATTGTGTACGTGCTACGTTGATGTACAGGCCAGAGGGAAACTTTCCTGGAATTTCAAGAGGTGATTATCAAGAACCTAATCTTTAGGACCAAGAAGGGGGGGGCACCCAGTACTTCTGGAAGCGAGGCCACATGCATCGTACCAGGGCAACACTTTCCAGGAGAAGTTCCCCAAACTGGCAAGAAGGGAAAAAGTCAAAAGAGGTGCAAAGTCTGCTATAAGAGGGGGATAAGGGAGGACACAATATATCAATGTGACACGTGTCCTGAAAAACCAAAGCTCTGTATGAAAGAGTGTTTTAAAATTTATCATACATCCCTTGGTTTATAATTTACCCCAATTTTACTTACCCTGATGTACTCCGCACAGCTTATCCCCCCTCGTCTTTCTCCTCTGGGCCCTGCTGTGTGCCCAGGCAGCTGATAAGAGCCACATGTAGGGTATTGCCGTACCCAGGAGAACCCACATTACAGTTTATGGGGTGTATGTCTCCGGTCAAAATGCTCACTACACCTCTAGATGAATGCCTTAAGGGTGTAGTTTTTAAAACGGGGTCACTTCTTGCGGGTTTCAACTGTACTGGTACCTCAGGGGCTTCTGCATACATGACTTTGCACCAGAAAATCCCCAGTAGGCCAAATGGTGGTCCTTTCCTTCTGAGCCCTCCCATGGGCCCAAACCGCAGTTTATCACCACAAATGGGGTATTGCGGCACTCAGAACAAATTGCGCAATAAAATGGGGTATTTTGTTTCTTGTGAAAATAAGACATTTTCAGCCAAAACTACATATTATTGGAAAAAATTCATTTTGTTTTAATTCCCAGACCAATTCAAATAAGTTCTGTGAAAAAACTATGGGGTCAAAATGGTCACAACACCCATAAATTAATTCCTTGATGGGTGTAGTTTCCAAAATGGGGTCATTTCTGGTTGGTTTCCATTGGTTTGATACCTCTGGGACTCTGCAAATGCGACATGGCACCCGAAAACCAATCCAGCAAAATCTGGACTCCAAAGAACAAATAGCGCTCCTTTCCTTCTGAGCCCTCCCATGGGCCCAAACGGCAGTTTATCGCCACAAATGGGGTATTGCTGCACTCAGGAGAAATTGGGCAACAAAATTGGGTATTTTGTTCCCTGTGAAAATAAGAAATTGTGATAAAAAATGACATCTTATTGGAAAAAATTACATTTTTTCATTTCACAGCCCAATTCAAATAGGTGCTGTGAAAAATTGTGCAGTCAAAATTGTAACAACAACCATATTTGAATTCCTTGAGTGGTGTAGTTTCCAAAATGGGGTCACTTATGGTGGGTTTCCATTACTTTGATACCTCTGGGGCTCTGCAAATGCGACATGGCACCCGAAAACCAATCCAGCTAATCTGGACTCCAACAAACACATAGCGCTCCTTTCCTTCTGAGCCCTCCCATGGGCCCAAACGGCAGTTTATCACTACAAATGGGGTATTGCCGCACTAAGGACAAATTGTGCAACAAAGTGGGATATTTTGTTCCCTGTGAAAATAAGAAATTTTGATCACAAATGAGATCTTATTGGAAAAAAAGACATTTTTTTAATTTCACAGCCCAATTCAAATAGGTGCTGTGAAAAAACTGTGCGGTCAAAATGGTATTAACAACCATAAATGAATTCCTTCAGGGGTGTAGTTTCCAAAATGGGGTCACTATTGGGGGATTCCTACTGTTTTAGCACCTCAACACCTTTTCAAACCTGGCATGCTGCCTAAAATATATTCTAATAAAAAAGAGGCCTCAAAATGCACTAGGTACTTGTTTGCTTCTGGGGCTTGTGTTTTATTCCACGAGCACAGTAGAACCACATGTGGGACATTTCTAAAAACTGCAGAATTAGGAAAATACATATTTAGTAGTGTTTCTCTGGTAAAACCTTCTGTGTTACAGAATTTTTTTTGAATAAAATTGAAATTCAGCAAGAAAAATGAAATTTGCAAATTTCACCTCCACTTTGCTTTAATTCCTGTGAAATGCCTGAAGGGTTAAAAAACTTTCTAAATGCTGTTTTGAATACTTTGAGGGGTCTAGTTTTTAAAATGGGGTGTTTTATCAGGGTTTCTAATACATAGGCCCCTCAAAGCCACTTCAGAACTGAAGAGGTACCTTAAAAAAAAGGGTTTTGAAATTTTCTTAAAAATATGAGAAATTGCTGTTTATGTTCTAAGCCTTGTAACGTCCAAGAAAAATAAAAGAATGTTCAAAAAACTATGCCAATCTAAAGTAGACATATGGGAAATGTGAACTAGTGA
Source organism: Rhinoderma darwinii (assembly GCF_050947455.1). Classification (NCBI taxonomy): domain Eukaryota; kingdom Metazoa; phylum Chordata; class Amphibia; order Anura; family Rhinodermatidae; genus Rhinoderma; species Rhinoderma darwinii. Next base: position 280,955,680 of record NC_134689.1, on the reverse strand, counting down.
CTATTTTGGGTGGTATAACCGTCTGTTTTACAAGCAGATGCATTTAAATTCTGAAAAATGCTATTTTTTCAAAACTTTCTCTCAATTTTGCAATTTTTCACCAATAAACACTGAATATATCGACCAAATTTTACCACGAACATGAAGCCCAATGTATCACGAGAAAACAATCTCAGAATCGCTTGGATAGGTTTAAGCATTCCGACGTTATTACCACATAAAGTGAAATATGTCCGATTTGAAAAATGGGCTCTGAGCCTAAAGGCCCAAACTAGGCTGCGTCCTTAAGGGGTTAATAGGTGCACAAAGATGGCAGACCTGGGGGCCTTCATTAGGCTCCCAAGCAGCCATAGCAATTGCGTTGCGGGGGGCGTGATGAGCTGTTAGAGGGGGCCGCCCCACTCTTTCTAACGATTGAAATGCTGCGATTGCTATTTAACGAGTTAAGCGAGCTGGATCGCGCTCGAGCGCGATGCCGCTCGTTACTCTTAAGTGTCGGCTGTAACAAACAGCCGACACCTGCATGGAATGGAGCGGGTTCACTCCGTGAGCACGCTCCATACTTCCCCTACCCGGCTATGACGTAACTGTATGTCATATATCGGGAAGGGGTTAAAGAGCAAGTGTCCAAAATGCATAATTAGACAGTGAGATCAGATCAAGTACTGGTAATGTCAAGCATCACTATTCAGACGCATATCTACCAAAACCATTTGGGTCAGACTGGAAATCGATCCAGGGGATCATCATATATTTCTCAAAATTTTTCTGTGTCCTAAAGCTCAACTCCTCCATTCTAGATATTTGTGCCACCTTCCTGAGCCAGTGTGCTCAGTGGCGTAACTACCGCGGTAGCAGCAGTAGCGGCTGCTACGGGGCCCGGGGCTTGAGGGGGCCCGGTGGCGCCGCTAGCAGCCGTTATGGCTACTACAGCGGTAGCGTCGCTACTGTGGGGCCCGCGACGCCGAGCCTTACACAGGCCATCTCATGCCTGTAGGTGTCGCTAGCACCGGAGGGGGCCCCAGTGCTAGCGGCAGCCAAATACATGAATGGCCGGGCATGTTCCGTGCCTGACCATCCAGTGCCTTACAATGACACTGATTGGCTAGCGGCGCGATGACATCATCGCGCCGCTTCCATGCTTGGAAGGTGCTGATTGGCGGGGCAAGTCATTCTGCCCCGCCAATCAGCGTCATTGGAGGACGCTCGTTCAACTCCTGCAGACATGCTCAGAAGAGAGCATGTCTGCATCGCCAGTGAACAGCGTGGGAACCGGAGAATGTGAGTATGTCAAGTTTTTGTTTTTTTTCCCCTCATAAAAATGTGAATGGCATTATCTATGGGGGGGGGGGGGGTCATCTTTATGTGGGCTATTATATATAGGGGGTCTATATGTGGGGCAGTAGCTACAGGGGGGGTCTATATGTGGGGGTGTGGGCCATTATATACAGGGGGCTCTATATGTGGGCCATTATATACAGGGGGGTCTATATGTGGGGGTGTGGGCCACTATATACAGGGGGCTCTATATGTGGGCCATTATATACAGGGGGCTCTATATGTGGGCCACTATATACAGGGGGGGTCCATATGTGGGCCACTATATACAGGGGGGTCTATATGTGGGCCACTATATACAGGGGGGTCTATATGTGGGACACTATATACAGGGGTGGGTTACCTGTGGGGCACTAGCAACAGGGTGGCTATATGTAGTGCACAGTCTACAGGGGTGGGCTATATGTGGGACACTATATACAGGGGGAGCTATATGTGAGACACTATATACAGAGGTGGGCTATACGTGGAGCACTAACTATAGGGGAAGCTATATGTAGGGCAGCACGGTGGCTCAGTGGTTAGCACTATTGCCTTGCAGCTCTGGAGTCCATATGTGGGCACTATCTACAGGGGCTTCTATGTAGGTCACTATCTACAGGGGACATGTTGTGTGTTTGTGACAGTTCTATTTAGATGTGTTGAGAATTTTAACTTCGTTTTATAGGTGCAGAAATGTTTTAAAAGTGAGAAGCTGAAGACATCTAAACGGAAAACTGCAGAAATGGGTCATGGCCGGGAGAAATCCATCATAGATGTCTGAACCGGAGGGAGAAGAAAAGAACTAGAATCTGAGACGTCACCGGTGAGTCACTTAATGTAAATGTTTATTCTGCCTCTAATCAGTATTGTAGTCACTGTATGATCTGCAGCGAGATGATGGTGATAGGATTTTTTTTGTGAAACCGCATCTCCCAGCATATCCTTACCATTGTTCCGGCCATGCTGGGAGCTGTAGTTTTACGCCGTACAAACTTATACGCAGTGGCGTAACTACCGCTATAGCAGCCGTAGCGACTTCTACAGGGCCTGCAGCATGAGGGGGCCCGTGCCACCCGCCGGCACGGCCCCCTCCCATGGCCGCAGGCTCCGCTAGCAGCCGCTATGGCTGCTACAGCGCGACGCCACTGAAGGGGTTGTTCCTACATAAGACATGTATCCCCTATCCACAGGATAGGGGATACATGTGTGATCGCTGGCAGCGATGAGGAGAACGGGGGACCGAAAGTCCCCCCTAAGTTCTCCATGACAAACCTCGGACTTCCGGGGTCTGTGTCGGCAGCTCCGTAGAAATGAATGGAGCGCCGGTCGCGCTTGTGCGCATGCGTGACCAGCGCTCCTTTCATTTTTATTGAACTGCGCAGACGCCGGAAGTCCGAGGTTAGTCATGGAGAACTTCGGGGGACTTTCGGTCCCCCGTTCTCCTTATCGCTGCCAGTGATCACACATGTATCCCCTATCCTGTGGATAGGGGATGCATGTCTTTTGTAGGACAAACTATAGGACGTTTTTTTTTTGGGGGGGGGGGCTATATAGCGTTATCTACAGGGGGGGCTGTATGGCGTTATCTACAGGGGGGCTGTATGGCGTTATCTACAGGGGGGCTGTATGGCGTTATCTACAGAGGGAGTCTGTATGGCGTTATCTACAGGGGGGCTGTATGGCGTTATCTGCAGGGGCTGTGTATGGTGCTATCAATAGGGGGGCGCTGTGTGGTGGAATCTATAGGGAGGCACTATCTACAAGGGGGGGGGGGGGGTTGTGTGATACCCAGCAGAGGGGGGGCCCCAGTCAAAAGTTTGCTATGGGGCCCAGTCTTTCCTAGTTACGCCCCTGAGTGTGCTATTGAAGGTGGTTGCACTTTGCGCCAGTACAGAGGTATCATTGCTTTAGCTGCTAAAATCAAGTGAGACCACAGAGATTTATTCTGATAAGTAGTAATACCTGGAGAGTAGTTCAAGAACAACAAAGGATGCAATAAGGAAGGCGCATATGGGCACATAGATTGCATTATGTGTTCTACCGTACACCAAAAAGGTTTTATCAGATCACAATCCCACCATATGTGAGTATAGGATCCCTGTTAAGCAATACATCTCCAGCAAGCTGGAGAGATTGCATTGTCAATTGTGTGGCGTAGTTCCGGAGTTTTATACCATCTACTTACTGGCTTATAGTTTGTTTCTTGTAAATTTATACACCTTGATGGACCACTACTAAACTTATATATTTCTGCAATCTCTGATGGATCAATATTGCTATTCAATTCTTTTCCCCCAAGATGTAATGTAAGGTAGTATATTTGTTGCGTTCTTAAAAATGAGTTTCTTATATATTAAGGATGTCATTTTGGGAATTGGTTGCGGCGAGGCGAGTAGGGATTCATACCATGACAGTGGCCTACTCATGGAACCATGTTTCAGTAAGAATTTATAATTTGTCATAATTTGATTGTAATGAATCTGATTCAGATGTGCCCGAGGGAATTTCATCTGCAAGTCTGTTAATGTGGGTATTTTTCCATCTTGTATAATATCGCCCATGGATGCCTCCCCCAGTTCACCTCTAATTGAAGTCGTGTTACTGATAACTAAGTCCCGCAGTCCTAACAGATCTCCCAGTTTTACTAGTGGTGATGGATCTGGACTAATATCTTTGTGTTTTGATAATCTTTTCCATATTACAAATGGGGCTTTAGTCAAGAGATTGGAGCATGAAGACTTAGAGCATGAGGTTGATCTGCGAGTAAGGGTTTGTGTCAACGGAGCCCCATTTAATTCTTCTATAGGAATATATAATTTAGTTGCAGAACTTGAGTGCCAATTGCAGATTCTACCAAATTGGATAGCCCGATAATTTGTCTGTATGTCAGTAAAGTTTATTCCCCCTTTGGATTTCTGACGAGTTAGTGTACTAACGAGTTAGTGTACTAAAAGCCACTCTATGACCTTTTTTATGGCAGCCAAATTTCAACAGTTTGCTATGAAACTTCTGAAAAAATATTTGCGGTAGGTAGATGGGCATAGTTTGTAACAAATATGTGATTTTGAGGACTATTTGCATTTTAATTAAGTTATCCAAGATATGTATGGAATCCTCCAATTATTCATTAATTTATCAATACCTAACAGGAGCGGTGTGTAATTAAGTTTATACCATGAGCCCGGGGACAAGGATATTTTGAGGCCTAAATATGTAATGAAATCTGGAGACCAAGGGAATTGTGAAGTTTTTTGTGCTGACAGGATTTCCCTTCTGGAACAAGTTATGTTTAGTGCCATCGATTTGGAGGGGTTGATCTTGAAATTGGAAATGTCCTGAATGTATTCAAACATCTTTGTCAGAGCTGGGAAAGCTCTATCTGGATTAGCTGTCAAGATGAGCAGGTCATCTGCAAAAGCTGCTGTATGATGTATCTGATCACCCACCTTAATACCTTCTATCTGGCTGTTTTGGCGAGTCGACTGTATCAGCGTTTCAAGGGTCAAGACAAACAAAAGGGGGGATAACATCCTTGCCTAGTCCCATTGGTTATACCAAAACTGGGAGACAGTATCCTATTCACTCTAGTCGAGGGACATCAGTATAACGCCATAATCCGTTCTATAAGGGGATCAGGTAAACCAAATTTCCTGAGGGTGCTTGACATAAACAACCAATCTACTATGTCAACAGCTTTTTCAGCATCAGTGGACAATAAAGACAATGGTATTTTCTTTTTCTGAGCATATTGTATCACGTGAAGCACCCTCAGGGTATTATCCTTCCCCTCCCTACGTGTCACGAACCCGCCTGTTCCGGTTGTATTAAATTCGGTAAAAGTACTTTCAATCTGTTGGCTATAAGTTTAGCATACAATTTTATGTCTACGTTCAGAAGCGATATTGGGCGGTAGCTACTGCAAAGGGAAGGATCCTTCCCTTCTTTGGGGAGAACTGAGATATGGGCTTCCAAAGTTTTAAAAGTTCCAAAAATGTCTCTATTTTGGCTTTTCTCTGGAGAGAAGCGTGTGCTGAATCCTGAGTTCTAAGATTATAAAGAGATTTATAAAACTCCTTAAATTACATGGCAATAGATTCTGTGTCTTTAAGTTCTAAACCGTCATTAGTGCGTATGACCTTAACATACGTCTGTTCTTGTTTCTTTTTGGCCAACAGTGCCATAAGTTTAGATCCTCTATTCCCATGAACATACATAGCATGCTGGGCATATAAATATGCTTTCGAAGCTCTCAGATTCAAGATCTTTTTAAGATCATTATACATTTAGATCATTTTGCACCTGAGTTGCTAATGACTTCTTATGTTGCCCTTCTAACTGAAGTCAGATGGCAATAATTTTTTCAAAATATCATATGTAGTCCCTTGGATTTCGGAGACAGCTACTGTTTCAGGTATACCTCTCAAGCAGAGGTTGTTCCTCCGACCTCGGTTATCTTGACCCTCTACATATGATAAGAAGTTGTTAAAATGGCTCTGGCAAGTCTCCAAAGCTGCACTAGTAGATTTCCCATGTTTCACAAGTGAATTCTGAGTATCTTCTAGCACATTCACTATATTATGTATTTGTCTCATCTCTTGTTTATGGTCTATAAGTTCCTTCATGACCGTTTTCAGGGCATTCTCTATGATCTTTTGCATAGTATTCCAGGATAAATGGATAGCAGAGCCAGTGCTCCTTGTATCTTCCTCTCCTGAGTTATTGTCAGATGAGTCCATATCATCTTGTTGTTGTGGAGAAATGCTCTTACTAGAATATTTTTTTGAGGAAGGGAGTTTCCCTTTAAGAAATTTATCCATTTCAGTTTGTCCTTTTTTCATCTGTTTAGGGGTAACCATTTTAACAATTTTTAAGCAGCCAGAAATACGAACATAGTATCAATACTACGCTGTATAATAGTTGTTTGTGAGCAAGTACTTCTTCCCACCTCAATCCATCGTGTTTAGTGCAGAACCATCATATCAATAGTCCTAAGACAAATTGGGCTGTTTGCCCTGTGAATATAATCCTAGGTGCTGGAAGATTGCAAGTCTTCCTAAAAATATTGTGCTGTGCCCATATAATAAAGACTTTATTTTCTAAAGTCAGCAATGTGTAATCAGGATAAGAGCAATAAATTTAGTCCGCGGCTACAACGGAGGAACAGGCCGCAGTACGTTTGTCTCACACTTCACGGGTGATGCGGTCTATCCTCACCAGAGAGCAACGTGTAGGGTCATAATATTGAGCTTTTCCACTCCCGATAGCAGTTATGATGTGAGGATGGAGGGGGATGGTCAGCTGGATAGGAACGGTCTTGAGCGGCCCAGGCCACGATGGAAGAGCCTGTCACAGGTATGTCTCTCAAATCCGCTCAATAGATATTCACCCAGCTATGATCCAGGATATCTGTGTCTTGGTCCGACGGCGGTTCTGAACAAGTTACAACCGTTCTGCCGTGGATTACCTCAGATTGTCCTCGTTTGGCACAGAGCGTTCCTTCTATGCGGCCATCTCTTTCAGTGTGCTAACCACTCCCAGCCTGCTTTATTTTTTAAGAGCAAATACTTAAAACATGACTTAAGATGTGGTCTACTTGATGGGCGTATTATATTCTAAGGTGCCAGACAATCTGTGACTACAAGCTCCTGATATGTAAATCTGGTACTGGATATGGTACTGGATATTTGTATAAAAAAATTCAGAAATAAACTGCATTTTGTTTCTTCTCCCCTTTTATTACCCTGCACACATCACTCTATTGAGTTGGTACACATGATACCCCAGTCATTGACTCAGGTATGAGTCGACAAGACCATACCGTGCTGTTGCTAAAAATGAAAATAGTTATAATTAATGCTTATATTATTTTTATTTATTATCATCTATTAGCCATAAACCGCCAGCTTTTGCAATACATTGCATATGACTATTTACATACAACAGTAAAGTGAGCAAATACAGTACACAGCAAACTTACAGAATAAGAGATCGATATTGAAGTAGAGAAAGCCCTGCACATACGAGCGGAAAATCTAGCCAAAGGAGAAATGAATGAAAAATAAGAAATTTTAATGTTAAAGTGTAATATGCAGTCAGAAAATAGAGCATCACATTTATAGTATTATTAGTCCAATTGATTGACTTCTAGAAGTGTTACAAAACAGGCCCATGCAAGTATAAAAAATGTTTTTAATAGCCTATTTTTTCTGTATTATCAGAGTTTTTCGGAAATTTCTCTGTCCCATTGTCCTCAGAATTGAATTTGTTGTTTCTGAATCTGTTTGTCCTGTAAGTAGCACAACCAATTGATCATTTGATGCCATTTGTACTGATAAAAAACAAATGGATTATCTAGGGCAGCACGATTGCTGTTGCCTTATAGCACTGGGATAAGTGGTCTAACTACCACTGTAGCAGCCATAGCGGCTGCTACTGGGCCCGCGGCATGAGGGGGCCCGTGCCACACGGCCAACACATAACATTATTCCCGGTCGCTTGCACCGGGCATCCGGGGCCTGGGCCGACTGCCGATACAATTGAACACTATTGCAGAGCAGGGAGCTAGATCCCTGCTCTGCCGTTTACTATGCTACCCTGCGCAGGTTGGTGTGATGACATGATCATCACGCCGGCCTACGCAAGACTCCTGTCTCAGGCTGCTGTAGAAGCTGTAGAGCAGCTCCGTTTGTCGCGTGAACGGGACTAGATAGATGAGTGTACATTTTTTTATTTATTTGGAGTGGCACTATCTACAAGGGGTGTCTATGTGGCAGTATCTACAAGGGGGGTCTATGTGGCACTATCTACAAGGGGAGTCTATGTGGCACTATCTATAAGGGGGGTCTATGTGGCACTATCTACAAGGGGGGTTCTATGTGGCACTATCCACAAGGGGGGGGGGTCTATGTGGCACTATCTACAAGGGGAGTCTATGTGGCATTATCTATAAGGGGGGGGGTCTATGTGGCACTATCTACAAGGGGGGTCTATGTAGCACTATCTACAAGGGGGTCTATGTGGCACTATCTACAAGGGGGTTCTATGTGGCACTATCTACAATGGGGGGTCTATGTGGCACTATCTACAAGGGGGCTATGTGGTACTATCTACATACAAGGGGGGCATGTGGCACTATCTACAAGTGGCATATGGTACTACCTACAAGGGGGAATTTGTGCCACTATCTACAAGGGGGATATGTGGCACAATCTACAAGGAGGTCCATGTGGCACTATCTACAAGGGGGATATGTGGCACTGTCTACAAGGGGGGATATGTTGCACTATCTACAAGAGGGGTTGTGTGCAGCACTATACAAGGGGGTTATGTGGCACTATGTACAAGTGGGGCTGTGTGGCACTATCTGAAAGAGGGGGTATGTGGCACTAACTACAAGGGGGTAAGTGGCACTATCTACAGGGGGCAGTGTGGCACTATCTACAGGGGTGTGTCCCGGATCTTTAAGTTTCAGGTCAGTTTTTTTTTTAATAACGTTTATGATTATGAAATAACATAATTAAGTGATAACATATATTATAATATCTATGCTTAACTCTTTGTTACAATTTTCGTAACCCTGTAACTAAAGGTTAATAAGAGTACACTTAGCAGCCATGCTGTATTTTTAAATTGAACACAGAACTGATAAATGTTCATTGTTGGGAGGCGGGGCCTGTGGGGGGTGGGAGGTGGTGTTGGTTGAGGGGGAGTGGGGACTGACTGGGATCTTGGATACAAATCCAATGACATCTGCATGAAGTTTGTATGTTTTGCCTGTGTTTGTGTGAGTTTACCCTGGAAATTAAAAAAACATATTAATAGGTTCAATGACTTTCTGTGAAATTGGCCCGAGTGTGTGTGCCTGAGATAAGGACATTGGAACATGAACTCCAATTCGGACAGGAACAGAGGTGTACATCGCTGCTGAATATGTTAGCACTATATAAGCAACTGGAAATAAATAAATAATAGGGGAGGAGCCTAATGATGCCAATGGATAAAGGGTAAATCGATTTTTTTGAACAATATATAATCTTCACTTGTATTCTGCAGCAGCACAATGTAGCGAGAAAAACACTAGGGAGTGCTATATACAGAAGAACTAAGAATAGACAAAGTCATGTGATGACTTAAGATTAAAGAGACTCTGCCACCACATTATAAGTGCCCTATCTCCTACATAAGGAGATGGGCGCTATAATCTAGGTGACAGCAGTGCTTTTTATTTAGAAAAATGATCTATTTTTACCACGTTAGGAGCGAATTTAGCTTTATGCTAATTAGTTTCCTATGGCCCAAGTGGGCGTGTTTTTACTTTAGACCAAGTTGGCCTTGTACAGAGTATCAAAATACGTACTCACAGGTCAAAATCACTGGTTAGGTGCAACCAACACAATGTCGAAGCACCTCCAAGGTATATGTACAACGTAGCATAACTCCAATGAATCTTAAGCGAAAAAATGAGGACAGGGAGTCACAGCGCCACAGATAATAGAAATAAGTAAAACATTTTATTAAATACAATATCATACACGAATCAAACAGTTAAAAACAATAGCGAGGATGTAAAATACAATATAAGTGTGGACCACTCAAAGATAATGATGTTGCCACGAGTATGCTGTATACACAATTGAAACGTGTGTGCACCAGGCAGTAGCAAAAAACCATAGGTCAGTGATATGTCATCGCAGTGTCTCACCTGTACTATAGAAGTATATAGTTCACATAAGTGAAATAATGTGCTAAGTAAAGCCCTAATATCATCAGTAAGGAGCAAAAGAGACACTAGGAGAAAATATCACACAGAACATAAGCTACTTCATTAGGTATGCATGAGTCAAAGAGAGGACATATCCTGGCATGTTCTGTAGTGTGAGTCAAAGCCTGCCTGGGATCACATAACTTAGTAAGAAACAGTCTTACACATGGAGGTGAAAACGATAAGGTGGTCCGCAATATATAGCCAAGTGTAATGATGCCCCGTCGCGCGTTTCGCTGGTACAGCTTCCTCAGTGGATGTTAACTACTCTATGTAAGTGTCCAGTTTATATATGTGTCCCCTAGTGATCAGCGTGTGGGTTCCGGTGTACCCCATCGTCAGGTCTCTGGCACATGCGCGTGAGTATACCTGAAGCCACGAGAACTCCGTCGCCTGTCGTCACACCCCCACTGCGCCTGCGTACCTCACAGGACACGTCTCTAGGGAGATAGCGCAGGCGTAGTGCCCGTGTATAGATGAGAGGGGAACGGGGCGGGCACTCTGTCTCACCACAGCATGCACAACCCCGGGGAGGAGAATACTGCTGTAAGTATGTACAAGTCTATTTAGTATGGTAGTGTAATGAGTTATAGATCCAGTACATGCCAAGGTAAGTCCCCTGATTGTATCCAAAGTAGCATAAAGAAATGTGAAAAAACATTGTGCATAAATAACAATTATATGAACAGCATATATCCAGGATAATACCATGATAATATGCAAATGGCTTTTATATCGATGATGAAGTGTCAAAATATATCTAGTAAAAATGTAAAAGATATATTAATCTACATAAATTGCGACAAAGTGAATAATGCAATCAAAAACCGCACACACAAAATGCAGAAAGCAATAATAAGATATAATAAAGAGCTGAAAAAGTGTGAGTTATGTACATGGAGACCATGTAAGGAAGACGCGAATTAGAAAAAACTTATAAAGCTCAAAAAATAATACAAAGTAAAAAATACAAAAATGTGTATTAGCCGTAGGAAATATAACAACCAGGGAAAAACAATTATCAAATTACACAGGATCGGACATGATGTTTTCACTGAATTCATCAGTCCCACAGATCTGCTGGGTACAGGATTCATTGGACGATACAGCTGCTCTGTATACAGGATACAGAGCAGCTGTATCTCAAAATGTAAAAATCATTTTTAATAAAAACTAATTTGAAAGTTGCACCAGTCACACTGACTAACCTTTTGCTTAAAAATAAAAATCCCTTTCACTCACATATTTTCACTCACACGAGCGCTTACAGTAGCGCTTCTGCCACTTCGTTTTAGCGATTGGTGGGGGTCTCAGTGCTCGGACCACCACCAATCAATACTTTTGACATGTCACTATGACATGTCAGAAGTTTGTTGAACAAGTGCATCCTATATAAATCCAGCACACCCTCCATTCAGGTTTGTAGATAGTGCCTCCCTATAGATTCCGCCACACAGCACCCCTATAGATAGCACCACACAGCCCAGGGGGCTGTATCACGTAATCTACAGGGGGGGCTGTATGGTGTTGTCTACAGGGGACTGTATGGTGTTATCTACAGGGTGGCTTTATGGTGTTATCTACAGGGGGGGCTGTATGGTGTTATCTACAGGGGGGCTGTATGGTGTTATCTACAGGGGGGATGTATGGTGTTATCTACAGGGGGGGCTGTATGGTGTTATCTACAGGGGGGGTTGTATAGTGTTATCTACAGGGGGCTGTATAGCGTAATCTACAGGGGCGGCTGTATGGCGTAATCTACAGGGGGGGGTCTGTATGGCGTTATCTACAGGGGGGACTCTGTATGGCGTTATCTACAGGGGGACTGTATGGCGTTATCTACAGGGGGGACTCTGTATGGCGTTATCTACAGGGGGACTCTTTATGGTGTTATCTACAGGGGGGACTCTGTATAGGGTTATCTACAGGGGGTCTGTATGGCGTTATCTACAGGGGGGTCTGTATGGCGTTATCTACAGGGGGTCTGTATGGCGTTATCTACAGGGGGCTGTATGGCGTTATCTACAGGGGGGCTGTATGGCGTTATCTACAGGGGGGGTTGGGGCTGTAAGACGTTATCTACAGGGGGCTGTGTATTGTGCTATCTTACACTGAAGGTAGCTACATATCTGTATATTTCTAGTAGAAAGGAAAGGAAGAGTGATAGCACATGAAGTTGTTCAGATGTATTTTGTATAATATACTGACAGTCCCTGGGTTAACAGGGGGGGTCTGTATGGCGTTATCTACAGGGAGGACTCTATGGCGTTATCTACAGGGGGGCTGTATGGCGTTATCTACAGGGGGGACTCTGTATGGCGTTATCTACAGGGGGACTCTTTATGGTGTTATCTACAGGGGGGACTCTGTATGGGGTTATCTACAGGGGGTCTGTATGGCGTTATCTACAGGGGGGTCTGTATGGCGTTATCTACAGGGGGTCTGTATGGCGTTATCTACAGGGGGGCTGTATGGCGTTATCTACAGGGGGGCTGTATGGCGTTATCTACAGAGGGGGTTGGGGCTATAAGACGTTATCTACAGGGGGCTGTGTATTGTGCTATCTTACACTGAAGGTAGCTACATATCTGTATATTTCTAGTAGAAAGGAAGGAAGAGTGATAGCACATGAAGTTGTTCAGATGTATTTTGTATAATATACTGACAGTCCCTGGGTGAACCGTGAAGTTTCAGTTGTGTAAGATATATAAAAAGTGTATAAGGATAATAAAAATCAGAAGAATTCTGCCTTAAGCCAGCAATGTCCTAACAAGAGGGGAAAGTAGCCATTTTAACATTTTATTGGGAAACAAATTTTCCTCAATAAAGCAAAAATAAAAAAACCTCAAATATAGTATTCTGTTTCATATCTCTTTCTCTCTTTACCAAATCCAGTATCAAAACAAAACAAGATACAGCTTACAAATTTGTATAAAATATACAAGAAAAATGGGTCCGCTCACCACTCATTCGAAGTAAAGATGCCACATTCCATGATTATTCGGTGCACGGGCAAGAGAGCTATATCGGGAGTAGGAAGAAATCCAAGGAAAAAAGTTAGAGGTCCAGCACACGATATGATGTGAAAAAATACAAAACTGTTTATTTAAGTCAAAATTAAGACATGAAATTAAAAAATCCCAGGAGAGATCGCCTACGCGTTTCGAACTTTTCAGTTCTTAATCATAGCTATATCACATCATATCGTGTGCTGGACCTCTACATTTTTTTCTACAAATTTGTATGTTGAATGACTAAAGTCATCATACCTACTATACTTTTGTCTTTTTTGACACAAAAGTATTTAACATTGCATATTGTTTCTGGCTAACATGGTACTACACTATTTATTTTTACTGTACTTTATGTTGAATGACAAAAGCAATGTCCAAGGATTCAGTTTTCCTGACAATACTTTCTATATTTTCCTTAAGCTGTCAGTCTGTCAATATGTAGCAGCTTGAATAGTCGGTTTGCATCAATTTAACATGTTAACTTGGTATGGATTTAAATTGTTTTTTTTTTCTATTAAAGGCTATGTACACTTTTGAAATTGTTATTTTTTTTAAATAAAAAAGTGTGTTAGTGTGTTTGGTGCAACTTTCTAAATACTTTTTATTAAAAATTATTTTTACTTTTTGAGATACAGCTGCATTGTATCCTGCATACAGAGCAGCTGTATTATGTGCTGAGATTTGAATCCAGCAGGTCAGCGGTACTGACGGGTTCAGTGGCAGCAGGCAGGGCCGCACCGTCCATGAGGAGAGGTGAGCATCTTAAAAAAAATTCAAAGGTGGGCATGTTTGAAACATGGTCACATAACCTTTGACCACAGGACTTGTTTCTTCCAGATGCTAACTGGCTGAATTTGATGTGCATGCTCATGAACATTAGCACAGTGCCCTCTTCTAGTGACAAACATAGACAAGAACAATGTCATGCAGAGATTTCTTCAGATATTTAAGATGGGCATCATCTGAAACATATGACTTTTATGGTTGCATGTCTTGATTAAGGCAACACAATGTAGCAGGTTCCAACAATTCTAGGCACCAATCTAGATCGACCGTATGCAAAAAATCTACAGACTAGCATATCACACTTCTTACCTCACCATCTGCTTACCCACCTCTTTTGCAGAAGAGATGTCAATACTGATCGTTTGTAGAATTTCTCTTGAATGTACTGATGAACAGTAAGGCTATGTTCACACGGGGTATTTTGCCGAGTTTTTTGACGCGGAAACCGCGTCGCAAAACTCGGCAAAAACGGTCCGAAAATGCATCCCATTGATTTCAGTAAAACTGCCGTGCGGGAAAAAGAAGCGACATGCCCTATCTTCGGGCGCCTCCGCCTCTGACCTCCCATTGACTTCAATGGGAGGCAGAGAAAGCGTATTTCGTGCTGCTTTATGCCCGCGGCGCTCAATGGCCGCGGGCGAAAGACGGCGCGAAAAACTCTGCGAAAATCGGGGTGCAGGGAGAGGAATATCTGCCTCAAACTTCCAAACGGAAATTTGAGGCAGATATTCCTCCTGCAAAATACCCCGTGTGAACATAGCCTAAGGGTATGTTCACACGCACTATTTACAGACGTAATTCAGGCGTTTTACACCTGGAATTATGGCCGAAAATACTGCTTGAAAGCGTCGGCAAACATCTGCCCATTCATTTGAATGGGTTTTATGATGTACTGTGCAGACGGTCATTTTTTTTAGGCGCCGCTGTCAAAAGACGGCGCGTAAAAAAGATGCCCACGTCAAAGAAGTCCCTGTCACTTCTTGGGACGTAATTGGAGCTGTTTTCCATTGACTCCATAGAAAAACAGCTCCAATTATGTCCGTAATGGACGCTGCGAAAAACGCCTGCACATGCCATTACGTCTGAAATTCAGGAGCTGTTTTCGCCTGAAAACAGCTCCGTAATTTCAGCCGTAACGGACGTGCACGTGTGAACATACCCTAAGAAAGCCATAGTTATAATTCTAAAACGTATGACCAGTGCAAACCTACACTTAAACTTTAATATTTTAATTTTTTTGCAACATAATTCAGACCAAGTTTGCCATTTTCATTTTATCATATACACAGGGTTATAGTATGGACAATGTAGCATTGATAGTCACTGTTTTCATGTCATATGAAAGTCAATATGAATACTTATGTAGTTATATAGGTCATATATCAAAATTTACATCACTATTGATTCCAGTAGCTGGGATCAATAGCGTTTTATGCTTTATGTGATTTTAGACACATTTATATTAGACATATACATGCTAAATTTGCACACAATTTCCTTTTCAACATGGCGTTACTGTCATTTGTATCCTATAATAAAGAATGTGGCACATATTTATAATGTCGTTTTGTGTTCCATTGATAATTAGAAATTACTACACTAAGCAGCATTTCATAAGCTGTTTTTCCACACCCAACATCATCAGAAAAACAACACTGTCCCTGACCATATTGAGGCTGACTTGATTAATCGCATTACTAAAATATTCTGACTGGTTGAGCATTATGGAGGTGGTAGTTGAAGAGCAACTACAGTGTCCATGCTTGAGTAAGAAACTACCCAAGGGAACCCTGTTATAAGAGTATTATGGAAAATCTGAAAATGTTCTTTAAACCCTTAAATGCTGCGATCAAAGCAGATCACAGCATTCATATGGAAAAGAGCGGGGGAGGGACCCCCCTTTGATAGTTTCCTGTGACACGATCGATGTACATACGTTCTATGGGCAGACGGCCCAGGGTCCATTGAAGAACCCCAGGGCTGTCTGACCATATTTTCTGTTCTTAGGGTATACTTAGATTTGCTTTAACAACTGCCTGTCTTCTATCAGTACACAGTCTAATGTACTGGCATATAGAAACATGCCAGTACATTATAGTTAAAAAAAGAAATTAAAAAATCCACCTATAGGATTTAAAAAAAAGTAAAATTAATTTTAAAAAAAGTGTTAAAAAAAAAAATCTTTAATTATATATATGAAATATAAGTCTCAAGACATAAAATAATATATTTGGTATCGTCACAACCGTAACAACCTGAACAAGATTGGTATGCGCTGTATTTTTGATTAGGTCTGGAATAAAAAATGATGCATTCATACGCCCCAAATTTCTACATTGTCTGGATGTAGTTTTGCATATTATTATCAGTTGATGGCCAATATATTTCTATTTCAGGCTTTAAAGTTTCGCTACATTTATAAAGCAATGTACCCCAATTTCTAAAGAACTCTACCACAAAAAAACATACATTAAACCATAAATTCTGTGTTTGCTCATGTCACTGACATAAGAATAATGTTGCAACTATTACAAAAAGATATTCTACATTTTCAAACTGTAGAATTAAATAATACCTTTTTGAAAAAATTATTAACTAGGGCAGTAGTCAACAGAAAAATCCAGGTGAAAAAAATGAAATTCTCAGATAGTGTTTGAATGTGTTCGATAACTGTAAATAATATTTAAAAAAAATGTTAAAAACTTGACAGGGCACAATAACAAGCCAACCAATTGGCACCAAATTGGCAGAACGTCTGCTGCGGAAAACTGCATAGAAAAAAAAGGATACTTACCCTGGCGACGCATCCCTGGGATGACATTTTAACCCATGTGACCGCTACAGCCTGTGATTGGCTGCAGCAGTCACATTGGATGACGCGTCATCCCAGGAGGCCAGCCTGGAGTAAGAAACACAGAATTCTGGGTAAGTATGACTCTAATTTTTTTCTGAGTTGTGGTTTTTGTGGCAGAATCGCTGTGATTCCGCAGCAAAAAACGCAACATCTGCTATTTGTTGCGGGTTTTACCTCCCCATTGAATTCAATGGGGAAATCCTGCAACAAATAAGCAGCGTTATGCAAATAGAATTGACATGCTTCCGGATTTAAAAAAACGCACGGCAGGTCAATTTCATGCGCTTCTTTTCCGCACAGCAATTATGCAGCGGGTGGATGAGATTTCAAATCTCATCCACTCTGTTGCTACCGTATTATGCTGCTAATTTTCTACAACTAAATCCGTAGCGGAATATCTGCAGTATTTACGCTACGTGTGAACTGACCCTAAAGCAGGATTCAGAGCAGTAAACCGTCACCCAAGGAATGAAGGGTATTTACAAACATGAATGTAGAGAACAGGATTCCACGCTCTCCTCTATTCCATGAATGCCAAACAATAATTTCTTTGATGTGACCATTCAAGTTCCCCAATCAGTACTAGATAAATGTAATATATTGGTAATAAATAAAAACTTTACATAAAAATTATCATAAAATAGTTGAATCCATAAAGTATTCTTAAGTGATCCAAAAAGTGATGCTTAAAACTTCTGAAACCTCTCTATACTATCCAGGTACTGTATTTGTATTGCACTGCTAAGAAGTGGCTCCCTCTTATATTTTACCTTCTCCATCTCTCTTATACTAGCATCTGGATGTGAGGTTCTGATATAAAAGTCCAGGTAATGTAGCCCACAGAAATACGGATAAATAACAAAAAATAGTCGCAAGTACATAATACCAGCTGCCTATATAACCCGATCTATGGCTTCATTATGTCCATTTGGGGACAAAAAGTTTAAACGAAAATTCGAAAACATTTCCCTTTTACATAACTATTTTTATATCTCGATAAGTATTTATTTATTTGCTCTATTGGAGTTACTTTTAATAAATCCACATTACCCTGATGCTTTAATGTAGAGTGTTGCTAGACACTATGCTTCATACACCCATGGTTTATTTTGAACTATGCTTTCCCATGCGCTTACTTAATGTGAAGGTCGTTCTGCCTACATACTGGAGGCCACAAGGGCACTATAGTAGGTGTATAACTACAGTTTCATTTTTATCTTTTCTTTTGTTTCTGCTCATTCAAATATTTTTTTTCAACTTGTTACTTTTGCACAACAGTTACACCTATTATGTCCACAGCTATATACCCCAAGATTTGTTTATATGCCTACTTTTCTTTGCACTTCTTTCAGGTTGGGAAAGGATGGTACAACAATGTCTTTTATAGTTCTTGGTCTTTAAAAGATGATTTGGGGTCCCTGCTCACCATAACTTTACGATAAGGGTTGCAAAGTGATACCGCCCAATTGTTTTTTAGGATATTTTTCATGTTGTGAAAACTATCATTAGATTTGGTGACAAATGATAATCGGAATTTTTCTTTATTTACCAACTTTGCCTTCCTTTCTTCTCCCTTCTAGATAACCCTCTTCTTTCATTTTAGAAGCTTTGTTTTTTTTCTCCTTCTATAATTGTTTTTGGATATTTTTTTTATCCTTCAAGCAACATGATACTGATGGTTGCCGCCTCCAGTAAAAATCTGCAAAACTAAGAATGTTGCTTCTCTTTCATCCACATATTCGGTACATTTTGAGTACATAAGTTTCCTCAACAACTCTTCTGGTCCCTGCCAAATGAAAAATTTCATGGTAAAAAATTTCTACCGATTATATAAAAATTCCCTTTCAAAAGCTCCCATATAAAAATTTTTTGCAAATATGGTGCGCATTTTGTGCCCATCGCTGTTCCTTTATGCTGTAAATAAAATGTTTCAACTGTAAATTTTGAAAGCGTTATGCTCCCTGTATTTACTGTTATAGTATGTTTCTTATACTGGATCAGATGTTCTCTTCTTGACACATTTCTTCTCACACCATGAAATATGTCAGCTGTATTTTAATTAAAGAGGCTCTGTCACCAGATTCTCAAATCCCTATCTCCTATTGCATGTGATCGGCGCTGCAATGTAGATAACAGTAATGTTTTTTGTTTTTTTTTAAAACGTTCATTTTTGGCCAAGTTATGAGCTATTTTCTATGTATGCAAATGAGCTTTGAAATGGACAACTGGGCGTTTTTTTTTCGTTATGTCCAACTGGGCATGTATTGTGTTTTTAACTGGGCGTGTTTACGTGTATGACGCTGACCAATCAGTGACCAGTCAGCGTCATACACTCCTCTCCATTCATTTACACAGCAGCGATGTGCAGCCACATAAACAGAGATTAACGTTAATCAAGTGTCCTGATAATGAATACACATGAAAAGTCTTTTCTGGATCCTCTGCCAGCTGGATCCCGTCCTAAACAGATATGTTGAAACCTGGACTATACCTGTAACTTGAAGGTATTAGTGAAAAAACCTCTAGCAGATAGCTAGATAAAAAATCTTTCTCCCCAAACAGATTTTGGGAGTGTCTGCGCTGTCTCTCTTTCAAACCCATGAAGTGAACGGCATGCAGCTGAATTTTAGGAGGGAATAATCTGTTTTCGTTCCTATGGGATGTCTCTTTCCCTGAAATCACATATTGTTATTATAATATATTGTTTTAACATATGTTTGTATGCATGTATTTAATTGTCGGCATATTCAAATAGTACTCGCATTAATGTTAGTGACATAACTCCATGCATAATGAATTTCATAAATATGACAACTGTGCATGCATAATGTAATTCATTAATATGATATTAGTCAAATACTTTAAAAAAAAAATCTAAATAATAAATAATTTTGTATTTTGTTTAAACAGCTTTATCTTGTATTTAATTTCTACCCAAAGTGTGTTGGTTGGTCCATTCGTTTTTCGTTTTTCTTTTTTGCTACACATGAAATCCAGCCTGGACTTCATGTGTATTCAGAATCCTGACACTTCTGACTCTTTTCTTTGAGATTTCCAGCAAGGGAAAATAAATCTCGTTTACCTCCGTAATCTCGCGAGATTAAGCGTGGCTTGCTGGAATCTCACAGAAAAGATTCAGAAGTGTCAGGATTCTGAATACACATGACGTCCAGGCTGGATTTCATGTGTATTCATTATCAGGACACTTGATTAACGTTAATCTCTGTGTATGTGGCTGCACATCGTTCTAGTAAGAACGCTGTGCTGCTGTGTAAATGAATGGAGAGGAGTGTATGACGCTGACTGGTCACTGATTGGTCAGCGTCATACACGTAAACACACCCAGTTAAAAACACAATACACGCCCAGTTGGACATAACGGAAAAAAAAACGCCCAATTGTCCATTTCAAAGCTCATTTGCATATATATAAAATAGCTCATAACTTGGCCAAAAATTAACGTTTTTAAAAAAACAAAACGTTACTGTTATCTACATTGCAGCGCCGATCACATGCAATAGGAGATAGGGGTTTGAGAATCTGGTGACAGAGCCTCTTTAAACAGCTAAATAGGTGTTGTTTGCAAATGCACAATGTCATGTGACAACTAAACTCCACCCAGACTGGGAAAGATTTAAAGGGTAAGTACACTTGTGTTAACATTTTTTTAATGCTCCAAAGCATCGTAAATAAATGATGAAGCAACTCTGTAGATAGTCTTTATTAAATAATACCCGACTGTTTCGTCTCTCCTATGTAAACCTATGTGTGCCCATAGTTACAGATAACAAACAAACCCTATGTGATCCGCAGATATGTGTTACTATTATTCTTCTGACCCCTATCCTTGCTAACCTACCGACCTCGATGCCCGCTAGATTAGTGTGAAAAAAAAATGTCATGCTTTGTCCCCAGTGCATGGGTAACAAAATACTTATTCTTATTGATTAACATTTAACTCCCATATTATTATGTATTTCATTTTGATGACAGCAAAAGTTATTCTTGCTTGCAACTGGAAGAATAATATTTTACATCTTGAAAAGGTTGTCGAGAAAAAATAGAGGCTGTTAGATTCAAAATTTGATACAATTTGGCTGGATTATGTCAACAACTCTGGATTAAATTAGGCAAATAAATAAATAAATACATTCTCTAGATAAATCTTTTCGTTTCCAGTTAAAACCTTTGCTACATTGCTGGTCCTAGTTATGTGGAAGATGCTCTGTTTTATTGTATGAGCACATATCTAGTAATAGCCTATAACAAATCTCCGGACATATATCTGGCTAGTTCAGAGAGCAGCAGATGTATAAAATAATTAAGAAGCCTTGATAGAAAATTAAAAGTATAACGTATATCATGTAATTCTATAAACTCACTTACTCACATTTTATTTCCTTCAGTAAAAGAATCTCCCCCAAACATGATTTGTGATCTAATAAAGCAAAATCCTAATTTTCTGTCTTTTATCTTTTTACCCTTCTTTCATACACCTCTTTGGCCTTGTCAAAACATATCGTTTAGTTAGAGACTAAAAATATTTTTCTATCGATTGAGGCTATTGATTTTTTTTAATCTGTACTTTGGCTTAGAGAGTTTGGGTGAAAGGTGAAAGTTCGCCAGCTTAGTCCAACGTTTTATCTGGACAGCCACAGAATATATTGGCAGAAGATTTGATTTACCTTCTCAGTCAGAGGAGCTCTGCTCCTTGCAGCCTCTGCAGGCTACGTACAAGTTCATTCCAATCATGGTTCTTGTTGACAACATCTAGATTGGTGTGTTGTCTCAATTTCCTCAATGTTTGTCTGACGACTGAATACATTTAAAACCAAAAGCATGTGGAGGAAGTACATTCACTAAGTGAGCCATGCCATGTAAATTAAATTCCTGCAAGGCTTTCATATTGCAAAATGACTCTCCTGTTCAGCACTCCTAATCCTGCTCGTACATAAATTAAGGGCTCACCACATCACAACCAATTCAGAGAGGAGGATGACAGGGACAGAATGTTGTAAGCCATATATCTAAAGATTCTTAGGTGTTCATTTCTAAAAAAAAAAAAATGTGAACACTATTTTGGAGAAGAAATGGGTATACATGTACGGCATATTTAAACAATTTATGGAATTTGCTTTTTTTCGTCTTTTGCACTTGGCCTAAAAAGTTAGCATTGTTTAAAATGGCATGGTGCATCTAATACACACAAACAAATTCTGTTGGCTGCCATGTCTAACCAATGGAGCTGAGTGGAGACCTTTGTCTGGGAAGGCTAATACAGGACATACCATTGGGCCAATTATCTGGTATTGGTATATGGGAAAGTATAGCAACTATGGATAGCTTGATTTTTTTTTTTTACATGAATGCCAAACGTCTCTAAATTGCATTATTCCAATTTGGTGGCATATATTAATATAAAACATTAAGGCAAGCAGTTAAAACACCGTAAGAGGTAACTATTAAAATCCTGTCAACATAGTAGTTATAGATGAGAGATGAACCAAGATTTTACAGTTAAGCATGAGATAAATTTATTTCTGTTGATTTTCTCCATTGCCCCCAGAGGTTTTTGCTGTCACAGCAGCTGCAGTTAGACATTTTGTGATGAAATGACAATCATTTAAATGCGAAATAAAAATATTTGTCAACATTCTGTTAAATAAGATTCAGGGGGCTCACAGATAAGGCATCTGCCACTGCACTTAAAAGGGTTACACAGAATTAGTAAAACATGGCTGCAGAGATGTAACTAGAAACGGGCCCCAATTCAAAATCTGTAACAGGGCCCCCACCTACCATGTGCCATTTACTATACTGGTGTTATCTTATGTGGCCACACCTGTCCACAGATTTTGTACAGGTTTATTTTTACTTTTATAATGCTTAGGTGCAATAACCGATTCAACAAATGCACAAGAGTGGTTTTGTTTCTGAAAGAAAGCAACCATGTTTCTGTAATCCTGTACAAAAACAAATATATTGGAACCAACCAATGAAGTCAAAATTTATTTGTTAACATCCCCGTAACATCGTGAAGCAAAGTTTGCCGAAATTCTGTTGCAAATTGTGCCAAAAAATGGAATACATGCCATGCACCAAATGTATTATGTGTTATAAAATATACATTTTACACCCACCTCAACAGTTTCTACAAAAAGTATTTTGGCTAAGAGAAGCAGTAAAATGCGCTAAATTTACTAAAATCAAGCGCCATTGCTGTAAATGTACAGACGCTTGCTATAAAGTAGTGTAAGGAAGAGAAAATTTTCATGGGTAAGGAGTTTCGCCAGAGCAACCTGTCCAAGCACCAAGTCTCTGCCATATGCAGAACACTTTGCTGCAAATATATATGATTGTACAGAGTGGTTCGTGGTATATTTATTCTTAATGTCAGGTCTTTGTATTATTAAACTGTACTGTGTATTCTAAAAAAAATATGTCTGCAATTGATCCATTTTGAGAATGGGATTTTCTTTTCTTTTGCATATATCATTTAATATGGGTTTTTTCGTACCCGTGTTATATAGCTAGTGAAATACCTTGCTTTAAAGGTTACAGTATATTTAAAGAGGATGACAATGCCACTCCTTTTATTTTATTTTTTGCAATATGGGTTTCCATATTTTGTGCAAATTGTAGCCTGTAAAAGCAAAATCGATGTTCTATTGACTGCAGCGGATGATCACAATCATTTTGCCCTTTGTGGTTGGTGAAATCCATGCTGCAATTACAGGCTGGTAGGAACAGAGCCTCAATTGGGCTTTCAGCTCCACATTAATCCAAAATTCACCATTTTAATGCAGATATAGATTGCCACAAGTCAATAACTGACTACTTGAATTGTGAAGTAGTCGTTCCTTAGAATATTGGCAGAACTGGCTGTTACAATAACAAGTATTTTGATATTTTAAAGAGCTCCTACTTGTTGAGTGTCATTGATAGCAGAGAGCAGAAATCATTTGCATTCTGACCATGGTCTATGTTCCATGTTCCACATGAGTTTAGGTTGTTTGATAAATGACAATGTTCAGATTGTGCTTGCAAGTCATCATTCAGAAGCATTTTTATCTCAGTCATTACAGTATGATGTTTAATGGTTAATGAACAACTTGAAGGGTATACTGTGTTACTATGGGAAAAAGCAGATGTTAAATAAGATAACCCAAACATCTTTATATATATATATATATATACATATATATATATATATATATATATATATATATTTAACCCCTACAATACGTACTGTCCTTTCTGACATTCATTCAATGGTTTAAACTCAGGGGGTGGTTTGCGGTATTATGTACTCATTAAAATATCACAAATACAAGATAATCTGTTTAAGTACATACACTTATATCATTATGCTGTACTCATTTTAAGGGTGGGTCTGGATAAGGGAAGCTATACTTTTAAAATACCTGCCTGCTCTGATATTAGCCCTATATACCCCTGAGGATGCCGATACACGGGAAAAGATGTCGGGGGGGGGGGGGGGGCTATGCTCTGTGATTTTAATACAGAGCTACCTTTTTGGTCCTATTTTTGCCCTTAAACATTCTTCCACTATTTGCGATAACATATCCTGTTACTGGAATGGACCGTGGTAGCAGCTTACTTTCAGGACTTTTAACCCTCGCTTACATCATTCTTGTGTCTGAACTAGCACAACCAATATAGGTGAGCACATTACTGTTGCAACCTTTTGTACCCTTCTCCTTGGTTTATCTGCTCTATGTGGCGTCGTGCATCTCTTCCCTTTTTCTCGTTATAGATTATCATCACTTACTAGGGTACAATTGTTTCTGAAGAAAGGGACAGTTAAAGGGGTTTTTCCCATGAGAGACATTTATAACATATCCACAGGATATTACAAAAAAAAAAAAAAAAAGTAGTTTGTAGTATTTGCATGGGGGTGGTGACTGCTTCAGTTTTGGTCGTGCTCTCCACCCACCTGTCCTGGGCTGTTTTTAATTGGAACAGAATATATTTGGTTCCTACCTGTCCTGGGCTCAGTGTGAGCTCAGCCCAAAAGAGAGAGGCAAGTCTCCAAAATAGGGATACAATGTTCAGTGTAGGGACCCCCTGACAGAGGTCGCCTTGTCGTGGCAGGTGGGCTCGCACATTTTGATCAAACTGAGCGCTAAGAACCTCACATTTATTAACATAATAACTATAGCAGTAATGCAAAAAAATAATAAAAATGCATAATAAACAATAAGAGCTTGTGTGTATGTATATATATATATCTTAGTGCCTGCGGTGTGCATCTGCATTTTCTTGTTACTGATATCCACAGGATATGTCATAAATGTCAGATCGATGCGGGTCCCACCTCTGGGACCTGCATCTATCTCCAGAACGGGGCCCCCTAAACCCCATTCAGCTGCTGTGTGTTGCGGCTGAATGGGGTGAATTCCGACCATTTACTCTAAACAGCATAACTCACTGAGCTACGCTGTTTCCGTAACTCCAATAGTAGTGAATGGCAGTTACAAAAGGAGCGTAGCATGCGAGCTACACTGTTTCCGTAACTACCATTAAGCTCTTTGAGACTTACGGAAACGGCGTACCTCAGCGAGTTACGCTGTTTATGTAACTCACGACCATATAACATTTTTCATGGTCGGAATTTGCCTCATTCAGCTGCAACACACAGCGGCTGAACGGGGTTTAGGGGGCCCCGTTCTGGAGATAGGTGCAGTTCCTAGAGGTGGGACCAGTATCTATCTGACATTTATGACATATCATGGGGATATGACATAAATGTCCTTCATGGGAAAACCCCTTTAAGCTTAGTTTTGAAGGCAGCTACTTTTAATAAGAATGCAGAGACCTCCCAACCAATATTTCACACATCCCTTTGTTGTCCTTCTGTTCAATAACTGTCCAAATAACAGCATCACACAGCTAATTTTTGGTGAATAGGGGTTAGTCTAGTAAATGATAGTTACATAGATAGTACAGTTTAAAAAAGACACATGTCCATCAAGTTCAACCAAAGAATGGGAAAGGGAAGGGAACATTTTCTACACATAGGAGATAATATTTTTATCTTTTTCATTTTTTTAAAGTAGTATATTCAAAGGTTTCATTACACAGAACTGGTATACTGGATGCTGGACTCCTTCTCAACTGTAACACAGGGAACAACTTATTTTAGAAAGGGCGATAAATCCATAGAACAGCAGCTGTTGTGGGGAAAAATGCAGTTAAAGCTTGGAACAGACAAATGGTCATTGTAGAATTTAAAAGCAAGGATGGATCTCTCTCTCTCTCTCTCTATATATATATATATATATATATATATATATATACATATATATATATATATATACATATATACATATGGCAGGTGGGCTAACACTTTTTGATCAAAATGTGCACTAAGAACCTCCCTATTTGTAAGTAGATTTAGCTTTAGTGCATATTTATTTATATTTAGTGGTTTAGGTGGCATTAGTGTTGCAGGGTGCTGTCGCCATTTTTTGTCTGCTGTATTTCTGCAGTCACAGGTGTTCTTGCACCTGCATACATTTTGTATCATTTAGTTGGAATGTGCTGTTCAACTTTTTGTTCTGTTTATGTGATCCATATATGTGGGGTTAGTGACTGCCTCCACTTGTTGTTCTTGCACTCCTCCCATTCTGCCCTGGGTGATTTTAATCAGTTCAATGCTGGATCCTACCATCCCCAGGTATATATGTAGGCTTAGTCCCAGTTCTGGGTGTATGTGCAGCGTAGGTACCCACCTTACAGAGGTCGCCTTGTCGTGGCAGGTGGGCTAACACTTTTTGATCAAAATGTGCACTAAGAACCTCCCTATTTGTAAGTAGATTTAGCTTTAGTGCATATTTATTTATATTTAGTGGTTTAGGTGGCATTAGTGTTGCAGGGTGCTGTCGCCATTTTTTGTCTGCTATACATATATATATATATATATATATATATATATATATATATATATATATATATATACACATATACACACACCCCATCTATGACTTAAGACAACTTTTAGGTTGATAGAGAAAACTTGAAAACAGGACAGAAAGAAAAATTAGAACCAAAAAAATAGAACTAATCATTCATTAAAACCAAATATAGATACCTCAAGAGCACCCATTACCACCAAGAAAAATGTGTGAGAGGAGAAGGGTATGCAGTAAGAGAAGTCCCTGACGTCACTGTGTCCATATATGGACAGTGAAGGTAGGGACTTCTCCTGGAGCTGAAACACCGGCCACATCGCCGGGGATTCCGCTTCAGAAGTCCCTGACGTCACTGTGTCCATATATGGACAGTGAAGTCAGGGACTTCTTCTGGAGCAGAATCCCCAATTCCTGGCCACATCGTTGCCGAAGCTGTGGCCGGGGATTCCGCTCCTACAGGGAGCAAAAAAAAATACCCTCCTCCTCCTCCTGATATGCACTTCGCACTGTGAGGAGTAGAGAGCGAGCGACGGAAGACATGGCCGTCACTTGGTGCACATTTAAGTGATGGCCGTGTATTACCCGGCCCCATAGACTTCTATGGGAGCTGGGCGGCCGGGAGAATGGCCGAAAATAGGGCATGTTCCATCTTTTAATGGCCCGGTTTCCCGGTCCGTCAAAAAATCGGTCATGTGAATAGCCCCATTTGGGGTCTATTGTTCCTACTGCGGCCATGTGATGGCCGTTTTTTGAACGGCTGTCACACGGCCGGGAAACACTGTCGTGTGAATAGGGCCTAATACAGATGGGATGGTGTCACATTTGAGAGGAGGGGTAGTTGGGCCAGTGTTTCCAGACGTCAGGGGGCTTCTCCCTAATGAATAAACCGTCCAACAAAAGGTCTATTACTGTCAATGAAATATTGTTCACTATGTTGGTTTAAAATAAAAGGTACTCAATTTCTGTGGGCAAGGTAAATTACTGAATACCCTGAATGTTATGGGAAGTGCAATAGCAAATACAGACTTTTATAACTGTAGTTCGGAGCAATTTAAACCCTTCCCGAACCATGTCATACATGTACCATACAGGTGGGAACAACCAACATCCTGCAAACGACAGCGAACATTCTGCAGTAATAGCCATTATCCGAGATAAACATTTACAGTAGATGCCGAGGTCAATAGTGACTATGGCATCAGAGAATAGGAGGGGGTTCTCTCTGTCTCCCCATCAGTGCCCCCAGCGAAACGACTATGGGGTCCATGTAGGGTTGCTAAGATAACTGGGGACCTGAAAAAGGGCCCCTGGTCTGTCATCATCAAGTCCCCCTATTACACCCAGCTGTAGAGGTATTTCAATGCATTATTATTTAAACATTTAAACCGTAAATAACAAATAAAAATAAAGTTCAGAAGAATAAAATACAATTATAATAATTGTATCATTAAAAATAAAGAATTAACATTTTTTTCCTTAAAAAGTTCATCACCATCAAACATAAAAAAACTATACATAATTACCGAACAGTGAACAATTGCTTCTATTTCTTGCATTCCCTTCCCCCCAAAAAATGTCTAAAAGTTAAACAATAATATAAATGTACCTTCAAATGGTACAGCTTGAAAATGCAGCAAAAAAAATCTGGCCTTCACAAAGCAAAACTAACAACAAAAAAATAATATAGTTATAGCTCTATGAATGTGGTGAAGCAAAAATTGAAAAATATGCTGCATCCTAAAGGCCAAAATTAGTTGCGTTCTTAAAGAATCAAACATTTCCTTGAAGACTGATCAAGAAGAGATTCAGCCGCCATTCACTTTATCAAAACTCTTTTTATTGGTTTTACATATTTTTCAGTTCAAACAAATCGCATTATACATTTATAACAAATCTCAGGTAAATAGTAATACATTCCTTATCGTCTTTAGTAACATAGATTTCAACATTTCCAAAAATCTAAATTTTTAATCTTCCTTTCCCTTAACCACATATACCGTGAGCCCTAGGTGCACAGTCCATGGGCTTTTCAGCATGTCTTCCTTATTCCAGGTATATGAGTATATTATGTCATAGTGTGCTTCTTTATATGAGATCAGAGACCAACCCTGGTATCCTGTTGAGGACATGTTTTGCGTATGAGATATGTCAGCCTTCCAGACATGCCATGTATCCGCCCTCATCCTTCATGAAATCCAACCACGGCTTCCATATCCTATAATATTTACTTACATTTCTATATGATAAGTAGCTAATTTCTTCCAGTCTAGCTATCTGTGCCACTTTATTCAACCAATGTGTTAGAGATGGAGGCGACTCCTTCCGCCAATTCAGTGGTATCATTGCCTTTGCTGCAAGCACCATTAGTGGCCACAATTCTCCTCTGGGACTGTGTGGTGCGTATTCTGGAGGTAAATTTAGGAGTAGGTAATTGAGCGTCAGTGGTGGGGCGGTTGGGCATACCAGTGTAAGTATACTTTGTACTTCCTTCCAAAAGGGCATTATCAGTTTGCATGTCCACCAGATGTGCGTGTATGAGCCTATCTGTTGATTACATCTCCAGCATAAGGGAGATATGGTGGGTTCTATACGGCGTAGTAGTTCTGGAGTTTTGTACCATCTGCTAACTAATTTGTAGGAGGTCTCTTGTAAATTAATGCATCTAGAAGGGCCACAGCTAGACTTATAAATTTGCTTAATTTCTGAATGTGAAAACTTAATTTGTAATTCCTTCTCCCAAGAGGTAATATATGGCAGGGGATTCTGCTCTTCTATGGAGACCAATTTTTTGTATATTAAAGAGATTGATTTTGAGATTGGTGTCGACGTGGACAGTAGTGACTCGAACCATGTCAGCGGCCTTGCGATATATCCCTGTTCCAATAGAAAATTGTAATTTGAGAGCAATTGCATATAATCTAAGTAATGCAGTCGTATGTGCGTAAACTTTGTTCTGAGTGTTTCCGTTGAGGGGAAATCCCCATTCTGTACTACATCTCCTAAGACTATTTCATCTAACCCTATACTGCTCCACCGACAGGTCTTCCCACTAACTTCTTTGAGCCCTCTCATGTCCCCCAAGTGTATCAGGGGCGATGGGGTGGGCTCCATGTCCTCTCTGAGATACAATTTCTTCCAGACTGCCAGAGTAGCTTTCGTGAACAAGTTATTTACCGCCACTTTTGGACAGGGTAATACGGAGCGTAACAACAATTGAGTCAAGGATCCCCCACTCATTTCTTCTTCTATCTTTACATATAGTTTAGCCCGTGAGACACCATACCAGTCTAAAAGCCAGTTTAATTGAATTGCTTGGTAAAAGGTTTGTATGTCTGTGAAATTGAGACCTCCTAAGATCTTTGGCCTAATCAAAGTTTTGTGCGCCAGCCTATGACCTTTCTTTTCCCAGATATAGCTCAGTAGCCTTGCAGTAAGACTATGGAGATAATGCTGCGGAAGGAATATAGGCATGGTTTGCATTAGATAAGTTATTTTGGGGATTATCATCATCTTGAGTAGGTTGCATCTGCCTAGCCAGGAAATGAATGGTATTTTCCAGTTAGTGAGTATGTTGTCAATTTGAGAGAGCAGAGGCTTATAATTGAGGAGGAACCAGGAGCCCGGGGAGGCAGCAATCTGTAGCCCTAGGTATTTAATAGATCTTGCTGACCATTGAAATGGGGACGATAACTTGGCTCCCGCTACCACCTCTTCAGAACATGTTATGTTGAGAGCTACTGATTTATCTGGATTAATTTTAAAGTTGGATAGTTTCTCAAAAGTGGCAAACACTTCAGCTAGCAATGGGAATGATGTCTGAGGGTTTGAGGTTAAAATCATGAGATCATCTGCAAAGGAAGCCGTCAGATGCACCTGTCCACCTATCTCTATCCCTTTGATCTGAGTACTTTGCCTAATATGTTGAATCAGGGTCTCAATCGTTAACACAAATAAGAGAGGCGATAGCGGGCAACCCTGTCTCGTGCCATTCAAGATCTTGAATGTAGGGGATAAGGTGCCATTGACGCGTACTTGCGCAGAAGAGTATGTATACAGTGCCATAATATGTGCAATCAGACTGTCCGGTAGGCCAAACTTCTGAAGCTTTTTAACCATGAAGGTCCAGTCTACTTGATCAAACGCTTTCTCCGCATCCGTGGAGAGCAATGCTAGGGGGAATCCGCGTTTGTGCGCTAATTGAATCAAATGTAAGACCCTCTCTTCCCGCCACAAACCCTCCTTGTTCCGGGTTAATCAGTTCTGGTAACAGCAATTTCAACCTGTTTGCCAAAATCTTAGCATAGACTTTGATGTCCACATTCAACAGCGAAATAGGTCTGTAGCTGCCACAAATAGTCGGATCTTTATCCGCTTTCAGGATTATAGTAATATGCACTTCTAAAGTCTGCCTTGAAAAGCCACTACCTGCATATACGGAATTGAATGTTGACACCATATGTGGTAATAGTAAATCGCTAAAGGTCTTGTAGTAAACTGCCGGAAGACCATCTGGGCCAGGACTCTTTCCCATAGGCATGTCTTTTAAGGCGGCCTTTACTTCTGGTAGAGAGAAGGGCTCTGACAATACCCCTCTCTGACTGTCGCTCAGAGATGGTAGATTCAAGTTTCCTAGGAATGTATCCATCGCCTCCCCCCGTTTTGTAAACTGTTCCCCAGACTCCAACTCCCTAATGTTGTACAGCGCCTCATAGTATAATTTAAATTGCTGATCAATGACTTTAGTGTCTGAGGAGTCACTCCCATTATCCATCTTAATAGTCTTAATGTAAGCTTGGTCTTGTCTTTTTTTTGCCATGAGGGCCATGAGCTTTGAACCCCTATTCCCATGAATGTACATTACATGTTTGGAGTTCAAATACGCTTTAGAGGCTCTTAAATTTAGAATCTGTTTGAGATGTTCCCGCTGTGTGGTCAATTCTTTTTGGGTCTGGATCGCTAAAGATCGTTTGTGTTGGCCTTCTAGTAGTACAATTTTTCTCAATGTATCATCTACCTCTTGCCTATGGTCTTTTTTTACGTGAGATCCTAATGATATAAATTCGCCCCTAACTACTGCCTTATGAGCCTCCCATGTAGTTGTCATGGAGACATTTTCATCTACATTTTCTGTAAAATAGTTGTGTAGAGTACCTGTGATTTTCTGCTTGTGATTTAGGGATGTCAATAGCGTTTGATTTAACCTCCAAGTATATGCCGTCTTGGGCATTGACTCTATCTTTAACCCCATCACCACCGGTGCGTGGTCTGACACCACAATCTGCCCTATTTCTATTTTGGACACCATAGATAGCTGTGGCGCCTTAATGAACAAATAGTCTAGACGTTGGTAGGATTGGTGTGGTGCCGAAAAATGTGTATAGTCTCTACTCGTTGGATGAAATGAACGCCAGACATCTCTCAACTGTATATCCGAGAGTGTCTTATACAGTAGCCTAAGGCTCCGAAAAGATTGCTGAGATCCGCCCTTAGATGAATCCAAGGACGGTCACATTTAGATCCCCACCCATGATACATACCCCAGCTTGAAATAATTTTAGTTTTTGTAGCGTGGATACCAACCACTTGACCTGTTGGCTATTTGGAGCATATATGTCTGCTATCGTTACAGGTGTGTTGGCTATTAATGCCTTAACAAATAGGAATCTACCTTCTGGGTCAGACAATTGGGAGAGAAATGTGAAGGGTACAGACTTTTTAAAGGCTATAGACACTCCACATTTTTTCAACTCAGGATGTTGAGAGTGGTACCATTTGTTAAAATATGTGGTGGATAACTGAGGCATCTTCTTTTTAACAAAATGCGTTTCTTGAAATATTGCAACCTCCGTATTCTGAGATCTCAATACCTGAAGAAGTCTAGATCTTTTAGTAGGAGAGTTCATCCCCTTCACGTTCCATGTGGTTATGTTTATATCCGACATTCGCAGTTAAGTCTGCTTTAACTTGTTACTATGAAAATGTAATTTCACAAATTATCAAGTATTATAACAAAGTTATCTCAAAATAGTGTCCTATTGATGCTATTAAGGTACTCTATATGAGAAACCAGGTAGGGGGAAAACATAAAATATGCATAATATACAGAACATTCAAGTTTGCTAAGGAGAGAATGAGACATTAATGTAGCAATACTCATCTGACTAGATAGTCTCAGGAAACAGTCAGGAACAATATAATAACAAAGCGCCTTTCCAATAAGTCGTCTGGACCTCTTCAACAAGGTTCCTCTGGCTCCTCTTCTGCTTGTGTTGAGAGTCTCTTTCGGCTTTGATTGCCCTTTGTCCCCGCCTGTGATGAACTTCTGGGTAGATGTGGAAGCCTCGGGAGCGGTGCTACGTCGACTATCTGAAGCCAGGACAGAGGCCTTTGAGGATCCATGCCCAGGCCTTCGTATAGGGGGATCAAATCATCCGGGCATCTGATGGTGTGCATGGTCCCAGCAAACATAAAAGCAATCCCAAAGGGGAACAGCCAGCGGTATGGGATGCCTTTGGCTCGGAGAGCTTCGGTCAGCGGTTTGAGTTGACGCCTCTTGTTCAGGGTGACCGGGGAGATGTCTTGAAATATCGTGTAATCAAAGCCGTTGTGTGATAGCGTGTGGGATTCTCTCGCTTTCCGGAGAATTAGGTCTCTGTGTGTGGAGTTTAGAAGGCGACAAATGACATCTCTGGGGGGATCTCTTTCTTTTGGTTTCAGTCTCAGGGCTCTGTGAGCTCTTTCTATCATTAGAACCTCCGCTGCGTCGTTCGGCAGTAGGGTTTGCAGCATCTTTGATACCGTTGGTAAGACGTCAGATGGTATAACCGTTTCCGGAATCCCTTTCAGTCTCAGGTTATTTCTCCGACCTCTATTGTCTTGGTCTTCAACATATGACAAAATGCTGTTTAGATGAATCTGGCAGTTAGCTATCGCGGTGGTCGTTGCTGTACTGTGAGTTAACATTTTGGCTTGAGTCTCTTCTAGCACCTCGACCCTTTTGTGCATTTGCCTCACTTCCTGCTTAAATTCTACCAATTCTTTCATAACTGGTTTGAGGGCGTTTTCAATAATTTTTTGCATGGTCGCCTTTGATATATTTATGGAGCTAGCGCCCCTCTGGGTATCTTCTTCTGAAGTATCATCGGATGAGTCTCTCTGGTCGGGTATTTGAGAAGGAACTTGCCCACTTTTATGGCTGTCTTTCTTTAATGTAGAATCCCGTTTATTCAGAAATTTATCCATCTCAGCTTGACCCTTTTTCTTTGTTTTGGGGGTGTCCCAGCTTTCAGATTTATGGCCTCTGACCATGTCAAAGCTCTAATCTGCGGTCCAAGTGTTTAGAATCCTACGTTCTGTGTTCTTAAATAAATCTCCCCTCTCCTAGTTTGGTCGTTCAGGTTGGTACCATTTAGCAAACAGTCCCGGATAAGCAAAAAATTGGGCCACAGACCCCAACCAGGTAAGGTGAAAGGTGAGTGTTGTAGAGGCCTCAAGGAACTTCAGCACAAGTTGGAGCTATGCCCAGCCAGTGTCTAGGAATCCCCTTGTTCAGGACAAAAAATTAGGCCTAAGACCTCAGCTATTGTGGTTTGAAGGTAATTGTAATAGAGGCCGTGAGAATCATCAATAAAAATTTGAACTATGCCCAGAAAATATACAGTAAGCGCACAGTCCCTTTGCAATGGACATCAGCTGCATTCAGTCAGACCGTTCCAGCGCCCCTTCTTCCTTCCACTGTTTGGATAATTAAATTTAGCTCCTGGTCTCAATTCTTCTGCAGGCCCTAGGTGTAGGACCGATCTAACAACTGCCCTGGTAACAATCGTTGACAGAAAAGGTGTACTCACTGTCTACTGTTATGCAGCTCGCGTTCCTCCATAATTGTACTGGGGATGAAATTGAGGTCGCGGTCTGGCGTCTCTCCCAGGCCTCCGCAGCCAGGACCCGCCTGCTTGGTTCCAGCTAAGAGTTCCGGTGCGGTTAAGGCTTCGGGCCTTCGCCTCGTGTCGGCCTCTGCTAGTTCCTGCCCGCTCTGTGTTGCAGTTGGGCCCCGCAGTGTTCCGGATACCTTCTCCGGTGAGTACTCGGGAGGTAGTACTATCGGAGAGGGTGCTGGCTAGCCAGGAAGAGCTCCCCGTGTCGGCCTCCTTTTCCCGCGAAATCTATGTCAGCCCGCTGCACACACCTGCTCCACTGATCAGCTAAATTTTCCTTCCGTTAGCACAAGATGTCTATACAGTGCTAAGTGGTAGAAGCTGGGTGAGTTTTAGGTGATTAAACAGGCAGATGGGGTAGAATATTCACAATCCTCTGGAGAGCCCTCCTTTCACACGTCCATCTTGTTCAGCGCGCTAGCCACGCCCCAGCCGCCATTCACTTTAAATTGTCACTGTGACATCATCCTAGTTCTCTCTCAACCACGTTTCCCTGGAATCCTGGGACTCTTTAGAATCTCGTCAGCGTTCCCCAGACATAGGATAGCAAGACCTGCCATTTTTACAGTAGACAACTTTCTCAAAGATTCTTGGCAAAACAACCAACACATCTCAGCCAGAACAAACCACTGAGAAAGAATAATAGCATGCTAAACCCATCACTAGACCAAGCTTCTTTGAAGTAGAAAAGGGAATAGGGGTTCACTGGGAGTGGAACAACTGTTCCCTTATGGTAATAAGGTTGGTAAATACGCCTTTAGTTAAATTTTGATGTATATTTAAGAAAAAGGATACAGATCTCCAACATTGTATTTAGTGGCACAATACTGTAGTGACATTCAGAGTTAATTTGTGAATAATATCTCAGATTTCAATAAATCTGTGCTCTGCTCCTTGGAACTGTGAACCTGGAAATGGTCTTGATGTTTTTCTAAAATACCCCTTATTGAGAAAAATAGAGCACCCCACTGGTATAAGTACACAGTTGCTCAAGTAAAATATGCAAACAAAACCATGCCTCTTTCAAATATCAGGTACAGAGCATTACAGTATGTTCCGTCTCAACATGTATTTTCTCACTTTCATAAAATTACATTTCAACCTGATATTTTGTGTAATCTGGGGTTGTAGTTTAAACAATCTTTTGTGTTACTTGTTATACATTTCTGTGACTTGAAAAATATTATTTCTTACTGAATCATTTTACAGTTATGTCTTCAAAGGATCTGGTAGAATTTTACCCCGGTTGCATTATTAAAATGCTATTTTATTTATTTAAAAAAATAATATTTTATGTTATTATAGTTGGTTGCTTCTAGGCTGTGCCCTCCATTGAATTTAATGTAAACCCCCTTATTTGCATTATTGCTCAGAAATTACATGTAGCCATTTAGATTGGCATTCATTCCTAGTGTAGAAGTACCTTATTCTTGTGTACTAATCCAAGTATGTAAGGCCACAGTGGCTTTACTTTGGTAGTAGCATACATAAAATGAACAGACATCTAATGAGGAAGATATAGAGGGTAGAGAAGAGTGTGCATGCAGGTGGATGACCAGGTGACCCTAAAACTTCATAGCCTTTAATATTTGATTTTTTTTTTTTTGTCTCCAGTGCAATTTTGAAGCACAAACAACTTTGCAAATATTTTTTGAGTAAAGATATACTTTAATAAGGTAATTATTTTGTACAAAGCAAAAACATTTCAAAGTAAAAACACTAGAACTTAAAGGGGTAATCACAACTTAGACATTTATGGCATATCCACAGGATATGCCATAAATGTCTGATAGATGGAGGTCCCAGCTCTGGGACCTGCACCTATATCGAGAACGGAGGACCCCTGTTTCACCTGGTGAGGCGGCTGCTGGCCACAGATTCCAAACAGATATCCACAGGATATGCCATAAATGTCTGATAGATGGAGGTCCCAGCTCTGGGACCTGCACCTATATCGAGAACGGAGGACCCCTGTTTCACCTGGTGAGGCGGCTGCTGGCCACAGATTCCAAACAGGGACTAGTGGGGAAAAGGAGGGCCACGCAAGCGTGCGTCTTTCTCCTTTTTATTATTTTGGAGTTATGGAAACAGCCAAGCAAGTGGATTGGGTGTGACCCAGCTTTCTCTGGAAGAGCTGTGAGGCCGGGTTCCCATATATCCCGTGATCCTGTTTAGTTTCCGTCTGGTGTGGTACAGAAACGCTGGAGGGAAACTGTTGCCAGAACAGATCCTATGTTTTCCTACAGTAGCAGTTCTGGCATCAGTTGCCCCTGTTTTAACACTGGATGTCTGTCTTTGCCAGACAGAAAACGTTGCATGCAGCGTTTCATCTGTCCGGCTATGAAGACGGAATTGTGCACAAAGTTCACAAAAATGTCATAATTTGTGTCCAGCTTGGGCTAAAGCAACTGACTGGATGCAACTGATATGTGAGCCTAACTGTTCACATCTGCATTATGGCTTTCCCTTGTTTTGATCTGCCATAGAAGCAGAGCAATGAAAAAACAACAGTGCCCAATGGATCCCATTGACTTTAATGGACAGCATGCTGCGCTATCTTGTCCGGCAAAAATAATGGAATGTAAGCAAGTCCTACGGTTGGGTTACATCAGTTGCAACTGATTCCAGATCACAACTAAGGCTGGGTTTACACCAGCGTTCGGCATTCCATTATTCTGCTCCATCAAAAGCGGAGCCTCCAACGCAGATGTGAATAATCGCCTGTTCACATCAGCAAACTGAAAGCTTCACAAACTGAAACCATAGCTTTCGTTTCCCTCACCATTGATCTTAGCAGTTGACTGCGCTATTGATTCCGTCAAAACAATGGAACCCTGCCACAACGGTGACAAACGGAAACCTTTAGCAACCTTTCCGTCACCATTGAGATCAATGGTGAGGGAAACGGAAGCTAAGGTTTCAGTTTGCCTTTCCGTTGAAGGGTTAAACTGATGGAAACCTCAGATAGAACTCCTCAATGGAAGGGCAATGCTCATGTGAACAAAGCCATTGCTTCCGTCCATAACAATGGAACCCTGTCACAACGGTGACAGACGGAAACCATTAGCTAGGTTTCCGTCATCATTGAGTTCAATGGTGAGGGAAACGGGAGCTGAGGTTTCCGTTTGACTTTCTACTGAGGGGTTAACCCGACGGAAACCTCCGATGGAACCCCTCAGCGGAAACGAACGCTGATGTGAACAGGCCCTAAGGCCTAATTCCAAAACTGATGTAAAAATGCATCAGTTTCCATTTTTACAGTCGTCACGGCATCACTGTCCATATATGGACAGTGATGTTGGGAGGAGAGAAGGAGTCCCAGGCAGAGGGCTAGCAGCTTTGCTCCGGCACTCCATCTCTGGGGAAGCCCCTGACATCACTGTCCATATATGGACAGTGGTGTCAGAGGGAGAAAAGGAGTCCCAGGCAAAGCACTACAAGCGTCTCTGCACCGGGACTCCGTCTCTAGGGAAGCCCCTGACATTACTGTCCATATATGGACAGTGATGTCAGAGGGAGAGAAGGAGTCCCAGGCCGAGCACTACAAGCGTCTCTGCACCGGGACACCGTCTCTGGGGAAGCCCCTGACATCAATGTCCATATATGGAGAGTGATGTCAGTGGGAGAGGAGTCCCAGGCAGAGTGCTACAAGTGGCTCTGCACCGGAACACCTTCCCTGGGGAAGTCCCTGACATCAATGCCCATATATGGACAGTGATGTCAGGAGGAGAGAAGGAGACCCAGGCAGAGCGCTATCGGCTCAGCTCCGGGACTCCATCTCTGGGGAAGCCCTTGACATCACTGTCCATATATGGACAGTGACAGGGCTGGCTTTCGGTTGGATGGCACCCTGTGCGGGACTCTCTATTGCCGCCCCCTACACAAACCAAAGATAAACCACAAATATAGACACGGATATACTGGAACATATATATTGTACATACATAAAGACAGATATTTAGACCTATAGGCAAATATACATAGACAAATTCTGGAATATGTATATATACATACATTCAGGTAAATATATAGAGGTACAGACACATACACACACACACACACACACACACACACACACACACACACACACACACACACACACACACACACACACACACACACACCAGCAGATAAATACACAGACAGGGACATATACAAATATATAAAAGGCATATATATAAAAGGCACATATATACAAGCACAAAGACACAATTCACAAACAGACCCATATATACCCACACAGGCACATATATACACGGTACAGATAATGTAGTAGATTTCATATGCAGTCCTATGTAATACCACAGATAACACAGTGATAACTCTCTGAGTACAGATAATGTAGGAGATTTTACCTGCAGTCCTATGTAACAGTGTTCCCCAACCACCAGGCCGCGGACCAATACCGGGCCGCGGATCGTTTGGTACCGGGCCGCGATATCTGGAATCTGCCCCTGGGGCCTCAGAGAATTTCGGGTGAAAACCCGCACCAAATAGTGGTGCAGTTTTTCGCCCGGAATGTCCGCTGCGTAAAACTGCTGAGCAGGCCTCGCGGGATGACGTTTCATCCCAGGAGACTGCTGCAGTCTGTGATTGGCTGCAGTGGCGGTCACATGGGATGAAACGTCTTCCAAGGAGGCAGGGTACTCTAATGTCATCCAGGCTGGCCTCCTGGAATGATGTTTCATCCCATGTGACCACCATTGGTCCCAGTTTCAACTGCATCTGCATCCTCAGAATGCAGATACAGTTGAATTGAATGCTGGAGCAAGATTGACGGCTCCTTTCCCCAGCATTCACTCTGCCGTGAGCGGCTCGGCCGGCGCAGGCAGGCGCGATGTTGTGACGTCATCGCGCCTGTCTGTACCGAGTTACTCATAGCACAGACTGGAGGAGAAGGATTCTTTACCCGTCGTGGGAACGGGGATAGGTAAGTAATTTGTTATCATTTTTATTAGGCACATATGGGGGCATTATACTGGGTATAGGAGGGGGCTGATATGGTGGCAGCTATGGAAGTATTTTACTGTATGGAGCATCTAAGGGGGGCCTTATACTGTATGGGAGGCCTTATACTGTATGGGAGGCATTATACTGTATGGGGGCATTATACTGTGGGGACAGCTATGGGGAACATTATACTATGGGGGCAGCTATAGGGGCATTATACTGTGGGGGCAGCAATAGGGGGCATTATACTGTGAGGGGGCAGCTATGGGGGCATTATACTGTGAGGGGGCAGCTATGTGTAGCATTATATTGTATGGGGTAACTATGGGGGGCATTATACTGTTTGGGGGCATTATACTATGGGGGCATTATACTGTGTGGGGGAAGCTATGGGGAGCATAATACTGTGTGGGGGCAGCTATGGGGAACATTATACTATCGGGGCATTATACTGTGAGGTGGGCAGCTATGGGGAGCATTATACTATGGGGGCATTATACTGTGGGGGGGAAGCTATGGTGGGCATTATACTGTGGAGGCAGCTATGGGGGCAATGGCAGATTATAATATAGGAGTTCGGGCGGCCGCCCGGGGCCCGAGGCTCCCAGGTGGCCCGAACCGCACACACCGCAAAACTATGCAGCGCTGCTAGCTGCCGCGCTGTCCCGCTTCCAACTGAATCTGCGTCCGCAGGACGCAGATTCAGTTGGGTTGAATGCTGGAGCCTCGCTCCAGCATTCACTATGCCGTGAGCAGCTCGGTGCAGGCAGGTGCGATGTAGTGACGTCATCGCGCCTGTCTGCACGGAATCTCTCACAGCACAGTGCAGAGGAGGAGAAGCATCCCCCACCATTGTGGGAACCGGGATAGGTAAGTAATTATGTTTTTTTATTTATTAGGTACGTACATATGGAGGCATTATACTGTGTCACAGCTATGGGGGCATTATACTGTGTTGCAGCCAGGGCCGCCATCAGGAATTTCAGGGCCCCCTACAGCTAAATTTTCTGGGCCCCCCTACCGTGGCACCGCCTGTTAACGGTACTCCGTCCAGCACTATATCATGGTACCCAGGGCCGTCATGAGGGGGGGTATTATGGGTACTGATGTGAGAGGCCCGGCCAAACCTAATTGAAAGGGGGGCCCGGCAACTGCCGCGACTTGCCTTTGGTAGAAAAAAAACAGGCCCCTGCAATGGGGCCCGTTTTTTTCACCAAAAGAATGTCGTGAGCTGCGGGCCCCCTTTCAATTACGTTTGGCCGGGCCTCTCACATCAGTACCCATAATACCCCCCCTGATGGCGGCCCTGGGTAGCATGGGGGTCGTCATGGGGGCCGTCAAACACTGCCGCCCGTGCGACCGATCGCGCGCACCCGCAAACTCCCGCGCATGCGCACCCGCGACCGCCTGGAACCGCGCACCGAATTTTGAGGCAGATTTTGACCTGCCCACACTATCTTGCCGCGTTTTTTGCCCGCGGCGATTGAGGACAGCAGACAAAAAACGCAGGGAAAAATGCATTTTCTGCCTCCCATTGATTTCGATGGCAGGTCAGAGGCAGAACCGCGGCAAGAAAGGACGTGCTGCTTTTTCTTTTTTCCGCGACTGGCTCCCATTGATTTCAGACTAAATCAATGGGATGCGGTTTTGGAAGTTTTTTGGTGCTGATTCTGACGCAGTGTCCGAGTCAATATCAAGGGCCAAAAACTCTGTGAACTGGGCCTTATTGTTAGGGCTTATTCAGACGAACGTGTAATACATCCGTGCAACGTGCGTGATTTTCACGCACCTCGCACGGATCTATGTTACTCTATGGGGCCGTTCAGACGGTCAGTGATTTTCATGCAGCGTGTGTCCGTGTGTCCGCTGCGTAAAACTCACGACATGTCCGATATTTGTGCATTGTTCGCGCATCACGCACCCATTGAAGTCAATGGGTGCGTGAAAATCACGCCCAGCACTTCCGCAGCAGTATAAACTATGAATGAAAACAGAAAAGCACCACGTGCTACAAACAGAGTGTCATAATGATGGCGGCTGCGCGAAAATCACGCAGCCACGCATCATACGCTGCTGACACACGGAGCGGTTATGACCTTTTGCATGCACAAAACGCCACGTTTTGGAGCACACAAAAAGCACACGCTTGTGTAAATCCGGCCTTAGGGTAGGAACACACTAGGCATTAACGCTGCAGTTTTTATGCAACACGTTTTATTGTGGAAAATCCGCAGCGTATCACAGTCGCAGCAGAGTGGATGAGGTTTAAACAAATCTCATCCACACGCTGCAAAAAAAATGGACCTGCAGTGTGACTTTTTAAGCCGCAGCGTGTCAATGTATTCTGTGGAATCGCTGCTCCTCTGTTGCGGAAATGCTGCGGTTCTGCCGCAAAAATCACAAATGAGAAAAAATAAAAAAGGCACTTTTTTAAATTTATACAAATTTTAGACTTGCCCCGGCCGTAGTCCTGGTGACGCGATCCTCTATTCTTAGCGCAGCCCCGCCTCCTGTCATGACGTTTCATCCCATGTGACTGCTGCAGGTCACATGGTCTACAGCGTCGTCCCAGGAGGCGGGGCTACGTTCAGAAGAGAGAGATGCGTCACCTAAACTACAGCCGGGGCAAGTCGAAACTTTTATTTCCCTGCAGGATTCCCGCAGCGGACACGCCTCACGAAACCTGCGCCACTATTTGGTGCGGTTTTGCTGGCGGAATTCCCTGCGGCTACTGGGGCGGATAAGCTGTGTAGTTTTACTCAGCATATCCGCCTAGTGTGTCCCTTATGATGTCGCTCCTGGAGCTGCTGCCGGTCTCTAAATAGGCAGTTGGTCCAGTGGAATTTGGAATTATTTTTTTTTGTGAACCAGCTTAAAAAAATACAAAACTTTTTTGTTAGGGCCTGTTCACATCACCGTTCGCTTCTGTTCCGTCTGAGGTTTCCGTCGGGTGAACCCCGCAACGGAAAGTGAAAGCTTCCGTTTCCGTCACCATTAGCGCAGTCGACTACGCTATTGATTCCGTCCGAAAACCTGCCGGAACGGTGACGAACGGAAAACATTAGCGATGTTTCCGTCACCATTGAGATCAATGGTGACTGAAACGGAAGCTGTGCTGTCACTTTCACTTTCCGTTGCGGGGTTCACCCGACAGAAACCTCAGACGGAACCCCGGAGCGGAAGCAAACAGTGATGTGAACAGGCCCTAACACAAAAGTTTTGTATTTTTTTAAGCTGGTTCACAAAAAAAAATAATTCCAAATTCTACTGGACCAACTGCCTATTTAGAGACCGGCAGCAGCTCCAGGAGCGACATCATAAGGGACACACTAGGCGGATATGCTGAGTAAAACGACACAGCTTATCCGCCCCGGTAGCCGCAGGGAATTCCGCCAGCAAAACCGCACCAAATAGTGGCGCAGGTTTGGTGAGGCGTGTCC
Organism: Rhinoderma darwinii; assembly: GCF_050947455.1. Taxonomy (NCBI): domain Eukaryota; kingdom Metazoa; phylum Chordata; class Amphibia; order Anura; family Rhinodermatidae; genus Rhinoderma; species Rhinoderma darwinii. The sequence goes on along the minus strand of NC_134689.1, from coordinate 280,912,686 downwards.
GCTGCGGGAATCCTGCAGGGAAAAAAAAGTTTAGACTTGCCCCGGCCGTAGTTTAGATGACGCATCTCTCTCTTCTGAACGTAGCCCCGCCTCCTGGGATGACGCTGTAGACCATGTGACCGCTGCAGCAGTCACATGGGATGAAACGTCATGACAGGAGGCGGGGCTGCGCTAAGAATAGAGGATCGCGTCACCAGGACTACGGCCAGGGTAAGTCTAAACTTTTTTATAAATTTAAAAAAAGTACCTTTTTTTTTTCACATGTGTGATTTTTGCGGCAGAACCGCAGCATTTCCGCAACAGAGGAGCGGCGATTCCACAGAATACATTGACATGCTGCGGCTTAAAAAGCCAAAAGCCACACTGCAGGTCCATTTTTTTTGCAGCGTGTGAATGAGATTTGTTTAAACCTCATCCACTCTGCTGCGACTGTAATACGCTGCGGATTTTCCACAATAAAATGTGTTGCATAAAATCCGCAGTGTCCATGCCTAGTGTGTTCCTACCCTGAGGCCGGATTCACACGAGCGTGTTCTTTTTGTGTGCGCAAAAACGTGGCGTTTTGTGCATGCAAAAGTTCATAACCGCTCCGTGTGTCAGCAGCGTATGATGCGCGGCTGCGTGATTTTCGCGCAGCCGCCATCATTATGACACTGTTTGTATGTTTGTAGCACGTGGTGCTTTTCTGTTTTCATTCATAGTTTATACGGCTGCGGAAGTGCTGGGCGTGATTTTCACGCACCCATTGACTTCAATGGGTGCGTGATGCGCGAACAATGCACAAATATCGGACATGTCGTGAGTTTTACGCAGCGGACACACGGACACACGCTGCGTGAAAATCACTGACCGTCTGCACGACCCCATAGAGTAACACAGGTCCGTGCGAGGCGCGTGAAAATCACGCGCGTTGCACGGATGTATTACACGTTCGTCTGAATAAGCCCTAACAATAAGGCCCAGTTCACACAGTTTTTGGGCCTTGATATTGACTCGGACACTGCGTCAGAATCCGCACCAAAAAACTTCCAAAACCGCCTCCCATTGATTTAATCTGAAATCAATGGGAGCCAGTCGCGGAAAAAAGAAAAAGCAGCACGTCCTTTCTTGCCGCGGTTCCGCCTCTGACCTCCCATCGAAATCAATGGGAGGCAGAAAATGCATTTTTTGCTGCGTTTGTCTGCTGTCCTCAATCGCAGCGGGCAAAAAACGCAGCAAAAAACGCGGCAAGATAGTGTGGGCAGGTCAAAATCTGCCTCAAAATTCTTTAAGGAATTTTGAGGCAGATTTTTTCGGCCTGCAAAATACTCTGTGTGAACAGGGCCATACATAAACAGCACTTTGAGACACTTTACTCACCGTGTCAGAAGAGCTGCTCCCACTCCAGTCCTCTTCAGGCGATGTCTTCGGTCCAGATGTCATCCTTCACCTTCACCTGCAGGCTCCAGAAAATGGCGGGGATCGTAGAACTGCCGCCGCGCAACAACTAGACTCCTCCCCCTCTCCTTACGCAGCCACGCTCTGGAGAAGGAGGAGGAGGCGGAGTCGGACGAGGAGGCGGAGTCGGACGAGGAGGAGGACGAGAAGGACGAGTCAGAGGCGGGCCAGCAGGTAAGTAGACTGCGCCGCTGTCCAGTGTGGCTGTGCTGTCCTGTCCTTCCCCCTGGATCTTGTGTTGCGGGCGCACCGCCTCCCTCTCGGCGGCGCGCCTGGATGCGCGCGCTTGCGGTCGTTCGCGCGCTCGCTCGTACGCGCGCAAGCGGGCGGTGTTTCGCGGCGGTGATAAGAGGGGGGCCCGCAGCTCACGGCGGTGTTAAACGAGAGGGGGGCCCGCAGCTCACGACATTGTTTTGGTGAAAAAAACAGGCCCCTATTGCAGGGGCCTGTTTTTTTCTACCAAAGGCAAGTCGCGGCAGTTGCCGGGCCCCCCTTTCAATTAAGTTTGGCCGGGCCCCCTACACTACTACCCCTAATACCCCCCTGATGGCGGCCCTTGTTGCAGCTATGGGGGCATTATACTGTGTTGCAGCTATGGGGGCATTATACTGTGTTGCAGCTATGGAGGCATTATACTGTGTCACAGCTATGGGGCATTATACTGTGTCTCAGCTATGGGGGACATTATACTGTGTCACAGCTATGGGGACATTATACTGTGTCACAGCTATGGAGGCATTATACTGTGTATGGTCAGCTAAAGGGAAAATTATACTGTGTAGAGGCAGCAATGAAGGGCATTATGCTGTGGGGGCATCTATGGGTGGCAATATACTGTGGGGGCAGCTATGGGGGACATTGTACTGAGCAATTACAAGAGCTGCAGGTCCAAGGGGGGAGACGCTGTGAAGCACTATATACAAGGGGGGATTGTTGTATATGAAATTGGTAGAGTAGACCTCCAATTTATATTATAAGTTGTTAAATTTATCCCTCCATGCTCTGGTGTACACCACCTATTAAATCATGAAAAATGTAGGTATAGGGAGAGAGGAGGAAAGGTAGAGCATGGTGGACAATGTCGCCTACAATTTTTTATTGATACCGACTAGTGTAGTAGGAGAAGGATTATACTATGCAATGTCCCCTTTATTGCCACATTGTGTGGTATTTTGATTAAATTATTGCACAGTGTGATTACAGCTTTAAACAAATTCCACTGGGTAGGGAGCTTGTTGGCCCTACTACTCAGGTGGAAATAAACGAGGTGGTGCTGCAAGGGTTATTTTTGTATCTGTAAGATACCTTGCATATGCACACTACAGGAGGTTGTGTTCAAACTCTATGAGCAACTGCCTGATCATTGACTACCTTTTAAGCGTTGCCGCTCCAAACTTTTGGTGAGTAGCAGCGCAAAAGGATTAAAATTTTTGTGTCAATGAACAGTTAATTAGTCTTCAGATTGTGTTGTATTTGTTCTGTTACCAGCGTTGCTGTTCCATTCCTGGCTCAAGCAGCAGCAGCTCGGCCAGCAACGCGGACAGAAAGCAATCTATCTCAGTGAGCAGCTAGCTGGTCACCGAGTGCGTTTTGTGTTCTCAGCGTTGCCGCTGCGGTTCTTAATTATGCGGCAATGCAGAGAGACAAACTGCCTGTTGTGTTTTATTTAGTGTTCTCAGCGTTGCCACTGCGATACACAATTCGGCGGCAATACAGAGACAGCAGCGTACGCTGTGTTTAGGCAAACAGACAGCCTGCCTGTTAGCAGTGAAAACTACTGGTTCGTGCAGTTGTAAGGATTGCTGGCTGTTTGTGAGTGCCGCGACGTCATGGGCACTCAGCAACACACTGGTCTCAAGTGTCGCCACTACGTCCGTTCCCTCCAGCTGTCTGGAGCGGACTTGAATTCGGCAGGATTAGTTAATTATTATTCATGGCTCCAATCTTGCCCTGTGTAATCTGTAATCTTTCCCTACTGTCAGGGTCGGTATGTCCCGACGTACGTTTCACTGAACTGAGTCAGCTTCTTCCGGGGGGGATTGTTGTATAGCACTATATAGAAGGGAGCGCTGTGTATCACTATATCTAAGGGGGATTGCTGTGTAGCACTATATACAAGAGGGGGAGGGCTATGTGATGCTATTTACAGAGGGGGAGGACTGTGTAGCGCTATTTACAGGGAGCTGTGTGTGGTGCTATCTACAGTGTTTGACACAATTATATTCAGGGGCGCAGTCTATGGTGCTATAATATTTAGGGGCACAGTGTTTGTACTATTTTATTCAGGGGCGCAGTGTTTGGTGCTATTATATTTAGGGGCACAGTGTGTGGCACCATGATAATATTATCTTTGTTTATAGGTGTGGAAATGTTGGAAAAGTGAGGAGCCAAAGACATCTGAGTGGCAAATTCTGCAGAAATGGGTCATGGCCGGGAAAAGTCATCATGAAGTCTGGACTGGATGGAGAATAAAAGAGGAAAAAAACTATGTCGTCACCTGTGAGTCACTAGGTTTATAGACAATCTGTCATCTCTACTGACATGTTTATTATAGGAAATCCTTGTATTTCACAAAGTCTTTGTGCAGTCCAGGACTGATTGTCAGGAGAATGTGTCCATAAACGGTGCGATACTGTCAGCGATGGTTGGAGACTGTCAGTATGTGGGGACACAGCCTTTTGACAAGGGGAGTAGTAACACCCATTTGTTAATGTCTGGACAAAAAGGAAGTGTTAACAATAGTTACAGGGCGGCGGTGGAGAAGGGGGGCCCAAGTTTGGATAACAGCCCAGGGCCTATGGTCTACTTAATCCGCCACTGTATGGGGGCATTATACTGTGTGGGCATCGGCGTGGGCAGGGGTCTGGTGGTGTAGGGGGGCCCAAGCTGAATTCTTGCACCAGTGCCCATGAGCCTTTAGCTACACCCCTGATAACTAATGCCATGTATTTACAAAGTTACTAAATGTTTCATGTAGAATAATTCTATATGTCAACTGCTAAATTGTGTTTCAAGTAAGACATACACTTTAAGTACTCGTTTAGGAAGCACTGTATTTTTAACGCCGTAGACTCCGATTCTGTTCCTCTCATATAAAGAGAAGCAGATAATACACCTGTCAATATATATTTACCACAGATATATATTTAGGCAGAGCGCCAGTTTGTAAATATTAATAGCAGCCAGTAAATGCACTAGATCAAACTGCTGGCATATAACACTATAGCGGATGTTTAAGTAAGCAGCTACTGAGTGTTTTATGCCGCAGTTTATAATAAGTGAGGCAACACTATTTTAAATTTCCATTAACCAATACAGAATGACAATCAGGATATTGAGGAAACGTTTTCTACTATAGCCCATCTCCGGAAACACACTACACTCAGAAGAAAGTATATTATTCCCGTTTGGTTCAAAACTTTGGACATCCAGGAAGAGATATAACGTTTGATAATTAAAGTCAATCTCAGCCCAAAACTGAGACTAAGGTCATCGATTTGTGAGGTTCAGCAGGTTGTTTTTGGTACCATGAACATCAAGACGACTGGGTTCACAATGTGCGATTTTCTTGCATCTTAACAGTGTGAACCAATCCTTAATTGTTAATTGTATTTGGCAGTTGTTTTTAGGGAACATTATCAATAATGTCAGATTTTTTTAAAAGGTTCACTGCAGAAATTATATACATATATATATATATATATATATATATATATATATATATATATATATATATATATATATATATATATCATTATGGAGGACAAACTATATTCTGTTTATATTATTCTACCATTTTTTGTTTATCAAGAAAAATATTTGACCAGGAGCATTTACAGAATTACTGGGCCCCATAGAAAAAGTAATCACCCAAAATTACAAGACTCGTGTTATTCTATTAAGTCCGCAACACAGCGAGGGACCAACAGGGGAATATGTGGAGGAGCTGGGGGGGGGGGTGCATGTTTTCAGTACCAGTGGGCCAATAAGCCACTCCACCTTAGCCAGGGTGTTTAACCCCTTATGGACGCAGCCTAGTTTGGACCTTAAGGCTCAAAGCCCATTTTTCAAATCTGACATATTTCACTTTATGTGGTAATAAATGCTTAAATCTATCCAAGAGATTCTGAGATTGTTCCCATAACACATTGGGTTTTATGTTAGTGGTGAAATTTGGTCGATATATTCAGTGTTTATTTGTGAAAAATTGCAAAATGTAGAGAAAATTTAGAAAAAATAGCATTTTTCTGAATTTAAATTCATCTGCTTGTAAAACAGATGGTTATACCACCCAAAATAGTTACTAGTTCCCATTTCCCATATGTCTACTTTAGATTTGTATCATTTTTGAACATTCCTTTATTTTTCTTGGACGTTACAAGGCTTAGAACATAAACAGCAATTTCTAATATTTTTAAGAAAATTTCAAAAGCCTTTTTTTTAAGGTACCTGTTCAGTTCTGAAGTGGCTTTGATGGGCCTATGTATTAGAAACCCCCATAAAACACCCCATTTTAAAAACTAGACCCCTCAAAGTATTCAAAACAGCATTTAGATTTTTTTTTAACCCTTTAAGCATTTCACAGGAATTAAAGCAAAGTGGAGGTGAAATTTGAAAATTTCATTTTTCTTCCTGATTTTCAATTTATTTTTAATTTTTTCTGTAACACAGAACGTTTTACCAGAAAAACATCACTAACTATGTATTTTCCAGATTCTGCAGTTTTTAGAAATGTCCCACATGTGACTCTAGTGTGCTCGTGGACTAAAACACAGGCCTCAGAAGCAAAGAAGCACCTAGTGCATTTTGGGGCCTCTTAGAATATATTTTAGGCTGCATGCCTGGTTTGGAGAGGTGTTGAGGTGCCAAAACAGTAGGAATCCCCCAAAAGTGACCACAAACGGCACCCCTCAAGGATGCAAGTAATTAATTTATGGCAAAGAGCAAAAAAAGTTGGGTCCAGCGCTGGTGTAGATAAAATGGAAACTGTTTCCAAGTTTTATTAGGTCATTTAAAAAGGATCAATAGGCTGAAATCCTAATGTGTAAGGAGGGATATCAATCCAAAGGGGAGGCTCCCCTTTGGATTGATATCCCTCCTTGCACATTAGGATTTCAGCCTATTGATCCTTTTTAAATGACCTAATACAACTTGGAAACAGTTTCCATTTTATCTACACCAGTGCTGGACCCAACTTTTTTTGCTCTTTGCTGTTTACCTATCGTGTGCCGACACGAGGATCCGTGCGCTGTCAAAGATACAAAGCTACGTATCAGGTGAGCTGGAGGTTTCCTCCCCTTTTTTTCTAATTAATTTATTGTTGTTGTTACCATTTTGACCCAACAGTTTTTTTTCACGGCACATATTTGAATTGGGCTGTGAAATTAAAAAAAAGATTGTTTTTTTCCAATAAGATGTCATTTTTGATCAAAATTTCTTATTTTCACAGGGAACAAAATGCCCCATTTTCTTGCCCAATTTCTCCTGAGTGTGGCAATATCCCATTTGTGGTGATAAACTGCCTTTTGAGCCCACGGGAGGCCTCAGAAGGGAAGGAGCGCTGTGTGTTCTTTGGAGTCCAGATTTTGCTGGATTGGTTTTCGGGTGCCACGTCGCATTTGCAGAGCCTCAGAGGTATCAAAGCAATGGAAACCCACCAGAACTGACACCATTTTGGAAACTACACCCCTCAAGGAATTCATTTATGGGTGTTATGATCATTTAGACACCACAGTTTTTTCACAGAACTTATTTGAATTGTGCTGTGAATTTTAAAAAAAAGTAATTTTTTCCAATAATATGTCATTTTGGCACAAAATTTCTTATTTTCACAAGAAACAAAATACCCTAATTTGTTGCCCAATTTGTCCTGAGTGCGGCAATACCCCATTTGTGGTGATAAACTGCTGTTTGAGCCCATGGGATGGCTCAGAAGGAAAGAAGCGCTATGTGTTCTTTGGAGTCCAGATTTTGCTGGATTGGTTTTCGGGTGCCATGTTGCATTTGCGGAGCCCCAGAGGTATAAAAGCTATGGAAACCCCCAAGAAGCGACCCCATTTTAAAATCTACACCCCTTAAGGCATTCATCTAGAAGTGTAGTGAGCATTTTGACCCCACAGGTATTGTCTAAAAAGTCATGCGCAGCAGATGGTGCAGTGTGAGATTTGCAATTTTCTATATATGTATGCCATTTCAGTGTCCAATATATTGTGCCCAGCATGCGCCACCGGAGACATACATTCTATAAATTGTATTGTGGGTTCTCCTGGGTATGACAATACCCTACATGTGGCGGTTATCTGCTGCCTGGGCACATGGTAGGGCTTAGAAGGGAAGGACCACCATTTGGCCTACTGGGGATTTTCTGGTGCGAAGTCATGTATGCAGAAGCCCCTGAGGTACCAGTACAGTTAAAACCCCCGAGAAGTGACCCCGTTTTAAAAACTACACCCCTTAAGGCACTCATCTAGAGGTGTAGTGAGCATTTTGACCAGAGACGTACACCCCATAAACTGTAAAGTGGGTTCTCCCGGGTACGGAAATACCCTACATGTGGCTGTTATCAGCTGCCTGGGTACACGGCAGGGCTCAGAAGGGAAAGATGAGGGGGGATAAGCTGTGCGGAGTGCATCAGGGTAAGTAAAACTATGGTAGATTAAAAATCTAGGGATGTATAATAAATTTTAAAAGACTTTCATACAGAGTCCTGGTTTTTCTGGACACGTGTCACATTGATATATTGTGTCCTACCTTATCCCCCTCTTATAGCAGACTTTGCACCTCTTTTGACTTTTTCCCTTCTTGCCAGTTTGGGGTACTTCTCATAGAAAGTGTTGCCCTGGTACGATGCGTGTGGCCTCGCTTCCAGAAGTACTGGGTGCCCGCCCTTCTTGGTCCCTAAAGATTAGTTTCTTGATAACCACATCTTGAAATTCCAAGAAAGTTCCCCTCTGGCTTGCACATCGACGTAGCACGTACACATTGTGAATCTGCGCCCTGGGTTAAGAAAGGCTTGGCTATTACTCTGAGAAAAGACAGATGAGGCAGCACTTCCAAAATAAATTGGAATTTTATTTACCCACCAGTGCAATGTCTCGGTCCAACAGGACCGTTCTTAAGCAGAGAAAGGTCCTGTGGGATTGAAACGGTGCACTGGTGGGTGAATAACATTCCCATTTATTTTGGAAGCTGTTTCGTCTATCTTTTCTCTGTGGATACCATTTGTGGGACTTTGGATCAGGTTCCTTTGAGGCTTGCATCTATTATTTTGCATTTGTCTCCAGTCCTGTGATAATCTTCCTTCTTTGGCTGTTACTCTGTCCCTCAAGTTACAATGGCCTCCCTTTAGATTAGTCATACAGATGTAGCGATCTTTAACTTGACTTTTAATGCTTTAAATACACAGTGGCAAGAAACTTTTACATTTTCAATGGTTTTGAATTCAGCTTTATTAAAAAAAAAAAATACTTTTTGAGATATAGCCTCCATGTATCCTGGATATATAGAAGCCGTATCTTGCAGTCAACACCAAATCCATGAGGAGAGCAGGACTGACGGCTTCGGTGAGCGCTGGTTGTAACGTCCACAGCCGCGGACCATCGTTCTAACTTACCCCCTGACTGCCGCGGCCATGGACGAGTGTGTGCTGGGCGGCATCTCCCACCGGTGAGACGCCGGCACATACTTCCGCATTACTGTACTGGCTCCCACAGGGTGCGCGCCCACGCTCATGCCCGGCCTTAAAGGGCCAGTACACACACATGTCAGAAATCTGTAATTAACCCATAATTCCCCCGGACTATAAAAAGGCCCTTTCACTCATTGCCTGAGCATTGTTGTGTTTACCGGTATTAGTCTTGAAAATGGTCCCTAGGTGTTTTCCTGTTCCCAGTGTTCCTGTGCCCTGCTACCTGTATCCTGTATCCCGTGCTATACCTGGTTTCATGTCCCTGAAGAGGTGGAGTCATTTGTTGCTTGCATCCATGCCTGCTGTGTTACACCGCGCCTGGTGTCTGCTGCCAAGGTCCCATCTGAGCCTAGCCATTACTACTCTATGAACTACCAACGGTACCCTTGTGCTCGGACTTTAGACTTTGTTGTGGTACCCTGTTTGGCCAGCTGCTATCCCGCTATGGTGGTATGGCCCAGTGGGTCCACAAACCCACGGATCGTGACACTGGTTCTGTGCATCCTTGACACGCAGGATCAAACTAACATAGATCACATCTAAGTTCATGCCAGGGAAAACTTAGTTTGGTTTTCACTCTGTCCTTTGTGTCTTTTCCCACTTTTCTTGGTCTCCCAGCATTCTACATTCAAAGCTTACCACTTCTGTACACATAGTTTCTCTATCTCTCTTCATCACTCACAGTGATTTATGCACCTACCTTCCAAGTGCAAATGGATCCCCTTTGCTTCAGGACCCCCTAGCAGCTTTCATGATGCCTGCTACCCTGGTAGTTACAACTATGCCTTCCCCATTGAAAAATAATGAAGATTTCAACATATAGACCCACAGTATGATATTATCATATACACATGAAGTACACATTGCGCTTGAAAAGTAGTGCTGAAGCAATCTGTCTTGGATAACTTGCTTTGGGACAGCACTTCATGTCACTTCAAGTCAGCACTTAATGAATTTTTATTTTTCCATAGCAGTCAGATATCTATGTATTCCATGTAAGTCATTCTTTCATATTCAGTGTATTTATTGCTTTCAGATCTCACAGAAAGAGAAATGCTACTTGAACCATGTGATTACCCTTTATATCTATCTGTTTGTCTAATGGAACAATGGGAACAGCTCCTTTTCTTTGCCTTGGGCACCTTGTCCCATTATTGTAATTAAGTATTAGAGAAATTATTATTAAATGTTTGTGCCCTGTAGATAGCAATAAGTAATTAAAAATACTTGCTGGAAAGGGACTAAATAGCAAATCCTCATTTGATTGTATAAATTAGGATTATCAACAAGAGATTCTCAAAATGAGTTTGGCTTGGAATATTTGTTAAATATATTCTTATAATGCCTAAAACATGCCAGGGACAATTTGTTTTCTATTAGTGCAAGTTGAGACATTAAGTAGTCATTCTACTTCCATTATCTAAATTTGGCAAATATGCAACTGTCTAAAGGCATTGTCAATAACTATTTTGCAATTAAGTATGTGTACTGATACCTTATTAAATTGCCCTTTTCAAGACAGCATAATAAACTAGAAGCTCCCTTTGCAGATTTTATCTCCAAAAAATTAAATGATGAACACATTTGTTTGTAATAAAACTAATTCACAGCGATTTGGAAAGAGCTATACTGCCAAAAATGAGGCACTTTGTCAAATATTTCTCTATACTTAATTGCTATCATTATTCTTAAGATCCACATGCTATTGAAATGTTAAAGATGAGTGGAACGTTCTTTTGAATTTAATACTGTAAGAAATTACAGGGATTGTCCTAAAAAGTAGCAGGCCTGGTAAACAGCTGGTCGACATGGGTCCGGCCTCACTAACCCATAGCGATCATTTGTTATTGATGGGGGAAGCCATATCTAGCCATATATTTCCCCTGCAGTGGCCACGCTGTGGTACCCCCTCTATAAAATCCATATGTCGTAATACGACATATGGACAGAGGATGTCCTCTTGAGGCAACCCAATTAAGTCTTAAAAACTGTAATTTTCTTTATTAGTATTTTTTATAGTACGTTCACCTTCTTAGAATATACATTAATGAAATGTCAATTTCTAAAAGAACATTATTAACAGAATAGCTCACTTAACAAGCAGAAGCTTTTAAATATTAAGAATTACTATCTGGCCACGTAGTTACTCAAACAACTATCTGACCAAATTAAATAAATAATTAACTTTTGCTGGCTGAACATAGCAAACTTATTAATTCCAAGCCTCACTATATAATCCTTACCATGTGAGTGGAGTAGTTATTACAAAGTTTCTACAAGTTTTTATATGAAAATTAAACTAAATTGTAGAAGAGATAAGATAAAAAAGTGAAGCATATCAGTCTTAATAGTTTTACACAGCTACAGCTAAGGCTCTGATACTCTGGTAAATCTGAATCTTTAAATGGAGATGGATTGGATCACTAGCAAATCTCCCCTTGATTTGCTGGTCTGACAAAATTACTCAAAAGGCACAAAACATCCCAGAATAATATTCAAAGGACTGCAGATCTTTGCAGTGTCCATTAAGTCCAGTGTCCATGACTCCCCACTAAAATTAACAGTCAAGCATGGTGGTGGTGGTAGTATGAAGGTGTAGGAATGCTATTTTAATCCCTGGAGTACTGGATTTCTGCACTAAGCCACAAGGTCCTGAATTTGACTCAATAGAATTTCCATGGCAAGACAACCTACCATTGTTCTGGAAGTAAAATAGTTCTTTAAAAAAGAATGTGCTAATATTTCTAGACAGATATGCGAAAGATTGATATCAAATTCTAAGTGTTTGATTGCCTATGTAGATTAATTCTATATGTGAACTGTAAAATGGTCCCCCTAGAGGTGGACATGCACTGTAATTCTGTGTTAGTTACACATCAGTGTTGTCCTAAGGCATCAACGTTGTCTCAAGATGATACTCTGCATCAATAGAGTGTATCACGCCATAAATTCCAGCATTCCTACAGAGGCAAGGATTACTAGTCTTTAATCCATAGTCTTGCAGAATGCCTGAATCCCATCATATAGGTTCTTTAATCACATAGTTTAACCCCTTAATGACCAAGCTTGTTTGGACCTTAATGACCAAGATAGATTTTTCAAATTTGGTATGTCTGACTTTATCAGACAATAACTCTGCAATAGTTTTACATATCCAATTAATTCTTACATTGTTTTTTTTCGTCACATGTTGTACTTTATTTAGGTGGTAAAAGTAGATGGATACGATTTGCGTAAATTATTTAAAAAGTACAAAAATGTATGAAATTTTGTAAAAATTAACATTTTTCTCTATTTTGAACTGCAATGTCACATATGTACATACATACTGTACACATTTTTTTAATGAAATATATAATTCCATCTCTTTGTTTTGGCAACAATTGTGAAAAAAAAATACATTTTGAACAATTTAGAAGACATAAATTGAATACTAATTTTTATAAATTTTGAAGTACATTTTGTTTTCCTGCACCAAGCCAAGTTTTCAGAGTTTCACAGGTGTCAGAATGATAAAAACCCCCTATAAACTTTGAAAACGACACTCCTTTCAGGAATTTATTAAGGGGTGTTGCAAGTATTTTAACCCCATAGTTTTTTGTAAGAATTCATGCAAACTGGTGTAAAAAAGATAATTACATTTTTTTCACAAATGTATAATTTTAAAGACCGATTTCTTTGTAAAGCGCACATGAGAATGAAGAAACACACCCCAAAATCTATCAACCTGTTTCTCCTGTATTCAAAAATACCCCCATTGTGGCCCCAATCTGCTTACTAGACGTGTGGCTTGGCCAAAAAGAGAGGTAGCACCCTTTGGCTTTCAGGGCACAATGGAATAAATTCTATGCATTTAGAGGCATTGAGCTCCCTGAACAAAAGAAACCACCCAGAAATTACCCCATTTTAAAAACTAGACCCCCTAAAGTTATTCATCTAGTGGTGTAGTGAGCATGCTGATCAAAAAAATTTTTAAAGGAGGAAATAATAGGTATTAGGGTATGTTCACACGAGGGCGTCCGTAACGGATGAAATTACGGGGATGTTTCAGCCTGAAAACATCCCCGTAATATCAGCCGTAACGGCATGTGCAGGCGCTTGAACGCCGCGTCAATTACGGGCGTAATATGCGCTGCTATTCATTGGAGTCAATGAATAACGGCTCCAATTACGGCCAAAGAAGTGACAGGTCACTTCTTTGACGCGGGCGTCTATTTACGCGCCGTCTTTTGACAGCGGCGCGTAAATTGCGCCTCGTGTGAACCGACAAACGTCTGCCCATTGCTTTCAATGGGCAGATGTTTGTCAGCGCTATTGAGGCGCTATTTTCGGACGTAATTCGGAGCAAAAACGCCCGAATTACGTCCGTAAATAGGCCGTGTGAACATACCCTTATTTCAGACAATATGGGTATATAATGTTTTCTTCAAATTCTTATTAGCCCCTTCCCGCTTTGGACACTATTGACCTTCCTGACAGAGCCTCATTTTTCAAATCTGACATGTTTTTTCTTTATGTGGTAATAGCTTCAGAATGCTTTCACCTATCCAAGCGATTCTGAGATTGTTTTCTCGTGACACATTGGACTTTATGTTACTTGCAAAATTTGCTCGATATATTCAGTATTTAAATGTGAAAAACACCAAAAATTGGTGAAAAATTGCAAAAATTAGCATTTTTCTAAATTTAAATGTATCTGCTTGTAAGACAGGCAGTTATACCACACAAAATAGTTGCTAATTAACATCCTCCATATGTCTATTTTAGATTGGCATCCTTTTTTGAATATCGTTTTATTTTTCTAGGAGGTTACAAGGCTTAGAACTAGAGATGAGCGAACCGGGACAACCGAACCCGGTTTCGGTCCGAACATCGGGAAAAGTTTGGTTCGCAGCGAATCCGAACTTCACCTGGTTCGGCCGAACACGTTTTGACCAAACCCGGCGGAGATAGTCACTGTCCAGGGTGCTGAAAGAGTTAAACGATCGGCAGTAACTGTTTCAGCACCCTGGACAGTGACTTCCGATTACAATATACATCAACGTGTAAAAAAAATAGAAGTTCCTACTTACCGATAATTCCCTGCTTCTTCCTCCAGTCCAACCTCCCGGGATGACGATTCAGTCCAAGTGACCGCTGCAGCCAATCACAGGCCAATCCCAGGCTGCAGCGGTCACATGGACTGCCGCGTCATCCCGGGAGGTCGGACTGGATGTCGAGAGGGACGCGTCACCAAGGCAACGGTGACGCGTCCCTCTCTTGACATCCAGCCCGATTGTGATTGGCTGCAGAAACAGATGACCTTCTTGTGAGATATTGAGGTCAACCACCTGACAATGAAACCGCTGCAATGTCCCTCCAATTCCTTAGAATAAGTTAATAAAAGGATAATGAGAAAAGGCAATAACAGAAGTAATAGTAAAACAGATAATTTAAGGAAAAAAACCCTAATTACTTCTCGTGGTGCAACAATGAAAACACCTTATTGTTAACAGCTTTATTTTATATGTGTCTATACACAAGCTAAACATTTGTCAGTCATTGTTAAAAATGTCTTACTGCACACAGCTCCGCCATGAGCATTGAGGACATACAGAGGCAGACATCGTCCTTGTACTTCTGTACTATGTAGCTATTGGCACTCCATGTACTATTACAGGTTACCTTCATATCAGGCCAATCACAGGGAATTCCACAGAGTCCCGGAGCATTGTCGATACTAGCGCTCTGCCGGGGACTCCGCTCTGGGGAAGACCCTGACACACTGTCCATATATGGGCAGCTATGTCAGGGAATTCCGCAGCGTCCCGGAGCAGAGCCGATACTAGCGCTCTGCCCGGGACTCCACTCTGGGAAAGACCCTGACACACTGTCCATATATGGGCAGCTATGTCAGGGAATTCCACCGAGTCCCAGAGCAGAGCCTGTACTAGCGCTCTGCCCGGGACTCCGGCTCTGGGGAAGCCCCAGGCATCGCTGTTCGTATGTGGACAACGATGTCAGGGAATTCCAGAGTCTCGGAGCAGAGCCGATACTAGCGGCTCTGTGTCCCACGGGCCGCAGATGACAGCCCCAGGGGCCGCATGCGGCCCGCGCACTTGAGACCCCTGGTGTATATGTACATGTTTCAATACTGCGTTAGCCACAAGGTCATGAATTTCTCATGACCCACCTTTAAACATGAACCTAACTTCTGTATGTTTCCTGAAGAGAGACATTTTTTATTTTTTTTTGGCCTGTGATTGGCTGCAGCGGCCGCGGCAGCCTGTGATTGGGTGCAGCGGCTGCGGCAGCCTGTGATTGGCTGAAGCGGCCGCGGCAGCCTGTGATTGGCTGCAGAGGCCGCGGCAGCCTGTGATTGGCTGCAGAGCCGGTCACGTGACGTGCGTGACCGCCACTACAGCCTTTGATTGGCTGCAGCGGCGACATGGATGAAACGTCATCGCTGGAGGCCGGACAGGGGGAATGTAAGTATGAACGTATATATATATTTTTTTTATTACATTAAAATGGTATTTTCCACGCGCCGAGCATGGTACTGTCAAGGTTGCTGAAAGAGTTAGTGCAGCCCATTAACTCTTTCAGCACCCTGGACAGTACCATGCTCGGCGCACGGAAATTACAGGTTCGGTCAGAACTAGTTCGTTCCAAATCGAACTTTTTCGTGAAATTCGGCGAACCAGCCGAACCGAACTTTTCATAAGTTCGCTCATCTCTACTTAGAACATTAGCTGCAATTTCTCACATTTTCAAGAAAATTTCAAAAGGCTATTTCTAGGGTCAGTTCAGTTGTGAATTGGCTTTGAGGGCCTTATATATTAGAAACCCCCCAATAAATAAGTCAACCCATTTTGAAAACGTGACCACTCAAAGTATTAAAAACAGCATTTAGAAAGTTTCTTAACCCTTTAGACGTTTCACAGGAATTAATGCAAAGTAGAGGTGAAATTTACAAATTTCACTTTTTTTGCAGAAATTTATATGTAATCCATTTTTTTTGTTACACAGTAAGTTTTAACAGAGAAATGCAACTCAATATTTATTGCCCAGAGTCTGCAGTTTTTAGAAATATCCCACATGTGGCCCTAGTGTGCTAATGCACCGAAGCACTGGCCTCAGAAGCAAAGGAGTACCTAGTGGATTTTGGGGTCTTCTTTTTATTAGAAAATATTTTAGGCACCATGTCAGGTTTGAAGGGCTCTTGCAGTGCCAAAACAGTGGAAATCCCCCAAAAGTGACCCCATTTGGGAAACGACCCCTCAAGGAAATTATCTAGGGGTATAGTAAGCATTTTGACCCCACAGGTTTATTGCAGAAATTATTGGAAGTAGGCCATGAAAATTAAAATCTACATTCTTTCAAAAAATATGTAGGTTTAGCTAATTTTTTCTAATTTCCAGGACTAAAGGAGAAAAAGCGCTGCCACAATTGTAAAGCAATTTCTCCCGATTAAAACAATACCCCACATGTGGTCCTAAATGGCTGTTTGGACACACGGCAGGGCTTAGAAGGGAAAGAGCGCCATTTGGCTTTTTGAGCTCAAATTTATCAGGAACGGTTTGCGGAAGCCAGGTCGCATTTGCAAAGGCCCAAAAGGGACAAAACAGTAGAAACTGCACACAAGTGACCCCATTTTGGAATCTATACCCCTTAAGGATTAATCTATGGGTGTAGTGAGCATTTAGACCCCACAGGGGTTTTATAGATTTTATTAGATTTGGGCAGTGAACATAAAAACAATCATTCTTCAATAAGATGTAGATTTAGCTCAAAATTGTTCATTTTCTCAACAAATAATGGAAAAAAAGAACCCCAACATTTGTAAAGCAAATAGAGTACGGCAATACCCAATATGTGGTAATAAACTGCTGTTTGGGCACACAGCAAAGATCAGAAGTGAAGGAGTGCCATTTGGCTTTTGGATTACATATTTTGCTGGATTGGTTTCTTGGCACCATGTCGCTTTTGCAAAGCCCCTAAGGTACCAGTACAGTGGAAACTCCCAAAATGTGACTCCATTCACGAAACTACACCCTTGAAGAATTCATCTAGGGGTTTAGTGAGCATTTTGACCCCACAGATGTTTCATAGATTTTATTAGGATTAGCTAGTGAAAAAAAAAAAAAATCCTTTTTCTTCAATAAGCTTTAGTTCAAAATATGTCATTTTCTCAACAAATAAAGGAAAGAAAAAACTACAACGTTTGTATAGCAATTTCTCCTGAGTACGGCAATACCCCATATGTGGTCATAAACTGCTGTTTGGGCACACGGCAGGGCTCAGAAAGGAAGGAGCGCCACTTGGCTTTTGGAGTACAGATTTTGCTGGATTGGTTTCTGGTCGCTATGTCGCATTTGCAAAGCTCCTGTGGAACCAAAACAGTGGAAACACCCCACAAGTGACCCCATTTTGGAAACTACACCCCTCAAGGTATTCACCTAGGGGTGTAGTGAGCATGTTAACCCCACAGGTCTTTTGCAGAAATTAGTGTGCACTCGATGTTGCAGAGTGAAAATGGGATTTTTTCCATAGATATGCTAATATGTGGTGCCCAGCTCGTGTGACCATAACAAGACACCTCTCCAATTATTATGCTGTAATTCCCGGTTTTAGAATCACCCTACATGTGGCCCTAATCTTTTGCCTGGACTATCGACAGGGCTCAGGAGTGAAAGAGTACCATGCGAAATTGTGGCCTAATTTGGTAACTTACACAGTATTGGTTCACAATTGCAGAGGCTCTGATGTGAAATAATAAAAGAAACCGCTGAGAAGTGACCCCATTTTGGAAACTACATTCTTCAAGGCATTTATTAAGGGGTGTAGTGAGCATTTTCACCCCACAGGTCTTTTCCATAAATGATTACGCTGCGGATGGTGCAAAGTAAAAATTCAAATTTTTCCCTAGATATGCCATTTCAGTGGCAAATATGTCGTGCCCAGCTTGTACCACTGGAGACACACATCCCAAAAATTGTTAAAAGGGTTTTCCCGAGTATGGCGATGCTATATACTGTATGTGGAAGTAAACCGCTGCTTGGGCACGCTGTAGGGTTCAGAAGGGAGGTAGCACCTTTTGGCTTTTGGAGCGTGGATTTTGCTCGGTAGTAGTTTTGTTTGGAGTTTTAATGGTATTCCAGTTTATAATGTGGGGGCATATGTGAGCTGGGCAAATTACATCAGGGCATCATCAGGTGGTATAATAATGGGGTAAACAATAAAATAATCCATAGATGTGTGTTACACTGTGAAGCAATCCTTTATTCACAGGCCACTGTCGCACTGATAAATGGTGTCCTTTTTTATCCCCCTTTTGGTCCACACTCCGCACCTTTGCAGTTTGGGGACTTTATCTGGGAAGTGTTGTCCTGGTAGAAATACTGGCACCCTCACTTCCAGCAGATATGCTTGGGCCCTACCCTTCCTGGCTCCCTAATTTTAGGGCCTTGATAAATCACCCTTGAAACAGAAGAAATGTTCCCCTCGGGCCTGCACAACCGCATATTTTTCTTTCCTGACTTATTGGAACCTTAACTTATTTTATTTTTTCATAGACGTAGTGGTATGAGGGCTGCAAAAGGAGCTGTAGTTATTATTGGTACCATTTTGGGGTACATGCGGCTTTTTGATCACTTGTTATCCTGTTTTTTTGGGAGGCAAGGTGATAAAAAACAGCAATTCTGGCATAGTTTTTTTTAGTTTTTTAGTTTTTTTTATACATGTTAACTTTATTCTGCGGGTCAGTACGATTCCGGCGATAAAAAATAATGTATTTTTTCTGTCGCCAAGTTGTAAGAGCCATAACTTTTAAAAATTTTTGTCGACGGAGCTGTATGAGGGCTTGTTTTTTGCAAAACGAGCTATAGTTTTTTTAGGTACAATTCTTGGATACATGCGCCTTTTTGATCACTTCTTATTTAAATTTTTGGAAGTCAAAGTGACCAGAAAAACAGCAATTCTGGCATTATTTTTTAGGTTTTCTTTTTACCGTTGTTCACTGCGCGGGACAAATAACATAATATTTTTAGTTCAGGTCGTTACGGATGCGGCAATACTAAATATGTATGGTTGTATTTATTTTTTTCAATAATAAATGACTTGATAAGGGAAAAAGGGCGATAATATCTTATGTTATTAATTGAAAGTTTTATTTTTACTTTTTTCACACTTTTTTTTACACTTATCTTTAGTCGCACTAGGGGACTTGAGGGTCCAACAGTTTGATTGATGTTCTAATACATTGCACTACCTATGTAGTGTAATGTATTAGAACTGTCAGTTGTTCACTCACAGCAAGCCGATCAGGCTCCGGCTCCAGTGGGAGTGGCTATTATTATTTAATGCACCTGTTTCACTCTCCTTCATCAGCGTTTCTGACCTGTTTGTGTCCATTTGTAAGTATGGCATTTTTCGGTGTTTTTGTGTATATATGTCCCCTTATTTTTATCGGTTTGGTTTGTGTATCAGGAACATTTAGTTCCAGTTAGGGAGTTAGGGACTTGCAAGTCTGGGGATCCTTGTCGTGGATTGCGAGCTTGCGTCCTTTTGGCCAAAATGATTACCAATACCCCAGGTATTTTTCATTCTTACTTATATTTGCTTCTTTTGGACACAGCCAGGTCTTTGATGCTGGGAGAGTATGGTGTGCTGTTGTTTGGCATAGTAAGCAGGGTAGCCCACTCTATGAATTATCAACGCTCCTTCATCAGCGTTTCTGACCTGTCTGTGTCCATTTGTAAGTATGGCCTTTTTCTGTGTTTTTGTGTATATATGTTCCCTTGTTTTTATCGGTTTGGTTCATCACCAAAAAGGGCATGAATGCCAAGGAGTGGACTCCAGATCAGAAGCCGCATTTAAAACCTTAAAAAAGGCCTTCACGTCAGCCTCTATTCTTCATCACCCTGATGTATCCCTACAGTTTTCGTTAGAGGTATATGCTTCCTTTGTTGGTGCTGGTGCATTGTTGTTCCAGAGAGGTTCGAAGGGCTACTATTCTAAACTGTTTTCTCCCGGAGAGTGCAACTACTCGATTGGGGATCGGGAGTTACTGGCCATCAAGCTGGCCCTGCAGGAGTGGAGACACCTACTAGAAGGTGCAGCTCATCCAATCCTGGTCTTCATGGACCACAAGAACCTGACCTATCTTCAGATGGCTCAGCGACTGAATCCTCATCAAGCCACGTGGTCGTTGTTCTTTGCTCGGTTCCGGTTCGAACTCCACTACCGACGTGCCGACAAGAATGTGAGGGCCGATGCCTTGTCTAAGTCATTTGAAACAGAGGACACTGTGGAGTCCCCACAGAATATTATTGATCTTTCCTGCATCTTCTCGGTCAATCCTCTGCAAGTTAGAGACATTCCTCCGGGAAGGATTTTTGTACGTCTGGCAGACAGAGGAAGAATCCTTCGCTGGGGTCACAGTTCCAAGCTGGCAGGTCACGAGGGTGCCCGTAAAACCCGAGACCTAATTACCCGTCAATTCTGGTGGCCCACGCTGCCCAAAGACGCCATGGACTTTGTCTCCTCCTGTACGGTATGCACAGCAAATAAAGATGCCCATTCCAGACCAGCTGGCCTGCTCCAACCACTGCCTCTGCCCGATGCCCCCTGCAAACATATTGCAATGGACTTCGTCACAGATCTGCCTCTCTCTGCTGGATGCAGTGTGATCTGGGTGGTGGTGGATCGATTTTCCAAAATGGCTCATTTTGTTCCCCTGACTGGCCTGCCTTCTGCTGCTCGACTGTCCGATCTCTTCATTCAACACATCTTCCGTCTGCACGGCTTGCCTCTGCATATTGTCTCGGATCGAGGGGTCCAGTACACCTCAAAGTTCTGGAGAGCACTCTGCGGTCTCCTAGGTGTGAAGTTGGACTTTTCCTCGGCCTACCATCCCCAGTCCAATGGTCAAGTCGAGAGGGTTAACCAGATTATGGAGAACTATCTGCGGCACTTTGTCTCCAGGCGGCATGATGACTGGGTGCAGCTGCTCCCGTGGGCTGAGTTCTCCTATAATAACCATACCAGTGAGTCCACCACCTCCAGTCCGTTCTTCATCGTCCACGGTCAACATCCTCGAATACCTCTTCCTGTCTCTACCAGGTGCCTGCAGCGGCTCTACCGTCAGGGATTTTCTGCAGATATGGCAACAGACCCGATCTTCTATTCTGCTGGCGGTGTACCGCATGAAGGGAAAGGCAGACACTAGAAGACGATAGCCTCCCCAGATTTTTCCAGGTACGAAGGTCTGGCTGTCTTCAGGAATATCCGGCTGAGGGTGCCGTCTTGCAAATTTGCTCCCAGGTTCCTCGAACCCTTTGAGAAACTGCTACAAATTAACCCTGTGTCTTAAAAACTGCGACTGCCTCCTACCCTCAAGATCCCTAACTCCTTCCATGTCTCCCTGCTGAAGCCCGTGATTCTGAACCACTACTCCAGGACTCCTAGTTCCGCAGTGGCTCCTGGCGGCTCTTCAGGGACTTTCGAAGTAAGGGAGATCCTGGCCAACAAGAAAGTGGGAGGAAGGACGTTTTATTTGGTGGATTGGAGGGGATTTGGCCCAGAGGAGAGGTCTTGGGAGCCAGAGGAGAACATCGATGCTCCTATCCTCGTGAAGAAGTTTATCTTCCACTCTGGCCCCCAAGAAAATGTGGCGTAAGAAGGGGGATACCGTAACGTCTATGGCCACGGCCCGTCGTTCTGACTTCCCCTTTTGATGGCCGCGGCCATGGACATGTGAGTTCTTGGCGGCATCTCCCTCCTGGGAGACACCGGCACTCACTTCCTGCTTCAGAGACTGTCTCCCGCAGGGTGCGCGCCCGTGCGTGCACGGCCTTAAAGGGCCAGTGCGTGTACAATTGCAGGTTCTTTTTTACCATACATTCACACCCTAGCACTACACTGACACTCATTTATCGCACACCTTTGAGCACTTAGTTCGCCACTCCCCTCAAGACTAGTGGGAGGGACTATCACTATTTAATGCACACTCCTTCTGCAGCATTTTTTGACCTTTCTGCGTCCTGCTGGGAACGGGATCATTGCCTGGGCGTTGTTATATACCTAAAGTTTGTCTTGCAAATGGTCTCCTAGTGTTTTCCAGCTCCCAGTGTTACCCGTTCCTGCTGCCTGTTCCCGGTATCCCGTGCTACCGTGCCTCTGTGCCATCTAGAGTTGAAGTCGAGCTGTGTCTTCCGCTGCATCTGCTGTGTTACACCTACCGGTTGTCTGTCTGCTGCCGGAGCCTTATCTTAAGCCTGAATCTCCGCTACTGTCTACATTGCCACACGTACCCTTTCTGGACTATAGACATTGTATTGTACCTGGTTGGCCAGCTGCCTATCCGCTACACGTTACGGCACAGTGGGTCCACACCCTGCACCGTGACAATACAATTATTACATTTGGGCTGCATACAAAAGAGAATTGAAGATGTGTATACATAACAGATGCATCTCGCTATATACATATTTGTCTGTACTTATGACTGTCTTGCTAAAGAAGCAGTTGTCCTGCACCTGTGCCATTATTATGTCATTGTGGACAGCATTCTGTCCTAATATAAAATCAGTCAGAGAGGAAAAAATAAACTGTACTGGAGTGACGGGCAATACCTTTCCAAAAATTGTAGGAAAATGTATCCAACTATGTGGCAGACTCGAGTTTGTTCACAAGATAAAAGAACACCTGTAGGGCTGTCATGATAAGCTTTTTTTTTCAGTGATTGGTTGTACAACGTTTCTTTAACTCCATCAATCCCTATATGAGGGACGAACGTGCCAAGTGACGCAGTACACCATAGCAGGCTCCTGCTCGTCAAGTTTAAACCGTTATGTGCAGAAAACAACCAATTGGTTAAAGGATATATAAAGGTGCAGTGTCCAAAACCATCTATAGGAACAGTAAAGGCTCACTAATCCCCAAAATGTCAGTATTTCCAGAAGAATTGTCGAGTTTACTACATCCAGTGTATTGATAAGGAACAGCTCGATTATTAGAGATCCTCCAAAAAAAAAATTCATGCCCATATCACGGTACAGAAATAGGAATGTAACAGCTGTATGTGGCAGGTCATAGCCATAAGAAAAAGGAAATACATCCTCAATTAATTCTTGTAATCATTACTAAAATACACGACTTCCACTAATTCAGGGGTGGCATGGGGCGCACGTGTTGGATTTATCTACTAATAAATTAAATGCACACATTTATTTTTTATTTCAAGAACGATTGTGTTGGTCCATGTTCTGAATAGACAGATGTAGGCTCCTGCACAATAAACTGTGTTAATAAAAAAAATAAAATAATTTGTGAGTGATAAAGACAAGGATTTAATTGCCCAAGAATTATATAATAGAAATTAATTTGTGAATGATCAAGTCCTGGATTTAATTGTCCAAGAATTGTGCGATTTCTGTGATTAATTTTTCAATACACTAATTAATTAACTTTTTTTGTATTTTAACTATATATATATATATATATATATATATATATATATTTATATATATATATATATATATATATATATATATATATATTTATCCATATATATATATATATATATATATATATATATATAACACAAACAAGAAAGAAAAAAAGGTACGGTAAACCGCAGCTAATAACCGCTAGTATAACAGCGTAATCAGCAAAAAAAAAAAGATCACAGGTAATCCGGGGGTAATTACGGGTAATCTTGGATGATTTCGGGTAATCTAGCGGTGATTACGGACAATCTGTGGGTGATTACGAGTAATCTGCAAACACAGGTGAATATGTGGTCTTTCACCGTATAAAACAGCACAAGATTATCTCTCGCTCCTCTCACAAAACAACTACAGCGATAGCAGGTAAAGAAACAGAACAAATCCTGTGCTGTATTTACTAAATATGTGACTATGTTCACTGTGATAGGTATATCATGGTCCCTGATAAGTATAATGTCCCTGATCAGTTACTATTTACAGGCAGACTGTGCGTGCGCCATTTTCTTTTTTCCCGGCGGAGCGGTGACGATCAGTGGCAGCGGGGTCCTAACATGTTTTTTTATCTTCTTTCACCAAACATTCATGGTGAGAGGAGATAAAAAGCTTGTATTCACTTCACACAGCATTGTAACGATGATCGCCGGTATTCGTTGAATACCTTCGATTACCGGTTTGGGGACCGCAAACAACGGTCCCTAGTCAGTTCTCCAAGCCCTCAGCTACCTCCAGTAGCTGAGAACAGGGAGCTTTCCCTACTCCCGGCGGCACTATTTTATTCTAATGCAATGCCGTAAAAAGGCAATTGCATCAGAATAAAGCCCGATACAGTTTAAAAACGGTTTAATAATCATATAGGTTCTTTAAGTCTGTCGAGGCTTCCTCAACCAGTGCAGGATCCACTTCAAACTGCATGCCCATTTGCTCTCTTCTGACCAAATTGAAAATTCATCGTCTCTCTGTTGTCTGGCAAGGATTTGGCATGGGAGAATCCCCTCTGGGATGTAAGGGTCCAGAGTCTACTAATTTGCAGCTCTTCTTGGACAATTTACGCACTGTCTTCGAAGAACCTGACCATATGTCCTCAGTCGCTACTTCCTTTAAATCCCTTTGTCAAAGAGGTTCAATCGGTTGGTGAATATGCCATACCATTTTATACCCTTGTAGCAGAGCTTGCCTGGAATAATGTAGCCCTGGTGGCAACCTTCTGGCAAGGATTAACCAGTAGGATTAAAAATGAACTGGCAGCACGTGATCTCCCCTCTACTCTGGACCTCTGACTGCATTAGCTACCCGCATAGTCTGCTGCCAGCTGCTACTTTCATCAGTGGAGTAGTCCAGAGGGTCCACAACCCAGTGGACATTACAAAGCTCTAGAGTCTACCAAGTGTCCCCTACTTTGAAACCAACTACTTTTTTTTAATGACCGGTCCTATGAGTAACTGATCCTTATTCGTTTCAGGATGCATAGGTTACTGTGATGGTTGTCACTCATTTTAAGCATCCCACAGTGATGATGATGAATAAACATACACTACCGTTCAAAAGTTTAGGGTCACTTAGAAAATTCCTTATTTTTGAAAGAAAAGCACAGTTTTTTTCAATGAAGATAACATTAAATTAATCAGAAATACACTCTATACATTGTTAATGTGCTAAATGACTATTCTAGCTGCAAACGTCTGGTTTTTAATGCAATATCTACATAGGTGTATAGAGGCCCATTTCCAGCAACCATCACTCCAGTGTTCTAATGGTACATTGTGTTTGCTAACTGTGTTAGAAGGCTAATGGATGATTAGAAAACACTTGAAAACCCTTGTGCACTTATGTTAGCACCGCTGTAAACAGTTTTGCTGTTTAGAGGAGCTATACAACTGACCTTCCTTTGAGCTAGTTGAGAATCTGGAGCATTACATTTGTGGGTTGGATTAAACTCTCAAAATGTCTAGAAAAAGAGAGCTTTCATGTGAAACTCGACAGTCTATTCTTGTTCTTAGAAATGAAGGCTATTCCATGCGAGAAATTGCCAAGAAACTGAAGATTTCCTACAACGGTGTGTACTACTCCCTTCAGAGGACAGCACACACAGGCTCTAACCAGAGTAGAAAGAGAAGTGGGAGGCACCGCTGCACAACTGAGCAACAAGACAAGTACATTAGAGTCTCTAGTTTGAGAAATAGACGCCTCACAGGTCCTCAACTGGCAACTTCATTAAATAGTATCCGCAAAATGCCAGTGTCAACGTCTACAGTGAAGAGGCGACTCCGGGATGCTGGCCTTCAGGGCAGAGTGGCAAAGAAAAAGCCATATCTGAGACTGGCTAATAAAAGGAAAAGATTAATATGGGCAAAAGCACACAGACATTGGACAGAGGAAGATTGGAAAAAAGTGTTATGGACAGACGAATCGAAGTTTGAGGTGTTTGGATCACACAGAAGAACATTTGTGAGACGCAGAACAACTGAAAAGATGCTGGAAGAGTGCCTGACGCCACCTGTCAAGCATGGTGGAGGTAAAGTGATGGTCTGGGGTTGCTTTGGTGCTGCTAAAGTGAGAGATTTGTACAAGGTAAAAGGGATTTTGAATAAGGAAGGCTATCACTCCATTTTGCAACGCCATGCCATACCCTGTGGACAACGCTTGATTGGAGCCAATTTCATCCTACAACAGGACAATGACCCAAAGCACACCTCCAAATTATGCAAGAACTATTTAGGGAAGAAGCAGGCAGCTGGTATTCTATCTGTAATGGAGTGGCAAGCGCAGTCACCAGATCTCAACCCCATAGAGCTGTTGTGGGAGCTGCTTGACCGTATGGTACGCAAGAAGTGCCCATCAAGCCAATCCAACTTGTGGGAGGGCCTTCTGGAAGCATGGGGGGAAATTTCTCATGATTACCAAGAATGCCAAGGGTATGTGCACACGATGAGAGGCTTTTACGTCTGAAAAGACAGACTGTTTTCAGGAGAAAACAGCTGCCTCGTTTCAGACGTAAAAGCTCCTCCTCGTAATATGCGAGGCGTCTGTGACGCTCGTAAATCTTGAGCTGCTCTTCATTGACTTCAATGAAGAACGGCTCAAATTACGTTGCAAAGAAGTGCCCTGCACTTCTTTGCCGAGGCAGTCAATTTACGCGTCGCCGTTTGACAGCTGTCAAACGACAATGTGTAAATTACAGGTCGTCTGCACAGTACGTCGGCAAACCCATTCAAATGAATGGGCAGATGTTTTCCGACGTATTGTAGCCCTATTTTCAGACGTAAAACGAGGCATTATACGCCTCGTTTACGTCTGAAAATAGGTCGTGTGAACCCAGCCCAAAGGTCTGCAATGCTGTAATTGCTGCAAATGGAGCATTCTTTGACGAAAGCAAAGTTTGAAGGAGAAAATTATTATTTCAAATAAAAATCATTATTTCTAACCTTGTCAATGTCTTGACTATATTTTCTAGTCATTTTGCAACTCATTTGATAAATATAAGTGTGAGTTTTCATGGAAAACACAAATTTGTCTGGGTGACCCCAAACTTTTGAACGGTAGTGTAATTATCAAAAATTATTTCAACAAGAAAAAACCTGCTTGGGCCACCATTAT
This sequence comes from Rhinoderma darwinii, assembly GCF_050947455.1. NCBI lineage: Eukaryota > Metazoa > Chordata > Amphibia > Anura > Rhinodermatidae > Rhinoderma > Rhinoderma darwinii. Next base: position 280,885,479 of record NC_134689.1, on the reverse strand, counting down.
TTCCAATTCCAAATTCTAACTTTACAATTGAATGTGCTAGTCACCATTTCTATTCCTCTGACATTTAACTTTACAAACGTTAACTATCCAAGAGAAAAATCGACTGAAGCTCATTCATTTCTCTCTGTCTTATGGATGCTAAAGCATCTGACACATTTATACTTTTCACTATGCCTTTCATTTGCAAATTTAATTCCTTTTGCAGGTAGATAAAAAAGACCAAACCCAATAATATGATCAGTACATAGAAATCTGCATTGAGATAGTCCAAACTAAAAGCGCATGAACCCATAAAACTGTCTACATGCTGCTAGTCTCATAGCAACAGGAATTGATTTGGCAGGAAAAAAGTGTGATGATTTAGTGATTGCTGGTGGCAGTTTATAAACCTCATTCATTTTCTTCTCTTTGCAATGTAGCCACTGAAATTAGGTAGGCAGCAGCTAATTGTTGTTTCATCGCATGCACATATTTGTAATATGAAGTATTATCCATGTATTTCGATATAAAAGAATAATTTGTGATCTTAATTCCCTTTGCACAAGCATATCCTATCTATTGAGTGTATAGTACATAAATGGTAGCTTTTTTTTCCTTTTTTTTTTTTTCCGCTTTTAATGTGCACCATACTTTGTTTTCTGCCTCCCATTAACTTTAATGACACGTCAGAGGCGGAAACTACTCCAAGAAAGCATATGCCGCTTTTTTTTCTGCGAGTGGTCAAAAGCCTCCCCGGCAAAAAAAATGCCTCTGCCTTCTTTTGAAATCAATGGGGTGGCGATTTGGGGTGTTTTTTTGGCGCTGATTTTGATGCGGTTTCAGTTTTTAAAATCAGCACCAGAACAGTGTGAACTGACCCTAAGGAAAAGATTTTTCATCAGATTTGGCCCATTAATTTGCAAAAAAAAGAGATACATGAGATAAATGTTTCTCAAAGACCTTGTATTAACTATGGTGGTTGGTAAGGGGCCCAGACCACGCTCAATCCGCTCCCGTTTATATGGGATACTATTTGGATTAGTTTAATTCAGGATCTGTTTTTTGCTAAGCTTTGAGCCCTGAAAATAGGGCCAGATGCAAAATACTGGTTGAAAAACTGATATAATTTTATGCTTCATTTATGGAATCAGTTGCACAAAAAATACCAAAAGAAAAACATATAGCAAAAATACATTAATGTAAAGGCAGCCTTAGGGCATGGCCAGACGTGGCGGATTTCCTCAACAACTGTCCGCATCAATGCCGCACAGAATCTGCGTTGCAGATTCTGCGGCGGATCTGCCCAAAATGTGCAGTAAATTGATGCGGACTAGCTGCTGCGGACTGCGGGAAAAGTGCTTCCCTTCTCTGTATCAGTGCAGGATAGAGAGAAGGGACAGCACTTTCCCTAGTGAAAGTAAACGAATTTCATACTTACCGGCCGTTGTCTTGGTGACGCGTCCCTCTATCGGCATCCAGCCCGACCTCCCTGGATGACGCGGCAGTCCATGTGACCGCTGCAGCCTGTGATTGGCTGCAGCCGTCACTTAGACTGAAACGTCATCCTGGGAAGCCGGACTGGAGACAGAAGCAGGGAGTTCTCGGTAAGTATGAACTTCTATTTTTTTTTACAGGTTGCTGTATATTGGGATCGGTAGTCACTGTCCAGGGTGCAGAAACAGTTACTGCCGTTCGCTTAACTCTTTCAGCACCCTGGACAGTGACTATTAACTGACGTCTCCTAGCAACGCTCCCGTAATTACGGGAGCCCCATTGACTTCCTCAGTCTGGCTGTAGACCTAGAAATACATAGGTCCAGCCAGAATGAAGAAATGTCATGTCAAAAAAGCAAGACGCATCCGCAGCACACATAACATGTGCATGACAGCTGCGGACTTCATTGCGGAAATTAGAATCTCCATTGAAGTCAATGGAGAAATTCCGCCATGAGTCCGCAACCAGTCCGCCACAACTCCGCAACATCCCTTGCATGCTGCGGACACCAAATTCCGCACCGCAGCCTATGCTCCGCAGCGGAATTTTACGCATCGTCTAAACGAACACTTCTAAATAGAAGTGGAAGTCAATTGAGAAACGGCTCCGCTGCGGATTAACGCTGCGGAGTGTCCGCAGTGGAATTCAAGTGAAATTCCGCCACGTGTGAACCCAGCCTTATCCTGCAGTACACATTGAAAATGTGATTGTTAACTTAGGCCTTGCTCACACAATGCATATTCGCTGCAAATTTTGTGTGTATATTTTGAGCCAAACCGAGGAATGGAACCTAAACAGAAGAAATATTCAAAGGAAGGCTTTATAGGTTTGCTGTGCTGTATCCAATTCTGGTTTTGGCTGGAAAAATGAGGGCAAAATCTGCAATAAAATTGAAGAGGACATTGAATAGAGCGTCGGTCGAGCATGCGTGCTGCCGCTTCATTCAATGTCTCTGAGAATGTTGGAAATAGCCGAGTACCGCACTCAGCTGTTTCTGTCATTCATAGACACTAAATCGAACGGCAGCACGCATGCTCGACCACTGCTCAATTCAATGTCCTCTTCAATGAGGTCGAGCAGTAAGAGGGATCTGCGACTTTGGGACCACAGTTCTCATGATTCAATGGGGGTCCCAGTGTTGGGGCCCCAAGCAATCAGAAAATTATAATATTTTATGATTTTGGGAAAACCTCTTTAAAAACTTAGATGCGAAGTCCCAGGCTACATGGCAACTTGCAAGTCACAATAAAATCACAGGACTACAGTGACCACAATGATTTCCTAAAGCTAAAGAAAGGAAGCAACATATGGCTTATTTAACCCTTTCCCACCAGAGCCATTTTTCGGATTTTGACTTTCGTTTTTTCCTCCACACCTTCCAAAAGCCATAACTTTTTTATTTTCCATCAATATTGCCGTATGAGAGCCTGTTTTTTGTGGGATGAGTTGTAGATTTTCTTGTACCGTAATGTAGTGGGAAACTGGAAATTAAAAATGTTTGGGGTGGAACAGGAAAAAAGAGCGGTTCATTAATTTTTTTAGGGGGTTTTGTTTTTACAGCGTTGTTTTTGCCGTGTGGTAAAAATTGCATGTTAACTTTATTCTGCGGATCAATACAATGACGGGGATACCAAATATACAGCGTTTTTTTTATGTTTTACTACTTTTACAAGGAAAAAACGGATTGTTAAAAATAAAATCTTAGTTTTGTCGCCTTATTCTGAGAGCCATAACTTTATTATTAAAAAAACGTTAATTTACTGTTTTTTTACTTTTTTTTACTTGTCAAGCGAGATCCCGCTTGTTACCCTGAAGTTTCGGCTGTAACACACAGCCGAAACGCTCGTTCTATGGAGCGGGCTCAGCTGTGCGCCATATATATATATGGCGGATTTCTGTTAGCATTTTTTTATATATTATGTATCTATTTATCCTTATTACATACGTCAAGAGATATTTCTTTAAATCAATGATTTTTCTGTTCTGTATAGAGATGAGTAAATCTTTAAAAAATTGCTTTACTGATATTTCACTGATGCGTAAATTCCTTGGTACAGAGCATTATTTGTTTCATATAACAAGCAAAAATATGGATCCATAATTTAGGATTTCAGTCTGATTTGAATTTAATGCAGCATTCACAGCTCCGTATAGGGAAATTAATACATTGGCTTAAGGCTGGCAAAGGGAATTTTTAGTTTTGCTCTTCTCTAGTTTTAGATTTCATAATATATTAAAGCCTAATTTTATTAAAATCCTGCAAATTAGGGTGTAATTATAGTTTAGAAAACATATATCAGTAGGGATCTAGGAAGATACTATATGGGGAGTTAAAGCAGTAAAAAGCCGAACACTGCACTCGGCTATCTCAGGCGCCCCCATAGAGAATGAATGGAGCGGCAGTGCGCATGAGCAACCTGCCACTCAGTTCAAACGAGGGGTTCGAGGTCCCTGTTCTCGTAAACGACGGGTGTCCGAGCTGATTAGCAAGTTACCCCTTACCCTACGGATGTGAGGTAACTTGTAACCCCTTTAAGTAGTGGGGTCTTTAGAATGGAGAGCTTGGGGTCAATAGTGATTTTCTTTCATTGACTAACAAAATAGAAGTTCTGCAAGAGTAAAAAAAGCAAAAACATTTTTGACTCCTTATTTCCTAACCGTTGCTGATCCCCTATTTTGTTAGTTAGAAAAAAAAAACAACTGATGGAACCACGGGTATTTTTTTTGTGCTTATTAGAATTTTTAAAAGATAAACATAGATGTACTAGAAGCCATATGGCAAATGCAAAGAAGCAAAGCTCGTCACAAGATATGTGACATAGCATCACAATACGTTAACATCAAAAAACAAACAGAACTGATCAGGAACAGATGTAAATCTTGTGATAAATACAGAACTAATGGAGTAAACTAGAAGAACAGCTATGGAGTTGGGGGGTGCTGGACAGTCTGCAGGATGAAAAGAGAGGATATTGGGAGCCAGCAAATGGGATGCTGACCTTGGAACCTAACTAACAGATGCCCAATGAAGCCAAACTAGCTAAAAGCTCCACGTTATTTTTTTTTTCAACCACAGAATGCAAATTACTATTTTTTTTAATGAGAATACTTACGAGCCTTCTCCGTGCCTATATTTTATGGCTATTTCGGTTCCATGTCCTGTGTGTTCCATAAAAAAAACTAACAATTATGAATTTATAAAATTTAAAAGACAATCCATGTACAATGGTGCATATATATATATATATATATATATATATATATATATATATATATATATATATATATATATATATATGCATACACATATATTTATATATGCAAATTTGTTTATATAGAATATTATATTGTGTTGTTCAGGATATTCTCCAATACACCAATACATGACTGCCTCTAAATTCTAATGTTATTCATTAGCAGCAATGGGAAGCAGGATATCTGTATTCCAGGACAGTTTTCCCTTAGTCAGTAACATTATCTTCAAGCCACCAGTGTAGTAATGAACACTATCTACTAATCGTTCCTACATTTTTTTTACGTTGCCAGTAAATCTATGTTAGTGGTAAAGGACATGTGTATAATAGGACAGAGGCATGCTGAAGAGTATAATGCTGAGGAAATTATAGGAAGACTCACTGAGGTTATGCAGCAGCACAAATTATGGCAATAAAGATTCCTTATTGATTTCAACCTCTTTGTTACAGAAGTGGCTCCCTAAGCTGCGTGCCACTCAGAGTCTTAATGGCAAGCAACACCCTTGCTGAAATATAGACTGGAAACATGCTACCTTTAAATCCTGAATTCACTGCTGGAAATGCAATTATTTTTTTGTTCCTTTGTAAGGTAGTATATAGGAAATATGTTAATAAATTGTAGTATTTTTATTTATTTATTATTAGGAAAAGGTTCTGTAGCGTTGTCACAATAGGGGTTGAGTGCATGCAAGTGCTAAAACACCCAGAGGATGAATTTACTTATTTGCAATAGGTTATAATTTTTCATAGAATTTATAGTAACCCATAATTACATTTATAGGGCTTATATAAACATGTTTTTTATAATATTTGATAAATAATGTGCTTATATATTCTATATTATACTGTAGTCCCTGAGTGGAGCGGTGTTTTTATATGGTGTATTAAAAAATTAAGTCAATTTTATGTGCTTTATTATTATAGGTGTTGTAATTGCTTTATAATAGTTAATATATATGTTTGTAATATACTAATTTGATCCTGAGGCCCACACATGCAGTTTAGGAGGGACAGGATATTTTAATGTGAGTACTTATGTAATTCTTGAAATTAATGTAAAGCTATTTATGCAACTCATTAGAATATTACATTTGGTGAACTTACATTGTAATAGAGCTGAGTCTCTCGCCTCAGGCGGCACCACCTAGTGAGAAAAGAGGGGCGGCTCTTCGCTTGCATCATGAGAAGTAAAGATCTAGCCCAGGACATGCTGCTTCTAAAAATCACTGAGCACCATGCATTCTGGGCTGGCTCTATCTGTGAGGGCAAAGGAGGAGCTGGCCAGGTGTTTAGTCATAATGGAGCTGGGAGCAGCACCAGACGGTATATACTAGATACTATTATATAATATAATGTCCTGGGCTGGTTCTCTAGTTAAATATTGTATGTACAACCTGGCGCTGCCCCCACCTACTCAATAAGCAACTCCAAATACTGGCCTGGTTCTCTTCTTTAATTCAATCTTGTATGTGTAGCCTGGTGCTGCTGACCCCTCTTCACTAAAATGTCTGGTATGTGTCGCCCAGCACCATTGACACCTCCTCACTAAGCATAGCATTCAACATTGAACTAAAGAAGAGAACGAGGTTAGCAGTGGGAGTTGCTTAGTAAGAAGGTGTGGGGTACATAAAATAATTTACTAGCAGAACAGCCTTGCTGGTTCTGTGTTTGTGAGGGGCTGTCTAGTTGCTTAAAGTATAGGAGAGGAGGGAGGGGTGTTAAACTAATTTGCTAGCAGCAAGAGGCAGCAGGCAGCAAGTTAGTAACGTACTGCCACATCCATGACCCCCACCCAGTGGCGTAACTACCGCTATAGCAGCCGTAGCGGCTGCTACGGGGCCCGCAGCATGAGAGGGCCCGTGCCACCCACCGGCATGGGCCCCCCTCCCATTGCCGGAGGCTCCGCTAGCAGCTGCTATGGCTGCTACAGCGCAACGCCACTGAAGGGGTTATTCCAACAAAAGACATGCATCCCCTATCCACAGGATAGGGAATACATGTGTGATCGCTGCGACGCCCAGCGATAAGGAGAACAGGGGACCGAAAGTCCCTCGAAGTTCTCCATGACAGACCTCGGACTTCTTGGGTCTGTCTGCAGCTCCATGGAAATGACTTGCGCACCGCTTGTGCGCACGCGTGACCAGCGCTCCTTTCATTTTTATTGGACTGCGCAGACGCCGGAAGTCCGAGGTTTGTTATGGAGAACTTCAGGGGACATTCGGTCCCCCGTTCTCCTTATCGCTGCCAGCGATCACACATGTATCCCCTATCCTGTGGATAGGGGATGCATGTCTTTTGTAGGACAAACTATAGGCTTTTTTTTTTGGGGGGGGGGGGGTCTGTATGTGCGTAATCTACAGGGGGGGTCTGTATGGCGTTATCTACAGGGGGGGGTCTGTATGGCGTTATCTACAGGGAAGGGTCTGTATGGCGTTATCTACAGTGGGGGTCTGTATGGCATTATCTACAGGGGGGCTGTATGGCGTTATCTTCAGGGGGGGTCTGTATGGCGTTATCTACAGGGGGGTCTGTATGGCGTTATCTACAGGGGGGTTCTGTATGGTGATATCTACAGGAGGGGGTCTGTATGGCGTTATCTACAGGGGGGTCTGTATGGCGTTATCTACAGAGGGGTCTGTATGGCGTTATTTACAGGGGGGTCTGTATGACGTTATCTACAGGGGGGGTTCTGTATGGCGTTATATACAGGGTGGCTGTATGGCGTTATCTAGAGGAGGGGGTCTGTATGGCGTTATCTACAGGTGGGTCTGTATGCCGTTATCTACAGGGGGTCTGTATGGAGTTATCTACAGGGGGGTCTGTATGGCGTTATCTACAGGGGGGGTTCTGTATGGTGATATCTACAGGAGGGGGTCTCTATGGCATTATCTACAGGGGGGTCTGTATGGCGTTATCTACAGGGGGGGTTCTGTATGGTGATATCTACAGGAGGGGGTCTGTATGGCTTTATCTACAGGGGGGTCTCTATGGTGTTATCTACAGGGGGGTCTGTATGGCATTATCTACAGGGTGGCTGTATGGCGTTATCTAGAGGAGGGGGTCTGTATGGCGTTATCTACAGGGGGGTATGTATGGCGTTATCTACACGGGGTCTGTATTGACTTATCTACAGGGGGTTTGTATGGCGTTATCTACAGGGGGTCTGTATGGTGTTATCTACATGGGGTGGGTCTGTATGGTGTTATCTACAGGGGGTCTGTATGGCGTTATCTACAAGTGGGGGTTCTGTATGGCGTTATCTACAGGGTGGCTGTATGGCGTTATCTTAAGGAGGGGGTCTGTATGGCGTGATCTAAAGGGGAGTCTGTATGGCGCTATCTACAGGGAGAGTCTGTATGGCGTTATCTACAGGGGGGTCTGTATGGCGTTATCTACAGGGGTGTCTGTATGGCGTTATCTACAGGGGCTGTATGGCGTTATCTACAGGGGGGACTCTGTATGGCGTTATCTACAGGGGAGGGCTGTATGGCGTTATCTACAGGGGGGGCTATATGGCGTTATCTACAGGGGGGTCTGTATGGTGTTATCTACAGGGGGGTCTGTATGGTGTTATCTACAGGGGGGTCTGTATGGCGTTATCTACAGTGGTGTCTGTATGGCATAATCGACAGGGGGTCTGTATGGCGTTATCTACAGGGGGGGCTGTATAGCGTTATCTACTGGGGGTATTTGGGGCTGTGAGGCGTTATCTACAGGGGGGCTGTAAGGCGTTATCTACAGGGGATGTGTATGGCGCTATCTACATGGGGCTGTGTATGGTGCTATCTATAGGGGGCACTGTGTGGTGGAATCTATAGGGAAGCTCTATCTACAAGGGGGGGTTGTGTGATACCCAGCGGAGGGGGGGCCCCCAGTCAAAAGTTTGCTATGGGTATCCCAGTCTTTCCTAGTTACGCCCCTGCCCCCACCCCAAATAAGAGCAAAATAAAACTTTATTTGCAGGCACTCACTGACACATCAAGATGTGCATCAATGTGCCTTTTCTGACTTCTCCTCTACTGTCTCAATCTCAGGTTTGCTCCCCAGTGATCATTGATGGGGTGTGGAGACTGATGACTTGCAGAGAAAACATCAAAGAAGTGTCTTTTCATATATATATATAAAAATGTGAATAGTTGGCGCAGCACTGTGAAGCAAGCCTCATGGCGGGTGCAGAGCCTTCCAGAGGAGTGACCTCTCCCAAAAATCCAGATACAAAAAACAAGCGTGGAAGCAGCACTCCAAAAGTATCAATAAGGGTTTATTCACCACCATATCTAGTGCAATGTTTCACCCTGTTGAGGGTGAAACGTTGCACTAAGATGTGGTGGTGAATAAACCCTATTTGATACTTTTGGAGTGCTGCTTCCACGCTTGTTTTTTGTATATATATATATATATATATATATATATATATATTACCGTATTAAATGCGCTAGAACCTGGACCAATAAAACAGCCTATGATATTACCCTTAAATGCTTAACATAAACAAGAGTATACTCCAATGTAGCAAAATATAAATACTTTATTCTTTATTATTTAATCAGCATTCAATAAAAAATCTAACATGCACATAAACAGGACAGTGTAATACAAGGCAGAGCAAGATAAATGTTTACACAGTCACTAATACGTGATACAGCACATGATACAGCAATACCAGCTATAATGGCCACATGCCAGAACTATTACAGGCTAGCAACATCTTATGAAATAAGACTTTGAGGTCCAAATCACCAATACCCACCATATGCCATTATAGCTGCCTTCACGCTGTCCAGCACCCCATTCTTTTCACAACCGTTTAGGTGCCCAGTTGGTTGTTGTTTTTTTTGTTGTGTCTGTACAAATTAAAGTGAACCTTCAATGAGGTACACATATTATTCCAGAAGTCTCTCCTGTTAAGCTTCTTTGCAGGATAAGTTTTTTTGTTTTTTTAGCATCAAATTCTTGCCTAGTCAAGCAGGTGGCCCCAGGTTGACCTCCAAGTTGCGTTTCCTGTCATAACGTTTACATTTATGGTGAGAGATGCCACTCACACCTCATTGGAGGTACATTTTAAAATAAAAACAGAAAAACTACACTTAGTTATCTGTGATATTAAAATTGTATGCTTGAGGATGGTGTAACACAACCAAAATGTTGCGGGATGCCCTGGTCTGAGGGCAGAGGGTATCACTGGAGGAAGTATCGTAGCTAGTGGGGGGACGCAGTACGCAGATAAAGTTGAATACACTGCTGGAGAAAGGAGCTGAAGGCTCCTTGCTCCAGCATTCACTGTGTAATGCTAGCTCCAGCTGTGAGCAGCTCGACGCAGACAGGCACGATGTAGCCACGCCATCGTTCCTGTCTCCGCAAAGCCACACACTGCACTGAGCAGAGTAGCAGAGGGATCTCCTCCACTCGTGGGAACGCGGATAGGTAAATATTTATTTTATTATTTTTTTATTAGGCACTACGGGGCATTATACTGTGTGGTGGCTGCTAAGGGGGAATTAGACTGGGTATGTGGGGGCCGCATTAGGGAACTATACTGCATGGGGGCAGCTTTGGGCACATTATACTAGGAATGGGGGGCCACAGTAGGGAAGTATACTGTATGGAATATTATTTAAAAATAAACAGGTAGTATTGTAGCTGCAGCATGACACAGTATTAGGGCAGATTCACACGAACGTTGCGTTTTTGCGCGCGCAAACAACGCAGCGTTTTGCGAGCGCAAAAACCATTTGACAGCTGCGTGTGTCATGCGTGTCTGATGCGCGGCTGCGTGATTTTCGCGCAGCCGGCATCATAGAGATGAGGCTTGTCAACGCCCGTCACTGTCCAAGGTGCTGAAAGAGCTAAATCTTTCAGCACCCTCGACAGTGAATGCCGAACACAACAGCGAAAAACCTGTAAAAAAAAAAGATAAAGTTCCTACTTACCGAGAACTTCCCGGCCGTTGCCTTGGTGACGCATCCTTGGTGACGCGTCCTTGGTGACGCGCCTCTCTTGACATCGGGCCCCACCTCCCTGGATGACGCAGCAGTCCAAGTGACCGCTGCAGCCTGTGATTGGCTGCAGCCTGTGCTTGGCCTGTGATTGGCTGGAGCTGTCACTTGAACTGAAGTGTCATCCTGGGAGGTCGGACTGCAGGAAGGAGACAGGAGTAATCGGTAAGTTAGAACTTCGTTTTTTTTTTACAGGTTAATGTATTTTGGGATCGCAAGTCACTGTCCATGGTGCTGAAACAGTTTAACTCTTTCAGCACCATGGACAGTGACTATCTCCTGACGTCGCGTACCGATAATTTTTTTGCCGGGATCGGCCAAAACGAGTTTGGCCGAACCCGGTGAAGTTCGGTACGCTTGTCCGGCTTCGCTCATCGCAAAGACACTCCGTTTGGATGTTCGGAAACAGAAAAGCATGTGGTGCTTTTCGGTTTTCATTCATCCTTTTCACTGCTGTTGCGCGAATCACGCTCGTCCCACGGAAGTGCTTCCGTGTGGTGCGCGTGATTTTCACGCACCCATTGACTTCAATGGGTGCGTGATGCGCGAAATACGCAGAGTTATTGAACCTGTCGCGCTTTTTGCGCAGCAGACAAACGCTGCGCAAAAAGCACGGACTGTCTGTACTGCCCCATAGACTTGTATTGGTCCATGCGTGCCGCGTGAAAACCACGCGGCCCGCACGGACCGAATACACGCTCGTGTGAATCCCCCCTTAAGGGTAGTAACAGGTACAATACTGGGTTAGCAACAGCGATGGTATAAGGAATAATAGCATGCAGCGGCCATGGTATTGGGAGGAAGCTGGCTAGCTCTATCGCAGGTGCTGACACTGTTAAGCGAGCAGCAGTATGAGGAGTTTGTGTTGTTACAAAGTGCAAAGATGAGGAGGAGCCCAAGAACATTGGGTAGTCAAAATGCAGAGATGAGTCGAGGCCAGGAGAAGTCTTTATGGATGACTGGGCTGGATGGGGAAGAAAAGAAAATGACTACAATTAGGGAAGACGTCCCCTGTGAATCACTGAATGTCATTGTGTATTCTGCCTCTGACTGTGTTGGATCAGTACTGGATTCACTGTACGGTCTGCAGCATAACGATGAGTGTCCATTCTTGTTTGTAAAATAACTTCCAGCATATCTTTACTCGGAGCTGTAGCTTCACATGATGCAAACTATAAGCATTACACACCAGTGATTATGCTGACTTAATAACTCCTCTCCATACTGAGCTTAGGTCTTTTCTAATCTTTGAGGGACAGACCATAATAGTAATAAAAAAATAAACGTAAAATAAAAGGCAAAAATAAATGAAATAAAAAATACACAAAATACCCTACCAACAAAAAACTTTCCCTCTGCCAATCATTGTCGTAACACTAGCCCTGTCCCAATTACCCTAAAATAGACATGTAATATACAAAAATTTATGGTAGAATATGACGATCAAAATAAAAAGTATATTTTAGAGTAACACTATTATTACCAGGAAAAAGTAGCTGGAAATTAGAAAAAGCATATTTTGTTATAAATTTTTTCAAACGATAAGCCTAAAAATTCTACAAGTTAAAATAATGTGAATAATAATGATGGAATAAAAAACCCTGCATTGTTCATGAAAACAAGAAGACATTATAAATATCATGTTGTTGGCATGATTTTTTTTTAACAAATAAAAAAGTTAACCATTTAATTAACGTGTGATAAAAATAACTAATTGGTGTCTGGTCCTGAAGGATCAAAATAGCCTGGTCCTGAATTGGTTAAAGAATGCACATGTGCCTCTCACAACACTGTCACATGCTATACACATGCCACCCATACGCTGAACACATGCCACACATTTTCCTCCCACCTGCTGGACACATGCCAACCATACGATGGACACACACCAAACATGTACCGTGAACGTGGTTAGCTGGCAATGCATGTATGGCCACCTCTCTGCTGCAAACAAGGACCACAGGATTGGTGGTGGTCCTGGCAGTCAGACTCCCCCTAATCAGACAATATATGTAGATCCCATTGGTATGCTATAAAAGTGTATAGCTTAAAGTCCCCTTTAATATTGGTGATGTTGCTCACACCAAAATAAGTTTGAATATGGAACTCTGGGGTCGACAATGATACATTTTACTACACTAACACTACACATTTCCGTGCATGTGCTCTTCTGTCTTGCTTACATTCACAGCCCTACACAGAGTGTGTGCACAGAGCGATTTATTGCACAGTTCACAGATGGAAGCAGGGAGCTAGGGGCTGCAAGGTGAGCACCCAAGGGCGCATGTGGCTTGCGTGCTGCCAGTTGGCCACCACTGGTATAAACAACTGATGTATAAGTGGCTTCCTCTAAATAAGGGCTTCAATGAATAGTGGGATATCAAAAGTTTGTTGCATAATGCTTCACTAAACAAGTTTCGATATTGTAAATAAATATCTTATAAAAACACAATGTCGACAGATGCAGCAGTAATAAAACAATAATATGTACACAAACCTTATGAATATGACACTTCGCTTACTGTAGCACACTGCCCCATACACAAGTAGTCTCATTCATTTAATTCTGCCCTAACTTCATTACACTGGATTTCACAGATGGTGTCACTGAGCAAGTAAGAGGGTTAAAGTGTTTCTTTTCAGTATATTGAGTTAAAACAAGTAGAAAAAGAAAAAGGGGTGAAAATGTTAACATAAACAATAGCTACAGAGTGACTTTATTATGCTGCAAACACGTGTAGCCATTAACAAGATGCTAAGAAGTCGATCTGTTACATGTACTCTATATTGGAGCTTTCTGCATTACAGTTTTGTCAATTTCTGATAAATAAATAGCTTTGTTTTTTTTTTTTATTAAAAAATATATATAAAGGAGACACTGAGTTCAATTATTTTGTTGCAGGAGAAAAACCAAAGACACCAAAATCCATTAATTCTTGGGATCGGCATGGGTCCGAGAATTCGTTTCCCCACCGATCATATTGTTATGGCATAACCTAATCATTTACGATACCATTTTAAGATGGGAATACTTCTTTAAGTCTTTTGGTCGGGAAGATATCCACCTGCACTTAAGTACACAAATACTTCCCTGCTCCCTATCCCCCTTTTATCTCTCAATGTCTGACAATCTTGTAAGTATTTCCCCATAGTCAAGGGCAAGAGATCCTATAGTATGGTTGGAATGTCCATATCCTTTTGCTATAGATGCAACTCTTGCTCCAACTTTCCTACCTTTTCAATTAAGTGCACAGCCTTAACTAATAACTAATAAATATGTTAAGACATGCAATAAAAAAATTTAAAAATAAAAAATATTGTATTTTAATGGTGCGTCATGACGCACATCACTGAAGAAAGTTTGAACATAACGGAATTATACATTAAATACAACAAAAAAAGAACGTGTGTTGCAAGCATCAAGTAAAGCTGGTTATACAGTTTAGTTTGCCACTGATATCCTGATATTTTATAGCTTAGGCTTCATTCACATCTGCGTCAGAGCTCCGTTCAGGGGTTCCGTCTGAGTTTTCTGTCACGGGAACCCATGAACGGAACCCTGACTGAAACAAACGGAAACCATGGGTTTCCGTTTGCATCACCATTGATTTCAATGGGGACGGATCCGGTGCAAATGGTTTCCGTTTGTCTGCACTGTTTAAGGGTTCAGTCGTTTTGACGGAATGAATAGCGCAGTCCACTACGGTATTGATTCCGTCAAGACCACGGAACCTTTAAAGAATGGTGATAAAAGGAAACCATTTGCACTGAATCCGTCACCAGTGAAATCAATGGTGATGCAAACGGAAACCCATGGTTTCCGTTTGTTTCAGTCAGGGTTCCGTTCATGGGTTCCCCTGACAGAAAGCTCAGACGGAACCCATGAACGGAGCCCTGACGCAGATGCGAACGATGTGAACGAAGTCTTAGATAGGTTGAAACTTACAACTGAATAAAGCTCTATATATCACACTGGACTAGTTCTGCACTGGTAAAGGATGGATCTTCAATAAAGAATACATGTTTGTTGCCTATCAAGGCAGAAAATTTGAAGGGGTTATACAGGATTAAAAAGCATGGCTGCCTTCTTCCAGAAACAGTGCAACACCTGTCCATGGGCTGCATCTGGTGTTGCAGCTCAGCTCCTTTTACAGGAATTGGGCTAATAGGCAATACCAGACACGACCTGTCAACAGGTGTGGCACTGTTTCTGGAAGCAAGCAGTCATGTTTTCTAATCCTGTACAATGCCTCACATTTTTTTATAAATAGTTAACCAGATAAGGAAAAAAAATCCATGTAAGGGAGCCCACTTGTACTCTGCTAAAGACAAAAACGACTAATTTTAGATTTCTAATAAATGTTGTGGACAAACTAGTGCCATATTTTTTTTACCTTGACTGTGCAATAAAAAACTAGGTTGTGACTTGTATAAAATATGCAGAAGTAAATTTTGAATTGTAACAGATAAGACATTTGCAATGCAGCTGAATACAACATTTATTAATTCTATGGTCATGTACATAAATTCAATAATACATTAATTGAAGAATTCTTTAGGGTTTTGCCGCGCAGAAGAGGAACTATTTATAGTCTGGCGAAAATGCTCTCCTTAATTATGTCATATCAATGCTGAATATTGTAATATTAATACTGTATGTATTAATATGCAGTACAATGCCAGAAATGTCTTCATATTTCACACCTACCAAAATAAATATATAATGAGCTTTGGGAGTCAGATCTAAGCTAACAATGAAAACAAATAATATTCTGGCTCCATAAAACCTCTGAATTGAATCAGTTGGGTAATACTGTACCCCCATATGTCTCTGATTCCATATAGAGGCATTCAGAGTTTTTTCTGTCAGATCCATACGGAATTTGACAGAAAGTAATCTGTGGCACGCTTAATTGGACAACATATTACGCTTATATCACAATAACTGGACAGATTGAATACATTGTATCTGCTACACAGATCAACGTCACAGCCATTCTTATCTATCTAGAAAACGTTTATGTAGAGATTAGATGTACTGTAGTCAAAATAGTGTATATAGTATTTGACCATAGAATAGATAAACTAGAGCTTTACATTATCATAAGCAAAATATATATTATTTTAGATCATGTCACAAGTGCTTATGTTTATATATATATATATATATATATATATATATATATATATATATATATATATTTATATGTATGTATATATATAAATGGCTAATTTACAGGAAATAAAAATGACTTTCCTCCTAAACCTACTTGTTGATATAATAGGACTTTTGAGGTCTGTGCTATTGAGCGATGCTGAAAGATTTGCTTAAAAAAAAAGCAATTAGCTTCATGTGCTTTTACATCCTGTAACCTCTTCAAAGAAGAAACAAACCTGTAACATTAGTCCCTGATTTCCTATTGACTGGAAGCTGTTGAGGTTTTGCTGTGCCCAATGCTAATGAGCACCATTTACTCATCTCCTGAATGACGAGAGGAAGCAACGTCCAGTTACATTTATTGACTGAAAAAGGATGGACAGAGACTAATTATAATGTGAATAATTTTCTTAAAGGTGATGCAAAAGATTTACACACTGCCACTGTGATTTGTGCATGCAGCCCACTGTGATAAAGATAGATATATAGATATAGGATAGATAGATAGATAGATAGATAGATAGATAGATAGATAGATAGATAGATAGATAGATAGATAGATAGATAGATAGATAGATAGATAGATAGATAGATAGATAGATAGATAGATAGATAGATAGATAGATAGATTAGATAGATTGTGATGACATGTCAAATGACAAAGTCCTCTCTGTTGCATTGACAGACAGCTCTACTACAGTTGTACATAGACAGGTAAATAGTGCTTTGATTGCTCTATGAAGACATAGTATATGACTTGTACAGATTTAGAATGTAACACTACAATCTAAGGAACCTAGAACATATCCAGTGACATTTGCATATTCATAGTAAACCAGTAGTGATACTGAATGACAAATTGATCCGTAAAACTGTGTGTTTAAAGACAGAGCATTTCAGAAGTTGATGCTTATTTCAGCTTTAACGCTCACAATGAAATCTTACTGGATAAATCATAAAATCCTGTAGGATTTTACTTGTTTGCCATTGAATTTTGAAAAGGCCTTACAGCAGTTTGAAGAGCAAACACAATTAGATTTGAAAATTATTCAAGAATCATTTTAACATCCCCTTGAGGTTACTATGTTAACTCAAATGGATTTTACCTTCGATCAGAACTCAACCACTGCTGGGAAGCTTCGATGAAAACACACGCAGAATGAGTCCTATTCCTTCATGGCCATTTGCAAACTTACTTAAATTATAAGACAGTTGTAAATATTCCATGATTTACTTTTTACGATAATTGAAGAACCATTTAATTAATGAAAGCTTGTAAAATGCTTTTGTAAGCTAGTTCTGGATTGCTACATCATAGTCAAATCATCTCCACAAAAGGCGGAACATTCTTCGATTTGCATTACACTTATTGTGCCAATATTATGTATCAGCACTGTGATTTGATTTCTAACAGTTCGTACATAATTTATTTATGTTATGTGCCTGTGTCCTATGGGAGCAAGGAAATTATGGCGTTATATTTCATCTGTAATGAGACCTTGCTGTTAGCTACATAGGATGGCGCAATGCTGTTATGATTTAGTCATTGTTCTACAATTTGCAGATTTCAGGAGTAAACATTGTTCATTACACACATGTACATAGATCACAAATATAATTCTATCTTTCTCTATCTATCTATCTATCTATCTATCTATCTATCTATCTATCTATCTATCTATCTATCTATCTATCTATCTATCTATCTATCTATCTATCTATCTATCTATCTATCTATCTATCTATCCATCTATCGTGACATGCTATAATGTTTTTCCTTCTACAGTAGCCGGAATGTGTGTTTGACCAGTGAAAAGGCCATTTCCCCAGTGTTGGCGTCACGATTCTGGGATATGTGGACCCACTAGGCCGCTCCACCATAGCGGAGTGGCAGCTGACCAAACAACAGTCAATGGTAAGTCTTAGCACAAGAGTACCTATATAAGAGTCAAGACAGACACTAGATGTAACAGATGCTTTGGCACAGATGATTTGTGGCACAAATTACACTTGGCAAGGCAGATGACGCTCGGCTTGGCGGATGACACTGGGTGTGGAAGATGACACTGGACGTGGCAGATGACACTTAGCGATGCAGATGACACTGGGCGTGGCAGAGGATACTGGACGTGGCAGATGACACTTAGGCCTCATGAACACGAACGTGCTTTTGCGGCCGCAATTCCACCGAAAATCCACGGGAGAATTGCGGCCCCATTCATTCCTATGGGGCCATGCACACGACCGTAGTTTTCACGGTCCGTGGATGGTCCAGGAGCCCACACCGCAGAAAGAACGTGCATGACTTATTACGGCCGTGTTCTGCGGTCCGGGCTCATTGAAAATAATGGCCGTGGCCATGTGCACGGCCCGCTATTTGCGGGCGGCTCGCAGCTGTTACTCCATGACCGGCCGAACCGAAAATCACGGTCGTGCACATGGCTATGGTCGTGTGCATGAGACCTTAGCGTGACAGATGGAACAAACACGACTCCAACACTAGATTTCAGCACAGGCACAAACACAGATACAGGATACAGGAAGCAGGATACGGAGACACTGGGAACAGGATACAACTAATTTGCTTAACTCCTTAATGACCGGGCATGTTTGTACCTTAATGACCAAGCCAGATATGTCAAATCTGGTATGTCTGACTTTATCAGAGAATAACTCTGTGAAAGTTTTGAATATCCAAGTAATTCTGACATTGTTTTTTCGTCACATATTGTACTTTATTTTAGTGGTAAAAGTAGACTGATACGATTTGCGGAAATTAATTAAAAAATAGAGAAATTGAAGAAATGTTGTAAAAATTATCATTTTTCCCTATTTTTAACTGCAATATGTCACATATGTACATACATACTGCACAATTTTTTTAATTAAATATATATTTCCATCTCTTTACTCTATTTTGGCAGCACTTTTGAAAATATATATTTTTTTTTGAGCAATTTGGAAGACTTACAAATTTAGTAATCATTTTATACATTTTGAAGTACATTTTGTTTTCCTGCACCAAGCCAGGTTTTCAGAGGCTCATAGGTGTCAGAATGGTGGAAACCCACACAAGTGACCCCATTTTGAAAACTACACCCCTTAAGGTATTTATTAAGGGGTGTTGTAAGTATTTTGACCCCACAGTTTTTTTGTAAGAATTCATGCAAAGCAGGCGTAAAAAAATATAATTTCACTTTTTTCATAAAAGTATCACTTTGAAGACCGAATTCTGTGTAAAGTGACCATGAGAATGAAGAAACACACCCCAAAATATATCACCCTGTTTCTCCTGTTTTCAAAAATGCCCCCATTGTGACCCTAATGCATTGCTTGGACACACGACAGGGCCCGAAAGGGAGGGGTACCCGGAGGCTTTCAGGACTCATATTTTGCTTGAAAATGTTTTAGGCCCCACTGTACATTTGGAGAGGTTTTGAGCTACCAGAGCGATAGAATCTCCCCATAAACGACCCCATTTAGAAAACTAGACCCCTTAAGGTATTTATCTAGGGGTGTAGTGCGTACTTTGACCCCACAGTTTTTTTGCTAAATTTAATGCATAGCAGGTGAAAAAAAAACAAAAAACACTTTTTTCATAAAAGTATCACTTTGAAGACCGATTTCTGTGTAAAGTGACCATGAGAATGAAGAAACACACCCCAAAATATATCACCCTGATTCTCCTGTTTTCAAAAATACCCCCATTGTGACCCTAATGCATTGCTTGGACACACGACAGGGCCCGAAAGGGAGGGAGCACCCGGAGGCTTTCAGGACTCATATTTTGCTTGAAAATGTTTTAGGCCCCACTGTACATTTGGAGAGGCTTTGAGCTGCCAGAACGATAGAAACTGCCCATAAACGACTCCATTTAGAAAACTAGACCCCATAAGGTATTTATTTAGGGGTATAGTAAGTATTTTGACTCCACAGTTTTTTGCTAAATTTAATGCATAACAGGTGAAAAAAAAAATTATTTCACTTTTTTCATAAAAGTATCAGTTTGAAGACCGATTACTTTGTAAAGCGAACATGAGAATGAAGAAACACACCACAAAATCTATCACCCCGTTTCACCTGTTTTCAAAAATATCCACATTGTGGCCCTAATGCGCTGCCTGGACACACGGCAGGGCCCAAAAGGAAGGGAGCACCCGGAGGCTTTCAGGACTCATATTTTGCTTGAAAATGTTTTATTCCCCACTGTACATTTGGAGAGGCTTTGAGCTGCCAGAACGATAGAAACTCCCCATAAACTACCCCATTTCGAAAACTAGACCCCATAACGTAATTATTTAGGTGTATAGTAATTATTTTGACCCCACAGTTCTTTGCTAAATTTAATGCATATCAGGTGAAAAAAAAAAAAATTTCACTTTTTTCATAAAAGTATTTGTTTGAAGACCGATTTCTTTGTAAAGTGAATATGAAAATGAAGAAACACACCCAAAAATCTATCTCCCTCTTTCTCCTGTTTTCAAAAATACCCACATTGTGGCCCTAATGCGTTGTTTGGACACACGGCAGGGCCCCAAAGGAAGGGAGCACCCGGAGGCTTTCAGGACTCATATTTTGCTTGAAAATGTTTTAGGCCCCACTGTACATTTGGAGAAGCTTTGAGCTGCCAGAACGATAGAAACTGCCCATAAACGACCCCATTTCGAAAACTAGACCCCTTAAGGTATTTATCTAGGGGTATAGTTAGCATTTTGACCACACAGGTTTTTCGCTAAATATATTGGAATTAGTCTGTAAAAATTAAAATGTACTTTTTTTCTGAAACAACATAGAAATTTTTATTATTTACAAGGAATAACGAAAAAAATGCACCCCAACATTTGTAAAGCAATGTCTCCCGATTACGACAATACCCCATATGTGGTAATAAACTGCTGTTTGGACCCACAGCAGGGCTCAGAAGGGAAGGAGCGCCATTTGGATTTATGATTTTGCTGGAATGGTTTTCGGTGCCATGTCGCATTTGCAATGCACTGGAGGGACCAAAACAGTGGAAACCCCCCAAAAGTGACCCCATTTTGGAAAAACCTTCAAAGAATTTTTCTAGGGGTATAGTGAGCATTTACACCCCACGGGTCTTTTGCAGAGTTTATTAGAATTAGGGCGCGAAAATTAATATCAACATTTTTTCCACTAAAATTTTGAATTTTCTCATTTTCACAAGGGATAAAGAAGGAAAAAAACAACCATTTTTTATAAAGCAATTTCTCCCAAGTACGGAAATACCCCACATGGGGTCATACGTTTTTTTCATTAGAAATGAATTAACCCTTTCAGGACTGATCCAGTTTTTGCTTTCTTATTTTAGATTTTCCCTCCCCGCTTTCCAAGAGCCATAACTTTTTTATTTTTCCATCAATAGAGCGGTGTGAGGGCTTATTTATTGCGGGAAGAGCTGCAGTTCTTATTGGTACCATTTTTTGGTACATAAAAAGTGATTCAAAAGTTGTATTACATTTTTTTTTTAGAGCGAAGGTGACAAAAAAAAAAACTGCGATTTTGGCGGTTTCAATTATTACATTTTTTTAAGGTGTGCACTGTGCAAAAATTAAATAATGGTATATTGTAATAGTTCGGACTTTTACGGACGTAGTGATACCAATTTTGTTCATTTTTTTACATTACTTTAGAAGAAAAATGCGAAAAGGTGTTTTGTTTTTTTAACTTTAAAAAAAAAAATTCTCACTACTAATAACTATCATTCTTCTACACATTTTATTAATCAATCCCCTTAGGGGACTTGATCCAGCGATCATTGGATCACTGGTACAATACACTGCAATACTAATGTATTGCAGTATATTGTTATTCTTCCAGGCTTCTGTAACAGAGCGATCGCTGTTCCTGTCCGTTAGTACCGAGTGGGCCTGCTGTAATACACAGCCGACACCCGCAGCGTATGGAGCGGGCTCAGAACGTGAGCCGGCTCCATACATCAACCGCCGCACCATGACGGGCAATTAAGTCATAGTGCGCAAAGGGGTTAATGCGCAGCGGATGGTTCAAAGTGAAAATTGCAATTTTCCACCGATATGCCATTTTAGTGCATAATATGTTGTGCCCAGTGTGTGCCACAGAAGACAAATACCTCATAAAACGTTAAGCGGGTTCTCTCGGGTATGGCGACACCGTATGTGTGGGCGCAAACTGCTGCTTGGGCACGCTGCAGGGCTCAGAAGGGAGGGAGCGCCATTTTGCTTTTGGAGCGCAGATTTTGCTTGGTAGTTTTTCTGTTTTGGGTTTCGCTTGTTTTTCAGTTTATAATGTGGGGGGCATATGTAATCTGTGCAGGGTACATCAGGGTATATGTAATCTGTGCGGGGTACATCAGGGTATAATAAGAGGGTATAATAATGGGGTAAATAAATAATAATTCATAGATATGTGACTGGCGTCACACTGATAAATGGCGCCCGATCTTATCCGCTTTTGGAACATTTTGCATCGCCATATTCTGAAAGCCAGAACTTTTTTATTTTTTCACCACCGGAGTCATGTGAGGGCTTATTTGTTGCGGGACAATCTGTAGTTTTCATTGGTACCATTTTGGGGTACATGCGATTTTTTTTTTTATCACTTTTTCTTAAATTTTTTTGCAATCCTGAGCAAAAAACAGGAATTCTGACACCATTTTTTAGGTTTTCTTTTTGCGGCGCTCACCGTACGCTATAAATTACATTTTTACTTTATACTGCGGGTCGGGACGATTACGGCGATACCATATGTATATAGGTTTGGTCCTTTTTTTTAGTGTTTGCACAATAAAATAACTTATTTATAAACCAAAATAATTTCTGTGTCACCATATTCAGAGAGCCATAATTTTTTTATTTTTTAGTCAAAAAAGCGGTGTAAGAGCTTGTTTTTTGCGGGACAGATAGAAGTTTTTATTGGTACTATTTTCGGGTACATGCGACTTTTTGATCACTTTTTATTCTTTATTTAGGGAGCGGTGGTGACCAAAAAAATTTTGATTCTGTCGTCGTTTTTTATTGATTTTTTTTGGGGTGTTCATCGTGCGGGAAAAATAACATTATAGTGTTATAGTTGGGGTCGTTACGAACGCGGTGATATAAAATATGTGTACTTTTTTAACGTGTTCATTATTTTTCTTTAATAAAAGTCTTATTATAGGGAAAAAAAGCATTTTGTGTTTATATAACTTATAACTTTTATTTTTACACTTTTTTTGAAACATTTTTATTACTTTTTTTTACTTTTTTTACTTGTCCCACTAGGGGACACTTAGACTTGCAGCTCTGATCGCTGCTGGAGTACATTACACTACACACGTAGTGTGATGTACTCTAACTGTCATTGTGACGTGACTGTCACACTGACAGGAAGCAGAGGAGGAACGGCCGGAGGCTGTTCCTCCGAGGCTTCCGTACATGGCAACCCGGAGGTCATTATCTGACCTCCGATTGCCGTGACAAGCATCGGTAGGCCCCACGATCACTTAGTGGGGGCTGCCGATGTGCTTCAAACCACTTAAATGCGGCGACGGCAATCCGTCGCCGCACTTAAGGGGTTAACTGCCGAAAGCAGCGGCGATGGTCCGCTGTCCGGCGAGACTGATGTCTCAGCTGTCTAGGACAGCTGTCAGCGCGGGTCTGTCACTCTGTGTTTACACAGAGTGACAGTTTGAAATGCGGACGAAAATGCACGTCCTGGTGCGGGAACTAGCAGCCGACCAGGACGTGCATTTTCGTCCTTGGTCGTGAAAGGGTTAAGCTAACATGGGAAGACAACAACAACACTCAGGCACAGGAAAGAGGGCATGGCAGATTTAAGTAGGGCAGAGTGCACGGGGATAGGATAGGGAATGTAATAGTGGTGCGCACGCAGGCACTTTAAGGGGAGACCAGGATGCGCGCGCACCCTATGGCAGTGAGCAGTGTGCGGAGTACATGCCGGCGTTCCCGGGGAGGAAGAGGAGGACGCTGGAATAGAGGTAAATGATGCTGGTGGCTGCCAAGGGAAACCGGATAGTGCGCGAACGGCGGCCGCCAGCGCTACAGTTGGTCTTCTGAAAGACTTGGAACATGGGTCTGGTTCCTGGAGTGAGTAGAAAAGGGTGGCCTCCCACTCCACCAGTACAAGCCTGGTCTTTTATTATCAGATGGCTGCAATTGGGAACCAAGTCTGCAGTTCTTTATAGAAGGGTGTAAGGCAGTCAGAAAGGGCTCTTAGCCCGGGGAGGGATTGAATTCAAAGCTCCCAGCCTGGGGGAAACAGGCATTGCCAGTCATGAAGTTCCGGTAAAGAATAAAAATGTGTTTTGAGGTGCTGGGCAGTAGGCCTAGAGCCTGATAGAAAGAGGCACTATATGTTTAGTTAGTTTTGTCTTTTTCTGCATGATGAGATAATAAAACTGCCGTGCCAACCATCTTAGGCTTCGTTCACATCTGCGCTAGGGCTCCGTTCCGACGTTTCCGCTGAGATTTCCGTCGGAACGCAGCCCTGACAGACATAAACGTTTGTCTCCGTTGTGCAAGGGTTCCGTCTTTTTGACGGAATAAAAACCATAGTCGACTTCGCTATTGATTCCGTCAAAATGACAAGTGCAAATAAAACCACAGATTTTCTTACTGGACCTTGCTGGAGTTCTTTTTTTCTTGTATGGTATCTTGAGCTGTAGATTAAGCTTTAGTTGCTTTGCACCTACCACTTTATCACACGAGTAAAGCTTCATATGAATATTTTTGGTATCTATCTATCTATCTATCTATCTATCTATCTATCTATCTATCTATCTATCTATCTATCTATCTATCTATCTATCTATCTATCTATCTATCTATCTATCTATCTATCTATCTATCTATCTATCTATCTATCTATCTACCTGTAATGACGGGGTAGGGAGACAGACAGGTGAGCCCTAATCTACCCGCCACTCAGTCCCTGCCTACTTGCACGGCCCATCCTAGGCGACAGCGTACAACTGGGCGACAGTCCCTACGCTCAATATGTGCACGACAGACAAACAGACAAGGGTACACAGAAGCTAAGGGAAATGGGGCAGTTGCCCACGGCAACACCGTGAGCAACAAGAGTAGTGAACAAGCCGAGTCAAACCAGGAGTGTACGAGGTACCAAACGCAGAGCAGGAGAGTAGTCAATAAAGCCAGGTTCAATATGAAGCAGAGGACAATAGTACAAGCAGAAGCAGCAGAGTCAGGAAACAGGCAGAATCACAGGCAAAGAAGGAGCAGGAAATGAAGGTATAAATAGACAAGAGGGCGGGAGCTAGCTCCGTCTGGCCAGGCAGTGATAGGCTCCCCCACTCCTCAGCCTCCCAGCCCTAGTGGTAGATGATCGAGTCAATCTATCAGACTTAGGAGCAGGTGCAGACTGATTAACCACGGGCATCGGCACAGAAGCTGTGTCTGGCAGATCCTTTACACTATCTATCTATCTATCTATCTATCTATCTATCTATCTATCTATCTATCTATCTATCTATCTATCTATCTATCTATCTATCTATCTATCTATCTACACTATATGGAAAAAAGTTTTGGGGCCCCTACACATCACACCTACAGTAGCTTTTATGACATCTCATTCTAAATCCATAGCCATAATTATGGAGTTGGTCTTCATTCAACACTTGGCATTGTGCTTGCTGATGTAAGGCATGCAGCTGCTTGACCGTGAAAACCTATCCCATGAAACTCTTGGCGCAGTTTGGTACAGAAAAGGTTTGGTACTCTGCAGTTATTGAGTCAGCAGAGTGTTGGCGACTTTTATGCACTATGCGTCTCAGCACTCGACAACCCCGCTCTATAACTTCGTGGCTGAGTTGCTGTCGTTCCTAAGCACTTCTACTTTCTAATAATACCACTTAGTTGATAGTGGAATATCTAAGAGGGAAGACATTTCACGAAATTACTTGTTGCACCTGTGGCATCCTATTACCAGGGCCGCCATCAGGGGGTATTGGGGGTACTGCTGTGAGGGGCCCGGCCAAACCTAATTGAAAGGGGGGCCCTGCAACTTCCGCGACTTGCCTTTGGTAGAAAAAAACAGGCCCCTGCAACGGGCCCCTGCTCGTCATGGGGGCCGTCAAACACCGCCCGCTCGCGCGCACCTGCGAACTCCCGCACAAGCGCACCCGCGAATGCCTGCGTGAGCGAACCCGCGAACGCTCACGCGCGCGCCAATGCAATCGCCTGTGCGCGCCCAACCGCGAACGAAGCACCAGCGGACACACAACTTACCTGGGCCTCCTCCTCCTTCTCCTCCAGAGCGTAGCTGCATAAGGAGAGGGGGAGGAGTCCAGTTGTAGCGCGGCGGCAGGCGTTCTACGATCCCCGCCATTTTCTGGAACCTAGCTGGAGGTTAAGGACTGGACGTCTGGACCGAAGACATCGCCTGACAACGAGGACTGGAGTGGAAGCCAGCAGCTCTTCTGACAGAGTGAGTAAAGTGTCTCAAAGTGCTGATTATGTATGGCCCTGTTCACACAGAGTATTTTGCAGGAAGAAAAAATCTGCTTCAAAATTCCTTAAAGAATTTTGAGGCAGATTTTGACCTGCCCACACTATCTTGCCGCGTTTTTTGCTGCATTTTTTGGCCGCGGCGATTGAGGACAGCAGACAAAAAACGCAGCGAAAAATGCATTTTCTGCCTCCCATTGATTTAGATGGGAGGTCAGAGGTGGAACCGCGGCAAGAAAGGACATGCTGCTTTTTATTTTTTCCGCGACTGGCTCCCATTGATTTCAGATTAAATCAATGGGAGGCGGTTTTGGAAGTTTTTTGGTGCTGATTCTGACGCAGTGTCCGAGTCAATATCAAAGCCCAAAAACTCTATTAACTGGGCCTTATTGTTAGGGCTTATTCAGACGAATGTGTAATACGTTCGTGCAACGCGCATGATTTTCACGCGCCTTGCACGGACCAATGTTAGTCTTTGGGGCCGTTCAGACTGTCAGTGATTTTCACGCAGCGTGTGTCCGCTGCGTAAAACTCACGACATGTCCTATATTTGTGTGTTGTTTGCGCATCATTGAAGTCAATGGGTGCGTGAAAATCACACGCAGCACACGGAAGCACTTCCGTGTGACACGCGTGATTCGCGCAACAGCAGTAAAAACTATGAATGAAAACAGAAAAGCACCACGTGCGAAAATCACACAGTCATGCATCATACGCTGCTGACACACGGAGTTGTTATGGACCTTTTGCACGCGCAAAACCCTGCATTTTTTGCGCGCGCAAAACGCACACGCTCGTGTGAATCCGGCCTTAGGGTAGGAATACACTAGGCATGAACACTGCGGATTTTATGCAACACATTTTATTGCGGAAAATCCACAGCGTATTATAGTCGCAGCAGAGTTCGATGAGATTTGAACAAATCTCATCCACACGCTGCAAAAAAAAATTGACCTGCAGTGTATTTTTTTAAGCCGCAGCACGTCAATTTATTCTGTGGAATCGCTGCTCCTCTCTTCTGCCACAAAAATCACAAATGAGAAAAAAAAAAAGGTACTTTTTTACATTTTTAAAAAAGTTTAGACTTACCCCGGCCTCCTGTCATGACGTTTCATCCTATGTGACTGCTGCAGTGGTCACATGGCCTACAGCGTCATCCCAGGAGGCGGGGCTACATTCAGAAGAGAGAGATGCATTACCTAAACTACGGCCGGGGCAAGTCTAAACTTTTTTTTTCCCTGCAGGATTCCCGCAGCGGACATGCCTCACTAAACCTGCGCCCATATTTGGTGCGCTTTTGCTGGCAGAATTCCCTGTGGCTACCGGGGCGGATAAGCTGTGTAGTTTTACTCAGCATATCCGCCTAGTGTGTTCCTACCCTTATGATGTCGCTCCTGGGGCTGCTGCCTGTCTCTAAATAGGCAGTTGGTCCAGTAGAATTTGGAATTATTTTTATTTGTGAACCAGCTTAAAAAAAATACAAAACTTTTGTGTTAGGTCTTGTTCACAACTGCGTTGGAGGCTCCGTTGCAGATCTGACAGAGAATACCGGTAACAATAGTGCAGCATGCTACACTATTGTTTTCATTGAAACAACCGACACCTCAACGGAAATCCGACGGCAGGTGTGGTCTGTTGTGCAGCGGAACAGCCGCATCTTATTTTTCCGTTGCTCTGCTCTGACAGAGGAGAATAACGGAAAGCTGAACGCAGGTGTCAACCCAGCCTAACATTTTGGGCATTTTGAGTAAAATAAAACTTGCACTCCCATGCAGGCGGAGCTTGTACGGAGCGGTGGTCACTGGCGTAGCTATAGGGGTCGCAGCTGTCGCAATTGCGACCGGGCCCCGAAGCCAGGGCGGCCCACGGCCCCCCGCACCACATCAATAAAAAGTTACTATAGTAACTCGGGCCGCGGGCCCCTGTTACTATAGTAACATACTTTACTTACCTTTCTGGTTCCGGATCGCAGCGGAGGTCCTGGCGTCAAGCGCTGTGTGCAGCGCATGACATCACAGCGCTATGCGCCGTGCACAGCATCGAGACGACAGAACTCCCGCCGCGGCCGAAGAGAAAGGTAAGGTTAGCCCTGACTGGCGGGGTCCGACTCCCGGGACCCGCCAATCAGCTGTTTTGAAGGGGCCGCAGCACTCGTACGAGAGCTGCTCCCCTTCATTCCTGTCACTTCATTCCGGTCACACTGTGAATCCGTGTCGGTGATTCACAGTGTGAGCGAGTAGTGAAATGAAGGGGAAGCAGCTCTCGTACGAGTGCTGCGGCCCCTTCAAAACAGCTGATTTGCGGGTCCCGAGAGACACATCAGCTATTGATGGCCTATCCTGAGGATAGGCCATCAATGTTTAGGGACTGCACAACCCCTAAGCCTACGATGTAGCAAGCTTAGGGGGCCCATGAGACAGGATCACAGATTGTGTGATCCTGTCTGCTGGGCCCTGTATCTAAGCCAATCACATGGTAGGCTTAGATACATGGCCCTGTCTGCTGGGCCCTGTATCTAAGCCAATCACATGGTAGGCTTAGATACATGGCCCATGCGTGATCCTGTCTGCTGGGCCCTGTATCTAAGCCAATCACATGGTAGGCTTAGATACATGGCCCATGCGTGATCCTGTCTGCTGGGCCCTGTACCTAAGCCAATCACATGGTAGGCTTAGATACATGGCCCATGTGTGATCCTGTCTGATGGGCCCCGTGTATAAGCCTACCACACTGTAGGTTTAGATACAGGGCCCCAGCACACAGTAATCTTATACTGTATAAGATTACTGTCTGCTGGACCCTGTATCTAAGCCTACCTTGAGATAGGCTCAGATACAGGGTCCCACAGACAGTATCACACATGGGCCCTGTATCTAAGCCTAACACACGTGTTACTAATCATTTTTTGTGTGTTTTCTTACAGGTTCGGTCGTTGGACTACGTCGGATTCCAGGACTACTTCGATGACAGTTTTTTTTTTATTATCAATAAAATGGTTAATGAGGACTGTGTGTTTTTTTTTTTATTTCAATAAAATATTTTTTCTATGTCTTTGTGGTTTTTTTTTAAACTATATTACTACCGCCTTAGTAATGGCCGCCGGCTGATTGACAGCATCCATTGCTAAGGTGGGGCTTAGTGTTAGCCGGTGCAGAGGCGTACACTAACCCCCTTTATTACCCCGGTACCCACCGCCACCAGGGGTGCTGGGAAGAGCCGGGTACGATCCAGTACCTGACCATCTGTAGTGATGGTCGGCCACTGGGGTGGCCGCAGGCTGGTATTATCAGGAGGGGAAAGGCCAAAAACAGTGGCCCTTCCTACCCTGGTGATGCTAGGCTGCTGCTGCTTTATTGTATCTGGCTGGTTATGAAAAATGGGGGGGAGCCCACGTCATTTAAAAAAAATAAAAAATAATTGCAAAGAACGATGTGGGGTTCCCCCCAATTTTCATAACCAGCCAGATACAACACAGCAGCAGCAGGCAGCATTACCAGGGTGGGAAGGGCCACTGTTTTTGGCCTTCCCCAGCCTAATACTACCAGCCTGCGGCCGCCCCGGTGCCTGCCCGTCGCTACAGATGGTCGGGTACTGGTTCGTACCCGGCTCTTGCCAGTACTCCTGGTGGCGGTGGGTACCGGGGTAATAATGGGGGTTAGTGTAGCCTCTGCACCGGCTGACATTAAGCCTCGCCTTAGTAATGGAGGTTGTCAATCAGCCAGCGGCCTTTACTAAGGCGGTGATAATAAAGTTTAAAAAGATACAAGCACATAGAAAAAAT
This sequence comes from Rhinoderma darwinii, assembly GCF_050947455.1. Classification (NCBI taxonomy): domain Eukaryota; kingdom Metazoa; phylum Chordata; class Amphibia; order Anura; family Rhinodermatidae; genus Rhinoderma; species Rhinoderma darwinii. The sequence continues at coordinate 280,855,351 of NC_134689.1, read as the reverse complement.
ATTTTATTGAAATAAAAAAACACAACCCTCATTAACCATTTTATTGAGAATAAAAAAAACGCTGTCATTGAAGTCCTCGAATCAGAAGTCCAACAACCAAACCTGTAAAATAACACAAACACACAAAAATAATCAGTAACACATAAAGAAGCAAAATTATTATTCTTACCTTTCCTGGGTCCAGCGCTGGAGCCGCAATGTCAGCGTGCTGAGCCCTGTATCTAATCCAATCATGTGTGATACTGTCTGCTGATCTGTGTATCTAATCCAATCGTGTGATACTGTCTGCTGGGCCCTGTATCTAATCGTATCTTGTGTGATACTGTCTGCTGGGCCCTATATCTAATCCGATCATATGTGATACTGTCTGCTGAGCCACTGTATCTAATCCTATCATATGTGATACTGCCTTCTGAACCACTGTATCTAATCCTATCATGTGTGGTACTGTCTGCTGAGCCACTGTATCTAATCCTATCATGTGTGGTACTGTCTGCTGAGCCACTGTATCTAATCCTATCATGTGTGATACTGCCTTCTGAGCCACTGTATCTAATCCTATCATGTGTGATACTGTCTGCTGGGCCACTGTATCTAATCCTATCATGTGTGATACTGCCTTCTGAGCCGTGTATCTAATCCTATCATGTGTGATACTGCCTTCTGAGCCACTGTATCTAATCCTATCATGTGTGGTACTGTCTGCTGAGCCACTGTATCTAATCCTATCATGTGTGGTACTGTCTGCTGAGCCACTGTATCTAATCCTATCATGTGTGATACTGTCTGCTGGGCCCTATCTCTAATCCTATCATGTGTGATACTGTCTGCTGAGCCACTGTATCTAATCCTATCATGTGTGATACTGTCTGCTGAGCCACTGTATCTAATCCTATCCATAGTTTATAGGGTCGCAGTGCTATAGATATGCTGTCTCATATACACACAAATTTTTTTGGGCGGACACATATGTATTGGTGCTATTTCCCTGACATTTTAAGCCCTGAGGGTATGTTCACACGGCAGCGTCTGTTACGGCTGAAATTACGGTGCTGTTTTCAGGAGAAAACAGCACCGTAATTTCAGCCGTAAAGGCATGTGCAGGCGTCTTTCGCTGCGTCCATTACGGACGTAATTAGAGCTGTTTTTCTATGGAGTCCATGGAAAACGGCTCCATTTACGTCTGAAGAAGTGACAGGCACTTCTTTGACGCGGGCGTCTTTTTTACGCACCGTCTTTTGACAGCGGCGCATAAAAAAATGACCGTCGGCACAGAACATCGTAAGACCCATTCAAATGAATGGGCAGATGTTTGGCAACGCTTTTGAGCCGCATTTTCGGACGTAATTCAATGCTAAAACGCCCTAATTACGTCCGTAAATAGGGTGTGTGAACCCAGCCTTAGTGACGCCCCTGGCTGCTAGTGCTGCATTGTTGGGTCACTTAGGAGACCCAGCGATGCAGCTGAAAGCTGCGGACCGTCCGCCATGAGAAGTTTGCGGGTGGGGGGGGGGGGGCCCAGTAAGAATTTTTGCATCAGGGCACATGAGCCTTTAGCTACGCCCCTGGCGGTGGTCAAGTATGTACTCTGCTGTTTCCGTCATTCCCATACACTTTGAATGAAATTGAAGCGTGCACGCTTGACCGCCGCTCAATTCAATGTCCCCCTCACTGTGGGGGGTGCAGTGAGGAGGATCTGGGGGTTTGGGACCCTCGTTCTTATGAACACAAAAAAAAAAAATTAAACTGTAAAATGATTGTTAACCCATCTACTGGCCTCACTTTCTTGCTTGCCGCTCCGTTCCCTCGTTCTGGTCCCAGTTGTCCGGGATCCAAGATGGCTGCTACTGTCTCAGACTTGCATATAGGAAGCCTTGCCTGCCAGTCTGAGACATGCCCCCCACCTCCTTCACTGCTCTCGGAATCTCTGTGTCCATCTCTTCTGACACGTCTGGCTTCTTGAAAGGGGTTCCGTCTGCAGCAACATCCTCACTGACAGCGCCAGGGTTGGCATGAATCATCTTCTGTATGTAAGTACATCACATTGTATGCTTGTAACGGTCTTATATGTTTTATTGTCTGTGTGTTTTTACAGGTTTCAGTATCTTGGACTACGTAAGATCGTTGGGGGGCGCAGTTTATTTGAATAAAGTATTTTTTATACATTTTTCCACTGTATAACAGAACTAGTAATCGAGGTGTCTGACTGACACCTCTCCATTACAATTGCTAGGGTTTGGCGTCAGCCAGAGATGTGCTATGTCCACTTTTGGCTGACACCAACCCATTTTCCCCAGTACCCAACGCACCAGGGGTACTGGGAAGAGCCGAGGACTATTGGGTGGCCCCTGGGACGGCCAGAGGCTGGTGTTTTTAGGATGGGAGGGAACCAATAGCCATGGACCTTCCCATCCTGAGAATTTCAAACTGCGGTTGTTGGTTTTTCTTGGCTGGATAGAGAAATAGGAGGACCCCACATGTTTTTTTGTTTAATCATTTACATTTTTTTAAGAAAAGCATTACACTATGCTATAAATACAAAAATATATAAAAAAAAAAAAACATGAAGAAAATAAATAGTTGCAGTCTGATTATCCAGATGGGAAGGTCCATGGCTATTGGTCCCCTCCCATCCTAAAAACACCAGCCTATGGCTGCCCATTACGTTGGTACTGTACCACTCCAGACGGTTCTCGCCTCTTCCCAGTACCCCTGGTACGTTGGGTACTGAGTTAATTGGAGAGATTAGTGTCAGTGAAAGGTGGACATAGCACACCTCTGACTGACACCAAGCCCTAGCGATTGTAATGGAGAGGTGTCAGTCAGACACATCGATTACTAGTTCTGTAACACAGTTGAAAAAAATATAAAAAACACTTTATTGAAATAAACTGCCCCCCCCTACAGCCCGCTTTAACCATTTTATTGTATAAATTTGATCCCACGACAATCCAACATAGACACAGAAACCTTGAAACAAAATACAGACAGTAAAACATAAAAGACCGTTACAAGCATACAATGATATACTTACATACAGAAGATGATTCATGCCAACTCTGGCGCTGTCTTCCTCCGTCCTCCACTGACGCGCTGTCAGTGAGGATGTTGCTGCAGCCGGAACCCCTGTTAAGAACCCATGTCAAGGACCCAGCAGGAGACGTGTCAGAAGAGATGGACACAGCGCTGACATCATCGGTGCTTGTCCTTCTGAGAGCAGTGAAGGAGGTTGGGGCATGTCTCAGACTGGCAGGCAATGCTTTCTATATGCAAGTCTGAGACAGTAGCAGCCATCTTGGATTCTGGAAAACGGGGACCGGAATGAGGAAGCAGAACCAGAAGCAAGTGAGGCCAGCAGGTAAGTTAACAATAATTTAACAGTTTTTAATTTGTTTGTTTTTTTTGGACTGAATGGTTGCTTTTTATCCAGTAAGCAGCAGCTCCAATGTGCGTCTAGCTGGGGTGTATTTAAGTTGCACAGCAGTCTCATTCTGCAATCTAGCACATCTTGATGTCACGCTCAACGTCATAAGCGTTAACCCTAACGTTTAAAACTCTGTAGAACTAATGACGAAGCTCTTTACAATATTTATATATATTTATTTTTTCTTTCACTTAATGATTTTTATTATTGCTAAAGGTCCAAAGCGCTGAAGAGCAATTCCAGCAACGCCAACTGCTGTGTCTGGGTAGGGCAGAGGGAGCTGCTCAGCTTCAGTGTATGGTAAGCACTTGTGAGCTTGATGCCCCCCTGCTGAAGAGAAGAGAAGACTGCAAAGGTAAGTGTAAAATGAATAAATGGGTTACATAGAGAATTAGAATAATATTTACACACAGGGGTGTAACTACATTGTGCTGCGCCACACGCCACACTTTTGAATAGCCTCGTCCACTTTAAGAATGGACCCCAAAACCGACATAAAAATGTAAAAAAATGTACTCCCCACTATTCACTCCTCTTGCATTCATGGCCTGGTACACAAGGCCCACTACCACATCCGGCCGGGCAGCATTAGGAAATTATATAAGACGCAGCATACACCGTCCTAACGCTTCGTTAAATACGAGGATCCGGTTTTAAGTGGGGCTCGCCCATTCTGACCGCAATTGTTATGCTACTGTTTTAACAACCTTTTTCTCCTCTGCTCTTATGTATCTATTTTTGATCATAGATGGGGTTTTAAGATTGTACCAAAACAAATCCTGTATCTTCTATTCTGTTTATGTGAACCTGTCGGCCTGTTAATGTTGCCCTAACTGCGGGCAGTATGATATAGTGACAGGTCCACTGATTAAACTAAACTATGTGTTACTCTAAAGTGCCGCGTCATATAAGAGAAGTCATAGCTTTAGCACTGGCTTGTGTCCATTGTTAGGGCAGCATGAGTGTGCTAAAAGGTTCCTTTTAAAGGGGTTTTCCAGAACCTAAAAATTGATGGCCTATCCTCAGGATAGGCCATCAATAGTTTATGGGTCGGTCCGAGCGCTGCTTCCTCTTCATTTCTACTTGCTCACTGTGAATCGTCGACACGGATGTAGCAGTGATTCACAGTATTGCAGCCTTCTCACAATGAAGTGAATGTGAGAAGGCTGCAATACTCTGAATTGCACTACATCTGTGCCGATTATTCTCAGAGAAAAGTATAAATGTAGGGGTAGCATGATCTAGTGCTGGACGGAGTACCGTTAACAGGCGGTGCCACGGTAGGGGGGCCCAGATAATTTAGCTGTATGGGACCCTGAAATTCCTGATGGTGGCCCTGCCTGTTACAGTACCACGCTGGAATTCAGTGATCTCTTTATAACAACCCATTCTTTCACAAATGTTTGTAAAGGCGACTGCATGGCCCATTGCAAGATTTTAGACACCTGTGGCATTGGGACAGAATGAAATGCCTGAATTTAATGATTAAAAGGTGTGTCCCAATACTTTTGTCCATATAGGGTATCTATCCATCCCTACTTTTATCTATATATGCCACCAATCAGGAAAATATTTATACAAATAAAAAAACATTTTCACAATGCCATGTACGGTATACACTGACATAGCCATGATTAAGGGCACAGCCTAGTGCCTGAAACGCGTAGGCTAATTTATTGCCGCATATCACCACCCTGTCTTTTCCTCCTGGTGTTCTATTTCAAGCTTGGATAGCTTGCATCTAATAAAGTGGAAACCTAGTTTTTCCTATTTTGGATATCACAATCGCTGGATCGTCTCTATTTTTTTATACACTGATAATGTTTAGACAGATGATTTCTCTTTTTCCTTACATTTGTTGGTCTTAATAGATGTTAACTACTGTCTTTCTCTTTCATTACCCTATTTTAACCGGAAGCGTGTAGGGTACATCAGTAAATCTGATTATGTTATCATTGGAGTAGTGAAAACAAGATGCACTATACATTTATCTTCATGGTGATCACTGTAAATGAAAATTTCATGTTATCTATATGATGTCAATTTGTATACCTGTCTAATGCAGCTACATAAATATTCATTAACAGACTTAAATTACCCATTTACCTCAAGTCACATTTTAATGCTACACGGAATAAAACCTTTTTTTTTACAGACAATTAGGAATTTACTAAACATTGTATTTTTCTGAAAAACAACATAGTTATCTTGAAGGCATCGTTGGTAATTTCTTGAATTTTTCCATTATTCATTACGAGCGAATAATCTAATTATCTCTCATTAAAGCAAGGTTGATTATTTAATTTATCTTTGTAAATGTGACAGAAAAAAAATCTCTCTTTAATTAAGCAAATCAGCAATTATCTGTTGTTTTACGGGAAGCTTAAATGCTCTCAACAAATAGTGTGCGCTGCGATCCTTATCAGGTGCTTAGGCAAAGATTGTGAACTAATGTATGTTATTTTATTTTTTTATGCATTCGCCAATCAAACCAAATATTTTATTTTTTTTTTTAAAAATTTGCTTTATTTGTGCTTTTTAAAGTCTTTTCAGTTATTTCTCCCTGGCTGTGCCCTATATTTAAACGATAGGAAACTCTAAAAGAGGGCGTTTGTATTGCTAGTGGCACAACACACCATGAGCTGTTGTGTGGGCGCAACACACAAGATAGACAGAAATGGAGAGAAGGTTGGAGGAGCAAGCAGGAAAGTATGTGTGAATTATTTAGATTGGATTCTAACTCAACTGCAGTACCTGGACATATACTGTAGTATAATTATATACCTATGAAGACTTTTTTTTTCTTTTAAGAAACTATATTTCCACCATTAAAGAAAATGTAGGCTAAAAAGGATTGATTTTTAAACCCTCGGAGACAGCCAATTTTTTTTTTCTCATTGCCATTTATCCATTGTTGCATTCCAAGTGCATTAACTTTTTTATTTTTTTAGTCGACAGACATTTGAGTGCTTGTTTTTTGCGGAACTTGTTGTAGTTTTTAATGGAACCATTAAATGTATCATATAATATATTGGAAAACTGAAAAAAAAAATCATTGTGGGGTGGAATGAAAGAAAAACAGTGTTTCCTTCATTGCTTTTTAGATTTTGTTATCTTTATTCTGAGGGTCAATACGATTACAACGATACCCAAAAAATTGTTTTATGTCTCCTTATTCTGAGAGCCATAACTTTTTTTTTTTTATTGGTACCATTTCAGGGTACATGCAACTTTTTGATCTCTTTCTACTTCATTGTTTTGGGGAAGCAAGCTGACCAAAAAACAGCAATGCTGTGTTGTTAATTTTTTTATATCCTGTCCCAGTCATTGCAGGCAGGGTTAGCTGTTTGAAACAGCCGGCACCCGCATATGGGGTGAGCACAGCTTCTTAGTCCGCGCCAGATTGTGGTGGTGTACATCTAACTTAATAATACGTTGGATGTTGCCAGGGGATTAAAGCGATTGTCACACACAGGCCGTTACGAGCCATTGTGCCATTCTCTCTGCTCGGTGGGCAGCATATCAGCCTGTCCAAAGCTGTGGCATCACCATGACAATGGGTTACCACGGCTCTCCTCTGCTTGAAATGCACGACTCCAGCCACTGCGTTTGATGTCACTCTTCCTGTACCTTAATGTCAATCTTTCTGTACTGTTCCAGTGTTTCAGTGCTTGGTTATCAGCCCTGGTGACGAGTTTCCTGGTGCTTTTCCTATTGTTTCCTGTGTTTTACTGTGCTTGACCCAGCTGTCAATTTGAATTTGCTTGATACAATTTACCAACCTCTAGCCTGACCCTGACTTTGTTTCCTGATTCTTATTACTGGACTTAGTATACACATTACAATAAGTATATCAAAATAGAACAAAATTGAAAAAAAAAATCATAATACAAATAAAAATAATCCAAAAGAAAAACATAACTATAAAATAAAAATCATTATGAAAAATAACAATAAAAAAATGTAATAGTAGTTTGGAGTATAGTGTCACAATGTTACTCAAGTTGCAAATATTACACAAAAATAAAAACAAAAAAGTAAATACATAATATAATAATGATATATCACCAAATAATAAGCAACTAAAAATTAAAATATAAATAACTAAAATAAAAAAGATATGATATAATAAAAATGTTTGGAATTATTTGTCCATTACCAATCTAAAAGAATCAACATATTTAATGTGAATTTATTCTACATTAGATCATGCCAATACAGTGTCCTTGTGTCCTTTGAATGCCCATATAGTATCTGAAAGAATGCCACATTTCCTTAACAGGCCTTAATTAAAATGTTGTCCCATGTAAGAAGATGAATGTCATTTATTATATGATTATTATTATTATTTATTATAATTATTATTCCTCCAAAAATAATTCCCAATTATGTATGCCCTCTTAAGGAATTTATGTTTTAACAATTAAATATCATTTTAGTTCTGGCTGATGTATGACTGGCCTAAAGAGCTGTCAATCAAAATCAGCCCATAAAAGACGCCAGAAAATGAACACCCCCGCCCCTAGAATAAGCTGACTGGCGTCAGCGAAATGTGTGTTGGGTTGGACCCAGCTCCAGATCAGGGATGGTTCAAGTGAGGGATAGGTTGGGCGTTTAATCACGTACCTTATAATAAGAATCCTTGTAGTTTAATTCTCCTTGCACATTACGATCGCAGCCGGACACCAGAACGATTGGGTGCTGGTTTGATCGTGTGATCACTGATCAGCTGACACTCGAAGAGCGTGTCAGCTGCTTGGACGCGGCGCTCTGTTTCACCGGGCTTGCCTTGCAGTGTGAGCCGGTGGCAGAGAGCGCCTTGCTCCGACAGTACGTGCATGCTCTAAACCACACAGAGTATCGCTACCTTCAATATATTTGCAACAGTTACATGTGTGCTATTGATCAGCACATAGCAGCCATAGATTGGACTTAATAGTACCACAAATACACATTGATACATCAAGTATAGTTGCTTATCTTTGATACGTTTTGATACTGGCTACAGCCTCATGTTCCCATTGATCATTGCATAGCAGTGGCTTGGACAAAATAGCAACATAACTAAAAAGTGATACATTAGATAGAGCTACCTGCTCTTTGAGTAGGGCAGATACTACATGATTAATAAAGGAATCTCATATAGGACTGAAACAAAGCAGCAATATTGCAGTTTTAAATGAAGTTGTTTCGGACAGAAATTATTACAATTTATTAAAATCCAGACATTCCTCTTTTTCCCATTTATTCATTTTATTCTATTTACCCTCTACTGGAGTTATAAACCGATAAACAGGGACTAGTAGTGAAGAAGAAATACATATTATAATACAAAAAAGAAATGGATGGGATTTGATATAACAGGATGTTCTTAATTAAGGGACCAGTCACCCTAAATATCTCTGTCAGGCAATACAGGCCTACTGGGGCCCATCCGACTTGCGCTCCCTCCCCCTTCGCCACACCCCCCAGTTTAAATTTTTTCCATCGAAGTCAATGAATTGTCTGTAAAAAAATATAAAAGATTTTAGTCCTCTGTGTCACAAAACAAATACTGGGGGGGGGGGGGTCTATTTTCCTAAAAATAGCAATTTTGGGGGTATAGACAGTGTTTTAGCTCTTCACAACATCTGTAATGGTCGTATGGTGTCAGCAATCAGCTTTGTATTATCTGCTCTCAAAAAGCCAGTTTGCGCACGATCCATTGTGAGCTCTGCCATGCGCCCAGTGTGTAACAAATGCACACACATTTAGTATAGCTGAAGGTGGCAGAAGTTGCCAAATATGTGTTTAGGTGTGTTTACCCAGTGGCATGCACCAAAAACATCACCTAAAATAACATATTCACATTTTTTTATTTCCCATTTTCCTTTTACATTTTTATCACTATAAAATATATCACTTATTTTTTTACACAATATGGAAGCCCAACATGATCTGAGAAAAACAAGACCAAATACATGTGGGTTGGAAGAGTAATAGAAGAACAATTTGCTTTAAAATTGGCACATGGCTAAAACGATCCTATTCTCGGTGCGGATTGCACACTGAAAATTTACTACAAATTACAATATAACTCATGTGAATGCGGTTTACCTTTTTTGAAGGATGGAACAGTGTAGTAGACTATGCTATTCCATCCTGAGCGACCCCGCAAAAAACAAACAAACGTATACCGCTCCTGACAACACTATATGGACAGTGATGTCAGGAGCTTCCCAATCCTGGAGTCCCCAGGCAGAGCATTGCAATCACTCTGCCCTTGGACTTTAGCCCTGGCGAAGCTCCTGACATTGCTTGCCAAATATGGACATCAGAAACAGCGCCGGAGTCCCTGGGGAGAGCTCGAGTAGAAACTCTGCCCGGGGACTCCAGCCCTGGGAAAGCTACTAACGTCACTGTCCATTTATGGACAGTGGCTTCAAGAGTTTCCCCAGGGCCATTCCACGGGCGATATATCCCACTGTATGCCATACAGTGGGCTACGTTTTGGCTGAATTTGACAAAATCCAGGGCATTAACCTGTCATGTGCCTGACCTATGGTTTCGTTCACTGTAATTGACATCAGTACCAAAATCAGTTAACGTGCATAACGTACAAAAGTGAGCGCCATCCTGTCTGTTGCCAAATCCCACATTAATGGAGGGGGGCCCAGACTCCTAGGCTGTATGGGGCCCTGAAATTCCTGAAGGCTGCCCTGGCTGGCAATATATATTTTAAAGAGATCTATTGATCCAATTTACTTTTTACCCTTCTTTTTCTTATTTTTTTAAAATTATATATACACCTAGACTGATCTCAGGATTCATCTCTGGTCATTTACATACAGCGCACACTATATTATTACTTATTTTTAGACAAAAATGCTAAAACTGACAGTTTTAAGAGGGACGTGTTTTTGAAGCTACACCCCAGCAGTGTGACGTCATGCTAGAGGTTTAGTGTCCTGAAATCCAGTGACAGGTTCCCTTTAACCGCTTCCCGACCTCCCACAGTAAATTCACGTCGGTGCTTGCTGGGCTCTGTGCAGCACCAACGTGAATTCACGGTGGGTGTTAAAAGCGCGATCCGGGTGTCCTAGAGTAGCGCTGACACCCGGATCATGCTGTTATCCCCTGCCTCTGGTCCCGGAGACATGATCGGGACCTAATTGGTTCAGGTCCCGGTCATGTGATCGCAGGGAAAGTTTGTTGTAGCAACGAACTGTAAAGTTTGTTACTATAACAAACTGGAAAGTTTGTTGCTACAACAAACTTTCCCGAGGACCAATTGCGGGTGCTGCATTCGGTTATAAGGCAAAATCGGAGGCCATACAACAGCCCCCGGGTCTGCCATGCACGGCAGCCTATGAGAACCAGCCGGAGGCCGGTCCTCATAAGCTTCCTGTCAGTGTGACTCTCAGCGTCACACTGACAGTTTATAATACGTTACACTACCTAGGAAGTGTAATGTATTATAGCAGCTATGAGTACTGCAGGTCTTCAAGTAAAACAAGTACAAAGTAAAAAAAAAAAGTAATAAAAATGTTTTATAAAAGCGTAAAAATAAGTTATAAAAGTTACAAAAACAAAAAATGCTTTTTTCCTCTAATAAGACTTTTATTATAGGAAATAAAAAAAAATGTTAAAAAAGTACACATATTTGGTATCACCGCGTTCGTAACGACCCAAACTATAAAACTATTATATTATTTTTCCCCCGCACGGTGAACACCGAAAAAAAAATAAATTTAAAAACAATGTCCGAATCACTATTTTTTGGTCATCAACCCTCACAAAATATAGAATAAAAAGTGATCAAAAAGGTTGCATGCACCCCAAAATAGTACCAATAAAAACTACAACCCGTCCCGCAAAAAAACAAGCCCTTACACAGCTTTTTTCACTGAAAGATAAAAAAAAATATGGCTCTCAGAATATGGTGACACAAAAAATAAATAATTTTATTGAAAAGTTATTTTATTGCGCAAACGCCACAAAACATAAAAAAGATATACATATGATATCGCCGTAATCGTATCAACCCGCAGAATAAAGTAAAATGACATTTATAGCGCACGGTGAACATTGTAAAAAAAAAAAAAGACAAAAAACATTGTCAGAATTTATGTCTTTTTGTCACTTTGCTTGCTCAAAAAATATAATAAAAAGTGATCAAAAAAATCACATGTACCCTAAAATGGTACCAATGAAAACTACAGATTGATCCTCAACAAATAAGCCCTCGCACAGTTCCGGTGGAGAAAAAATAAAAAAAGTTCTGGCTCTCAGAATATAGCGACAGAAATTGTTCAGTGTCCAAAAGCGGATAAGATCGGGCGCCATTTATCAGTGCGACATCGGCCACATATCTGCGGATTATTTATTTACCAAATTATTATACCCTCTTATTATGTCCTGATGTACTCCGCACAGCTTACATATGCCCCCACATTATAAACTGAAATACCAGCAAAACCCCAAACAGAACAGTTACCAAGCAAAATCTGCGCTCCAAAAGCCAAATGGCTTTTGTCTCCCTTCTGAGCACCACAGCGTGCCCAAACACCAGCTTACGTCCACATATATGATATTTTATATCCGGGAGAACCCGCTCAACATTGTATGAGGTATTTGTCTTCAGTGGCACAAACTGGGCACAACATATTGTGCATTAAAATGGCATATCAGTGGAAAATTTTAATTTTCACTTTGCACCATCTGCTGCGCATCAACGCCTTTGCGCACCACGACTTAATAGCATGTCGTGGTGTGGGGGCTTATATATGGAGCAGGCTCATGCGCTGCGGCCGCTCCATATTCTGCAGATGTCCGCTGTGTATTACAGCTGACACCCGGGACTAATGGACAGGAACAGCGATCGCGCTGTTACAGGAGCCTGTAAAAAGTGTATTGTGCCAGCGACCTAATGATCGCTCGTTCCAGTCCCCTAAAGGGACTTTTGGGAGGTTTCCACTGTTTTGGTACCTCAGGGGCTTTGCAAATGCGACATGACACCCGAAAACCATTCCAGTTAATTTGAGCTCCAAAAGCCGTGGGTCTAAACAGCAGTTTATTACCGCATATGGGGTATTGCTGTAATCAGGACAAATTGCTTTACAAATTTGGGGTGATTTTTCTCCTTTATTCATTGTAAAAATGTAACATTTCTATGTTTTTTTTTAAAAAAAAGTAGATTTTCATTTTCACTGCCTAATTCCACTAAATTCAGCAAAAAAACTGTGGGGTCAAAATGCTAACTATACCCCTAGAAAAATTCCTAGAGGGTGTAGTCTTCAAAATGGGGTCACTTTTGGGGGGTTTCCACCGTCTTGCTCCCTCCAGTGCGTTGCAAACGCGACATGGCACTGAAAACCAATCCAGCAAAATCTGCGCTTCAAAATCCAAATGGCGCTCCTTCCCTTCTGAGTTCTGCCGTGGGTCCAAACAGCAGTTTATTACCACATATGGAGTATTTACGTAATCGGGAGAAGTATCTTTACAAGTTTTGGGGTGATTTTTATTCTTTATTCCTTGCAAATATTATTTTTTTATATTTTTTCAGAAAAAATGTCGATTTTCTCTTTCACAGACAAACTCCAATAAATATAGCAAAAGACCTGTGGGGTCAAGATGCTAACTGTACAGCTAGATAAATTCCTTGAGGTGTGTAGTTTCCAAAACCATGTCACTTTTGGGGGATTTCCACTGTTTTGGCACTACAAGACCTCTTCAAACCTGACATGATGCCTAAAATATATTCTAAAAAAAGGAGGCCCCAAAATCCACTAGGTGCTCCTTTGCTTCTGAGGCCGGTGTTTCAGTCCATTATCACACTAGAGTCACATGTGGGATATTTCTAAAAACGGCAGAATCTGGGCAATAAATATGGAGTTGCAGTTCTCTGGTAAAACCTTCTGTGTTACAGAAAAAAATGTATTACAAATGAATTTCAGCAAAAAAATAACATTTGTCAATTTCACCACTACGTTTCTTTAATTCCTGTGAAGCGCCTAAAGGGTTAAGAAACTTTCTGAATGCTGTTTTAAATACTTTGAGGGATGAAGTTTTTAATATGGGGTGATATATGGGGTCTATCTAGTACATAAGGCCCTCAAAACCGCTTCAGAACTGAACTGGTCCCTGTAAAAATAGCCTTTTGAAATTTTCTTGAAAATGTGAGAAATTGCTGCTAAAGTTCTAAGCCTTGTAACGTCCTAGAAAAATAAAATAATGTTCAAAAAACTATGCAAATATAAAGTAGACATATGGAATAAGTGAAATACTAACTATTTTGTGTTGTATTACTATCTGTTTTACAAGCAGATACATTTAAAATTAGAAAAATCATAATTTTTGCTAATTTTCTCTAAATTTTGGTGTTTTTCACAAATAAGCAATGAATTTATTGACCAAATTTTTCCACTAACATAAAGTACAATATGTCACGAGAAAACAATTTCAGAATCGCTTGGATAGGCAAAAGCATTCTAGAGTTATTACCACATAAATTGACACATGTCAGATTTGAAAAAATGGGGCTGGTCCTGAAGGCCAAAATGATATCGGTCCTGAAAGGGTTAAGAGATTCCATGTGTTAATTTTTTTCCTGTTATTTTTCTTGCTGCTTTTATCACTTTTTATCACACTAGGGCTGCTTCATAATAACCGTCTGAATCAGGATCCAGTGGCACACGTTTTCTACTTGAGCCAATGGGGTAACTCATACAGACACCAGAACTTCCTGTATGCTAAAATTATATACACTGTTCCTCACAAGCTTTCCATAGGTGAGGGGGGTAAACTCCTATCACGATTACTCATGATGATCAGAAAGGTTCCTCTCACAAAGTTAAAATATAGACAATTACAGCTTAGCCCACTTATTTCTAACCTTATAATCTCTTATGCTATTTAGGAAAATATTGAGGGAAGAATAATATGATACAGTGCTGAGGCATCATGGGTCCCCAGTGCTCCATGGATACATACACTGAAAGTACACACCAAATGTGGTGTGAACAGAGCCCTAAAGGGATTGTCTGGAAATTTGTTCCATCAGCTGTAATAGATAAGAGGCAGTCTTTACTGGTTAAATAATACAATTTAATAAGCTACTGTACAGTAAAATACATGTGCAACAAAGTGTACAAAATACAAAGGAAATTATTTTCATCACCGCAGATATTTTGATAGATAAAAATATCAAAATGCTGGTTGGACTCAGGTGGAAGTGAGGGGGGTATTTCAGATACCATCTGATTTGTTCAGTTACTTTTCCTATAAAAATATGTTTTGGTCCAACATAAAGCAGCAAGGCTCGTACATTAGTGAAGAACCATTTGCTAACTATCCAATGTTCTTGATACTAGGAAAACTGTTTTTTAGGAATGAATAATGCTACTTAAACAATATTAGTAGAATGAGGTGGTGCTTGGTGGCCTTATGTTAAATTGATACCCTTTCAATTAGAAATATATTAAACGCTTAAGTAAATAATAATTATATCTGGACATCTCATTAACATTGAATATCATCACCCACTGATCACATTGAATAAATCATGCACCAGTTAATGTGTCTAGCTGCCATTTGAAGATAAGAGCACTCTTTAGATCAATAACATCAAACAGAGGTGCCAGACATACAACAGTCTCCATAGTACATTAATCTTAGTTGTTTCTTGTACCTTCATGTATAAAATCGTCATGTGAACGCCTTGATTAATTGAGCGATACATTTTTTGAAATTATTGATAGTTTGTGCACTGGTTTACACCTTATTATTAAAAACAAGGGACCAAATACATACAAATGTATGGTGATTCAATTATTAGTAGGATGCACAAGTATTTTTGTAAAACTCTAGGAACTTGTCCGAAATAAACATATTTGGTAAAGACCTAAAGATGTAAAAAACCTAATATTCATTGAATTTCATTTTTCAAGTTTTTAGAATATGAAACAATAACACAAAACAAAATACGGTTTACGTATACATTTGTTGAGTGTGCACATTTAAGACTATGGACACATTTGCGTTGTGGCTACCGTCCATAATAGAAGCCACAAAGAACTACCGCATCCATTGTATGACGGATACCACCGACTTACAATGGGTCCATCATGGTTTCTGTCTTTTTGATGGAAAGTATAGCAATGCACCAGCGCCATTCTTCCAATCAAATTTGTGGAGTCTGCTGATGGAGCCTCGGATGGCGGTCTGAACATAACCTAAGGAATTTTAAAAAATAAACCATTTTATAAATATTAATAAAAAATGTGAACTTAGCTGCTCATCATAATAAAATGCAATGTGTATTGCTTATGTTTAATTAGAGGTGACAAGCTACCTGGACCATACCACGGACTGAGGTCTCATGCACATGAACTTATTTTTGTCCTCACGTAAATACTGGCGTAAATACGGGTCCTTGGTTACACGTATTCGACCCGTATTGCACCAGTATTTACGGACCCGTGCCCGTAAATACGGGTCTGGTGTCACCAATATTCCACCCGTTTTTACAGGCACGTTTTCGCTGCAAAATTGCACTGCACTAATCGCCAGCCCTTCTCTCTATCAGTGCAAGATAGAGAGAAGGGACAGCCCTTTCCGCAGTAAAAGTAAAAGAAATTCATACTTACCCGGCCGTTGTCTTGGTGACGCGTCCCTCTCTTCACATCCAGTCCGACCTCCCTGGATGACGCGGCAGTCCATGTGACCGCTGCAGCCAGTGATTGGCCTGTGATTGGCTGCAGCGGTCACATGGGATTAAACGGAGGACGGACTGGAGGAAGAAGAAGAAGAGTTCTGGGTAAGTTAACTTTTAATACTATTAACTCCAGCGGTAGTCACTGTCCCGGGTGCTGAAAGTTACTGCCGATCAGTTTACACTTTCAGCACCCTGGACCGTGACTATCCCCTGACATCCCCTAGCAACGTTTCCGTAATTACAGGTTCACACACGTAGCCACCCGTAATTACGGGAGCCCCATAGACTTCTATGGGCCTGTCCATGCCGTTATTACGGCCTGAAATAGGACATGTTCTATATTTTTCTTCTATATTGTAAGCATACGGGAAGGTACCCGTGGCCAATAGAAGTCTATGGGCCCGTAATTACGGGCCATAATTACGGCTCGTAATTACGGGCGTTTTTACGTTCGTGTGCTTGTATCCTGGGTTAAATTCACATATGGCGTAATAATATACTGATTAAACATCCGTCAGCATGACTGAAGAGATACGGATTTCTCAGCTTTTTTACCTGCGGAATGACCTTTGCATATTTTGTGGCATTTTAAGCTGCGGATTGGTTTGCTAACTCTGAAATAACATTTAAAGAGGACCTCTCACTAGTGTTACATTATGTGTTTTAACAGTTTTGGGTATAATCGTATCCTACATCTTTTGAAAAAAAATGTTGTGGCGGGTAGAAAATACCAGCAATTCCGCCATTGTTTTTTAGGATTTATTTGTTCATTCACCGTGCAGTATACATGACATGTTAAAAAGGCCAGTACAATTTCTGCGATACCAAAAGGATATATATAGTTTTACTAGCTTTGCACAGTAATAACAATTTTTTTTTATTTGTGTGGCCTCGTTCAAAGACCCATAATATTTGTATGTTCCCATCAATAGAGATGCGTGAGGGCTTATTTTTTGGCGAGACAACTTGTAGCTTTCATTTTGGGGTACATACGACGTTTTGATGACTTTTTAATTCCATTTTTGTGTGAGGGAGGATGAACAAAAAAAGAAATTAGCTGGTTTTCATGTTTTTTTTGTGTTTTTTAATACTTTTTTACTGTATTTTACAAAAGTTATAAGTCCCACATGGGGACTTGAACATATCCTAAATACAATACTGCACTACTTATCTAGTGCCGTATACTATGCCTGGCAAAATTATTCTCATAGGTTTGCGTACATGGCAGACAGTGGCGGATTATCATTAGGGCGGCCGCCCGGGGGCCCATGGCCGACCGAACCACACATGATCGCACGGCCCCCCTCATGCCCGGTGTGGCGTCGCTAGCACCGGAGGGGGCCCCGGTGCTAGCGGCAGCCACATTCACACATCAATGAAAAGTTACTATAGTAACTGGGGCCTATGTAATAAACTACACGGGGCCCTGTTACTATAGTAACTGACAGTACTTACCCCTCCTCTTCCTGGAGCACATCGGAGGTTCTGACGTCACAGCGCTGTGTGCAGCGCATAACATCACAATGCTATGCGCCGTGCACAGCGTCCCAACAGTTGATGGAGTGAGAACCAGCGGCCAAAGAGGAGGTAAGTTTAATTCTATTGTCCTGCTGATGGGTTGGGGGTCAGACACCCGGGACCCCCGCTAATCAGCTGTTTTGAAGGGGATGCAGCCGCTCGTACGAGCGCTAATTCCCCTTCATTCCGGTCACTTTCTTACACTGAATCGCCGACACGGACGTGTCAGCGATTCACAGTGTGAGCAAGTGAGGGAACTGAAGGCGAAGCAGCACTCGTACAAGCGGCTGCAACCCCTTCAAAACAGCTGATTAGCGGGGGTCCCGGGTGTCTGACCCCCAACCCATCAGCTATTGATGGCCTATACTGAAGATAGGACATCAATGTTTAAACCTTTAAAGACTACCGTCTGTTAGGCTTAGATACAGGGCCCCAGCTTATACTGCATAAGCATACTGTCTGCTGGACCCTGTATCTAAGCCTACATTAGGCTTAGATACAGGGTCCAACAAACAGTATCACACATGCACATGGGCCCTGTATCTAGGGCCCTGTATCTAAGGCCCTGTTCACATAACCGCTGCCCTTCCGTTGAGGGGTTCCGTCTGGTTAACCCCTCAACGGAAAGGCAAATGGAAATCTTAGCTTCCGTTTGCAACACCATTGATCTCAATGGTAATAGAAACTTTGCTAAAGATTTCCGTTTGGGGGGATATTCATTTGTATCTATAGGGGGCTGTGTGTAACGCTCTCTACGGGGGGGGGGGGGATGTGTGATATCTACAGGGGGCTGTGTGTGGCGCTATGTATGGGGGTGTGTAATATCCACAGGGGCTGTGTGTGGCACTTTGTTCAGGGGACTGTGTGTGGCGCTATCTATGGGGGGTGTGTAATATCTACAGGGGTCTTTGTGTGGCACTATGTACAGGGGGCTGTGTGTGGCACTATGTACAGGGGGCTGTGTGTGGCACTATGTACAGGGGGCTGTGTGTGGCGCTATCTATGGGGGTGTGTAATATCTACAGGGGCTGTGTGTTGCACTATGTACAGGGGGCAGTGTGTAATGCTCTGTACGGGGGGATGTGTGGTATCTACAGGGGGCTGTGTGTGGCGCTATCTATGGGGGTGTGTAATATCCACAGGGGCTGGGTGTGGCACTATGTACAGGGGGCTGTGTGTGGCGCTATCTATGGGGGTGTGTAATATCTACAGGGGCTGTGTGTGGCACTATGTACAGGGGGCTGTGTGTGGCACTATGTACAGGGGGCTATGTGTATGTGGTTTTTTAAAGTGTGTGGTATTATTATATTCAGGCGCGCAATGTTTGGTGCTATTATATTTAAGGGTACAGTATGTGGCACCATGATAACTTTATTTTCATTTATAGGTGTGGAAATGTTGGAAAAGTGAGGAGTCGAAGACATCTGAGTGGCAAATTCTGCAGAAATCAGTCATGGCCGGGAGAAGTCGTCATGTGCTCTGGACCGGATGGAGAAGAACAGAGGAAAAAAACTATTAGAATCTGAGACGTCGTCACATGTGAGTCACTAGATTTATAGAGAATCTGTCACCTCTCCTGACATTTTTATTATAGGAAATCCTTGTATTTCACAAAAAGTCTTTCTGGAGGATGTGTCCCTGCACAGTGTGATACTGTCAGTATGTAGGGACACAGCCCTGTAACAAGGGGAATCCGTAACACCCATTTGTTAATGCTTGCCCAAAAAGGTAGTGTTAAAAATAGTTACCGCGCGGCAGGGCGGCGGTGCGCAAGGGGGGCCCAAGTTTGGGTAACAGCCCATGGCCCATCGTCTACTTAATCCACCACTGATGGCAGACATGCCCCTGCTGTCAGGCCAACCAATCAGCACCCCACAATTGTGTTGCGGGAGCCTGGATGGACTGACAGAAGAAGCCCCCAGATGCTATTGCCACATTAGTGACCACACATGCTATATGCAGTAACTGACAACTGCTATGGGCTCAGCTCTTTAGCCTGTGCCATCGCAGAGTTGTACATGTATATATAATGCATCGATAACTTCAATATAAATGCCATGGACAGTGTTTTTTTTAGTCAGAGCTGAAATATATCAAATGGAATCTCAAGGCTTTAAGCCCCATGCACACAACCGTGCCCGTAATCACGGTCCGTAATTACGGGCGCGGCCAGCCACCGACAGTCGTCCGCTTTTGCTCCCATTATAAAGTATGGTAGCACAGTCCATAAAAAGCAAAAGATAGGACATGTCCTATCTTTTGCGTAAGGTTTCTACGACACGGACACCTTCCCGTAAATATATGGGAACGTGTCCGTGGACAATAGAGGTGAATGAGTCCGTAATTGCGGACCGTAATTACGGTCCGCAATTAGAGCCAATTTTTACGGTCGTGTGTATGGGGCATTACACTGTATGCCGCCGGGGGAGGGCACTAAGCATAACGGCAGCTCTTTGCCAGGAAGCTCAGACCAAACCCTTTTGGAAAATCAGGTCTGTTACATAATGCGTGCGCAACGGATAGAGAATTTCCTTTTTTTCTCATTCATATTGTTTTTTAAATTTAGTTACATTTACGTAATTATTTTTTAATTAAAACAGATAATGGAATCCTGGTGATAGGTTCTCTTTCTGTCTGTGAAGAAATTCCACAACACATATGTAGGGTATGTAGTGAAAAAAGTTTCTGCAGCAGAGAAAAAACATGTGGGGACATTTACACCTTGTTTGAATTGTGAATTTTTTTTCTCCATAGGTTAACATGTAGTAAGTAACATGTAGTAACATTCTGTTGCGAAAATTTTATTCAAAGAAAATAGGTGCAATTTACACTACATATGAATTGACCCTAAGAATAACTTATACCTTAATTAAAGAAAACAAGAAGATGCAATATCCGTTGTCAAAAAAGGTTCATAGATAAAGCACGACAACTATCAGCCAGTAAGTTTAACATCTATAGTTGGAAAGTTACGTGAACATATTGAACAGTATGCTTTAGATAATGATATAGTAACCTGACAGTAGGATGGCTTTATGAAAGGAGGGTTGTATAAAATCAATTGACTTGCTTTTAATAAATTGGTAAGCAGAAACATGGACAAGGGCTGCATTTGATACTATGCCTCACCTGCAGTTATTGCACAAGTTAGGGTTCATTGGTTCAGTCAGAACAATTTATAATTGAATATAAAATTGGTTGAAAGACCATATTCAAAGAGTAGTAATAAATTGGTCACGTTCAAACTAAACTATTGTTATAAGTTGATCTGTACTGGGTCCAATACTGTTAGAAGAAGTTAGACTTCATAGCACTCTCTCTGTATTCGCAGATGACACAAAGCTCTGTAGTGCTGTACATACTGTACAGAAAGTCTAACAAGATATTGACTTGTATTAGGAAAGTCATGGCTTCTAGAGAAGAAAGTATTATTTTACCCCTTTATAAAGCACTGGTGCGGAGCAGCTTAAGTATGCAGTCCAATTTTGGGAACCAGTCCATAAAAAAAGATATCAGAGAGCTGGAGAAAGTTCAAATAAAAGAATCCAAATTAATATAAGGTATGGAAGATTTCAGTTATAAAGAAAAGTTGTCAAAACGAAATTTATTAACCCATAAGAAGAAAAGGCTAAGGGTATGTACACATGCAAAATAAATAATGGCTGGAACTGTTTTTAAAGAAAACAGCTTCTGATTTTCATCCATTTTTAAAGCTGAAAACGTTTTTCTTGAGGCGTTTTTTCTAGATGTTTTTGGAGCTGTTTTTCCATTGACACAATGAAAAACATCTCCAAAAACGGCCCAAGAAGTGACATGTTTATTCTTTTTGCGGGGCATTTTATCAAGCGCTGTTTTTTAAAATGGCAGAATAAAAAAACGCCTTGTCTGAACGAAACGCTGTTTTTCCCGTTGACTTCAATGGGCAGATGCTTGTAGGCGTTTAGCTACCGTTTTTACAGACGTATTTCGGGGGCATAAACGCTTGAAAACACAGCATGTGAACATACCCTAAGAGGTGATATGATATTTATATCTAAATATGTAAAAGGCCCCTTTAAAAACTACAATAAAAACAGTGATAAGTTATTTTTTTTGCGGACCCCACAGAAAACAGAGGGTCACTGCTTGAAGTTAAAGGAAGTGCAATTTCATCACAAAGTTTGCAAGTATTACTTTTACTGTCTGAACCATAAAGTTCTGAAACATGGATTTGGTAATGGCTGAAAGTGTGGGTAGATTAATAGGGTAACTAAATGTTCGACAAACTTCCGACATGCCCAAGTGACATGTCAGAAGTTTTGATTGGAGGGGTCCGAGCACTGAGACCCCCACCGATCGCTAAAACAAAGCGGGAGAAGCGTTCGTGAGAGCGCTCAGCCGCTTAGTTTCTGTTCGTCTTTTTCCGGAAATCAATGTATCGGAGCTCAATAGAAAGTCTATGAGCCCGTACTTCGATACATCGGCTTTACGGAAAAGGCCGAACAGAAACCAAGCAGCTGAGCGCTCACATGAGCACTTTTCAGTGCTCGGACGCCCCGCCAATCAAAACTTCTGACATGTCACTATGACATATCAGAAGTTTGTCAAATATTTAGTTACCCTTTAACCCCTTCATGACCACCCCACATAGATTAATGGGCTGCAGCACTGGTCCTTGTACCCGCAGCCCGTTAATCTACGTATGCTCCTAAAAGAGCACACAGGCACTCCCCGTAGCCCGGCATCTCCAAGTACAGGCTGCTACTAGCACTTAGTTCTGGGGGAAAACATCAGGTCGGATCACAGCATTGATCCCCGCCGATTAACCTCTCAAATGTGGCAGTCAATAGCGACCGCCGCATTTAAGTTGTTATAACAACATGGGCACCAGGCGGCGCGATTGCGGGGTGCCGATGGTTGCTTTGGCAACCGGAGGCCTAACAGAGGGAGGACCTAATATGCCCCCTGTAAGTGTGAAACTGACAGGTATAATACCCTGCAATACATAAGTATTACAGGGTATTATAACAACGATCCAACAGTGGGATCTACAAGTTCCTAGTGGGACTAAAAAAGAAAAAGTTTAAAAAATTTACAAAAATAAAAAGTTAAAGTTCAAAGCAATAAAATTAAAAATCACAATTTTTTCCTTATAAAGTCCTTTATTATTAGGAAAAAATGAAAATACTGAATTTATTGATCACATTTTTCCACTAACATAAAGTACAATATGTCACAAGAAAACAATCTCTTGATCGCTTTGATAGGTAAAAGCATTCCCAAGTTATTACCACATAGATTACCAGATTTGAAAAAATCGGCTGCATCCACAAGGCCAAAACGCGCTCAGTCCTGAAGGGGTTAAGAAAGGCATATAATTCTTCCTTTTACAGGACTACTTGTATTATTCCCTTACCATATTTGGACATAACTGTACATCTATTTTAGCTGTGTTTTCCTGCAAATGGGCATACAGTTGCACCCATATGATGAAGCGGGTACAGGAACTGTGCCCGCACCACCCGCAGTGAGTGTCGGCTGTAACATGCAGCCGACATCCCGCTGCTACTGGTGAAATCGGAGATACCTTTGATCCTGGCCACTTAACAACTTAGATGCCACAGTCAATAGCGACTACAGCATCTAAGGGGTTGACAAATGGAGGGGGCTCCCTCTGTACACCATCGGCCCCCTGCGACAGGGCCGTACCGTCCATGAGGCAAGATGAACTTCTCACCTGAGCCGGCGGCCTGCTGCCTCTCTAAGGCTGCGACAGCGCAAATGAAACCAGCCACTGCCACCCCTCCTGCACTAATTGTACCTGCGTCTATAAAATGCAGATACAATTACATGCATAAGTGCTGAATGGCCGGGGGCACGTTCCGTGCCCGACCATTCAAGGCCTTACAATAACGCTGATTGGCAGTGCAAAATGACTTGCCCCGCCAATCAGCGCCTTCCAATGACGCAAGTGGAGCGATGACGCTTTCGTTGTTCAAAGGCGCTGATTGGCGGAGTAAGTCATTCTGTCCTGCCAATCAGCGCCTTTTAACGATGCAAACGGCGCAATGACATCATCGTGCCGCTTGCGTCATTCAGACTAGCAGATCTGCTCAGAAGAGAGCAGGTCTGCATTGCCACCAGACGGCGCAGGAACGGGATCATGTAAAGTTTATTTTTTTCCCTAATAAAAATGTGAGTGCCATTATCTACAGGGCGGGGGGGGGGGGGCTCTATCTACAGGGTGTCTATATTTGGGGATGTGGAATACTATCTACAGGGGGAGCTATATGTAGGGCACTATCTACAGGGGTGGGCTATATGTGGGACACTATATATAGGGGGAGCTATATGTGAGGCATTATCTATAGGGGTGGGCTATATGTGGAGCATTATCTATAGGGGGAGCTATATGTAGGGCACTATCTACAGGGGTGGGCTATATGGGGGACACTATACAGGGGGAGCTATATGTGAGGCACTACCTGCAGGGGTGGGCTATATGTGGAGCACTATCTATAGGGGGAGCTATTTGTAGGGCACTATCAACAGGGGTGGGTTACCTGTGGGAGCTATCTACAGGGGGCTATATGAAGGGCATTGTCTACAGGGGTGGGCTATATGTGGGTCACTATATACAGGAGGAGCTATATGTGAGGCATTATCTACAGATGTGGGCTATATGTGGAGCACTGTCTATAGGGGGAGCTATAGGTAGGGCAGCACGGTGGCTCAGTGGTTAGCACTATTGCCTTGTAGCGCTAGAGTCCATATGTGGGCACTATCTACAGGGGAGCTCTATGTGGGGCACTATCTACAGAGGCTCTATGTGGGTCAGTATCTATAGGGGGACTATGGGGGCACTATCCACATGCTGCACAGTGTGTGTGTGGGACACAGTGTATGGTACTATTATAATCAGGGACACAATGTATGGCACTATTAGAATTAGTGGTGCAGTGTATGGCGCTATTATATTTAGGGGCATTGAGAATTTTATCTTCAGTTATAGGTGCAGAAATGTTTTAAAAGTGAGAAGCTGAGTATATGTGAGTGGCAAACTGCAGAAATGGGTTGTGGCCGGAAGAGGTCATCATAGAGGTCTGGACAAGATGGAGAAGAAAAGAGAAAAATAACTAGAATCTGAGACGTCACCGGTGAGTCAGTTAATGTACATGTTTATTCTGCCTCTAATCAGTAATGTAAGTCCATAGAAAGACCCAAAGCACCCTAGGAACACTGGAAATATTGATTTTCAAAATTGCTTTATTATATTCCAAGTAATATTTTTTAGAACAAGCGATTTCCTGTGGAGTGTCTGGCAGACGCCATTACATTAAACTCAGCTCACATTATATACAGCGATTGTGATAAAGGCCTTGGATAGGCCGAAACGTCTAGAAAATCGCTTGTTTTAAAAAATATTACTTGGAATATAATAAAGCAATTTTGAAAATCAATATTTTCAGTGTTCCTAGAGTGCTTTGGGTTTTTCTATGGACTTATAGTGTGGATTTCCAAACCCGAACCTGTATAGCACCAGCGCAATCCATCTAGGAGTGCATCCTTACATATTTTGTTTAATAGATATCTAATCAGTAATGTAGTTGCTGTATGATCTGCAGCGAGATGGTGTGTGGTTTGATTATGATATGATTTTTTTTGGGAGAAACAGCATCTCCCAGCATATCCTTACCCTTGCTCAGGCCATGCTGGGAGCTGCAGTTATACGCCATACAAACCTATACGGCAAGGGTTGCACTAAATTGAGCTGTATTTGTGCTTGTGCTATATATATCTACTGAGCTTTGTTGTGGTGCTGTATATATGTACTGAGATTTGTTCTGGTGCTGTATATATGTACTGAGCTTTGTTCTGGTATTGCATATATGTACTGTCTTTGTTCTGGTGCTGTATATATGTATGAGCTTTGTTCTGGTGCTGTATATATGTCCTGAGCTTTGTTCTGGTGTTGTATATATGTATTGAGCTTTGTTCTTGTGCTGTATATATGTACTGAGCTTGGTTCTAGTGCTGTATATATGTACTGAGCTTTGTTCTTGTGCTGTATATATGTACTGAGCTTCGATCTGGTGCTTTATATATGTACTGAGCTTGGTTCTGGTGTTTCATTTATATATTGAGCTTGGTTCTGGGGCTGCATATTTGTATTGAGCTTTGACCTGGTGCTGTATATTTATACTGAGCTTGGTTCTGGTGTTGTATTTATGTACTGGGCTTTGTTCTAGTGCTGTATATATGTACCGAGCTTGGGTCTGTTGTTGTATATATGTACTGAGCTTGGTTCTGGGGCTGTATATATGTACTGAGCTTTGTTCTGGTGTTGTATTTATGTACTGAGCTTGTTCTGGTGCTGTATATATGTACTGAGCTTTGTTCTTGTGCTGTATATATGTACTGAGCTTGGTTCTGCTGCTGTATATTGTAACGTCTGTGGTCGCTGACCACAAACTCCTTCCATCCAGTCGACGCCCTTCTCTACAGAGATGTCTGCACATGCGGCCGTCCGGCTACACAGTGACCACCAGGGTGCATTCACAAGCTCAGTCCAGCCTTGGAGCGCACACAGGTGTGAGATTGAGCTGATTGCTCCCAGAGCACCCTGGACTATAAGAAGGGCTCTACCCCTTCCTGCCTTGCCTGAGCCTTGTTGTCAAGATCCTAGTATTTCTATGCAAATGGTCTCCTGTGTTTTTCAGTTCCCAGTGTTCCCCGTTCCTGCTACCTGTAACCTGTATCCTGTGCTATCCTGGTCAAGTGCCATGTTGAGCTGAAGTCGTGCTGTGCTGTGTACCACATATGTCCTGCTATGCCACGCCTGGCGCCTGCCTGCTGCTTAGTCCCAGCCGAGCCTGTCTTGCTACTGTCTGAGTTACCAGAGGTACACTATATGAACTATAGACTATGACCTGTGTCCTGTTGGCCAGCTGCCATACCATCAAGGCAGTACGGCCCAGTGGGTCCACATACCCAAAGTGACAGTAGACTCACGCCATGGACCCCGCTGGTCAATCCAAGACCATGACGACGTCACAGGAGATGCGGGTGGACATGCTAGACCTCCGGGCTCAACAGGACCAACTCATCCAGGCATTTAACATTATTGCACATCGGCTGGAGGTGCAAGCTGCCGTTCCTCCTACTACACCTCCTGGTAGTGCTGATCCCTGATTTTCTTTGTCGCTTCCTGACCGCTATGATGGAGACGTGAGGACCTACCGTGGATTTTTGAACCAGTGTCAGATCCACTTTAGCCTGTATGCAAGGGCATTCTCGTCTGATGGCGCAAGGATCGCGTTCATCGTCTCTCTCCTCACTGGCAGAACCCTATCTGGGAGAGACAAGGACCAGAGACCCGTGACTTTCACGGGTTCCTATGGACATTTCACACTGTGTTTGAGGAGCCTGGACGAGTCTCGTCTGCAGCCGCCTCCTTGATGAACCTACGCAAAGGAGACACCTCTGTGGGTGAGTACGCCATCCACTTCCGCACTCTGGCGGGAGAACTGTTGTGGAACAATGAGGCCCTGGTGGCTATATTCTTTTCAGGGATTGTCTCCTAGGATTAAGAACAATCTGGCCGCCTGAGATCTACCATCTACCCTGGATGCCCTCATCCTTCTGGCCTAGATTGATATAAGGATCTGAGAATGGTTCCAAGAAGCTCGTCGGAAGGGAGGACTCTCCAGTCCGGTTCCTACTTTGCAACAACCCCTGCTGTCCTCAGATGCTGATCCTCCTATGGATTCTGTGAGGACGGACCAGTTTAAGCTGTCTACCCAGAAGAGACAACGCAGACGCACCTCTGGACTCTGTCTATATTGCGGCCTCCGAGGCCGTCTTGTGCGTCTGTGTCCCCAAAAGCCCCAGAGCCTAGGGTTGGTGGGAGAGACAACCCTGGGTAAAGAAGGACTTTCGTCTAAATTGTACATCCTCGTGACCATAGTGTCCGGTGAGAAAACGCATCGGGTCTCTGCGTATCCGGACTCTGGTTCTGCTGCTAATTTCATTCGTAGAGACCTGGTGGATCTTCTCCAATTGCCCACCACCCCTCTGGAGAGGCCGTTGATGGTTGCATCTGTGAATGGACTACCTCTGCCAGACCCAATTGTAGCAGTGACCAAGCCGTTGAGGCTCCAAGTGGGAGCACTCCACTCCGAGCTCCTTTCGTTTCTTGTCCTGGCTAAAGCTGTCAATCCTGTGCTGCTGGGTCTGCCCTGGCTCCGACTACATGTCCCAGTCCTGGACTGGAATTCTGGAGAGGTTCTCCAGTGGGGTCCTGAGTGTCCCAACCGATTCGTTCGGCTCAGCCTCCTCTGCCTCAGTCCTTGGCAGGATTGCCTGGTCATTTTTCTGCATTCTCGGATGTCTTCAGCAAGAAAGAGGCAGAGTCGCTGCCCCCCCACACCGGGCGTATCACTGTCCTATCGACCTAGTTCCTGGTGTATCCCTTCCCCGTGGTAGGGTATATGCTCTCTCCGTGCCAAAGTCTCTGTCCATGTCCGCCTATGTTAAGGAGAACTTGGAGAGTGGCTTCATACGGAAGTCTTCCTCCCTGGCAGGGGCTGGGTTCTTTTTCGTCAAGAAAAAGGATAGTTCTCTGCGTCCTTGCAGCGACTACCGGGGTCTCAACCAGATCACGGTAAAAAATAGGTATCTGTTGCCATTGATTTCTGAACTGTTTGATCGCATACGTGGAGCCAAGATTTTTTCAAGACTAGACCTGCGTGGGGCTTACAACCTAATCCGGATTCGCGGGGGTGACGAATGGAAGACGGCATTTAACACCCGTGACGGATACTATGAATATCTAGTAATGCCTTTCGGTCTGTGTAATGCTCCCGCGGTCTTGCAGAAGTTCGTTAATGACATCTTCCATGACCTCATCTATGTTTGTGTTGTGGTCTAACTTTACCACATCTTGATTTTCTCTCCAGATCCAATGACTCATCTGAGAAATGTCCGTCAAGTTTTGCTACAGTTAAGGGAGAATCGTCTGTACGCCAAGTTGGAGAAGTGCATGTTTGAGAGAGATGCTCTACCCTTCCTGGGCTACATCATCTCGAATCAAGGTCTCAAAATGGATCCTGAAAAGGTAAAGGCTGTTCTGGAATGGCCACGCCCTCAAGGCTTGAGGGCCATACAGCGCTTCTTGAGATTCACCAATTTCTACAGACAGTTCATTCCAAACTTTTCCTCACTGACATCTCCTATCTCTAACCAAACCAAGAAATGCATGAACACCATAGTGTGTACTCCAGAGGCGGAAGCCACATTTAATAGCCTGAAGAGTGCCTTCATGTCAGCCTTGATCCTCCATCATCCAGATGTTTCTCGACAGTCCTCGTTGGAGGTGGACGCCTCCTATGTCGGTGCACTCCTGTTTCAGAGAGGTTCCAAGGGCAAGTCAATGGTATGTGGCTGTTACTCCAAGCTCTTCTCTTCCGCAGAACACAACTACTCGATTGGGGATCGGGTGTTACTTGCCATCAAATTGGCTCTGGAGGAGTGGAGACATCTATTAGAGGGTGTATCCCATCTTGATATTTATGGACCACAAGAACCTCACTTATCTCCAGACGGCCCAATGACTGAATCCCCATCAGTCCAGGTGGTCGCTGTTCTTTGCCCGCTTCCAGTTTGAGCTCCACTACCGTCCAGCCGACAAGAATGTGAGGGCTGATGCCTTGTCCAGGTCGTTCGAGACAGAGGACACTATGGAGTGTCCACAGAATATTATTAATTCGTCCTGCATCATCCCTGTCAACCCTCTGCACGTTAGAGACATTCCCCCGGGGAGGACTTTTGTGCGTCTGGCAAACAGAAGAAGAATCCTCCGCTGGGGACAAAGGTCCAGACTGGCAGGTCATGCGGGTGTCTGTAAGACCCGAGATTTGATCGCTCTTCAGTTCTGGTGGCCTACGCTGCCCAAAGACATCACAGACTTTGTCTCCTCCTGCACGGTGTGCGCAGCATATAAATTTGCCCACTCCAAACCAGCGGGCCTGCTCCAGCTGCTGCCTGTGCCCGATGCCCCCTGGCAACATATTGCTATGGATTTTGTCACGGACCTGCCTCCCTCTGCGGGATGCAGTGTGGTCTGGGTGGTGGTGGACCGATTTTTAAAAGATGGCTCACTTCGTTCCGCTGACTGATCTACCTTTTGCATCTCGACTGGCCGCCCTCTTGATCCAACACATCTTCCACCTGCACGGCTTGCCTAGGCATATTGTGTCTGATCGGGGGGTTCGGTTCACCTCGAAGTTGTGGAGAGCCCTCTGCGGACTCCTTGGAGTGAAGTTGGACTTTTCCTCAGCCTACCATCCTCAGTCCAATGGTCAAGTTAAGAGGATCAACAAATCATGGAGAACTACCTACGACACTTCAACTCCAAGCAGCATGATAACTGGGTGCAGCTTCTTCCTTGGGCCGAGTTCTCGCATAATAATCATACTAGCGAGTCCACAAGAAATACACCATTCTTCATCGTTTACGGTCAACACCCACGATTACCTCTGCAGCTGATTCTGCTTTTAGGGACTTCCTGCGGATCTGGCAGCAGACTCGATCCTCCATTCTGCTGGCGATGGACCGCATGAAACGTAAGGCAGACACAAGGGGAAGAGAACCTCCCCAGTTTTCTCCAGGTACCAAGGTCTGGTTGTCCTCCAGAAATATCCGGCTGAGGGTACCATCTTACCAGCTTGCTTCCAGGTTCCCGGACCCTTCGACATCTTGCAACAAATTAACCCAGTCTCCTACAATCTTCGGCTGCCTCCTACCCTCCGGATCCCCAACTCCTTTCACGTTTCTCTCCTGAACCCTGTGATCCTGAACCGCTACTCTAAGACTCTTCGCCCTGCATTTGCCCCCAGCGGTTCTTCCGTGATATTTGAGATTAAGCAGATCCTGGACACCAAAAAAGTAAGAGGAGAACCTTTTATTTAGTAGATTGGAGGGGGTTTGTTCCAGAAGAGAGGTCCTGGGAGCCAGAAAAGAAACTCAATGATCTTACTCTCATTAAGAAGTTTCTCTCTTGTTCTGGTCCCAAGAGGAGAGGGCGTAAGAGGGGGGTTACTGTAACGTCTGTGGTCGCTGATCACGGACTCCTTCCATCCGGTCGACGCCCTTCTCTCCAGAGATATCTGCACAAGCGGCCATCCTGTTCCACAGTGACCACCAGGGTGCATTCACGAGCTCAGTCCAGCCTTGGAGCACACACAGGTGTGAGATTGAGCTGATTGCTCCCAGAGCACCCTGGACTATAAGAAGGGCTCTGCCCCTTCCTACCTTGTCTGAGCCTTGTTGTCGTTATCCTAGTATGTTTATGCAAATGGTCTCCTAAGTGTTTTCCAGTTCCCAGTGTTCCCCGTTTCTGCTACCTGTATCCCGTGCTATCCTGGTCAAGTGCCGTGTTGAGCTGAAGTCGTGCTGTGTACCACGCCTGTCCTGCTATGCCACGCCTGGCACCTGCCTGCTGCCTAGTTCCAGCCGAACCTGTCTTGCTACTGTCTGAGCTACCACAGGTACACTATATGAACTATAGACTGTGACCTGTGTCCTGTTGGCCAGCTGCCATACCGTCAAGGTGGTATGGTCCAGTGGGTCCACATACCCAACGTGACATATACACTACCGTTCAAAAGTTTAGGGTCACTTAAAAATTTCCTTATTTTTGAAAGAAAAGCACAGTTTTTTTCAATGAAGATAACATTAAATTAATCAGAAATACAATCTATACATTGTTAATGTGCTAAATGACTATTCTAGCTGCAAACGTCTAGTTTTTAATGCAATATCTATATAGCTGTATAGAGGCCCATTTCTAGCAACCATCACTCCAGTGTTCTAATGGTACGTTGTGTTTGCTAACTGTGATAGAAGGCTAATGGATGATTAGAAAACACTTGAAAACCCTTGTGCGATTATGTTAGCACCGCTGTAAACAGTTTTGCTGTTTAGAGGAGCTATAAAACTGACCTTCCTTTGAGCTAGTTGAGAATCTGGAGCATTACATTTGTGGGTTCGATTAAACTCTCAAAATGGCTAGAAAAAGAGAGCTTTCATGTGAAACTCGACAGTTTATTCTTGTTTTTAGAAATTAAGGCTATTCCATGCGAGAAATTGCCAAGAAGCTGAAGATTTCCTACAACGGTGTGTACTACTCCCTTCAGAGGACAGCACACACAGGCTCTAACCAGAGTAGAAAGAGAAGTAGGAGGCCCCGCTGCACAACTGAGCAACAAGACAAGTACATTAGAGTCTGTAGTTTGAGAAATAGACGCCTCACAGGTCCTCATCTGGCAGCTTCATTAAATAGTATCCGCAAAACACCAGTGTCAACGTCTACAGTGAAGAGGCGACCCCGGGATGCTGGCCTTCAGGTCAGAGTGGCAAAGAAAAAGCCATATCTGAGACTGGCTAATAGAAGGAAAAGATTAATATGGGCAAAAGCACACAGACATTGGACAGAGGAAGATTGGAAAAAAAAGTGTTATGGACAGACGAATCGAAGTTTGAGGTGTTTGGATCACACAGAAGAACATTTGTGAGACACAGAACAACTGAAAAGATGCTGGAAGAGTGCCTGACGCCATCTGTCAACCATGGTGGAGGTAATGTGATGGTCTGGGGTTGCTTTGGTCCTGATAAAGTGGGAGATTTGTACAAGGTAAAAGGGATTTTGAATAAGGAAGGCTATCACTCCATTTTGCAACGCCATGCCATACCCTGTGGACAGCGCTTGATTGGAGCCAATTTCATCCTACAACAGGACAATGACCCAAAGCACACCTCCAAATTATGCAAGAACTATTTAGGGAAGAAGCAGGCAGCTGGTATTCTATCTGTAATGGAGTGGCCAGCGCAGTCACCAGATCTCAACCCCATAGAGCTGTTGTGGGAGCAGCTTGACCGTATGGTACGCAAGAAGTGCCCATCAAGCCAATCCAACTTGTGGGAGGGGCTTCTGGAAGCATGGGGTGAAATTTCTCCCGATTACCTCAGCAAATTAACAGCTAGAATGCCAAAGGTCTGCAATGCTGTAAAAGTTTGAAGGAGAAAATTATTATTTCAAATAAAAATCGTTATTTCTAACCTTGTCAATGTCTTGACTATATTTTCTACTTATTTTGCAACTCATTTGATAAATATAAGTTTGAGTTTTCATGGAAAACACAAAATTGTCTGGGTGACCCCAAACTTTTGAACGGTAGTGTATATGTACTGAACTTGGTTCTGGAGCTGTATATATGTACTGAGCTTTGGTCTGTTGCTGTATATATGTATTGAGCTTGGTACTTGTGCTGTATATATGTCAGAGCTTGGTTTTGGTGCTGTAATTATATAGGATATATTTATAATAACAAAATTGCTGGGCAGATGAAATTGTTTTCAATTCATTGTATATTTAATGGGAACCTGTCTGGTAGTTTTAACCGCTTGAACCGCCACCATGTGTTAATACATTACCTGACAATATTTCCAAATGTATGTTTTTTTTCAGATGGAGCAAAATCTATAAAATCAACTTTGAAAACACTATATGCTAATTACTCATTAAACGGTCATGGGGCGGTGCCGCTATCCTAAACAGTCACATCATCCTGCCTCCAAACCGACCTTTCCATGTTTGATTGACATCCCTCTGGATGATAGAACTTTCTCGGATGCGCCATTGCCTTGTACTACTTGGGCACGCACCGCGCAGCGAGACCTTATCGCTGCACCGCACATTCCAGGGGAGTACAAGTCAACGGCGCATCCGCAAGAGTTTGAGGAGGCTGCTAGTGATGTAGAACAGCAAGGGGGATGTCAATCAAAATCTGGGGGCGCCATTTAAATTTTTGCCTCAGGCAGCAGAAAAGCTAGAATCAGCCCTGCCCTGCGAGCTATTGCGACGGGACTTAAAAGAGTTGTCCGAGCATTTTTCATTGATGGCCTATCCTACCGATAGGCCATAAATATCAGATTGGTGGGGATCAGGCTCCCAGCACCCGCAAGAGTTTGAGGAGGCTGGTTGTGATGTAGAACAGCCAGGGGGATGTCAATAAAAATCTGGGGGTGCCATTTAAATTTTCGCCTCAGGCAGCAGAAAAGCTAGAATCGGCCCTGCCCTGCGAGCTATTGCAACGGGACTTAAGAGGTTGTTCGAGCATTTTTCATTGATGGCCTATCCTAACGATAGGCCATCAATATCAGATTGGTGGGGATCAGACTCCCAGCTCCCATACCGATCAGCTGATTGATGGGGCCGAAACGTTAGATTCTGCAACCTTTTTCTAGTTTACAGGCTTAGCGCCATACACTTCCATAGTGGCTGTGCCTGTGATTGCAGTTCCGGTCCCATTTAAGTGAATGGAACTGAGCTAAGGATAGGCTATAAATAAAAATGCACAGACAACTCTAATAGTCTGCCTGTCAGTAGAAAAATTACAGTTAGGACAGATTCACACGAACAACTGCCGTTTTTCACCTCTGAGTTGCACCCGTGCAGGTCCCATTTTCACAATTTCCCATAGACGAGTCTACTGAGGGATCCGTGAAAACGGAAGAGAATAGGACATGTTCTATTTGAAGGGTCCGTTAAAACAATTGCTGTGTGAACGGTCTTATTGATATACATGCGTCGATGTGACGGCCGTTGTTTTAACGGCCATCACACAGACGTATACTATGGTCATCTGAATTCGGCCTTACAGTACACTACACTAAATAAGTAGTGCAGTGTATTCTACAGGCGATCAGAATATCAGGCCTTCAAGTACCCTAGTGAGACAAAAAAAAGAATAAAAAAAGTTTTTAAAATAAAAAGCTTTAAGTAATAAAAACAAGAATCCCCCATTTTCCCTGATAAAGTCCTTATATAATTGGAAACATTGAAGAAAAAAAAAGCTATACATATTAGGTATTACCGCATTTGTAACGACCAGAACTATAAAAATATCACATTATTTATCCCGCACGGTAAATGGCGTAAAAAATGCAATAAAAAAGGAAAATTGCTTATATTTGGTCACTTGCCTAAAAAATTGTTCCAGTTCTCAACAGAATGCAGACAAACCACAATGCTGCATAGTGGGAGATTGCACAGATGCAAAATACTGATGCACATTCACTCTCATGCCAACTATTCATGAGGGGGGTGGCTGCTTGGTATAATCATTGCACACAGATATAGCTTCTATAAGTGTGCCGGTCACACAGTTACATGTAGTGCACCGCGCTGGCATACAGCCTATTAGTTACGCCCATACTATTAGCTCAGGCAGGCTGCCCAGCACCTTCTAAGTGTACCACACAAAGTACTGACACACTATTCTCCCCCAACATTACAAGGCCTATTTTAAATTAATATAGTTCTTTTTATTTGTTTGCAATATGAGTGTGGGGGCAATACACTGAGGAACCTTGACTCAGGTTGTGAGCATGCATATTTTGGCCAAAATATCAACTAATACCTCATGCCTTTGTATGAGTAAGTATGGCCTTTTTCAGTGATTTTAAATTAATATAGTTATTTTCTTATGCTACCCAAAATCATACCAATAAAAACTACAGATTGTCCCACAATAAACAAGCCCTGACACAGCTCCACTGATAGAAAAATGAAAAAGCTTTGGCTCTCAGAATATGGTGACCAAAAAAAAATATTTTGATTATAAAAATGTGTTTTTATTGTGTAAAAGTAGTAAAACATAAAAAACTAAATTAAATGTGGTATTGACGTAATCATATCAACCAGCAGAATAAAGTTAACATGTTGTTAATACTGTGCAGTGAACAGTGTAAAAAGAATAATAAAAACAGTGGTAGAATTGATATTTGTTTGGACTCGTCGCCTCCTAAAAATTTAATAAAACGTGATAAAAAAAATCACATGTAGCATAAAATAATACCAATAAAAACAAAGCCCTCACACAGCTCTGTCAATGGAAAAAAATAAAAAGAGGTATGACTCTCGGAATGAATTGGTGAGACATGATGGGCGTGACTAATTTTCACCCAAAACCCTACTTTATCATTTGCTAGACCCCACTGGTGAACCCCGTAGATGCTGTGGAGTTGATGATGTTTTATGGCCTTCTGCTGCATATGGGGCTATTGAAGAATTCAAAGATTAGTCAATACTGGAGTGTAGATATATTGTACAGTACCCCAATTTACGATATAGCATATTCCACGGTACAAAAAGCTGGCCGTGCACATTGTACAGGCGGCATTGTATAATGTTTTAAGTGCTATCGGGATGTGCAGGCCAGATGGGAACATTCCTTTAGTTTTAAGAGGTAGTTATCAAGGCCCTAATTTTTGGGAACCAGCAAAGCCCAATCACATCTGCCCCAAAACGTCATCATCTCCACTGGAAGCGAGGCTGTCTGTATTGTACCAGAGCAACACTTTCCCAGCAAAATTGCCTAAACTACAAACAAGGAAAGGAAACAAAAAGTGCAGAGTGTGTTCCAAAAGAGGAATTTGAAAGGGCACCCATTATCAGTCCAACATCTGCCCCCAAAAACCTGTCCTGTGAATAACGGATTTCTTTAAGGCGTACAACTACATCCGTGGATTATTCATTTTATTATTTACTTACCCAATTATTTATTACCCAATTATTATACTACCTTAATTTGCGCTGACGTACTCTGACGTACTCTGCACAGCTTACATATGCCCCAACATTATTAATTGAAATAGCTGAAAACCCCAAACAAAACTACTATGAAGCAAAATCTGCACTCCAAATGGCCCATCTATGGAAAAATGTTATTATTACTCTGCAACATCCATTGTGTACTAATTTCTTCAAAACAGCTGTGGGGTTAGAAAGCTTACTACACCTCTAGATTAACCCCTACCCGCACGAGTAAGTAACTGTACGTCGTTGCGGGAGGTAACTTCCTGCACGAGGACTTACAGTTACTGATTTTTTCCGGTGCACACTATCGGCGACAATGTGCACCGGGAACCGGGAGGTCAGCCGTTGCCGACAGCTGACACTCCACTCTTGCCCCTGATTTTGGCGAATTAACCCCCTAAATTCGGTGATCGGTTGCAATCGCCGAATTTTAGTGGTTTCTAGCATATCAGCAGACCTTGGTCCGAAATCGCGGGGTTTGCCGATAGTTAGCATGGCAAACGGAAGCCAAAAATATGGCTTCTGGGTCTGCCATGGACGGAAGCCCATCAGGACCAACCTTCGGCTGGTCCTGATAGGCTTCCTGTCAGAGTGACAGGAAGTCACTGTGTCGTTCCCGATGCACACTGTCGGCGACAAGGTGTGCATCGGGAACTGGGAGATCAGCTGTCCCCGACAGCTGACACTCCAGTGTTGCTGATCAGCGGCTCATCGCCGCTGATTTCGGCAATTAACACGATAAATTTGGTGCTCGATTTCGATCACCACATTTAGGAGGTTTGTAGCACATCAGCAGCCCCCATGCAGTTGTGGGGGCTGCTGATGCTTGGGATGGCATCCAGAGGGCAGGCAACGGCCTCCGGGTCTGCCATGTATGGAAGCCTATGAGGACCAGCCTCTGGTTTACCCTCGTAGACACTGTCAGATTGACTGTGACGTCACACTGACAGTTGGAATACGTTACACTACCTAGCGATCAGAGCTGCAGGTAAAAAAAAAAAAGTGTAAAAAGTAAAAAAAAGTTAATAAAAAAGTTTTATAAAAGTGTAAAAATAAAAGTTTTTGTTTTCCTAGAATAAGTCATTTATTATAGGGAAAAAATGAAACCATTAAAAAAACGTACACATATTTGGTATCACCGTGTTCGTAACGACCCAAACTATGAAACTATAATGTTATTTTTTCCACACGGTGAACGCCGCAAACAAAATAAACGGAAAACTATGTCAGCATCGCTACTTTTTGGTCACCACCCCTCCCAAGATATAGAATAAAAAGTGATCAAAAAGTCGCATTTACCCCAAAATAGTACCAATAAAAACTACAA
Source organism: Rhinoderma darwinii (assembly GCF_050947455.1). Lineage (NCBI taxonomy): Eukaryota > Metazoa > Chordata > Amphibia > Anura > Rhinodermatidae > Rhinoderma > Rhinoderma darwinii. The sequence goes on along the minus strand of NC_134689.1, from coordinate 280,817,751 downwards.
CCCGTACCACAAAAAAGAAGATCTCCCACAGCTTTTTTGACGAAAAAATAAAAAAGTTACGGCTCAGAATATGGTGTCTCAGAAAATAAATTATTTTATAGAAACGTAATTTTATTGTGCAAACTCTGCAAAACTTAAAAAAAACTCTACACATACGCAGAATAAAGTAAAACTTAATTTATTGCGCACGGTGAACGCTGTAAGAAATAAAGAATTTAAAGCGCCAAAATCTCTTTTTTTTTGGTCACCTTAGCTCTAAAAAAGATCCTGTGGGGTCAAAATGCTCACTATACATCTAGAAAAATTCCTTGAGGAGTGTAGTTTCCAAAATAGGGTCAGTTTTGGGGGGTTTCCATTGTTTTGGTCCCTCCGAGGCATTGCAAACCCGACATGGCACTAAAAACCAATACAGCAAAATCTGCGCTCCAAAATGTAAAAAGTTAAAAAAAAGTTAATAAAAAAGTTTTATAAAAGTGTAAAAATAAAAGTTTTTGTTTTCCTAGAATAAGTCATTTATTATAGGGAAAAAATGAAACCTTTAAAAAAACGTACACATATTTGTTATCAACGTGTTCGTAACGACCCAAACTATGAAACTATAATGTTATTTTTTCCACACGGTGAACGCCGCAAACAAAATAAACGGAAAACTATGTCAGCATCGCTACTTTTTGGTCACCACCCCTCCCAAGATATAGAATAAAAAGTGATCAAAAAGTCGCATTTACCCCAAAATAGTACCAATAAAAACTACAACCCGTACCACAAAAAAGAAGATCTCCCACAGCTTTTTTGACGAAAAAATAAAAAAGTTACGGCTCAGAATATGGTGTCTCAGAAAATAAATTATTTTATAGAAACGTAATTTTATTGTGCAAACTCTGCAAAACTTAAAAAAAACTCTACACATACGCAGAATAAAGTAAAACTTAATTTATTGCGCACGGTGAACGCTGTAAGAAATAAAGAATTTAAAGCGCCAAAATCTCTTTTTTTTGGTCACCTTAGCTCTAAAAAAGATCCTGTGGGGTCAAAATGCTCACTATACATCTAGAAAAATTCCTTGAGGAGTGTAGTTTCCAAAATAGGGTCAGTTTTGGGGGGTTTCCATTGTTTTGGTCCCTCCGAGGCATTGCAAACCCGACATGGCACTAAAAACCAATCCAGCAAAATCTGCGCTCCAAAATCCAAAAGGCGCTCCTTCCCTCCTGAGCCCTGCTGTGGGTCCAAACATCAGTTTATGACCACATATGGGGTATTGCCGTAATCGGGAGAAATTGCTTTACAATTGTTGGGGTGCTTTTTCTCCTTTATTCCTTGTAAAAATGAAAAAATTCTATGTCTCCATAGAAAAAAAGGTGATTTTCATCTTCACAGACTAATTTCACTAAATTCTGCAAAAAAACTGTGGGGTCAAAATGCTAACTATACCCCTAGAAAAATGCCTTGAGGGGTGTAGTTTCCAAAATGGGGTCACTTTTGGGGGCTTTCGGCTGTTTAGGTAGCACAAGACCTCTTCAAACCTGACATGGTGCCTAAAATATATTCCTAAAAAAAGGAGGCCCAAAAATCCACTAGGTGCTCCTTTGCTTCTAAGGCCGGTGTTTCAGTCCATTAGGACACTAGGGCCACATGTGGGATATTTCTAAAATGTGCAGAATCTGGGCAATAATGATTGAGTTGCGTTTCTCTGGTAAAACCTTCTGTGTTACAGATTTTTTTTTATTACAAATGAATTTCGGCAAAAAAAATGAAATTTGTAAATTTCACCTCTACGTTGCCTTAATTCCTGTGAAACGCCTAAAGGGTTAAAATAATGTGGTTTTGAATATCTTGAGGGGTGCAGTTTTCAAAATGGGGTGATTTATGGGGACTTTCTAATATAGGAGACCCTCAAAGCAACTTCAGAACTGAACTGGTCCCTGAAAGAATGGCCTATTGAATTTTTATTGAAAATATGAGAAATTGCTGTAGACTTCTAAGCTTTGCAACGTCCTAGAAAAATAAAAGGACGTGAAAAAAAAATGATGCAAACATAAAGTAGACATATGGGGGATGTTAACTAGTAACTATTTTGTGTGGTATTATTATCTGTTTTACAAGCAAATACATTGACATTTAGATAAATGCAAAAGTTTGCAAATTTTTGCTAAAATTTGACGTTTTTCACAAATAAATATTGAATTTATCGACCAAATTTTTTCATTAACATAAAGTACAATATGTCACAAGAAAACAAACTCAGAATCGCTTGGATAGGCAAAAGTTATTACCACATAAAGTAACACATGTCAGATTTGCAAAACTCATCTGTGTCCACAAGGCTAAAACAGGCTGTGTCCTAAACGGGTTAATTCCTTGAGGGGCTACTGTTACCTCAGCGCAATGCAACAAGCATCAGAAAACGAATCCAGTAAATCTCCACTCCAAAAATTAAATTGCTCTCCTTCCCTTTAGAGCGTTGCCGTGAGTCCAAACAGCATTTTACGACCACATACGGGGTAATGCTTTACTCGGGTGAAATTGCATAACAAATTTTAGGCTGCTTTTTCTCCTGTATTCCTTATCAAAATTACAATTTATGAGTTAAAACTACTTTACGGATTTTTGGAAAAACTTGTTTTTTATTTTCACGGCCCAATTCTAATAACTTTAAAAAACCTGTGGGGTCAAAATGCACACTTCACCCATACATTTAGTTCTTTAGTGGTATAGTTTTCAATATGGGGTTTCATTTGGGAGGTTTTCACTGTATTGGTAACTCAGGGGCTTTGCAAACGCAACATGGCGCCCAGAAACCAATTCAGCAAAATCTGCGCTTTTAAAGCCAAATGGCGCTCCTTCCCTTTTGAGCCTCCCGTATGCCTAAACAACAATTTACAACAACATATGGAGTACTGCTGTACTTGGGAGAAAATTCTTTATAAATGTTGGGGTGCTTTTTCTCCTATAGTCCTTGCTAGCTAGCACCACCACGCCAGCTAGCACCACCCACAGCCAGAAGACTGAGGAAGGAGATGTGAGTGATTAGTGACGTAGCTATAATGCCCCCTCCCTCCCATACACAGTATAATGAAAGTGTAGTTATTATTTAATGTTAAAACTTGTTTTAAAGCAGAATTTTAATATGTTGGATTCTTAACAAGAATCTGTTTGTACAGCTTTTCCTTTAAAAAAAATATTTTTTTTTAGTCAGGCAAGCACTGGTTAGCACTGCTGCACATGCCGTTTCTTGTACCCATCTGAATGAGGTTGCATTGTCGGCAGTGGCGGATTAAGTAGACCATAGGCCCTGGGATGTTCCCCAAACTTCAACCCCCCTTCCCGACCGCCGCTCTGCCATGTCTATAGTGAACATCACCTTTCTGTGTGAGCATTGACAAATGGGTGTTACAATTCACCTTGTCAAAGGGCTGTGTCCCTACATACGGACAGTCTCCAACCATCGCTGCAGTATCACACTGTTCAGGGACACTTCCCCCTGACAATGGGAATGGTAACACACATTTTTCTATTAGTCCTGGGTACACAGAGATATGTAGAATACAAGGATTACCTGCAACAGACATGTCTGGAGCAGGGACAGATCTCCTATAGATCCAGTGACTTCTCTGATGGGAGCCGTTTTCTTTTGTTCTCCATCTGACGTAGACCATTATGGCGACTTCTCCTGAGGAGACATCTTTGCCCATCACTTCTGCAGCCATTTCCAGCCTCTATAGAAACACCCAAATTTAGACACCAAGGCCCAGGACCATACATTAAAGGGATTGTCCGTGCACAGACCGTTTTTTATACTGATGACCTATCGATGTGCCCGGCCAACCCATTTTACTCAGACTAATAAATTTGGACCCCAGACTAGATCATAGAACACACACAGACCCAGACCTTCTAAACTATTGCAGTTCTCAGACCAAATACAGACCCCATAATAATCACCCTAAATAAATACAGACCTCAGTCAGGACCCCTAAATACAGACCCCAGACCCGACCCTCCACACTAATAATGACCCCCAAACCTGACTCCCTTAATAGAGACCCCAAACCAGACCCCCTAAACTAATACAGACCCCTAAATAAAGACCCCTAAACTAATACAGATCCTAGACCAGGCCCCCTAAATACAGACCCCATAAACTGTAGTGTCGGGATTGTGTTAGTGAAGTGTCAGGATTCTCAATACACATCACGTCCTGGCTGGAGGTAATGTATATTCATTGTCAGAACACTGCAGTAATGTTATAGTGTGTTTATGTGGCTGCACATAGCGATATAGCTATATCGCTATGTGCTGTATAAATGAATGGGGAGAAGTGTATGATGCTGATTGGTCACTGATTGATCAGCGTCATACACTCCTGTGTACAACGCCCACTTGGCCAAAAAGTAAAACACGCCCAGTTGTTCATTAAGAAACTCATTAGCATAAAGCTAATATAGGTCATAACTCCGTCAAAAATGATCTTTTTTCTAAATAAAAAACACTGCTGTAATCTACATTACAGCGCCGATCACATCATGTACAATATAGGCCACTTATAATGTGGTGACAGAGCCTCTTTAAGCTTGTCAGTGGTCATAACTTTTATGTTATGGTATATATGAGCTATTACAGTGAAGGAAATAAGTATTTGATCCCTTGCTGATTTTGTAAGTTTGCCCACTGTCAAAGACATGAACAGTCTAGAATTTTTAGGCTAGGTTAATTTTACCAGTGAGAGATAGATTATATTTAAAAAAAAAAAGAAAATCACATAGTCAAAATTATATATATTTATTTGCATTGTGCACAGAGAAATAAGTATTTGATCCCCTACCAACCATTAAGAGTTCAGCCTCCTCCAGACCAGTTACACGCTCCAAATCAACTTGGTGCCTGCATTAAAGACAGCTGTCTTAGGGTATGTGCACACACACTAATTACGTCCGTAATTGACGGACGTATTTCGGCCGCAAGTCCCGGACCGAACACAGTGCAAGGAGCCGGGCTCCTAGCATCATACTTATGTACGATGCTAGAAGTCCCTGCCTCGCTGCAGGACAACTGTCCCGTACTGTAAACATGATTATACTACGGGACAGTTGTCTTGCAGCAAGTCAGGGACTCCTAGCGTCGTACATAAGTATGATGCTAGGAGCCCGGCTCCTTGCACTGTGTTCGGTCCGGGACTTGCGGCCGAAATACGTCCGGCAATTACGGACGTAATTAGTGTGTGTGCACATACCCTTAAATGGTCACCTGTATAAAAGACTCCTGTCCACAGACTCAATTAATCAGTCTGACTCTAACCTCTACAACATGGGCAAGACCAAAGAGCTTTCTAAGGATGTCAGGGACAAGATCATAGACCTGCACAAGGCTGGAATCGGCTACAAAACCATAAGTAAGACGTTGGGTGAGAAGGAGACAACTGTTGGTGCAATAGTAAGAAAATGGAAGACATACAAAATGACTGTCAATCGACATCGATCTGGGGCTCCATGCAAAATCTCACCTCGTGGGGTATCCTTGATCCTGAGGAAGGTGAGAGCTCAGCCGAAAACTACACGGGGGGAACTTGTTAATGATCTCAAGGCAGCTGGGACCACAGTCACCAAGAAAAACATTGGTAACACATTACGCCGTAATGGATTAAAATCCTGCAGTGCCCGCAAGGTCCCCCTGCTCAAGAAGGCACATGTACAGGCCCGTTTGAAGTTTGCAAATGAACATCTGGATGATTCTGAGAGTGATTGGGAGAAGGTGCTGTGGTCAGATGAGACTAAAATTGAGCTCTTTGGCATTAACTCAACTCGCCGTGTTTGGAGGAAGAGAAATGCTGCCTATGACCCAAAGAACACCGTCCCCACTGTCAAGCATGGAGGTGGAAACATTATGTTTTGGGGGTGTTTCTCTGCTAAGGGCACAGGACTACTTCACCGCATCAATGGGAGAATGGATGGAGCCATGTACCGTCAAATCCTGAATGACAACCTCCTTCCCTCCACCAGGACATTAAAAATGGCTCGTGGCTGGGTCTTCCAGCACGACAATGACCCGAAACATACAGCCAAGGCAACAAAGGAGTGGCTCAAAAAGAAGCACATTAAGTTCATGGAGTGGCCTAGCCAGTCTCCAGACCTTAATCCCATCGAAAACTTATGAAGGGAGCTGAAGATCCGAGTTGCCAAGCGACAGCCTTGAAATCTTAATGATTTACAGATGATCTGCAAAGAGGAGTGGGCCAAAATTCCATCTAACATGTGTGCAAACCTCATCATCAACTACAAAAAATGTCTGACTGCTGTGCTTGCCAACAAGGGTTTTGCCACCAAATATTAAGTCTTGTTTGCCAAAGGGATCAAATACTTATTTCTCTGTGCACAATGCAAATAAATATATATGATTTTGACAATGAGATTTTCTGTTTTTTTTTAAATATAATCTATCTCTCACTGGTAAAATTAACCAAGCCTAAAAATTCTAGACTGTTCATGTCTTTGACAGTGGGCAAACTTACAAAATCAGCAAGGGATCAAATACTTATTTCCTTCACTGTATATACAAACAGCTTTAAGGCAAATATTTAATATTGAATATTTTTATAAACCTGATTAGAAGATAACTACTGATTTACTAAGAGGCTATCATGGTGTCTGCAAGGACTATTGGATGATATTATGCAATCAAACCATCCATAAAGTAGCATGTTCCCTGTTTATCTTGATGGCCAATGGTAGACAATATTTGTGCAACCTCATCTTTTTATAGCTATATTCTAGTGGTTAGTAAACAGTATGAAACGGGATTATAAATAAAATCCAATAAATCTAGTAAATCATTGGATAAAGCAAATTATAATAAGTTTACTGCTTACAGGTTTCCCAGTATACATGCAAAACTCAGTGTCAGTTTTCAGTTTGTATTTGAGCTTTAATACAAGTCTATATATAATTATTAAAAGAGAATACAGTCCTTTCATGCACCATTAACAAAAAATGACACAACGTTTTGGACTGATCAATTGTTTTAGATTCAGGAAAGCAGGCACCTAAAGCATAAATATAGATGTGTTTTTTGCGATTATATATTAGCCTCTCAGACGTGCGTTTTCACTTGTATATGCTAATTGCTTTCCAGGCAAGAAACCTGGAACCAAACTACATACACTGCTCTATTTGTCATATCTTGTTGTGGGCTTCAGCCACAATTTACTTCTTATCTGCGGAGATGAATTTTTAAAGTGTTGTATGAATTTTTGATAAAAATGAGTAATTTTGCTGGAAGTCATGTGACTTAAATGTTGTAATTGAACCTTGCTGTATTGATTTTTTTCCCTTTGTGCCTTTAAGCAAAGTAACATGTTTTGTGCCTTGTTGCAGCCTTAAAAGAAAAATTATTTGCCTTAATTTATCATCATTTGCAGGATAAAAAAAATAAAATCACAAAAAATAAGTGTTCTTCTTTCTGAAAGAGAAACAACAGTTGTTTCTGTTGACAAGAAAAAGAAAAGTTTACCAGAATATTATAAAGAATAACTAATTGTCTATAATACATTCATTTTATTAACTGTGTATTTAAATTAATTAATTTATTACTTATACTATAATCAAATTTTAGATGGTTGGGTTCATAAAATGGTTTTGTCATTATCTGAAAACTGCAATATTTTTCTGTTGGAGTTAGATGAGCAGTGTTAGTTATTGTAAAGTGCTGCATATGTTGGCACTATATAAATCAAGATTAGGATATTATTATTAATTTTTTTTATTATTATTATTATTATTCACTTCCCGTCGCAGCCACTTTTGGACTAAATGACAGCCCCATTTTTAAAATCTGACATGTGTTACTTTATGTGGTAATAACTTTTGAATGCTTTCACCTAGCCAAGCGATTCTGAGATTGTTTTCTCGTGACAAATTGTACTTTATGTCAGGGGTTAAATTTGGTTGATAAATTCATTGCTTATTTGTGAAAAGCACCAACATTTTTAGAAACATTTCAAAAATTGGAATTTTTCTAAATTTGAATGTATCTGCTTGTAAGACAAATAGTAATACCACACAAAATAGCTACTAGTTCCCATATCCCATATGTCTACTTTATGTTGGCATCATTTGAACATTATTTTATTTTTCTACGACGTTACAAGGCTTATAAGTTTAGCAGCAATTTCTCACATTTTCAAGAAAATGTCAAAAGCCTATTTTTATAGGGTCCAGTTCAGTTCTGAAGTAGCTTTAAGGTGCCTATATTTTGGGAAATAGTTCCTTAACCCTTTAGGCGTTTCACTGGAATTTAAGCAATGTGGAAGTGAAATTTACAATTTTTTTCTGTAATACAGAAGGTTTCAACAGAGAAACACAACTCAATATTTATTGCCCAGATTCTGCAGTTTTTAGAAATATCCCACATGTTGCCCTAGTGTACTACTGGACTAAAACTCAGGCCTCAGGAGCAAAGGAGCACCTAGTAGATTTTGGGGCCTTCTTTTGATTAGATTATATTTTAGGCACCATGTCAGGTTTGAAGAGGTCTTGTGGTGCCAAAACAAAAGAAACACCTCAAAAAAGACCCCATTTTGGAAACTACACCCCACAAGGAATTATTCTAGGGATGTAGTGAGCATTTTAAACCCACAGGTGTTCCATAGATTTTTATTAGAATTGGGCAGTGAAAATGAAAAATTAAATTTTTTTTCCACTAAGACGTAGCTTTAGCTCAAAATGTTTCATTTTCTCATCAAATAAGGAACTTCTCCAGAGTACGGAAATACCCCATATGTGGTAATAAACTACTGTATGAATACACAGCAGGGCTCAGTAGGGAAGACGTGCCATTTGGCTTTTAGAGCGCAGATTTTGCTGGATTGGTTTCCCTGCACCGTGTCTCTTTTGCAAAGCCCCTAAGGTACCAGTACAGTAGAAACTCTCCAAAAGTGACTCCATTTGGCAAACTACACCCATTGTGGAATTATTTTAATGGTGTAGTGAGCATTTTGACCCCACAGGTGTCTCATAGATTTTATTAGAAATGGGCAGTGAATATGAAAAATTACATTTTTTTCCAATAAGACGTAGCTGTAGTTCAAAATTTGTCATTTTCTCAACAAATAAAGGAGAAAAAGCACCCCAACATTTGTAAAGCAACGTCTTCAGAGTTGGGAAATACCCCATATGTGGTCATAACCTGCTGTTTGGATACATGGCAGGAAGGGAAGGAGCACCATTTGGCATTTAGAGCACAGTTTTTGCTGGATTGATTCCTGGGCGCCATGTTGCATTTACAGAGCCCCTCAGGTACCAGTACAGTAAAATACACTGAAATGTGACTCCATTTGGTCAACTACACCCCTTGAGAAATTAATCTAGGGGTATAGTGAGCATTTTGACCCCACAGGTTTTTGCTGAATTTATTAGAATTGGGATGTGAAAATAAAAAATATATAATTTTTTTCCAATAAGATGTGGTTCTAGCTCAAAAATTTGCATTTTGACAAGGACTATAGGAGAAAATCACCTCAATGTTTGTAAAGCATTTTCTCCCGAGTGCAGCAATGGCCCATATGTGATCGCAAACTGCTGTTTGGACACACGGCAGGACTCAGAAGGGAAGAAGCGCCATTTGACTTTTGGAGCACATATTTTGCTGAGTTAGTTTCTGAGCGCCATGTCGCATGTGCAAAGCTTCCTGAGGTACTAGTACAGTAGAAATTCCCCAATGTGACCCCATTTTCGAGACTTTACCCTTCAAGGAATTAAATTAGGCTTGTAGTAAATATTTTGACCACACAGGTGTTTTATAGATTTTATTAGAATTTGGCCATGAAAATGTAAATCTACATGTTTTCTAATAATATGTCGTTTTAGCTCAAAATTTTTCATTTTTACAAGGAATAGAGGAGAAAAGACACACCAAAATTTGTCATTCAATTTCTCCCGAGTAAGGCAATACCCCATATGTGGTCGTAAACTGCTATTTGGGCACACAGCAAGGCTCTAAAGGGAAGGAGCGCCATTTGGTTTTTGGTGTGGGGATTTTACAAGATTAGGTTTCTGACACCATTTTGCATTGGGCTGAGGTGCCACTACAGTGGAAACCCCCAAAAATTACCACATTTTGGAAACTACATCCCTCAAGGAATTCATCTAGAAGTTACATAGTTACATAGTTAGTACGGCTGAAAAAAGACACATGTCCATCAAGTTCAACCAAGGGACAGGAAAAGGGAAGGGAAAAATTTCTACACATAGGAGCTAATATTTTTTTGTTCTAGGAAATTATCTAACCCTTTATTAAAGCCATCTACTGTCCCTGCTGTGACCAGCTCCTGCGGTAGACTATGCCATAGATTCACAGTTCTCACAGTAAAGAAGGCTGGTCGCCTCTGCAGGTTGAACCTTTTTTTTCTCCAGACGGAGGGAGTGCACCCTTGTTTTTTGAGGGGGTTTTATATGGAACAGGATTTCACCATATTTTTTGTATGTGCCATTAATATATTTATATAAATTAATCATGTCCCCCCTTAGTCGTCTTTTTTCAAGGCTAAATAGGTTCAATTCTTTTAATCTTTCCTCATAACTTAAATTCTCCATGCCCCTTATTAGCTTCGTTGCTCTTCTTTGTATTTTTTCCAACTCCAGGGCATCCTTTCTATGAACTGGAGCCCAGAACTGAACTGCATATTCTAGATGAGGCCTCACTAATGCTTTGTAAAGTGGCAATATTACATCCCTGTCCCGCAAGTCCATGCCTCTTTTAATACACGACAATATCCTGCTGGCCTTTGAAGCAGCTGATTGACACTGCATGCTGTTATTTAATTTATGATTTACAAGTACCCCCAGATCCTTCTCAACAAGTGAATCCCCCAGTGCAGCTCCCCCTAGGATTTATGATGCATGCAGGTTGCTGGTACCAGATGCATAACTTTACATTTGTCTACATTAAACTTCATTTGCCAACTGGATGCCCAAACACTTAGTTTGTTTAAATCCGCTTCCAATTCACGAACATCTTCCATAGACAGAACTATATTACATAGCTTGGTGTCATCTGCAAAAATAGAAATAGTGCTATTAATCCCATTCTCTATATCATTAATAAATAAGTTGAATAATAGTGGTCCCAGCACTGAACCCTGGGGTACACCACTTATAACCGGGAACCATTCAGAGTAAGAATCATTGACCACAACTCTCTGGATACGGTCCTTGAGCTAATTCTCAATCCAATTACAAACTATATTTTCTAAACCTATAGTCCTTAATTTACACATTAGACGTCTATGAGGGACAGTGTCAAATGCCTTTGCAAAGTCCAAAAACATTATATCCACAGCTGCCCCTCTGTCTAGGCTTCTGATCACCTCTTCATAAAAACAGATCAGGTTGGTTTGACAACTTCTGTCCTTGGTAAAACCGTGCTGGCTGTCATGTATAATACTATTTTTTGTCACAAAATCCTTTATATAGTCCCTCAATAGCCCTACAAACATTTTCCCCACGATGGATGTTAAGCTTACTGGTCTATAATTACCCGGGGAAGACCTAGAGCCCTTATTGAAAATAGGCACCACATTTGCCCTGCGCCAGTCCCTTGGCACTATACCAGTCACTAGAGAATCTCTGAATATTATTAATTTTTTACAGATTTTATTATGCTCTTTATAATTTAAAAAGGCTACAGCTGTACCCTCAGATTTGTATTTTTTAAAGTGTAGTGAGCATTTTGACCCCACAAGTGTTTTGCATAAATTAGTACACAATAGATGTTGCAGATTGAAAATTGCCATTTTGCCACTGATATGCCATTTCAGTGCCCAATATGTTGTGCCCAGCTTGTTCCACTGGAGACACACACCCCATAAATTGTTAAGTGGTTTCTCCAGAGTAAAGTAATATCCCATATGTGGTCATAAACTGCTGTTTTGGGCACACTGTCAGGCTCAGAAGGACTGCCATTTTGCTTGTGGAGATCAGATTTTGCTTAGTAGTAGTTTTGTTTGGGGTTTTACTGGTATTTCATCTTATAATGTGTGGGCATATGTAAGCTGGGCAGAGTACATCAGGGTATATGTAAGCTGGGCGGAGTACATCAGGGTATATGTAAGCTGAGCGGAGTACCTCAGGGCCAGGGCCGGCCCTAGGTGTGTGCGACCTGTGCCATTGCACTGGGCGCATCACTCCAGCAGGTGTAAGGGGCGCTGTGCGCCCTCCCTTCCCCTGCTTGTTTCAGAGGGGCCCGGTAACTCAGCAGCCATCTTTCTGCCCAGGCGCTTTTTCACTCAGTGGTGTCGCTAATGCTGTAGCAGCCATAGCGGCTGCTAGCGGCGACACTGGGCATGAGTACGCCCGTGCCGCCTGTTGGGCCACCCATGGCCGGCAGCACCACTAGCAGCCGCTGAGGCTATTACAGCGGTAGCGACACCTCTATAGCAGAGAAGGTGATACCTATTATGTATAATTTTTTTATTTTTCCATTTTTTTCGAATTATAACCCCTTCGCACACCCAGACGTGCTATTACGTCCAGGTGCGGAGGGTGATGTTTGGAGCCCGCTCCATATGCTGCGGGTGTCGGCTGTATTTTTACAGCAGACAGCGGATACACGGGACTAACAGTCGGGAGCAGCGATCGCGCTGTTCCTAGCTGTTTAACACCTCAAATGCTGCGGTCAATTGCGACCGCAGCATTTGAGGATTTCAAAAAAGGGGGACAACCCTCCATCAGCTCATCATCCCCAGGAAGTGATATCAGGGGGCTGACGATGGTTGTTATGGCAGCCCAGGGGCCTAATGAAGGCCCCCAGGACTGCCTTCACTCTGCCTCTGTTATGCCCTGCCTGTGGCAGGGCTTAACAGAAGCCTGTAAAAATTATGAAATACTGCAATATGTTAGTATTGCAGTGTATTGTACCAGCGATCTAACGATTGCTGATTCAAGTCCCCTAGGGGAGCTAATAAAGTGTGTAAAAAACAGTAAAAAAAAATTTCAATATTACAAGTTCAAAAAACCCCCCTTTTCCCATTTTTACCCTAAAGTAATGTAAAAAATAAAAAAGTTAACAAACTTGGTATCGCTGCGTCCGTAAAAGTCAGAACTATTACAATATAGCGTTATTTAACATGCAAGGTGAACGGCAACAAAAAATGAGAAATGTATAACGCCAAAATTGCTGTTTTTTGGTCAACTTAGCTATAAAAATTTTTTTAAAAAAAGTGATCGAAAAGTTCTACATTCCCAAAAATTATACCAATAAAAATTACAGCTCGACCTGCAAAAATTAAGCCCTCACACCGCTGAATCAGTGAAAAAATAAAAAAGTTATGGCTCTCAGAATGTGGCGAAACGAAACATTTTTTTTTTAACAAAACGTTTATTATCAATTAAAGTAGTAAAATATAGAAAAAAACAATATAAATTTGGTATCACCGTAATCGTATTGAGCCACAGAAAAAATATAAGTTGTCGTTTTTACCCCACGGTGAAAGCCGTAAAAACGAAACCCAAAAAACCATTGAGGAATCACAGTTTTTTCCAACTTTATCCCGCAAATAAAAAAAATTTAGTTTTCTAGTGCATTATATGGAACTATAAATTATACAAAAACAAGCTACAACTCCTCCCGCAAAAAATAAGCCCTCACACCACTCTATTGATGGAAAAATAAAAAAGTTATGGCTCCTGGAATGCGAGGATAAAGGAAGGACTTGATAAGGGAAACAGGGCCATTATTGTTTTTATGCTCCCTGCTCTGTTTACTTATTCCGATGCCGTGACGTAAAAAGTCTATGGCATCGGAATAAGGCCCGTTAGTGACCGACGTAGAAACACGATGGGCCGGTCACTAACGGGTTAATAATCATTTCAAAATCATAGAATACTAGAACGTCAACAAACCTCACCCTTATCCTTATATGTTATCTGAAAATGTAATAAATTATTACAATTAATAACAAAAACCTAATAAAAATAGAGACATTTCAAATGAAATGACATGCAATCCATATACTGCATTTACCCCATTTATTTTTTTTTACAAATATCTTAAAGGGGGCTTAGCTATAGGTAGAGGTAGTAGTCGCAAATGGGCCCTAATGCCTGAGAGGGCCTAAAGGCTCTTCTGCCATGGAAGAAGACAGTATTATAATATGGCATATGGTAGGTGGGGGGCCCTGTTACAAATGCATTGGGATGCAGGAACTTCAAGTTACATCTGTGGTCTCAAAAGTGCCCAAGATATTAAAATAATGCAATATATACACGCAATTTAGAATGCTGTGTATAAATGCATATACTACAATGCAAAGGTATAAATTAAGAAATGTTCATTAATAACCCCTTCCCGCAAATGGGCGTGACTGTACGTCTTGATTAACAGTACATTCCGGAATAGGGCGTACGGTCTCACCCTGTAGATGAAGCGGGCACAGGAGCTGTGCTCGGTCCATCTTCAGTGGGTGTCAGCTATAATATACAGCTGACATCCCGCTGCAATGGCGGCGATGGCAGTTACTGCCAATCGCCGCCATTTAACCCCTTAAATGCGGCAGTCAATAGCGACTGCTGCATCTAAGTGGTTGACAGAGGGAGCTCCCTCTGTACCCCGCCGAACCCCCCCCCCTGCGCGGGGAAGCCTAGCAACAGCTTCCTGGTTGGCCAGGTACGGAAGCCAATTAGCTCCTGCCCAAGGCAGGACCTGATAGGCTTAACTGTCAGATGCAGAGTGACAGTTACAATACACTGCACTATGTATGTGGTGCAGTGTATTGTACAGGGGATAAGAAGATCTGATTTTCAAGTCCCCAAGTAAGTGTAAAAAAAAAAGAGTGTAAATAAATAGAATATATATTTTTTTGTGAGGAGTTTTCTTGGGTTGTGTTTTCCACCCTATTTAACCCGTTAGTGACCGGCCCATCGTGTTTCTACGTCGGTCACTAACGGGCCTTATTCCGATGCCATAGACTTTTTACGTCACGGCATCGGAATAAGTAAACAGAGCAGGGAGCTGTCAAATCTCCCTGCTCTCAGCTGCCAGAGGCAGCTGAGGGCTGGGGGCGTCCCTGCTCTGCCGGGTGAGATCGATATTAGTATCGATCTCACCCGTTTAACCCCTCAGATGCGGTGCACAATAGCGTGCAGCGCATCTGAGTGGTTTTGGAGAGAGGGAGGGAGCTCCCTCTCTCCCCCACCGACACCCGACGATACGATCGCCGAGTGTCTGTGTCTCTAATGGCAGCCGGGGGTCTAATAAAGGCCCCCAGGTCTGCCTGGAGTGAATGCCTGCTAGATCATGCCGCAGGCATTATAAATGCGATCGCAGAATCGCATATTAAAGTCCCCTAGTGTGACTAGTAAAAAAAAAGTTTAATAAAGTTAATTTTAAAAAAAATGTGAAAAAAAATGAAAAACCCAGCTTTTCCCCTTACAAAATGCTTTACTATTAAAAAAACAAAATAAAGTTAAAAAGTTACACATATTTGGTATCGCCGCGTCCGTACCGACCCCGACTATAAATCTATTACATTATTTAACCCGCACGGTGAACGCCGTAAAAAAATGTAATAAAAAACTATGGAAAAATTGCTGTTTTCTGTGAATACTGACTTTAAAAAAATTTGATAGAAAGTGATCAAAAAGTCGCATCTACTCCAAAATGGTACCAATAAAAACAAGTCTTCCCGCAAAAAAAAAGCCCTCATACAACCGCATTGGCGAAAAAATAAAAACTTTACGGCTCTTCAAATATGGAGACACAAAAACAAATAATTTTGAAAAAAAAAGCGTTTTTACTGTGTAAAAGTAGTAAAACATAGAAAAACGATACAAATTTGGTATCGTTGCAATCGTAACAACCCGCTGAATAAAGTTATTGTGTTATTTATATCACACGGTAAACGGCGTAGATTTAAGACGCGAAAATGAGTGGCGAAATTTCAGGTTTTTTTCTATTTCCCCCCAAATAAAAGTTAATAAAAGTTAATCAATAAATAATATGTCCCCCAAAATGGTGCTATTAAAAAATACAACTTGTCCCGCAAAAAACAAGACCTTATACAGCTATGTCGACACAAAAATAAAAAGGTTATAGCTCTTGGAATGCGACGATGGAAAAACTTAAAAAATGGCCTGGTCATTAAGGTTTAAAATAGGCTGGTCATTAAGGGGTTAAGTTATAGTTGGGTAATAGAATGATAGATGAAGAACCAACAAACAATTTTATGAGCAGTGGATGAAATACTAAAAAAAAGTAGTGATTTTGTTATATTACTTGCAACATACTCAACTTTAGAATTTGGCTGCAGTTACAGTAGAAAAAACATGTTTTCATTTTTAGACATATTCTGTTTGCGGAATAAATGAGGCTGTCAAATGATATATTGTAGTTGTGTTTTAGGAGATAAACACTCTTAATTGGTGCTTGTGTAGTCTGTTTTGCCCTGAAGGTATCCTGAGCCGTTGCTCTGGTAGAATAGTTTCTTGAAGGTCCTGCAGGCTTCGATGACCGAAGTGACCTATTGCCTATCCTCTGAGGTAGAAACCAAGATCCGAGAGCACATCCTCCTCCTCCTCCTAAGAACTTCTGATATATCACTACTGCACACTCTTCTCTAGATACATTAGATCTGCGATAGATAGATAGATAGATAGATAGATAGATAGATAGATAGATAGATAGATAGATAGATAGATAGATAGATAGATAGATAGATAGATAGATAGATAGATAGATAGATAGATAGATAATCTTAAAATATTAGTAAAAATATTAATGATATTCATCATCATCGTATAATCTCTTGAGAGCACTTAAGACATATAGTTCACTAAAGCACTTCTGAAAAGCATAAAAATAATAGGGTATCTTAGAGGGGTATATATATATCAGACATTTATGGCATATCCTGTAGATATGCCATAAATGTCTGACAGATGCAGGTCCCAGTGAAGGGACCCGCACCAATCTTGAGAAAGATGGTCCCCAACCTTGTCCCTGCCTGGAGAGATGCTTCCAGGTGGAGACTCGGTCGAGAGGTTGCCAGGGGGAAAACAGCTGAGCTCATTTAGCTAAGTTGTTTCCGTAACTTCTATATAAGTGAATGGAGTTTATGAAAACAGTGAAGCACAGCGAGCTACAGTGTCCCTAGTCAGTTTAAGTCCCCAGTCAGGAACATTGCCTGCAACAAGTCTCATAAATACAGTACACATAAATAAAATACATTGAATTATTAAATCTTGTGCTTGTAGCGTCCATGGCCGCGTGCCGTCGGGTTTACTCACCTCCCAACGCCCGCAGCCATGGATAGTGAGCGCTGGCTCGCATCTCCTTCCTAGGAGACACCAGTGCTCACTTCTACTCCGGTCCGCTGTGTCCCGTAGGGTGTGCACGCACGCTTGTGCTCGGTCTTAAAGGGCCAGCGTGCGCACATGTGAACAATCATCATCATCAACTACACATGATTTGCTGGACTGAGAGTTGCTAGTGTATCCCAAGTCTGTCTTGCGAATGGTCCCTTAGTGTTTTCCCCTTCCAGTTGTTACACGTATCCTGTATCCCGTGCTGTGTTCTCGTTTCTGAGCCTCTTAGTGTTGGAGTCATGCCCTACTGCACCTGCTGTCATCTGCTACGTCCAGTACCATCTTCCACGTCCAGTGTGATTTGCCATGTCTGGCGCAACGTGCTGTACCTCCTGTCATCTGCCACGTCCAGTGCCATCTTCCATGTCCAGTGTGATCCGCCACGTCTGGCGCAACGTGCTGCACCTGCTGTCATCTGCCACATCTGGCATAACCTGCTGCACCCACCTCCATCCATGCTAAAGCCTCAGCCGCTGTCTGGACTATTCAGGTACCCTAGTGCGGGACTTTGTATTCCTGGGGTGCTCTGTTGTTTGGCCAGCTGCCCCCCAGCTACGGCGGTGTGGCCTAGTGGGTCCACATACCCACAGACTGTGACAGTGCATTTTGAGAACAAGGAAGTTAACTCAAGTCCTCAATCCACATCAGTCCTCAATCTGGGTAAGGATATCATAGTATCATAGTTTATAAGCCAAAAAAAGACATATGTCTATCCGGTTCAGCTTACTATTCTGCAATGTTGATCCAGAGGAAGGCAAAACCTCCATGAGTGAAAAGACAATATTCCTCATCTTAGGAAAAAATTTCTTCCCGACTCCAATGTGGCAAACAGAATAAATCCCTGGATCAACGACCCATCCACAGTAATCTAGTAAACACAACTTGTAATATTATTATACTCAAGAAAGACATCCAGGTCTCTTTTAACCCTTTCATGCCCAAGGGTCATTGATTCCCCTGTATCCAGGTCAAATTTTCCATTTTTGATATGCACTTCTTTAAGGGATAATTTGCAACCGCTTTGAATATCACAACTATTTTTACTTATTTTTTTTTTTTACAAGACTTATGAGGCTTTCATTTTCTAGATGAAAATGAAAAATGACATTATTTTCCAATACCATGTATTTTTACCTCAACATTTTTAATTTTTTCAACAAATAAATGAGGAAAAGCACCCCAACATTTGTAAAGCAACTTCTCCAGAGTACGGAAATACCAAACATGTGGTCATAAACTGTTGTTTGGGCAAGCGGCAGGACTCGGAAGGGAAGGCACGCCATTTAGCTTTTGGAGCGCTGATTTTGCTGGATTCATTTCTCTGCACCATGTCGCATTTGTAAAGCCCCTGAGGTACCAGTACAGTGAAAACCCCCCAAAAGTGACTCCATTTAGGAAACTACACCCCTTGAG
The DNA here is from genome assembly GCF_050947455.1 of Rhinoderma darwinii. Taxonomy (NCBI): domain Eukaryota; kingdom Metazoa; phylum Chordata; class Amphibia; order Anura; family Rhinodermatidae; genus Rhinoderma; species Rhinoderma darwinii. Next base: position 280,798,990 of record NC_134689.1, on the reverse strand, counting down.
GAATTCATCTAGGGGTGTAGTGAGCATTTTGACCCCACAGGTGTTTCATAGATTTCATTAGAATTGGGCAGTGAAAATGAAAAATTACATTATTTTCCAATAAGATGTAGCTTTAAGTCAAAATTTTTATTTTTTTCAACAAATAAATGATGAAAAGCACCCCGACATTTGTAAAGCAACTTCTCCAGAGTACAGAAATACCCAACATGTGGTCATGAACGGCTGTTTGGGGAAGCGGCAGGACTCAGAAGGGAAGGCACGCCATTTAGCTTTTGAAGTACAGATTTTGCTGGTTTGATTTCTCGGCACCATGTCGCATTTGTAAAGCTCCTAAGGTACCAGTACAGTGGAAACCCCCCAAAAGTGACTCCATTTGGGAAACTACACCCCTAGAGGAATTAATCTAGGGGTGTAGTGAGCATTTTGACCCCCCAGGTGTTTCATAGATTTCATTAGAATTGGGCAGTAAACATGAAAAATTACATTATTTTCCAATAAGACGTAGCTTTAGGTAAAAATGTTTCATTTTCACATCAAATAAAGGAGAAAAATCACCGTAACATTTGTAAAGCAACTTCTCCAGAGTACGGAAATACCCCATATGTGGTAATAAAGTACTGTATGAATACACATCCGGGCTCAGAAGGGAAGGAGCGCCATTTGGCTTTTGGAGAGCAGATTTTGCTGGATTGGTTTTTCTGCGAAATGTCGCTTTTGCAAAGCCCCTTAGGTACCAGTACAGTGGAAGCTACCCAAAAGTGACTCCATTTGGCAAACTACACCCATTGAGGAATTCATCTAGGGGTGTAGTGAGCATTTTGAGCCCACAGATATTTTATTAGAAATGGGCAGTAAAAATTAAAAATTACATTATTTTCCAATAAGATGCAGCATTAGTTAAAAAAAATTTCATTTTCTCAACAAATAAAGGAGAAAAAGCACCGTAACATTTGTAAAGCAACATCTTCAGAGTACGGAAATACCCCATAAGTGGTCATAAACTGCTATTTGGACACACAGCAAGGCTCTAAATGGAAGGAGCGCCATTTAGTATTTGGAGTGGAGATTTTATAAGATTTGTTTTTTGACACCATGTTGCATTGAGCTATAGTACCAGTACAGTGGTACCCCCCAAAAAATTACCCCATTTTGGAAACTAGATCCCTCAAAGAATTGATCTAGGGGTGTAGTGAGCATTTTGACCGCACAAGTGTTTTGTAAAAATGAGTAAACAATAGATGTTGCAGATTGAAAATTGCTGTTTTCCACAGATATGCCATTTCAGTGCCCAATGTGTTGTGCCCAGCTTGCACCACTGTAGACACACATGTCATAAATTGTTAAGCGGGTTCTCCAGAATACCCCATATGTGGTCATAAATTGCCGTTTGGGCTCACTGCCAGGCTCAGTTGGACCACCATTTGGCTTTTGAAGCGCAGATTTTGCTTGGTGTATTAGTGGTATTTCAGCTTATAATGTGGGGGCATATGTGAGCTGGGCGGAGTACATCAGGGTATATGTAAGCTGGTCGGAGTACATCAGGGTATATGTAAGCTGGGCGGAGTATATCAGGGCATATGTAAGCTGGGCGGAGTACATCAGGGTATATGTAAGCTGGGTGGAGTGCAACAGGTCATAATAGGATGATGTAATAAATGGGGTGAATGAATAATCCATGGATTGGTGTGGTACGCTTTGAACCAATCCTTTATACACAGGCCGGGTTTATTGGGTATTATACAAAATATCTGCGCTCCAGCGTTGCCTTATATTTGACTTCTTCACTAGCCCTATAAGCCGCACAAGGCCCTAAAGTTTCCTCATCTCCGCTACGTCTACGGGGTCCACCTGTGGGGTCCAGCAAATGACGATGTGGGGTATTTAGCGAAATTCTACTGGACCTAAAAATGAGTCTGGGCCGTCATTTAACATCATTTTGCACCATTGCGTTTTGAGAGTCATAACGTGTTATTTTTCCGGTGACGGAGCTGTGTGAGGGCGCGTTTTTTGTGGAAAGAGCTGTAATTTTTATTGGTTTCATTTTGGGGTACATGCGATTTTTTTATCACTATTTATTCCATTTTTTGGGAGATGAGGAAACCCAAAAAACAGCCATTCCAGCACGTGTCTTTTTTGTTTTTTTACAGTGTTCACCGTGCAGTATAAACAACATGTTAACTTTATTCTGCGGGGCGATACGATTACAGTGACACCAAATTTATATAGTTTTTTTACGTTTCACTACGTTCCCACAACAAGAATACTCTTCTAAAAAAATCATGTTTTAGTGTCGCCATTTTCTGAGAGCCGTAACTTTTTTATTTTTTCGTTGATATCGGTGCGGGAGGGCTTGTTTTATGCGTGACGAACTGTAGTTTCTATTGGTACCATTTTGTGTTACTTACAACTTTTTGATCACTTTTTATTACATTTTTTTTTGAGACAAGATGACCAAAAAATAAAATGCGGTCATTGTTTTTTATTAAAAATGTTTACGGTGTTCATCGTGTGGTAAAAATAATGTGATATTTTTATAGATCAGGCCGTTCTGAACGCGGCGATACCTATTATGTATAGTTTTTTTTTCATATTTTCATGTTTTTTTAATAATAAAGGAGTTGATCAGGGAAACAGGACAAGTGTTGTTTTTATTATTTATTTATTATTTATTAACTTTTATTTATTTATTTTTCTTTCACATTTTTTTTACATTTTTTACTTTTTCATTTACACTGACCTGGGGACATGAAGATCTGGTCTTCTGATCCCCGCTACGATGCACTGCAATACTTATGTAGTGCAGTGCATCGTAACTGTCATTTTTCATTTGACAGTTAGCGTATTAGGTCCTGCCTCGGGCAGGACCTAATAGGCTACCGTACCTGGGCAACCAGGAAGCCTAGTAACGGCTTCCTGGTTGCCATAGCAACAATAGCCACCCACGATCCACCGCGGGGGGCCCCGGGGGTTACAGAGGGAGCTCCCTCCCTCTGTAAACCACTTCAATGCGGCGGATGTCATTGACAGCCGCATTGAAGGGGTTAAATGGCTGCGATCGGCGGTAACAGCCATCGCAGCCATTGCAGCGGCATGTCAGCTGTGTATAACAGCTGACAGCCGCTGAAGATAAAGCGCGCACAGCTCCTGTGCTCGCTTTATCTGCAGGGCGTAACTGTACGCCCGTCTGCGGGAAATCACTTTGATTTCGGACGTACAGTTACGCCCAATCGCGGGAAGGGGTTAATAATAACATCTTCCTTGGGCAAAGCTATAGCCTCACTGCTCTAACAGTAATTAATCCCCTTCTATGTGTGTGTGGAAACTTTCTTTACTCTAGAAGTAGAGGATGCTCAGTGCTGAGTATAAATAGATCATGAGAGCGAAGTCTGTATTGACCTTTAATGTATTTATAAATAGTTTTTATGTCACCCCTCAGTCATCTATTTTCGAAACAAAATAACCCTAATTTTGATAAGTGCTACTATGTCTTTCTTGTGTATTGGTGTCCAAAACGGTACACAGTATTCAATGTGTGGTCTTACTAGAGATTTAGAAAGTGGCAGAACTATGTTCTCGTCATGTGCATCTATGCCAGTTTTGATGCACCCTATGATCTTAAACCCTTCCCGACATTTGACGTATCTATACGTCATAGCCGGGTAGGGGAAGTATGGAACGGGCTCACGGAGTGAACCTGCTCCATACGATGCCGGTCTCGGCTGTATGTTACAGCCAGCACTTCACAGTAACGAGCGGGATCGCGCTAGAGCGCGATCCCGCTCGTTCAACCTGTTAAATGCCGCGGTCAATAGCAACCACAGCATTTAAATCGTTAGATAGAGGGGGCGACTCCCTCTAGCAGCTCATCGTGCCTCTGCAATGCAATCCCAGGGTGGCGATGGTTGCTATGGCAGCCAGGGGGCCTAATGAAGGGCCCCAGGTCTACCCTCTTTGTGCTCCTATTAAGCCCTTAATAGAAGCCTGTCAGAAAGACGATATACTGCAATACATTAGTATTGTAGTATATAGTGCAAGCGATTCAATGATCACTGGTTGAAGTCCCCTAGTAATAAAAAAAAGTCTAAATTAGTAAGTAAAGGTTTTTTTTATGTAAAGTTCAAAAAACTCCCCTTTTCCCATTTTCCCCCTAGAGCATTGTAAAAAAATAAATAAACAAACATAATTGGTATCGCCGCATTCGTAAAAGTCTGAACTATTACAATATATCATTATTTAACCCACACGGTGTACGCTGTAAAAAAAAAAAATTTAACCATCAGAATCGCTATTTTTTGGTCACCTCATCTCCCACAAAAAATGGAATAAAAAGTTACCAAAACTCTGCATGTACCCCAAAATGGTATAATTAAAAAATACAGCTTATCCCGCAAAAAATAAGCTCTCATACCACTTAATCAACGGAAAAATAAAAAAGTTATGGCTCTCAAAATTTGGCGACACAAATTACATTTTATTTTTCACTTAGTTTTTTCCTTGTAAAAGTAGTAAAATATAGAAAAAACTATATATATTTTGTATCACCGTAATCGTATTGACCCGCAGAATAAAGTTAACATGCTGTTTTTATTGCACAGTGAATTCTGTAAAAATCTAAGTGCAAAAAACAATGGAGGAATCAGTTTTTTTCATTTTCTACCCCACAAATAATTTTTTCCCGTTTCCTAGTACATTATATGTAAAGCAAACAAAAAACGGAGTATAAAGCCATATTTATAAAGATATAACACATTTTTATTAAATCACAAAAATAAGACAAACATTTTAAAAAGGTACAAAATGATAAGAGAGACTCTATAATGTTACAGGGTAAAACAGGAATACAGACTATACATATAGTAGCATTACAATCCCTACAGTGAGGGTATATGGGATGGGTAATAGGTAGTCCTGTAAGTGGCTAATCCCTCATGCAGTGGCGTAACTACCGCCGTAGCAGCAGTAGCGGCTGCTACGGGGCCCGCGGCATGAGGGGGCCCGTGTCGCCCGCCGGCACGGGCCCCCACCATGGCCGGAGGCTCCGCTAGCAGCCGCTATGGCTGCTACAGCGGGACGCCACTGAACACTACGGCAGAGCAGGGAGGTATCTCCCCGCTCTGCCATTAACTGGTTCCCGACCGCTGGCTGTGTTTTTACGGCCAGCGGTCAGGGTCCTTAAAACCCGAGCCATAGACTTTCTACGGCTCGGGTTTTAACTTGCTGCCCGCGCGATCGGGCACCTGAATGTCGGGTCTCTGGCTGTCAGTGACTGCCGGGGACCCTGAGGAGAGGATAGAAGCAGCTTTCGCTGCTTCTGTCTTCTCTGATCACTTTTACACAGCGCTGAATGCGCGCTGTGTACAGGAATAGAGACAGCAGCAGCGGCGCTGTCTCTATTCCTCCCGGTGATCATGTGACTGGTCACATGATCGCCGAGTGCCGTTACTGACAGACTGATGCTGGGTCTTACTAGACCCAGCACAGCCCTATTAGTGACAATCGTCAGTATGAGAGGGCTGATTTCCCCTGTAACTGGGGCTGCTGTGCAGCTCCAGTTACAGTGGAAAAAGATGGTGTAAAAGAAAGAAAAAAAATATATAAAGTTCCCCAAAGGTCTTCTTTGACCTTTGGGGGACAGACCATAGTAATAAAAAAATAATAAAGTAAAGTGCAAAAAAAATTTAAATAATAAATACACATAAAATACCCAACCCAAAAAAAAAACGTTCCCCCCCGCCAATCATTGTTGTAACGCTAGCGTTGACCCAATTACCCTAATATAGACTATAGACATGTAATATATAAAAATTGACGGTAGACAATGACGATCACAAATAAAAGGTCTATTTTAGGGTAAAACTATGTTATTACCAAAAAAAAAATAGCTGAAATGTAAAAAAGCTTATTTTTTTACTATTATTTTCAAACTTTATCAATAAAAATTCTAAAATAGCAAAAAAGGTGTGTATAAAAAAGATAAAAAATGAAACCTGCATTGTCTATGGAAAAAAACGTCGCAAAAATCACGTCGTTAGCCCAACAAATAAAAAAGTTATAGCCATTTAACTAACACGTGCTAAAAATGGCTAAACGATGTCTGGTCCTGAAGGCGCAAAATAGAGCAAAAGACATGTATCCCCTCTCCACAGGACATGTATCCCCTCTCCACAGGACATCCACAGGACATGTCTCCCCCCCTCTCCACAGGACATGTATCCCCTCTCCACAGGACATGTATCCCCTCTCCACAGGACATGTATCCCCCCCTCTCCACAGGACATGTATCCCCTCTCCACAGGACATGTATCCCCTCTCCACAGGATCTCCACAGGACATGTATCCCCTCTCCACAGGATCTCCACAGGACAGGGGATACATGTGTGATCGCTGGCAGGGATAGGGAGAACGGGGGACTGAAAGTCCCCTGAAGTTCTCCATCACAAACCTCGGACTTCCGGGGTCTGTGTCGGCAGCTCCGTAGAAATGAATGGAGCGCCGGTCGTGCTTGTGCGCATGCGTGACCAGCGCTCCTTTCATTTTTATTGAGCTGCGCAGACGCCGGAAGTCAGAGGTTTGTCATGGAGAAGTTCAGGGGACTTTCAGTCCCCCGTTCTCCCTATCGCTGCCAGCGATCACTCATGTATCCCCTATCCTGTGGAGATCCTGTGGAGAGGGGATACATGTATTTTGTAGGACACACTGTAGGTCGCATTTTTTTGGGAGGGGGGACGCTGTATGGCGTTCCCTACAGGGGGGGGACGCTGTATGGCGTTCCCTACAGGGGGGGGGGTGGCTGTATGGCGTTCCCTACAGGGGGGGAGCTGTATGGCGTTCCCTACAGGGGGGGGCTGTATGGCGTTCCCTATAGGGGGGGGGCTGTATGGCATTCTCTACAGGGGGGGCTGTGAGGCGTTCCCTACAGGGGGGGCTGTATGGCGTTCTCTACAGGGGGGGGGGCTGTATGGCGTTCTCTCCAGGGGAGGGCTGTATGGCGTTCTCTACAGGGGGGCTGTATGGCGTTCTCTACAGGGGGGCTGTATGGCGTTCTCTACAGGGGGATGTATGGCACTATCTACAGAGGGGGGGCTGTATGGCGCTATCTACAGGGGGGGCTGTAAAAAAGGCACTATCTACAAGGGGGGGGGTTGTGTGACACCCAGGGGAGGGGGGGCCCCAGTCAAAAGTTTGCTATGGGGCCCAGTCTTTCCTAGTTACGCCCCTGCCCTCATGTAAAAGCCTATTAAATAATGGACACAATGGTTCTGGCAAAAGTTTAGAAAAAACCCAAGTATCCAAAAATGGAGAAAACCTTAACCATATTGATGATCATGGAACCTGGATACCATCTATGGAACCACAACGCGCGTTTCGCGGTGTGTGCTTCCTCAGGGGGTGCATCTACATTATATGGCACAATAAATTGTGCTTCGAAAAGCTACAACTCGTCCCACAAAATTCAAGCCCTCATAGGACTATATCGACGGAAAAATGAAAAGTTATGACTTTTGGAAGGTGGGGAGGAAAAAACAAAAATTTAAATCTGAAAGTTGTTTACGATGGGAAGGGGTTAATTGCCTTGGCAGCAGCTGCCTGACACTGGTTGCTACGGTTAAGTTTACTGTCAACTAAAATTCCTAATTCTTTTTTTCATGTCGGTTTTACACAGTGTTTTCCCATTTCGTATGTAATGTCGACATGTATTTCCCTTCCCACGTGCATAATCTTACATTTATCAGCATTAACCCCTTAATGACCGGGACTGTTTGGGCCTTAATCACCAAACCAGATTTGTTAAATCTGGTATGTGTCACTTTATCAGAGAATAACTCTGCGAAAGTTTTGAATATCCAAGTAATTCTGACATTGTTTTTTTCGTCACATGTTGTACTTTATTTTAGTGGTAAAAGTAGACTGATACGATTTGCGGAAATTAATAAAAATTATAATTTTTCCCGATTTTTAACGGCAATATGTCACATATGTACATACATACTGTACAATTTTTTTATTAAATATTTATTTCCATCACTTTACTCTATTTTGGCAGCACTTTTGAAAAAAAAATATTTTTTTGAGCAATTTAGAAGACTTACAAGTTTAGTAATAATTTTATACATTTTGAAGTACATTTGGTTTTCCTGCACCAAGCCAGGTTTTCAGAGGCTCATAGGTGTCAGAATGGTGGAAACCCCCACAAGTGACCACATTTTGCAAACTACACCCCTTAAGGTATTTATTAAGGGGTGTTGTAAGTATTTTGACCCCACAGTTTTTTTGTAAGAATTCATGCAAAGCAGGCGTAAAAAAATATAATCTCACTTTTTTCATAAAAGTATCACTTTGAAGACCGATTTCTTTGTAAAGCGACCATGAGAATGAAGAAACACACCCCAAAATTTATCACCCTGTTTCTCCTGTTTTCAAAAATGCCCACATTGTGACCCTAATGCATTGCCTGGACACACGGCAGGGCCCGAAAGGAAGGGAACACCCGGAGACTTTCAGGTCTCATATTTTGCTTGAAAATGTTTTAGGCCCCACTGTATATATGGAGAGGTTTTGAACTACCAGAACGATAGAAACTCCCCATAAACGACCCCATTTAGAAAACTAGACCCCTTAAGGTATTTATCTAGGGGTGTAGTGAGTATTTTTACCCCACAGTTTTTTGCTAAATTTAATGCATAGCAGGTGACAAAAAATAAAAAAATCACTTTTTTCATAAAAGTATCACTTTGAAGACCGATTTCTGTGTAAAGCGACCATAAAAGGGTATTTGCACACACACTAATTACGTCCGTAATTGACGGACGTATATCGGCCGCAAGTCCCGGACCGAACACAGTGCAGGGAGCCGGGCTCCTAGCATCATACTTATGTACGATGCTAGAAGTCCCTGCCTCACTGCAGGACAACTGTCCCATACTGAAAACATGATTACAGTACGGGACAGTTGTCCTGCAGAGAGGCAGGGACTCCTAGCATCGTACATAACTATGATGCTAGGAGCCTGGCTCCCTGCACTGTGTTCGGTCCGGTACTTGCGGCCGAAATACGTCCGTCAATTACGGACGTAATTAGTGTGTGTGCACATACCCTAAGAATGAAGAAACACACGCCAAAATCTATCACCCTGTTTCTCCTGTTTTCTAAAATGCCCCATTGTGACCCTAATGTGTTGCCTGGACACACAGCAGGGCCTGAAAGAAAGGGAGCACCCGGAGGCTTTCAGGACTCCTATTTTGCTTGAAAATGTTTTAGGCCCCACTGTATATTTGGAGAGGTTTTGAACTACCAGAATGATAGAAACTCCCCATAAACGACCCCATTTAGAAAACTAGACCCCTTAAGGTATTTATTAAGGGGTGTTGTAAGTATTTTGACCCCACAGTTTTTTGCTAAATTTAATGCATAGCAGGTGAAATAAAAAAAAATAATCACTTTTTATAGAAAAGTATCACTTTGAAGACCGATTTCTGTGTAAAGCGACCATAAGAATGAAGAAACACACCCCAAAATCTATCACCCTGTTTCTCCGGTTTTCAAAAATGCCCCCATTGTGACCCTAATACATTGCCTGGACACACAGCAGGGCCCGAAAGGAAGGGAGCACCCGAAGGCTTTCAGGACTCCTATTTTGCTTGAAAATGTTTTAGGCCCCATTGTACATTTGGAGAGGTTTTGAGCTGCCAGAACTATAGAAACTCCTCATAAATGACCCCATTTAGAAAACGAGACCCCTTAAGGTATTTATCTAGGGGTATAGTAAGTATTTTGACCCCACAGTTTTTTGCTAAATTTAATACATAGCAGGTGAAAAAAAAATTTACTTCTTGTAAAGCAAACATGAAAATGAAGAAACACACCCCAAAATCTATCACCCGGTTTCTCCTGTTTTCAAAAATACTCTCATTGTTGACCCAATCTGCTTATTAGACGTGTGGCTGGGCCAAAAAGAGAGGGAGCACCCTTTGGCTTTCAGGGCACAATTGAATAAATTCTCGGCCCCATATCATGCATTTAGAGGCATTGAGCAGCCTGAACAAAAAAAAAAAAACACGCAGAAATGACCCCATTTTAAAAACTAAACCCCTAAAGGTATTCATCTAGTGGTGTAGTGGGCATGCGGATCAAAAAATTTTTAAAGGAGGAAATAATGGGTTTTATTTCAGACACTATGGGTATATAATGTTTTCTTCAAATTCTTATTATGTTTCCAGATAAAATAGAGGAGACGTGGTAGAAGGTTATTTTGTTAGAAATCTGCCACATTAACTCCTTAACGCCGAAGGACGGATATATCCGTCCTCAGCAGCTGCTAGTTCGCGCAGGAGGACGGATATATCCGTCCTGTGATCGCACAGGTACTGACACTGTACCCATGCGATCAGCGGCAGGAGCCCGGCTGTTATACACAGCCTGGCTCCTGCTGCAACTGCCGGAATCGAAGCGCGCGCCGATTCCGGCAGTTTAACCCATTAAATGCCGCTGTCAATAGTGACAGCGGCATTTAATGTGTTTGACAGAGGGAGGGAGGTCCCTCTGTCACCCGATCGGCGCCCCCGCAAAGACATCGCGGGTCGCCGTCGGGTTTCCATGACAGCCGGGGGTCTAACAAAGACCCCCAGGTCTGTCTTCAGCATCTGCCTGTTAGGCGATGCCAGAGGCATGACCTAATAGGTTGCCTGTCAGTTTTACACTGACAGGCAATAATGCTTCGGTATACTAAGTATACCAAAGCATTATATATGCGATCAACAGATCGCATAGTGAAGTGTCCTGGTGGGACTTAAAAAAAAAAATGACAATAAGTTAAATAAAGTTTGTGAAAAAAAAAAAAAAAAAATTACAGTCAAAGTCAAATAAAACTACTTTTTTGGCCCAAAAAGGGGTTTTATTTAGTAAAACTGTCAAAACAAATCACACATACACATATATGGTATCCCCGCGATCGTAACAACTTGACCAATAAAATGAACACATTAATTAAACCGCCGGATGAACGGCGTCCAAAGAAAACGCAAAAAACAACGGCAAAATTCTCTCTTTTCTCCCATTCCCCCCATAAAAAATAAAATAAAAGTTAATCTATAAGTCCTATGTACCCCGAAATAGTACTAATGAAAACTACACATTGGCCCGCAAAAATCATGCCCACGTACGGCCACATCGACGGAATAATAAAAACGTTACGGCTCTTGGAATGCGGCGATGCAAAAACAAGTAATTTTTTTCTACAAGGGTTTTTATTGTGCAAACGTAGGAAAAACATATAAAACCTCTACATATTTGGTATCTCCGTAATCGTGCCGACCCATAGAATAAAGTTAACATGTTATTTACGCTGCATAGTAAACAGCGTAAATTTATAGGGACTAAAATTTGAGACATCTGCGTTGATGCCTGGAGTCGCTGTAAATGGCAAAACTTGGGGGGAGAAAGCAATTGCAGGATCCCAAATTGCGGGAGGGACTGCAGTACTAGGCCCGTCTCCTGACGCTTCACCGCTGACCGCTGCGTCCACCACCATAGGGCTGGGGTCCAGTGGCAGAAGCAGAAATTGTGTCGCTTTCTGAGCCAAGTTCTGCTTCTGACGCAGTGTCCGTATCACTGCCGGAACCGCTAGAGCACAGCATGGCGTATGCCTGCCCTGCAGAGAACATTCTGCGGCTTCTGCGGTTCATGTTCACTACACTAATTATTTTTTTATTTTTTTTAGAAGACAAACAAAAAAACGGGGTGATTACATGTAATCTGGGGTGATTATTGGTAATCTGGGGTAATTACGGGTAATCTGGGGTGATTACGGTAATCTGGGGTGATTACGGGTAATCTGGGGTAATTACGGACAATATTCGGATAATATCGGAACACTGGCAAGTATGTGGTGTATTATACAGTATAATACAGCACAAGATTTGTATAGTATCTCTCTCTCCTCTCACAGATCAACTACAGTGAGAGGAGGGAGGGAAAGAGCACAAATCCTGTGCTGTATTTTGAAAATATGGGACTATGGTCACTGTGATAGGTATATCACAGTGACCATCTGATCAGGGACCAATTATAACGGTCCCTGATCAGTTTCTATGTACAGGCAGAATAGCTGCCTTTCAGTGACAGCGCATGCCTGCGCCATTTTTATTTTATTTTCCCGGCAGTTGGGGGGCTTGGGGGTGAAGGGGGGGGCACAATCGGGGGCCTAACGCGTTAGTTTTTTATCTCCTCTCACCAAACATTCATGGTGAGAGGAGATAAAAAGTTAGATTTACAGTGCTGAAGTCATTGTAATGGCGATCGCCGGTATTCATTGAATACCGGCGATCGCCAGTTTGGGGACCGCAAACAACGGTCCCCAGACTGTGCTCCAAGCCCTCAGCTACCTCTGGTAGCTGAGGGCAGGGAGCTATCCCTCTGCACGGTGCCGCAATCTTACTGAGATTGTGTGCGCATGCGCGGGCGCCATTTTTTTTCTGTTCCCGGCAGCTGCGGGGGGAGAAGAGAAGGGGGGCACGATCGCGGGCATCGGAGGCCCTTCAGATTAGTTTTTTATCTCCTCTCACCAAACATTCATGGTGAGAGGAGATAAAAAGTTAGATTTACAGTGCTGAACTCATTGTAACGGCGATCGCCGGTATTTGTTGAATACCGGCGATCGCCGGTTTGGGGACTGCAAACAACGGTCCCCAGACTGTGCTCCAAACCCTCAGCTACCTCCGGTAGCTGAGAGCAGGGAGCTATCTCTTTTCACGGCGCCGCAATTTTACTCTGATGCAGTGCCGTGAAAAGGCCTATGCATCAGAATAAAGCCCGTTAGTGGCCGCCGTGAAAAGGCGTATTGGCGGTCACTAACGGGTTAAACTTTATTTGCCACTTCTCTGCTCAAGCCTCCAGCTTCTCCAGATCCATTTGTAACAGAATATTGTCCTCTTTGTGTTAATTACTTTACACGGTTTAGTATCATCTGCCATTTTTTTTTTTTTTTACTGTGTGATCCCTCTACCAGGTCATTAATAATAATATTAAACAGCATAGGGCCAATCCTGGTCCCTGTTGTACCCCACTAGTAACAGTGACCCAATCTGAGTATGTACCGTACATAATCATTGGTAGACCAGTACTTGATTGGTTAATAAAAATACCAGAAGATCCTCTAGTAGTAAAGCAATGTAGGTGTTAGGAAGCGTCTGTGTCTTTAAGATTGCTATGACTACTGATCTAGCTTCTGGGCGGTTCTGTTTACTTCCTGAGCCTATCCCACTTATCTGTCTTCTTCCTGCAGGTGTAGGGTGGGGTATTTATACCTGGCCTCCTCCCTCTTTCTTTGCTTGTGAATTTTCTCCTTACTTAGGGGGTGTGATCAAGCTCTCACTTACCCTGTACCCTAGACTTCTTGGAAACTGACCTTGGCTTGTCTCTCATTAACCCCTTGTTTACCGATTTTGATTATCTGCTCCCGGCTGGCTCTGACCTTTGCTGTACCTGTTTTCCACTCGCTCTGTTTTGGACTTTCTGTTTACCCTCTGATTGTCTGTTTACCTGTTCAGGTATAGCCTGCATTGAACCCCTTATCCAACACTGAGCTCTGTAAGAACAACCTGGGTTCTGTGCAGCAAAAAACATCCCGCCTTGCGGTAGGCTCTGGCGAATACTTCAGGGTAGCCTTAAATTCCCTCGATCAGAGTTGTGACGGATTTGGGGTTGCGATTTTATTTGCACGTTTACTCCCGACAGTTTCCAGCAGCCTTTTGGGAATTGTACAACCAGTGATTCCATAACAGTAGGATTCATATAGACAGGTAATGTTCCAAATTAATATTTAGTAAGTGAGTGGAGGTATTCAAAGTATATGCTGTTCTAGCTGCAGAAAATGAGCTCCAGGACCTGGAACTATCTAGATTTAGAAGAAGTAGTGAAATATAAACAGCAGTTGCATTTGTAGAAAAAAAAAAGCAGATTACACCATGCTGGTAAAAATGGAAGGCTGGCTGTGAGTAGTGTTCAACTATCCAAGGTACTTAAAACATTTCATCTGTCTTCAATTCTGTTAACAGCTCATTGTTCATGAGTGCTATCTAGATACCAAACTAGATCAGATGTTGTTAAATTTCACAATTTTTGTATATGTTTGATTTCAGGAAGCAATGGGGAACACTAACAAATACTTCATACATGAATAGGCTGGGTGAGTTCTTGCTCATGGGCACACATACTGCTCATGTAAGATTTCTACTTGATTTAGTTGGTGGTCAACCAAGCTCGCCATAGCGATTTCTGCTTAATGTGTTTGTTTATAAGTAGAAGGTAATTAACCCCTTCCCGCACCTTGACGTAACTGCACGTCAATGTGTGCAGTAAGTTCGCGCACCTTGACGTGCAGTTACGTCTGTGCTTTGACAGTTAACCGCCGCGCGGCGCTACACCGCAGCGGCGGTTAACTGTGCAGGGCGTCTGCCCTGCATTCCCCGTTGCCGATCAGTGGCCTGTCGCCGCTGATTTCGGCAGTTAACCCCTTAATTGCGGCGTTCGATTTGAACACCACAATTAAGGTGTTTAGCGCCGATCGGCAGCCCCCATGTGAAATCACGGGGGCTGGCGATCGTACCCATGGCAACCGGACGCCAGACAATGGCTTCCGGGTTGCCATGTACAGAAGCCTATGAGGACCACCCGGAGGGTGGTCGTCGTAGGCTTCCTGTCAGTGTGACTGTCACGTCACAATGACAGTTGGAATGCATTACACTACGTGTGTAGTGTAATGTATTCCAGCAGTGATCAGAGCTGCAAGTCTAAGTGTCCCCTAGTGGGACAAGTGGAAAAAGTAAAAAAAAGAATAAAAATGTTTTAAAAAAAGTGTAAAAATAAAAGTTATAAGTGACATAAACATGAACTGCTTTTTTTCCTATAATAAGTCTTTTATTATAGGAAAAAAAATGAACACGTAAAAAAAAAGTACACATATTTGGTATCACCGCGTTCGTAACGACCCCAACTATAAAACTATAATATTATTTTTCCCGCACGGTGAACACCGCAAAAAAAATAAATGAAAAACAAAGCGAGAATCACTATTTTTTGGTCACCACCCCTCACAAAATATACAATAAAAAAATATACAATAAAAAGTGATCAAAAAGTCGCACATACCGATACAAACTACAACCCGTCCCGCAAAAAACAAGCCCTTACACAGCTATTTTGACTGAAAAATAAAAAAGTTACGGCTCTCAGAATTTGGTGACACAGAAAATAAATTATTTTCTAAATAAGTTATTTTATTGCGCAAACGCTGCAAAACATAAAAAAACTATATACATATGGTATCGCCGTAATCGTACCGACCCGCAGAATAAAATATAATGGTCATTTATAGCCCAGGGTGAACGCTGTAAAAAATAAATAAAAATCATTGTCAGAATTGATGGTTTTTGGTCACCTTGCTTGCCAAAAAATGGAATAAAAAGTGATCAACAAAATCGCATGTACCCCAAAATGGTACCAATGAAAATTACAGATTGTCCCGCAACAAATAAGCCCTCACACAGCTCCGGTGGTGAAAAAATAAAAAAAGTTCCGGCTCCCAGAATATGGCGATGCAAAATGTGTAGAGCGTTCCAAAAGCGGATAAGATCGGGCGCCATTTATAATATAAGTGCAACACTGGCAACATATCTGCGGATTATTATTTATTTACCCCATTATTATACCCTCTTATTATGCCCCTGATGTACTCTGCCCAACCTACATTTGCCCCCACATTATAAACTGAAATACCAGCAAAACGCCAGAGCTTCTACCAAGCAAAATCTGCGCTCCAAAAGCCAAATAGCGTCCCTCCCTTCTGAGCCCTACAGCGTGCCCAAACAGCCGTTTACGTCCACCAATATGGCATCACCATACCCAGGAGAACCCGGTTAATATTTTATTTGTGGTATTTGTGGCACAAACTGGGCACAACATATAGTGCACTAAAATGGCACAACAGTGGAAAATTTTAATTTTCACTTTCCACCATCGGCTGCGCATTAAACCCTTCGCGCACCATGACTTAATAGCATGTCGTGGTGTGGGGGGTGATATATGGAGCATCTCACCCGCTGAGCCCGCGACATACGCTGCGGGTATCAGCTGTGTATTACAGCGGATACCCGGGACTAACGGACAGAAACAGCGATTGCGCTGTTACAGCAGCATGTAAAAATCACAATATACTGCAATACATTAGTATTGCAGTGTATTCTACCAGTGATCTAACGATTGCTGGTTCAAGTCTCCCAGGGGGACTAATAAAATATGTAAAAACAAAAGTAAATAGTTATTATTAGTGGAAAAAATTAAATAAATATTTAAAGTCCAAAAAGAAACCCTTTTCATATTTTTTCTCTAAAGTAATGTAAAAAAAAAAAAAAACATACAAAATTGGTATCGCTGCGTCCGTAAAAGTCCAAGCTATTACAATATACCATTATTGAACTCGCACGGTGAACGCCGTGAAAAATAAAGCATTTTAAATGGCAAAATCGCCATTTCGCTCTACCACACCTTCGCTCTACCAAAAAAATTAATAAAAAGTGCTGAATAAGGCTTATGTACCAAAAAATTGTACCAATAAAAACTACAGCTCGTCCCGCAAAAAATAAGCCCCCACACCGCTCTATTGACGGAAAAATAAAGACGTTGTGGCTCTCGGAAAGCGGGGAGGAAAAACGAAAAAGAAAAAGCAAAACATGGAAAGGGTTAATTTATTTTCTAATGAAAAAACATTTATGACCACATGTGGGGTATTGCCGTACTCGGGAAAAATTGCTTTACAAATGTTGGGGTGCATTTTCTCCTTTATCCTTTGTGAAATTGAAAACATTTTAGTGGAAATAATGTTGATATTAATTTTCACGGCCTAATTCTAATAAATTCTGCAAAAGACGTGTGGGGCCTAAATGCTCACTATACCCCTAGATAGATTCCTTAAGGGGTGTAGTTTCCCAAATGGGGTTACTTTTGGGAGGTTTCCACTGTTTTAGTACCTCAGGAGCTTTTCAAATTCGACATGGCACCCAAAAACTATTCCAGCTAAATTTGAGCTCCAAAAGCCAAATAGCGCTCCTTCCCTTCTAAGCCCCGGTGTGGGTCCAAACAGCAGTTTATTACCACATATGGGGTATTTACATAATCAGGAGAAATTGTTTTACAAATGTTGGGGTGCTTTTTCTCCTTTATTCCTTGTAAAAATTAACAATTTCTAAGTTCTTACAGAAAAAAAGTAGATTTTTACCTTTACAGACTAATTCCAATGACTTCAGCAAAACAACTGTGGGGTCAAAATGCTAACTTTACCCCTAGAAAAATTCCTTGAGGGGTGTAGTTTCCAAAATGGGGTCACTATTGGGGGGTTTCCATGGTTTTCATCCCTCCAGTGCATTGCAAACGTGACACGGCACTGAAAACTATTCCAGCAAAATCAGAAATCCAAAATCCAAATGGTGCTCCTTCCCTTCTGAGGCCTGCTGTGGGTCCAAACAGCAGTTTATTACCACATGTGGGGTATTGCTATAATAGTAAGAAATTGCTTTACATATGTTGGGGTGTTTTTTCTACTTTATTCCTTGTAAATATTTCAAATTTTTAAGTTTTTTCACAAAAAGAGTAGATTTTCATCTTCACATACTAATTCAAATAAATTTAGCAAAAAAACTGTGGGTTCAAATTGCTAACTATACCCATAGATAAATTCCTTGAGGGGTATAGTTTCCAAAATGGGGTCACTTTTGGGGGGTCTTTACTGTTTTGGTACCACAAGACCTATTCAAACCTGACATGGTACCTAAAATAAATTCTAAAAAAAGGAGGCGCCAAAATCCACTAGTTGCTCCTTTGCTTCTGAGGCCGGTGTTTCAGTCCATTACCGCACTAGGACCACATATGGGATATTTCTAAAAACTGCAGAAACTGGGCAATAAATATTGAGTTGCGTTTCTCTGGTAAAACCTTCTGTGGTGCAGAAAAAATGAATTACAAATTAATTTTCGAAAAAAAAATTTCACCTCTACTTTGCTTTAACTCCTGTGAAACGCCTAAAGGGTTAAAACACTTTCTGAATGCTGTTTTGAATACTTTTAGGGGTGCAGTTTTCAAAATGGGGTGATTTATGGGGACTTTCTAATATATAAGGCCCTCAAAGCCACTTCAGAACTGAACTGGTCCCTGAAAAAATAGGCTTTTGAAATTTTCTTGAAAATATGAGAAATTGCTACTAAAGTTCTAAGCCTTGTAACGTCCTAGAAAAATAAAAAAATGTTCAAAAAACGATGCAAACATAAAGTAGACATATGGGAAATATAAAATAGTAAGTATTTTGTGTGGTATTACTATCTGTTTTACAAGTAGATGCATTTAAATTTAGAAAAATGCAAATTTTGCTAATTTTCTCTAAATCTTGGTGTTTTTTACAAATAAATATTGAATTTATCGAACAAATTTTTTCCCTAACATAAAGTACAATATGTCACGAGAAAACAATATCAGAATCACTTGGATAGACAAAAGCATTCCGGAGTTATTACCACATAAAGTGACACATGTCCGATTTGAAAGATTCCATCATATTTGATGGGATGAATAGCGCAGCATACAGTGATATTTTTCCCGTCAAAACAACAAACACCACGACGGAAGTGCGACTGATCCGGCACTCCGTCAATTTCATTTTTCTGCTCCTATGACGGAACAGAAAAACAGAATTGATAAGGGAGATGTAAACTTAGCTGAAAAAAACCCTGGAGTACAAATAAAGATTTAATTTTAAGTTTGCAGTACAAACATTGGAGCCTTGAGAGGAAAGTTTAAATTATTCTTTGTTATTTCTGTTATCATTTTTTTGCATTGTGGATTGTTTAAATCTTATATTATTAGCATTTTGGGATTAACTTACCAAATCGAATCAGATGGTCCAAGTAGAATGAGCTGCAAAGGATATTTATGAAAAAAAAAGTGTGCAAGAAATATGAATTTGCTGTAATTTATATGGTCCCATCTTTTTGTAACATGTACTAGAAAGATAGCAGGCATTTCTATCTGTGTTCTACATGTGCATGTAGTGCCCATTTTCTCATGTTCGTTAATTTATCAAATAACCAGTCTCATGTGCATTTGAAATGCCTATATATTCAGCACTAGAGATAAGCAAATTTGCTGTAATTCTTTTCGGGTAGGATTCGATCGAATCGACCAAACGATTCGATCTTAATAAATTTGCCTCAAATCTGTGGGGCTTTTAAAGCTCTTTACAGACATGCTGCTGATGAAATTGGCCATTTTAGTATGTTTTAGAAAATTAAGTTTCAAGCTTGTGCGCGCTAAATGTGAATGTCCTACCATTAGTCTGCTGGGCTTGTGCAGTGAAGCGAGGTGTACTGTCCGCAGCTTTATCCGCTTACTGCACATGAGTATATCAGTAAACTGCGCATGCGTGGGATTTTGGCCAGTGAGTGCTAACGTCAAACGACAACAGGGGTGGCAAACAAAAAAGAATGGGAGTGTAAAGAGCCAGGATGCTATGACTTCTTAGTCCTCAAGCACTGCGCAAATGGTTATTTATAAATAGTGCGTGCAAAATTAGAAAGTGATTAGCAAACATACTAAAGTGGCCGATTCCATCAGTGGCATGTCTGTAATTGAGTGGATGCCATTTTGCCTCAATTTGTGCACCATGTGCCCGTTTTGAGAAGTTTGGACCGAATTTGATTCATGTAGAATCAGATCGCTCATCTCTAATTAGCACTCAGTCCTGTTCTGCCGATACTGTATATTTAGATAATGTATATTTAGTTGCCTGACCCATATCTGTAGGGCCAGATATCGGTGTATGCCCTATAGCGTCAGAGTTATAGTGGGCTTCCTGTCTACTTAAAGAGGCTCTGTCACCAGATTTTGCAACCCCTATCTGCTATTGCAGCAGATAGGCGCTGCAATGTAGATTACAGTAATGTTTTTATTTTTAAAAAACGAGCATTTTTGGCCAAGTTATGACCATTTTCGTATTTATGCAAATGAGGCTTGCAAAAGTACAACTGGGCGTGTTGAAAAGTAAAAGTACAACTGGGCGTGTATTATGTGCGTACATCGGGGCGTGTTTACTACTTTTACTAGCTGGGCTTTCTGATGAGAAGTATCATCCACTTCTCTTCAGAACGCCCAGCTTCTGGCAGTGCAGATCTGTGACGTCACTCACAGGTCCTGCATCGTGTCGGCACCAGAGGCTACAGTTGATTCTGCAGCAGCATCAGCATTTGCAGGTAAGTAGCTACATCGACTTACCTGCAAACGCCGATGCTGCTGCAGAATCATCTGTAGCCTCTGGTGTCGATGTGTCCTCGCTCGTCTGACACGATGCAGGACCTGTGAGTGACGACACAGCGTGATCTCTGGAGAACACGACTGTGTCTGCACTGCCAGAAGCTGGGCGTTGTGAAGAGAAGTGGATGATACTTCTATACACAACGCCCAGCTAGTAAAAGTAGTAAACACGCCCCGATGTACGCACATAATACACGCCCAGTTGTACTTTTACTTTTCAACACGCCCAGTTGTACTTTTGCAAGCCTCATTTGCATAAATACGAAAATGGTCATAACTTGGCCAAAAATGCTCGTTTTTTAAAAATAAAAACGTTACTCTTATCTACATTGCAGCGCCGATCTGCTGCAATAGCAGATAGGGGTTGCAAAATCTGGTGACAGAGCCTCTTTAATCATTATGTCTGCGCAGATCACACTAGCTTTTCGCCCTTTGTTTAATGTGTACATTGGGAAAGCTCCCGACGTAGGTACTAAACATGTCCATAGTGCTCCATTTACTTGACGAAGGACAAAAAAGTATTATTTTGGCTTCCATCAGGCTGGTATATGTAAGTGAGAGTCAATGGGTTATATATGCCTCATATACGTCATGGGTTTTTCAACAGCCTTTCATCACTTATAAGTTAAACGGATACTAGTCTATTGATGTCGTATGCGTTAAATGCGTATACCATCAAATCTATCGTGACACATGCCACTGTTGAGGAATTGTCACAGCCTACGTTTAATGTATATGTGTGGAGTTTTTCACGACTCCTACGTTAAACGTGGGCCAAAAACGTGATGTGCACAGAGCCTTTCTATTGATGCCGAGAAACGAAATATGCTTTTTATTTTTTCTGAAAAAAGCTTAACTTACTGGATAACTCTTTGCTTTCACAGTTCATTG
Organism: Rhinoderma darwinii; assembly: GCF_050947455.1. NCBI lineage: Eukaryota > Metazoa > Chordata > Amphibia > Anura > Rhinodermatidae > Rhinoderma > Rhinoderma darwinii. Next base: position 280,777,750 of record NC_134689.1, on the reverse strand, counting down.
TATATATTTAACTTTTAGCTAACAAATTTCTAATACTGTACTCTCATGTTTTTGCATTGTATATATTATATCAATGTAAGCAATTATAAATATATTGATCAAATATATCAGACAACCACATTATGGCCACTTTCAGACGACAGTATTTTGGTGAGTATTTTGCTTCTGTATTTGTAAGCCTAAACCAGTAGAGGAATCAATACAGAAGAAAAGTAGAATGGGAAGATTTGTGCCTCTTCCATGGTTTGCATCCACTCCTGGTTTTAGTTTACATAAATTTAAGCAGAATACTGATCAAAATATTGCCGTGTAAAAGAGTTCTATATATGATATTGATTATAGGTATGTCCATACAATGAAAACCTCCAATAACTTTAATAATGATTGTGTTTGAATAAGTATGTATTAATGTACGAACCAGTATAAATAATTCACTATAAAATAGTGTTTGACATCAAGAGCTCAACCTAATGTACAGGACTTTTTGTGTCAAGAGAAATGGGACAATTCGGTAGACTGAATGTTTTTCATACCAAGAATTTCCTCTGATTATCATTTGTCAGATTGATGAGTTTTTGATTTTTGAAACAATAACAGCTCTGGCCCCCCTTGGTGACTAAAACACATGACTCCTGTTTGTTGTGCTTTGGGGGATGATAAGGGGGGGAGTGGGCTGCAGTGCAAGATCTGCCTCAGTCATTTTCAAAATCAATACTTGCTCTCCGAGCATGGGATAATTTAGAGAACATAATTCAGAAATCTACTGTTCAGCATGCATCCTCCATCAAAAAGGGTTTCATCTGGAGTCAGCACAATGTCTACACACATACAAAATCAAAAACACTTATATGGATTGAATAGAAAAAAGTATCCATAATAGAGATAAAATGTCTGTTATTTTCTATTGGATGGTGAATGACAATTTATTGAAACAATATATTCTTTATTTTTATTGTAACCATGTGCTGATATCAAATTTGATATTTTTTTGCTGATGATTCAATGAGTGTGATCAAAGTTAGTTGGATTAATTACCAAATAATTTGCATCTATTCTTAGTTTATGGAGAAACCTTAACCAGGCTTGAGTAAGTTGGAGGGTCCCCAAAATGTTGCACCGTGCCCTTGTCCCATGGCATTGAAGAACGTTGGCGGCATATTGTTTTATATAAATCTTTAAAGCAATTGACATAACCGTGAAAGGAAACAAAGTGGCGAGTGTTTCTCTTTGCCTGAAAGTTTATGATATGACAAGCAGCGAACATGTGTGTGTGTGTGTGTGTACAAAGAAAGAGCAAGGAAGCAGCACTCCAAATCCAAAATGAGAGGTTTATTCACCAGACACCACTACAACGTTTCACCCTCTCTATGAGGGCTTTTTCAAGTAGTAGTTTTATATATATATATATATATATATATATATATATATATATATATATGTATATATATATATGTATATATATATATATATATATATATATATATATATATATATATATATATAGAAAGAGAAAAATTGCAGCACTCCAGTATGAAAAAATGGTGGTTTATTCAGTCAAACACACAGCAACGTTTCAATCCTACAATAGGACCTTTCAAACACACAGCAACGTTTCAATCCTACAATAGGACCTTTCTCATGCTTGAGAAATGTCCTATTGTAGGATTGAAACGTTGCTGTGTGTTTGACTGAATAAACCACCATTTTTTTCATACTGGAGTGCTGCAAGTTTTTTCTTTCTATATTTGATACTTCGTCCGAGGATCAGGACGTCTTGCTGGTCACCCGTACAATAATTTTAGTGAGTGCTGCTGCTTTCTACCTCTCTTTCTCTCTCTCTCTCTCTCTCTCTCTCTCTCTCTCTCTCTATATATATATACATACATATATATATATGTGTGTGTATATATATATATATATATATATATATATATATATATAAAAGCATATATACACACTTTTGTCCCACACTTAAAAATATTTAAGGTCAATTGGATATCTGAAATATGCCATAGTGTGCAGAATAGGGTTAATTAGATTAAGAATCTGTTTATGTCACCGTATATAATGATGAAATATATAGGAAGAATATGAACAAGAATACACAAAATAATACTTGTAAACTACAAATTCACAAAAAAATTATGATAAATAAAAAACAACCCAGAACACACAGATCCCATTAGGCAATGTAAATCTATACACAGCACAATGAGTATAATTTATCGAGCTCTTAATTTCTGACAAATTAGATGAATCCTGGATTTTGCATTAGTCATTTTACAGAATGTTGCAAAGCTATAGAGGAGATTTGAGGTCACAGTAAATAGTTCTGTCATACTTATATTGTTTTAGATATTCACTCATATAAATAGACAAATGTGAGGCTTGGGTATTTTTGATCTCAATAGCAATATCTTGCTGGTTTGCTACTCAGACCCATGAATATGTGTAGATTGTTTATCATGAGATTTCCTAAAATACTCATTATTTCATTCTATCTGCTAAACCAGCTGCTGATATTAACTAAAAGTGCTCATTTAGGGTCTTCTCCGGACAGTTCCAATGACACTGCAATTTGCTGTGTAATAGGAGCAAGGTCAGTGCCCCACCCTGGTCAGCAAACTGCTGCTCTTGTCCATTTCTGTCTCTATTGTTCTCACTGCCTCTGCTGACCACAAGCAATTCCTTCTAGTGTAATCTCAGGAGATTTTCTGCCTCCACAATGGGGGCAGGGCCATTCACTGTGTGTACCAGATAATCTTTTACAGGATTCTTCACGCGCACAATGCCTTTCAAAACCTGACATTCAGGGATACGTGTAACAATATACGCAGTATGATTTAATAATATGCATTGTTTTGCATTCTTACTAGTCATAGAAAAGACAGATATATACTGATCCAAGATATTATTGCTGATGTCATGTCATAAATCATGAAAAACATCCATCCATGTTACTTGATTTGGATAGCTCGGGAATGATAATGACCTTCACTTCGTACCAATGTCATAGCTGTTAATCAATTGGGAGGAGCAAAGTTTTGAAAACTTTTACAGTGTAAACTACAACAGGTTACCCCCTAGCAAAAGTCAAATTAAAACATAGTTAACAGTAAAGAGGCTTAAGTTTTTTTTTTGGGCCAAAAATGTGACTAGACATATAAGATTTTAAAATTGTTTTTTATTAAAATGTTTAACTTTTTAGGATGTGTTTCCTTTGCATTTGAGTCTTCCATCAGAGATATCCATTGGAAGAATTTCCTGACATATACCTAGGAGGCTGCAACATAGGTCACTATATAGGCATACAGTAGTATACGTTGCCAATAGGCTCCCATGTTAAAAAAAAAAGCCTCTGTATTGAAAAACACAGTCAACTATGTGTTTCTATACAGTTGAATAAAAAGGGTACAAATGTATAGCTGCCCGATGGATGCCAAAAGCCAACCCTTTTGGCATTCGTCAAATGAATGGAGCCTGATGGTTATGTTTGGCGTATACAGTACTCCCGGAGCTATCCCAGCGGCCTACACCGAATGTAGAACTCAAATGTAATGGGTAAAGAGCCCGCAGGCTTGCTGTGGCCCAACTTGTGGAATTACAAATACCTGTGCAGCACTTCTAATGTACACTTACGGTTATAGGGATTGGTGCTCTGGTTAGTTAAAATAGAGCACAGATGATATGTTATCCCTCCAGCTTTTTGCCAAATTTTCTTTGAAGATGCTTCCATTGTTAGGGTAACCTATCCATATTCATTTCAACATGGCTCCTAAAAATCTCAATAGGAGCTGAGTTGAACTGGATACGGACTGATCCCTCTAGCAATGGACAAGAGTGGATTTGGGCAACAAAGGAAGAGGAATAACATAACAATAGTGCTGCATATTACATGAATAGAACACCAGTGCCTAATAGAATATATTGAACAGTGGTTTATTTTGCAAGTTCTTTAAAAAGGTTATCTGAGATTAGAAATAAGGATCTGCTTTTATTCCAGAAACCGTGGCATTCCTGCCCATACACTGTAACACCAGACACAGCCCATGTACAGGAGTGGTGCTTGAATGGGGCTAAGCTGCAAGGCCAGAGGCAGCACATGTGACGCTGTTTATAGAAAAATGCAGACCTTTTTTTCAGATCTCAGGCAACTCCTATACGGTTAATGTCATCTTGTTAATAACTGAAGATACATTTTAATAAGCTTTATTTTTATTGAAAGTTCTATACAATAATGTTCAGTTTATCTTAGTGGATGAATATTCCATTGGACTTTGTGGCTGCATGCATTATTTGGCTTCCTTCTCCTCAACCAAGAAAAAAAAAACATGATGGACCTTCCTTCATTTTACTAATTTTGTCACTATGTATGTCATATGTGATAAATAGTATTATTTAGTATTTTCTTAGCTTTTTCTATCAGCTTTGTACAAATAACACATACATGTATAGATACATGCTTAATAAGTCGCTGACCAAAGTTACAACTATAAAACTGGCCATACAATTTATGCTCATTTGGCAAACATCTCTCCCCAGACAACCCGATAAACATGGATATTTGGATTCATTAAAAATGCATGCTTATTGCCACATAGAGACATACGCCACTTCCAGATATCTGTGGTGATGCTTGTCTTCCAAAGGAATTAAGGATTAGGAATGCCCAAATTCAAAATGCTCGATTCTTATTTCCCATAAAGTCAGACGTTGGGGGACAGTTGGGCTTCCCCATGTACATTAGATCATGGGAGGATCCCAGTGACATCAGCGAGATCAGCAGACAATTATTTAATGTGTATGGCCAGATTTAGACAAAAGGTTACGCATATTAACCTTCAGTAAAGCACCCATTTAGGTACCCTGGGTTATGTGATCAAGGGAACTATAAAGCAAAGGTCTCCTTCCTTGTATATTAAAGAAGTTTCCGCCAATCACCCAAAATATTGTCTTGGAATTAATTGCCCCCTTTAGAAGCAGGGGTATTTTGAGTGATAGAGGTGAAAATACATCATGCCTACTCTTCTATCGATGGCAGTACAATAGAGATGGCATTTATAGTGCTTATATTTAGTTATGGATATCAGTACATTACTACATTTACTCTCCCTTTCTATCAAAAGTATTTGCGTAGTGTGAAAGATTTGAATTCTCCTCAATACTCTCATTTGTGAAGAAAGTGATTCTGGCTATGGAAATATATTTGCCTTAATTACCGGATATTTGATATAATAATTTCCATTTTTATCAGCATCTTCAGCACATGCCCTCTGGGAGCCTAGTGGTCAGGATCCAGCCGTGAAGGGTTAATTGACTAACACTGGTAGTTATTCTGTGTCAGTTAGAAGTTAACCTTGTATTAGATGTATTTGTTAACCTAGTTATGAATACAGGGAAGAGTAATAGCTATATTATAGCCATATGCTATGGACATGTTATTCAGATATGGTTATTTAAATCTATGATTGTATTCATTCATGTTTCTTTCAGGGAACAAGACAATTAGCTAAAGATGTTATAATAATGTGCTTTTTTTAGTTAATTGTGTGTAAATTTAATATTTTCATTTAAACTTAAAAATCTAAGTACAGTAGAATTATTTTATTCTAGCATTCGGTAATCTAGAAATTTTGACAATCTACCATAGAATTAAAATTCTGGGATCAAAAGCAGAAAATTAAGTGACCCTTACCTGTTCTCATACTTCTCTGATTTAAAAAAGTATAATAAGTATATTATATGGTGGCGTTTTATTTTTAGTTGACTTCCTGGAGTTTCTATTTTATCTTATTTTGTATGACTGATTGTCTTTAATATTTGACAATCTGGCATCTTTCAGGTACTATTATGTTGGATTAAAGGAATTTTACTACATTAGGTCCGGTGCACAGAGACATTTTGCTGCTGAAGCTGTTTTACGCTATCATAATTTGCTGAAAAAATACATATGTCCATCCAGTTCAGCCTATTCTGCGATCTCGATACAATGGCAATTAGAATAAATCCCTGGATTAATGACCCATCTACAGTAATCTTGTAAATATAACTTGTAATATTATTACACTCAGGAAAGGTATTCAGGCCCCTTTTGAACCCATAGTTTCATTGCTCGTACTTTAAAGAATCCCCTACTATGTTTGTGTAGAAACCTTATTTTCTTTTAGGTACAGTCCTGAGTATGAATAGATCATAAGAGAGATCTCTATATTGACCTTTGATATATTTATATATAGTTATTTGGTCACCCCACAGCTGTCTTTTTTCTAAACGAAATAACCCCAATTATGATGATCTTTCTGAGTACTGTAGTTCACCCATTCCATGTATTACTTTAGTTAGCCACCTTAGAACCCACTCAAGTGCCACTATAACTTTCTTGTGCACTGGTGCCCAAAACTGCACGCAATATTCCATGTGCAGTCTTACTAGAGATTTATAAAGTGGTAGAACTATGTGCTTGAGAAAGAGGAAGGTCCCCCTGAAAAGTCTGGCAAAGTCAAACGCCGACTTACCCTCCACGTGGGTCTTTGCCGAAGTTCTTCAGATCCCAGATCCGGAATAAATGATGTCTCACCGTCTTATCTGAATCAAAGGACTTCGCCATATGGGGTGATTACTTTTCTACAGTTTTGCACTATTGTCATAGTGTTTTTGTATACATCATATTTATACAAAGAATATATCTTTTTCGACTTTAAACAAGTTGGCATCGATGTTCTCCCCTGGCTCCCAAGTCCTCTCTTCTGGACCAAATCCCCTCCAATCCACCAAATAAAACGTTATCTGCCCACTTTCTTGGTGGCCAGGATCTCCCTCACTTCGAAAGTCACTGACGAGCTGCCAGGAGACACTGCGGAACTAGGAGTCCTGGAGTAGTGGTTCAGGACCACGGGCTTCAGCAAGGAGACATGAAAGGAGTTATGGATCTTGAGGGTAGGAGGCAGCCGAAGCTTCTAAGACACAGGATTGATTTGTAGCAGAATCTCGAAGGGTCCGAGGAACCTGAGAGCAAACTTGCAAGACGGCACCCTCAGCCGCATATTCCTGGAACACAGCCAGACCTTCGCAACCTGAAAGAAACTGGGGAGGATCTCGTCTTCTAGTGTCTGCCTTTCTCTTCATACGGTCCACCGCCAGCAGAATAGAAGATCGTGTATGTTGCCATATCGGCAGAAAGTCCCTGAAGGTAGAGTCAGCTGCAGGCACCTGGGACATAGTAGAGACAGGAAGAGGTATACGAGGATGTTGGCCGTAGACTATGAAGTACGGACTGGAAGTGGTGGACTCACTGGTATGGTTATTATAGGAGAACTCAGCCCTCGGAAGCAGCTGCACCCAGTCATCATGCCGCCTGGAGACAAAGTGCCACAGATATTTCTCCATAATCTGGTTAACCCTTTCAACTAGTCCATTGGACTGAGTATGATAAGCCGAGGAGAAGACCAACTTTACACCAAGGAGGCCGCAGAGTGCTCTCCAGAACTTTGAGGTGAACTGGAACCCTCGATCCGAGACAATATGCTGAGGCAAGCCGTGCAGACAGAAGATGTGTTGAACGATGAGGTTGGCCAATCGCGCAGCAGAAGGCATGCCAGTCAGGGGAACAAAATGAGCCATTTTAGAATATCGATCCACCACCACCCAGATCACACTTCATCCCGCAGAGAGAGGCAGATCTGTGACAGTACATAGCAACATGCTGCCAGGGACCATCGGGCACAGGCAGTGGTTGGAGCAGACCAGCTGGTCTGGAGTGGACAACTTTGTTTGCCGCGCACACTGTGCAGGAGGACACAAAGTCCATGACGTCTTTTGGCAGCTTGGGCCACCAGAACTGACAGGCAATTAGGTCTCGAGTCTTACGGGCACCCGGGTGACATGCCAGCTTAGAACTGTGACCCCAGCGAAGGATTATTCCTCTGTCTGCCAGACGTACAAAATTCCTTCCTGGAGGAATGTCTCTAACTTGCAGAGGGTTAACAGAAGATGCATGAAGGATCAATATTATTCTGTGGGGACTCCACAGTATCCTCTGTTTCAAACGACCTAGACAAGGCCTCGGCCCTCACATTCTTGCCGGCAGGTCGGTAGTGGAGTTCGAACCGGAACCGAGCAAAGAACAACGACCACCTGGCTTGACGAGGATTCAGCCGTTGAGACATCTGTAGATAGGTCAGGTTCTTGTGGTCCGTGAAGACCAGGATTGGATGAGCTGCGCCTTCCAGTAGGTGTCTCCACTCCTGCAGGGCCAGCTTGATGGCCAGTAACTCCCGATCCCAAATCAAGTAGTTGCGCTCTGCAGGAGAAAAAAGCTTGGATTAGTAGCCACATACCCCAGTCTTGCCTTTCGAACCTCTCTGGAACAAAAGTGCACCGCCATCAACAGAGGAAGCGTCTATCTCTCATGAAAACTGTAGGGATACATCAGGGTGATGAAGAATAGAGACTGACGTGAAGCCCTGTTTTAAGGTTTTAAATGCGACTTCTGCTTCTGGAGTCCACACCTTGGCATTCATGCCCTTTTTGGTGAGAGGGGAGATGGGAGCAGTTAATGAAGAGAAGTTGGGAATGAACAGCCGATAGAAGTTGGTGAATCCCAGGAAGCATTGTATGGCCCTTAAGCCTTGGGGGCGTGACCATTCTAGGACAGCCTTAACCTTCTCAGGGTCCATGTTGAGACCCTGATCAGAGATGATGTAGCCCAGGAAGGGTAGAGACTTATTTTCGAACACGCACTTCTCCAGCTTGGCATAAAGATGATTCTCCCTTAATCGAAGCGACACCTGGCGGACATGACCCTGATGAGTCACAAGATCTGGGTAAAAAATAAAAATGTCATCGAGATACACCACAACACAGACATAGAGGAGATCACGAAAAATGTAATTGACAAATTCTTGAAACACTGCGGGGGCGTTACACAGGCCGAAGGGCATGATCAGATATTCATAGTGTCCATCACGAGTATTAAATGCAGTCTTCCACTCGTCACCCTGACGAATCTGGATTAGATTGTAAGCCCCCCGTAGGTCTAGCTTAGAAAAAAAATTTGCCCCCCGTATGCGATCAAACAGTTCTGAAATTAAAGGCAATGGGTACCTATTCTTCACCGTGATCTGGTTGAGGCCTCGGTAGTCAATGCAGGGTCGGAGGGATCCATCTTTCTTCTTGACAAAGAAAAACCCAGCTCCGGCCGGGGATGAGGATTTTCGTATGAATCCCCTCTCCAGATTCCTCTTAATGTAGGCTAACATAGACTGGGTCACAGGCAAGGAGAGAGGGTATACTCTACCACGAGGAGGGGGCGAATCAGGAACCAAGTCGATAGGGCAATCATACGCTCGATTTGGAGGCAATGTCTCTGCTTCCTTCTTGTTGAAGACTTCCGAGAACAGAGAATAACAAGGAGGCAACCCTGCCAGTGACTAATGCGGAGGAGACTGAGGCGGATGGACATGCACCAGACAGCGGTCGAGACACTTGGGACCCCACTGGAGAACCTCTCCAGAGTTCCAATCCAGGACTGGGGCGTGTAGATGGAGCCAAGGCACACCCAGCAGCATGGGGTTGATGGCCTTAGGCAGAACAAACAGGGAGATAGGTTCATAGTGAAGAATTCCCACTTGGAGTCTTAACGGCTTGGTCACAGACGAAACTGGGTCAGGCAAAGGCAGTCCATCTACCGAGGCAACGATCAATGGCCTTTCCAGCAGAACAGTAGGCAACTGAAGAAGATCCACAAGGTCTTGGCAGATGAAATTGGCTGCAGAACCAGACTCCAGGTAGGCAGAGACCGGATGGGGACTCTCGCCAGCGACGATGGTCACAGGTATGAACAGTTTGGAGGAGAGTTCTCTATTAAATGCAGTATTGCCCAGGGTTGTCTCTCCAACCAATCCTAGGTGTTGGGGTTTTTTGGCTTCTGAGAACACAGACGCACGACATGGCCAGTAAGGCCGCAATATAAAGAGAGTCCAGAGATGTGCCTGCGCTTTCTCTTGAACGGACAGTTTAAGCCGATCCACCTGCATCGGAACCTCGGGCGGAGCAGAAGAAGAAGGCAAAAGGGGTTGCTGGAAGTTGGGCGCCAGTCTATGAAGCTATCTCTCCTGTTGAACCTCTTGAGATCTCTCTCTGAGCCTTATGTCCACTCGAGTAGCAAGGAGAATCAAGTCGTCCAAGGCAGCTGGTAGATCTCGAGCAGCAAGTTCGTCCTTGATCTCTGGGGCGATAGGCCATGCCAGAAGAATGCTACCAAGGCCTCATTGTGCCAGGACAATTCTCCTGCCAGGGTCCGGAACGAGATGGTATATTCGCCCACGGAGGCATCCTCCTGGCGAAGGTTAAAGATGGCAGTGGTGGCCGAGGAGACTCGTCCAGGCTCTTCGAATAAGCTATGGAACAACCGCATGAACCCCTGGAAGTCTCGGGTCCCTGTCATTCCCAGATTGGATTTTCCCACGCCAGGGCCTTGCCGGCAAGAAGAGACATAACAAAGGTGATCCTGGCTCCATCCGAAGGAAATGCTCGGGCGTGCAGAGTGAAGTGGATATGGCATTGGTTCAGAAACCACCTGCACGGACTTGTATCTCCATGGAACCGAGGTGGCAATGGCAGCGAGAACCGAGGATCCAAACTGGAGGTGTAGCAGGAGGGTCGATTGGAGGAGCTTGAATAGGAGCAGTGAAGGAAGTAGCTAGCGCCCCATGTGCCATGGAGTCTACTGCCACAAGAAGTTGATCCTGTCGTGCTCGCAGATCCTGCAGGTCCGCCTGCATGGCTTGGGTGGGTGACATGCCCCTGAATTGACCAGCGGGGTCCATGGCCTGAGCGTAATGTCACGGTGCGGGGTTTGGACCCACTGGGCCATACCACATAGCGGGATAGCAGCTGGCCAACTAGGTACAAAACAATGTCTATAGTCCAGAACGGGTACCTGAAGCAATGTAGACAGTAGCGGAGACACAACTTGACTTTCACCGTAGATGGCACAGTAGATGCAGCGAAAGACACGACTTGACTCTCACTGTAGATGGCAAAGTGGATACGATAGCACATTCTGGGCTAATTACTGATAAAAGACAGCTGGAAGCGTACTGGCCCTGCGGGAACCACTCACAGAACCCGGAAGCGACTGCCGGCATCTCCCTGGCGGGAGATGCCGTCGGGAACACAGACGTCCATGGCCGGAGCCGTCAGATGGTAAGTCTGAATGACGATCCGCAGCCATGGACGTTACACCTCCTTTGTGTTAATTACCTTACACAATTTAGCAGCATCTGCAAAAATGTAAACTTTACTGTGCAATCCCTCCACAAGGTTATTAATACATATATGAAACAGAAAAGAGCCCAATACTAACCCCTTTGCTATGTACCAGACCTTTTGAACAGACCTTGCCAGTATAGAATCCATAAATTTCAGAAATAATGGTCTATCACTGTACTAAAGACCCTTAAAACTCAGGGGTGTATGCCATCAAGACCAGATGATTTGTCTATTATAATCAGTTAGTCTGGTGACATTTAATAGAAAAAATGTTTTTATTCCTCTGCATTTCACCTGACATTTTATTCTCTTTTGTGAAACGGTAGAAAAAAAAGTTTAATAAATTAGCTTTTTCTTTTTATCATTTACTGCACCTTTTACAGTTTACAGAAGTGCAATACTAGTGAATGGGTAGTTCTTTTTTTCTTGCGAAGATTCTGCTGTAGTTGTAGAGCATGTTGCATTTTGTGAAACCACAGTATCATTTAGGTGTGATGTTTATTTTTCTCAATGACTTAAATAGGGACAATCTATACAGACCGTTTGAATGTCCACTTTATTGCATTGTAATCTTTTTGTTATTCTAGCAAATACAGGACATCATCAGTAAGGTCTAATAAATTATTAGTAAATCAACGCAAAAGAAATAGATCCTAATGGCAAGTGACTGGCCTCACATTCTACTCCAAATGTTTTTTTTTCTGCTGGACATTTGATGCTATGTTGTATTAGGATCCAATTATATGTCGGAGCCAAGGCCCAAAGGAGGATTCTCTAGTACTCCGGTGGGTAGAACAATCATAAATAGGAAATACAAGATCCACATGTGCAGTTTTGTATGCAATACAACCGTTGTGGTTCTATACGGAGATGACTGCACAAACATTGGTAAACATGCATTCTCTACCTATTTGTTCTTGTGTGAATGAGGCTTTATAGGGCTCACTAAAGGGTTCTACAATTCTTAATGATGTGACCCTGCTGTAGTCTGTGTGAAATTTAAACATAGGGAGAGAATTTGCAGATGTTGTGCTTGAGCACGGTACATGTAGGTGTTTTAGAAGATATACACTGAACAGACTCATAGCTTGCATGTTTGGGCCTTAATACAAAATCTGTACCAAGACCCCCCAACAGTCACAAACCATCTGTTGTCTTCAAATATGGAAGAAGTGCTTTTTGAAGCACTGGGACCAAAATGCTACTGTACTTCTTTACCCTTTATAGTAATGCCACTGACAATGAATGTAACCGTGGATTAAACCCAAAATTACAGAAAAAGGGGGAGACCCCTGACGAGTTACTGACCCGGAACTTAAGGGAAAATTAGGCGAGGGGAATGAATGAGACCCAATCATATTGACAGTCAGAGATAAAACACCTTAAATATTGTTCTAGAGACTGAATAGTCCTCTCGGTTTGGCCATTAGTTTCAGGATGGAAGGTAGAGGAGAAGGACAGATCAATCTCCAACTTTTTACAGAAGGCTCTCCAAAACAATGAAACAAATTGTACCCCTCTGTCAGAAACAATATTGATAGGGACCACATGGAGACGCAGGATGTGTTTGACAAACAAGGTAGCTAACGTCTTAGCATTGGGTAGTTTTTTGAGGGGCACAAAGTGGCACATCTCACTGAAGCTGTCTACTACAACCCACACCACCGACTTGCCTTGAGATGGAGGCAAATCGGTGATAAAATCCATGGAGATATGGGTCCAAGGTCTCTGGGAAATGGGCAAAGAACGTAGTAAGCCCGCTGGTCGGGACCTGGGAGTCTTGAACCTAGCACAAACCTCACAAGCGGCGACGTAGGCCTTAACGTCTTTAGGCAACCCAGGCCACCAATAGTTTCTGGCAATGAGGTGCTTGGTACCCAGGATGCCTGGATGACCAGATAGTGCTGAGTCATGATTTTCCCTAAGTACCCTTAGCCGGAATTGCAGGGGAACAAACAGCTTATTCTCAGGAAGGTTCCCGGGAGCTGAACCTTGATCAGCAGCAATTTTAGAGACTAAATCAGAATCAATAGAGGAAATGATTATACCTGGAGGCAAAATACAAGCAGGATCTTCCTCCGAAGGAGGGCTGGCCATGAAGCTATGCGACAGTGCATCAGCCTTAATATTTTTAGACCCCGCCTTATAGGTAACCCAAAAATTTAATCTGGTAAAAAATAACGCCCATCGAGCTTGTCTCGGGTTTAGCCTCCGGGCCGATTCTAGGAAAACCAGATTCTTGTGGTCGGTAAGTACCGTTACCTGGTGCCTAGCCCCCTCCAGGAAGTGGCGCCACTCTTAAAATGCCCATTTAATGGCTAAGAGTTTGCGGTTGCCAATATCATAGTTACTCTCAGTGGGCGAAAACTTCCTGGAGAAGTAGGCACAGGGACGGAGATGGGTGAGGGACCTGGTACCCTGGGACAAGACAGCCCCCACTCCCACCTCGGACGCGTCAACCTCCACGATAAATGGCTCCATTTGGTTGGGCTGAACAGACACCGGGGCCGAGATAAAGCACTTCTTAAGGGCCTCAAAAGCCTGGACAGCCTCAGGAGGCCAGTGGAGGAGATCAGCACCCTTGCGAGTGAGGTCCGTAAGAGGCTTAGCGATGACCGAGAAGTTAGCAATAAATCTCCTGTAATAATTAGCGAACCCCAAGAAGCACTGTAACGCCTTCAGGGATGCAGGTTGGGCCCATTCCGCCACAGCCTGGACCTTGGCGGGTCCATGCGGAATTCATGAGGAGTGAGGATTTGACCCAAAAATGGTATCTCCTGCACCCCAAACACACATTTTTCAGTCTTCGCAAACAGTTTGTTTTCCCGAAGGACCTGGAGCACCTTCCTGACATGCTCAATGTGGGAGGACCAGTCCTTGGAAAACACAAGGTACACTACAAGAAATACCCCCCAGGTAATCTTTTAAAATCTCATTTATGAAATTCTGGAAGACCGCGGGAGCATTACACAACCCAAAGGGCATGACGAGGTATTCAAAATGACATTCGGGCGTGTTAAACGCAGTCTTCCACTCATCCCCCTCTTTGATGCGGATAAGGTTATACGCCCCCCGTAGATCAAACTTAGAGAACCATTGGGCCTCCGGAACCTGATTAAAGAGATCAGGAATCAAAGGAAGGGGATACTGGTTCCTTACAGTGACCTTATTCAAGTTACGGTAGTCAATGCATGGCCTAAGACCACCATCCTTCTTCCCTATGAAGAGGAAGCCAGCACCTACCGGAGAAGTAGAGGGGCGAATGTAACCCTTGGCCAGGCATTCCTGGATATACTCTCTCATGGCTTCACGTTCGGGACAAGAGAGATTAAATATCCTACCCTTAGGGAGCTTAGCTCCTGGTACCAAATCGATAGCGCAATCGTATTCTCTATGAGGAGGTAACACTTCGGAGGCCTCCTTAGAGAAAACATCAGCGAAGTCCTGAACAAACTCAGGTAGCGTGTTCACCTCCTCAGGGGGAGAAATAGAATTAACAGAAAAACATGACGTCAAGCATTCATTACCCCATGTGGTAAGATCCCCAGTATTCCAGTCAAACGTGGGATTATGCAACTGCAACCAGGGAAGGCCTAAAACCAAATCGGACGATAATCCCTGCATCAACAGTACAGAGCACTGCTCCACATGCATGGAGCCAACAAGGAGTTCAAAAACAGGGGTATGCTGTGTAAAATAACCATTAGCAAGAGGAGTGGAGTCGATACCCACTACCGGGACAGGTTTAGGCAAATCAATCAAAGGCATAGCTAGAGACATAGCAAATTCCACAGACATGATATTAGCAAACAACCCTGAATCCACGAAGGCACTGCCGGTAGCAGAACTACCACCAAAAGAGACCTGAAAGGGAAGCAAGATTTTATTACGTTTCATAATTACGGGAAATACCTGTGCGCCCAAGTGACCTCCCCGATGATCACTTAGGCGCGGAAATTTTCCGGCTGCTTATTCTTACGCCTAGGACAGGTGTTCACTTGATGCTTGTCATCCCCACAATAGAAGCAGAGACCATTCTTCCTGCGGAAATCTCTATGTTGTTGGGGGGACATGGGGGCCCCTAGTTGCATAGGTACCTCCGAGTCTTCCGTGGAAGAACGAAGCAACGGAACCTCGGGAGGCATCATGGGGGAGTCAGAGGGGAAAACACAAAAACGTTCAAGTTGTCGTTCCCTGAGACGTCGGTCAAGTTGTACCGCTAAAGCCATAACCTGGTCTAGGGAGTCAGATGAGGGATAGCTAACTAGCAGGTCTTTCAGGGCGTTCGACAGACCCAACCTAAACTGGCACCTTAAGGCAGGGTCATTCCACCGAGAAGCTACGCACCACTTCCTAAAGTCAAAGCAATACTCCTCAACAGGTCTCTTACCCTGACGTAAGGTCAGCAGCTGACTCTCGGCAAAGGCAGTCCTGTCAGTCTCGTCATAAATTAGTCCGAGAGCAGAAAAGAAAAGATCAACGGAGGAAAGTTCAGGGGCGTCAGGAGCCAAGGAGAAGGCCCATTCTTGGGGCCCTTGCGGGAGCCGGGACATAATTATACCCGCTGGCTCTCAGAACCTGAGGAGTGGGGCTTTAAACGAAAATAGAGCCTATAACTCTCCCGAAAGGAGAGAAAAGTCTTCTGGTCCCCTGAGAACCGGTCAGGCAACTTGAGGTGGGGTTCAAGAGGTGAGGTGAGGGGCACTACCATGGTAGCATCAGGCTGGTTGACCCTCTGAGCCAGGGCCTGGACCTGTAGGGAGAGACCCTGCATTTGCTGAACCAGGGTCTCAAGGGGGTCAATAGTGTTGTGAGGGACCAGGGTAGAGTAGGTATATGGGCTTGTGATTATGTAATGACAGGGATAGGGAAACAGACAAGTGAGCCCTAATCTACCCGCCACTCAGTCCCTGCCTACTTGCAACGACCCGCCCTAGGCGTTGGGGTACAACTGGGCGGGTCGTTTTTCACGGCCGATTTGACACTTGGTCATGTTAATTTTGTCATAGATTTTGTAATCATTTTTTTTTTTATTTGTTTTCCTTTCCTTCAAAACAGAATATTTAAATTATAATTTATTTCGACTTAAATCTGCTACTGTCAAGCATATGAGTCAATGCTCTTGTGTAACCTCTCTTAGTGTTACATTTAAATAGTCTGTCAGCACATGTATATCACTATACTTACATGTATATTCAGATATATAACATTGCTATAGCAGTCTCTTCCACAAAGCCTTGTCTCTAGGTATCGCTCGTCTTTAGCTCCCTCTATGCCTCAATCTGTATCAAAACATGCGAGACAACAATACCAATACTGTGTGCACATAAATGTTTTGCATTTGCCACCAAATAGTACATGTAATGAGAATTGAAGCACCTACATCTATACGAGGTTAGATTGTAGCTTGCAAGCAACATGTCCATCTGTTCCCCGAAAGAAAGAAAAAAATGCAAAAAAAAATAAAATACAATAAGAAACAAATGACAAATCTTTGTAATCGTTTATCCAAGAAGTTGGATTTATAGTTACATAGCTAATTGGCACACGTATTTATCAGTGTATTCTGGCTTGTTATTTTAGGTTTGCATAAACACAGCAGTGGGCAAGCGTTCTCTTGGGTTTGTGTTCTCTAATAAGCATGCATGTTGCCCCAGGCCTATGGACAGAATCTTCTCTTTTACAAGACCCAAAAAATGTAATGTTGATTGTCAGATTTGTGTTTTAAACTGGTGTAAAACATGATAACTAAGGAATCACTGTGAATTCACACCCTTCCATGACCAAAGAACTAATCAATCATGCAGGGCTGTGAGAACACATAACGTGAATATGAAAGCACAGGATCATTAGTACATCAGCTACAATTTGCTTGCGTTACCTTACACGTTGCATGTCCAATCTTACATTCCCCAGACAGGCTTGGCGTTCAGAAAGCAGAGTCAGGGAAGGAAAGAAAGGACGATCAAT
Organism: Rhinoderma darwinii; assembly: GCF_050947455.1. Lineage (NCBI taxonomy): Eukaryota > Metazoa > Chordata > Amphibia > Anura > Rhinodermatidae > Rhinoderma > Rhinoderma darwinii. Next base: position 280,760,509 of record NC_134689.1, on the reverse strand, counting down.
ACATTGGCTGTTAAATTAAAAAAAAGATGGTTAACACATGTGAACCAAATCTCACAACACATCTGTACTTATTACATACTTACATTGAGGTATATGTTGTGTTAACTCTGATGGAAAATGTATTCTTGCTGTCTAGCCATTCACACACAAAATATTTCTTCAATCATACATTATAATGCTGTCATTGATTGCAACTAGAGAAGAGAAATACCTGTTAAAAGCATACCTGTTAATTCATCTAAAACTATAGTAAAAACATGGGCTTGCAGCACTCATGCCCCGAAGCGATTGTGACCAATGGCGGATTATAATATGGGCGATTCGGGCGGTCACCCGGGGCCCGAGGCTGCCAGGGGGCCCATCGGGGCCCGAGGCTGCCAGGGGGCCCATCGCGGCCCGAACCGCACACAAACTTAAAAAACTATTCAGCGCTACCGCGCTGCCCGCTTCCGACTGAATCTACGTCCGCAGGACGTAGATTTAGTTGGGTTGAATGCTGGAGCCTCGCCCCAGCATTCACTCTGCCGTGAGCGGCTCGGTGCAGGCAGGCGCGATGTAGTGACGTCATCGCGCCTGTCTGCACGGAGTCACTCACAGCAGAGTGCAGAGGAGGAGAAGCATCCCCCACCGTCGTGGGAACCGGGATAGGTAAGTCATTATGTTTTCTTTTTTATTAGGTACGTACATATGGAGGCATTATACTGTGTCAGCTATGGGGCATTATACTGTGTCAGCTATGGGGCATTATACTGTGTCAGCTATGGGCAGTGGCGGATTAAGTAGACCATAGGCCCTGGGCTGTTACCCATAGTTGGGCCCCCCTTCTCCACCGCCGCCCTGTAACTATTGTTAACACTTCCTTTTTATCCAGACATTAACAAATGGGTGTTACTACTCCCCTTGTCAAAAGGCTGTGTCCCCACATACTGACAGTCTCCAACCATCGCTGACAGTATCGCGCCGTGTAGGGACACATTCTCCTGTCAAGGAGAATAGTAACACTTATTTGTCTATCAGTCCTGGACTGCACAAAGACTTTGTGAAATACAAGGATCTCCTATAATAAACATGTCAGTAGAGATGACAGATTGTCTATAAATCTAGTGACTCACAGGTGACGAGGTATTTTTTTTCCTCTTCTCCATCCAGTCCAGACTTCATGACGACTTTTCCCGGCCATGACCCATTTCTGCAGAATTTACCACTCAGATGTCTTTGGCTCCTCACTTTTCCAACATTTCCACACCTATAAGCAAAGATAATATTATCATGGTGCCACACACTGTGCCCCTAAATATATTAGCACCAAACACTGCGCCCCTGAATAAAATAGTACAAACACTGTGCCCCTAAATATTATAGCACCATAGACTGCGCCCCTGAATATAATTGTGTCAAACACTGTAGATAGCACCACACACAGCCCCCTGTAAATAGCGCTACACAGTCCTCCCCCTCTGTAAATAGCGTCACATAGCCCTCCCCCTCTTGTATATAGTGCTACACAGCAATCCCCCTTAGATATAGTGATACACAGCGCTCCCTTCTATATAGTGCTATACAACAATCCCCCCTTGTATATTGTGCTACACAGCGTCTCCCCCCTTGGACCTGCAGCTCTTGTAATTGTTCAGTATAATGTTCCACGTAGCTGCCCCCATAGTATATTGCCACCCATAGCTGCCCCCACAGTATAATGCCCTTCATAGCTGCGACACAGTATAATGCCTCCATAGCTGCGACACAGTATAATATCGCCATAGCTACCACACAGTATAATGCCTCCATAGCTGCGACACAGTATAATGCCCCCATAGCTGTGACACAGTATAATGCCCCCATAGCTGCGACACAGTATAATGCCCCCATAGCTGCAACACAGTATAATGCCCCATAGATGTGACACAGTATAATGCCCCATAGCTGTGACACAGTATAATGCCTCCATAGCTGTGACACAGTATAATGCCTCCATAGATGTGACACAGTAAAATGCCCCATAGCTGTGACACAGTATAATGCCCCATAGAGGTGACAGTAAAATACCCCATAGAGGTGACACAGTAAAATGCCCCATAGAGGTGACACAGTATAATGCCCCATAGCTGACACAGTATAATGCCCCATAGAGGTGACACAGTATAATGCCCCATAGAGGTGACACAGTATAATGCCCCATAGAGGTGACACAGTATAATGCCCCATAGCCGACACAGTATAATGCCCCATAGCCGACACAGTATAATGCCCCATAGCCGACACAGTATAATGCCCCCATAGCCGACACAGTATAATGCCCCCATAGCTGACACAGTATAATGCCCCATAGAGGTGACACAGTATAATGCCCCATAGAGGTGACACAGTATAATGCCCCATAGAGGTGACACAGTATAATGCCCCATAGCTGACACAGTATAATGCCCCATAGCCAACACAGTATAATGCCCCATAGCCGAAACAGTATAATGCCCCATAGCCGACACAGTATAATGCCCCCATAGCCGACACAGTATAATGCTCCATAGCCGACACAGTATAATGCCCCATAGCCGACACAGTATAATGCCCCATAGCCGACACAGTATAATGCCCCATAGCCGACACAGTATAATGCCCCATAGCCGACACAGTATAATGCCCCATAGCCGACACAGTATAATGCCCCATAGCTGACACAGTATAATGCCCCATAGCTGACACAGTATAATGCCCCATAGCTGACACAGTATAATGCCCCATAGCCAATGGCGGATTATAATATGGGCGATTCGGGCGGTCGCCCGGGGCCCGAGGCTGTCAGGGGACCCATCGGGGCCCGAGGCTGGCAGGGGGCCCATCGCGGCCCGAACCGCACACAAACTTAAAAAAAAATTAAAATTGTCTGCATAAAAAGAGTAACTTTGCAAATACAAGCAGCATTTACAATTGTGCAAGCTTCAGAGCTTAAATATTCCAGCATTCTCTGCTGGCTCAATGTCTGCACAAAGCTTGCTCTGGTGATTTACATTCTAGGAAGTACAGTTTTTATACCAGGCATTTTATAGGAATCTCATGTAGGAAAAAACTAAGTGTTCCATGGCATTATAGGAGCTCAACTAAGAAGTTAGCCTATGTTCACACCTTGTCTTTCACTATGTTCGGTATATACATCGGGAATTACTCCTGATGTATATGACAAATACATCCATAGGGTATACAGGGCCTTACAAATGGCAAAATAGTGTTGTTTTGTCATATACGCTTGGGCGGTATGTATCGTCATATTTTTTTCACTATATTGAAAAGCATAGTTAGCATACAATAAGAATCAATGGACGACATATGCAACTGTATAGCATAAAGAAGCATACTTCAGTAGCATTTCTCAACGTATATACAGTGATCATGAGGATAAAACCAGATGTGAACAAAGCTTTAGAGATGTCTGTCAAAAAGCTTGCTGAGAGTTTTCACAAGCAGTCGGCTTGTAAATGCAGCTCTTAACTATAATACAGGTTTTATCTTAGTACCAGATAAGTAATAGACTATAACTAGAAATTAAGGTTTTGTTCACATTTGTGTCAGAGGTTCTGTTTAAAGTCTCCATGGCAAGTCTGCATGCAGCACTATTCTTCCCATTGAAACAAGAGAAACCACAACGGTGCCCAACGGACCCTATTATTAGTCAATAGGGTCTGGCGGGCGCCGGTTGTATGTGTTGCTCGATGGATACAGTACTGCGTTGTGTCTTCCGGTATAAATAGGAGCCACAACGCAGATGTCAATGGAGCCTTACTCAAGCTTTGTGGAGACGTATATATGTAGAATAAGTAGTAAAATAATGAATCAAAATCATTTGTTCATCTTCCATAATTCTGCTGGTTAAAAATTACATGTTTACATCTCTGTTCTCACTTAAAGTGAAATTTACTTATATTCTGAAATTCTTTCAATTTCTTTTCTTAGTGCTGAGTGCTGTGTGAGCGTATTTGCGAGGTTGCAGCTTGACGCAGGGCACAGGGAGAGACTGGGAGACAGCACTACATGTACCTATATCATTTTGTATGCAAAATTATGTACTATTCTTCCTAGCAAGGTATCCATCACGGCACAGAAAATGTGGCCACCTTGCTGTCAAATGCACTTTTATTATGCAACAACCCCTATCCACAAAAGAAAAGGGCAAGGCTATTCAAGCAATGTGGAAGGGTTAGATTATAATTATTTTTTTAAATGTCGGGATGCTTATCTAAATATTGGAATACATTATGTGCATGTACATTGAGAAGAATCTGTTGCTTAACCGAATCCTGTTGACTAACTATAGACTGGCAACTACAGTAACCTATAGTCAGTGGTGGATTAAGTACACCATGGGCCCTGGGCTGTTACCCAAACTTGGACCACCCTTCCGCACCGCCGTCCTGCTGCGCCGTAACTATTTTTAACACTACCTTTTTGGGCAGGCATTAACAAATGGGTGTTACGATTCCCCTTGTCACAGGGCTGTGTACCTACATACTGACAGTATCACATTGTGCAGGGACACATCCTCCTGACAAGGGGAATTGTCTATCAGTCCTGGACTGCAGAAAGACTTTTTGTGAAATAAAAGAATTTCCTATAATAATCATGTCAGGAGAGTTGACAGATTCTCTATAAATCTAGTGACTCACAGGTGGTGATGACGTCTCAGATTCTAGTAATTTTTTTCCTCTTTTCTTCTCCATCTGGTCCAGACTTCATGACGACTTCTACCGGCCATGACCCATTTCTGCAGAATTTGCCACTCAGATGTCTGCAGCTCCTCACTTTTCCAACATTTCCACACCTATAAACCAAAATAAAGTTATCATGGTGCCACATACTGTGCCCCTAAATATAATAGCACCAAACACTGCACGCCTGAATATAATAATACCACACACTGTAAAACACCACATACACATAGCCCCCTGTACATAGTGCCACACACAGCCCCCTGTACATAGTGTCACACACAGCCCCTGTAGATATTATACACCCCCATAGATAGCGCTACACACAAGCCCCCTGTAGATATCACACATCCCCCTATAGCTAGCAACACACACATCCCCCCGTAGAGAGCATTACACACAGTCCCCTATACATAGCGGCATACAGCCCCTATCGATAGTGCCACACAGCCCCCTATATATAGCACCACACATCCCCTATAGATAGCGCCACACAGCCCCCTATAAATAGCACCACACAGCCACCCTGTAAAGAGCGCCACACACATACCGCTGTGGATAGCGCTACTTAGCCCCCCTTCTATATGGTATTACACAGCCCTCCCCCTTTTTGCATAGTGTCACACAACGCTCCCCCTTGTATTTAGTGTCACACAGCGCTCCCCACTTTGTATATAGGGCCACATAGCGCTCCCCCTTGTATATAGTGAACACAGCGCTCCCCTCTTTGTATATAGTGCCACACAGCGCTCGCCTCCCCCCTTGTATATAGGGTCTCAGCACCCCCTCTGTATATAGTGTAACGGCGCATACCCCCCTTTGTATATAGGCCCACACAGCACTCCCCTCCCCCTTGTATATAGGGCACACAGCACTCCCCCTGTGTATATAGTGTAACGGAGAACACCTCCCCCTTGTATATAGTGTCACGGAGCACCCCCCTCCTTGAATATATACACGGCGCTACCACCACCTAAAAAAAATATACAGTTTACTTACCTTGCCTCGTTCCCGTGGCAGCCGCTCCAGCTGGACGCATGTGAAGCCTCAGGACTAGACACATGCGCAGACCGGCGTGATGCAGTACCTCATCACGCCGGCCTGCGCAAAGAGGCTTCCCAGCGCCTTATAGGCTGCAGACCTAACGTGGCTTGCAGCCTATAACATTCGTTTGTATCCTGAGGACTCAGATACAAACGAATGTGGCTGCCGCTACCACCAGGGCCCCCTCTGGTGCTAGCAACGCCACCAGGCATGAGGGGGCCCGTGTGGTCATGTGCGGTTCCAGAGGCCATGGGCCCCCTGGGAGCCATGGGCCCCAGGCGGCCGCCCGAACCGCCCTAATGATGATCCGCCACTGCCTATAGTCCTCTTTAAGATACAGATTACATACTGTTGCAAGACATTTTTTTTAGCTTGTTGATAGTTACAAGGAAACTGTGGAGAATCTGATTTCTGTACAACTTACCTCATCTAGGTTTAGATCACTCTTCCTTGCAGCACAAAAAATTGTGCTACTGAAACTATATTATAGAAGTGCCTCTAATGCACTTACTTTACTTATAAGTATTTTAGAGAAAATGGTCTTCAGATGGTGAGATTTTCATAAAACTAAACACTGATTTATTGGGATATGGGTGATCATCCGAATATTCACCTTGGTCTCCAGCAGCCAATTGGCAAAAAAAAATTCTCATTGTTGATCACCTGATGGCTCTCTGGCAACGCCTTCGCCAATTTTGTTGGTAGACTGCAAACCAAGTATTATATATTGTTTTTTTTTTTAAGCTGATGGTCCTCCTTGCCTACAGGGATCCTGTGCAGCTGCATATAAGATATTTCCACCTCTGATTTTAGATAAAAGATCCAATGGGTTTAATGTTTGTTTGTTTTTTAGCAATTTTACTTATCACATAATCCGCTGTGTGTAATATTTCTTTGACAACTTTGCAAGTTGATAAGGACCGCCGGCATAGCCTGTCAATTCAGGAGAATTGCTGATCTCTGCCTATTTGTATCTGTTGAAGGCGTTAACAAGAAGCAGCCTTGTGTGATAGAATCTGGAAAAAATTGTTCTCTTTTTCTGAATCACTCTACAAAGAAATTTAGAGGAGGTGTAGGTTGTGCAGACTGATGGTAACACTTATGTGTTCTTCTAATATTAGCAAGGAATATGAAACCACTCTTTAGATAGAACTTAAAAAATGGAGATTGATGATACTTTGCTGAGACCGGGGCATTTAAACGTATGGCCTCAGTGCATATGTGCTCAATTCATTTGCAAGAGTGATACATCTGTATTTCAAAGCCTAGTTCTTAAAGTGAGTGGCCTGTGGACGTTTGCAGGTGAAAATGCACAGGAAAAGATTAAAAAAACTGAGTTGCTGTAAAATCAAACCAAAGCAAAATCCGCATGCGGTTTTCATGTTCTTCCAATGTTTGCTTTTCTTTGTTTTTATACTCAAAATAAATGCTTAGGTTAATTGTCTTTCTGTGAAATTTGTGCCAAAGTGTGAATAGTTGATATTAAAAAAAATAATTGTGTGCTCATAAGTGCAGAGATCAATGAGAGTCCACTGTGGAGTTTTCTGATGCTATAAAATAGTAAATACATAAATGCAGGGTATAAAAAAAATGACACCATCTATAAAAAATGACAGTGTGGCATCTGGATTGAAATCAATTTTTCTGCTTATCACTGAGTGGCAGGGGTTTTTAGTCTATTTCACAAACTCCAGTATTTGGGCCTATCAATGATCTTTGTCTAGGTTCCAGAATAACAAGTTAGTCCAGAGATAAAAGAAAGTGCTACCAAAGAGTCTTATAGAAAACAATCCTGACGCAATCAGACTATGTCCAGAGTAGATGGGAATTAAACAACTGAGCCTCCGAGGATTGCAGAAATATGTCTATCTGAGGGCAGCTTTAGCACCTTTAAATCTAATGTAATCTTGGTGTAAACAATTCCCAAGCTTTGTGCTTTGTGCACGCAATAAGACTTTAGGACGCACGTTACAGAGAAGAATGGAGAACCATGTCCTTGTGAAGTATTTATACCAAGTGTTGCTCTTTGTAAGCTTTACCTTCTTTCCAATTCTGTTTCATGGCACAGTACAGTACAGTAGAGAGTGACGTTCACCTTCTCTTCTTTCACTCTATGGTTAGAGGTCAACGTCTCCTCTTTCACTATCAGGGTCAGCTCCTTTTAATCCCAGAAATTAGCCACCTGAGGCTTGTGCTGCTGCCGCCAGAGAACTGCAGGCGGCCTGTGTTGCAGGGCAGCACATTGGTGAAATATATGAAATACACTTATTTTAGATTTTCTAATAAAGGGGTTCTGTTCTTCTATGAGATCATGTAATTTTATATGGAACAATAACCTACTGTTGTGGTGTAGGAGAGTTGTTAGAAAAACATATGAAATAAAATATTTCCTTAATATTAATATAGAGATTGATATTGATGTTCTGCAAAATTAATGGGTGAAATTAGTTCTCTATGTAAAATTAAGTTGGCAAATACCATGGGTATTTAATTTGTCCACTGTTGGCTACCTGAATTCTAGCATGTAAAATATCAGAGGGGCCTACCTTATAGTACAGTATGCCATATACAATAACATAACCATCATTGTTCATTTACTTCTCAGTTAAAGCACAAAACTACAGAAAATAGATTTGTTCTATAATACTTCATGGTGGCTACTACTTCTATATTACTGACATTCAAGCTTTGCTTTGCAAAATGTAGCAATAGTAAGCCCCCTGTTTTGTTTTTGTTAAAGGGATTTTTGAAATAAAATTAAAAAACATGACGGGTGTCTTTCAGAAACTGTGCCAGTCTTCTTATTACCATTCACTTGAATAGGACTGAGCTGCAATGCCACACAGCCCATGGTGTTGTGCTGTTTCTGGAAGCAAGGAGCCATGTTTTTAGAATCTAATACAACTCCTCTAAGTAAAACCTTATTCAAAGTACGCAAAAACACTTACACTCCATTAAATCATACAGTGGAACGACGATCTATCAATTAAATTAACAAAGAGATATAAATCTAGTACCCCTTTTGCTTTTTTTGCCTTAAAAATTACCATAAATCCCCAAATACACCAAACACATATATCCAAATAGGTAATATCCAAGTGGACATCATATCTAACCATGTATGCAAGAGTAAAACAGTGGTAAAGTGAATTCTAGGTTTTCTTTTGTTGGTTCTCCAAACTTACTTTAGTGGTAATTTCACAAATAGGGTAAGGTGTTTGTAGGCTCAGTTTTACATTTGTTGTATTTTACGTATACCCATTACAATTATTAGACCTTGTTCAAATTTCCAGAATACTCAAAAGTTAGATTAAAATGCATACACCAGTGACTAAGGCTTCTTAAAATGTTTACGTGAGCTTAAGAAGCTCAGTATCACATTCTGTGTCCACCAACCAATGTTGTTCAACTTTTGCAGTATCGGGAACCAGAATGTTAATTAAACCTAAGCATGACAGGACGCCTATTAAAATCATTGGAGGTCCAACTCATTCAGTACTCAAGTGCTGAGGGCTGTTTTAACCATAATAATTTCATGTTTATTGGTGATTCAGTTTACAATGTATCCATATCCATCATGATAGTCACACTTTAAGATACTATGAAGGACATTTATTAAGACTGGAGTTTCATATGCCACTGTAAGCAAACAGTTTGCTTGAGTAAGATGCGTCACATAGTGGCATAACCATTGCAGTCATGGGGAGCGGTGCCATACCCCCACCCAATTCGGACATAAAATGAAAAATATGCAGTCACTTCTGCCCACCGTGTGCCCTCAGGTTCTCACTGCAGGCCAGGGCTCATACAAGGTACTGATGCTGAACAGGGTGAGTGCCTTATATGCAACGCAGCACTCAATATTCTGCGTGCTGCGTCACATACAATGACCTGATGCTGCCTGATACCTTATATATATTGCATATACTCATAATTATATTACAGTTGTTATGACTATGCATTTTTCGATTACAGCATTTGGTCATAGGATATTAGGACCATGCTCAATAATAAAGCTAAAACGGTAACAATCCAGTATAACACATATAAATCTGAATTATGTAGACGATAACCAGTGCTAATATTGGAAATATCATATCTTGGTTTGACTCCTATTGCTTTATCCCTTTGTTCTACAGCACTCTATTAATATCACCCCGCAGCTAAAAAATATTCATGAAACTGAGAGCTGTCCAGATAAGAGAAGAGGTCATGACCCAGCCAGTGCTAGCTCATCACTGAATGGACACCAATCTGAGCATAAAAGAAAGCCTGTCAATACAACCTGATGGGAAAGCAAAATACCAAATTAAAACAAAGGAAGATGGAAGCAGCTATGATTGGCTAACTAAATATAACTACGCATACAATCAAAGACGCCTTTGTAACACAATTTCACCATCTGACGAAGGAAGACCTAATATGTACAGTTGAAAAACCATATACACACACACACACATATGTTCATACTCACATTGGAATATTTTATGTTCGAATTTTGGTATTTTTGTGTAACATAGCAGGTTTAGAAATTCAAAAGATGGAAGCCGGCAAATAAACATATAGCAACCATAATAATACAAAGAGTTAAATAGTATAAATATTTTATGAAAACATAAAATCATTTCAATTCAGTATGGACTTTACTTAAATCATTTTTCCATTTTACTTTAATATGCGTACAGGGCACTACATTTGTCACTCAAACTGATTTATTAGTAGCAGGATAGTGGATGGGTAGTGTCATAAGATATGGATTGCAATGGTCTGATTTAGTAAATTCACTTCCAAATGACCTATTAGGGAATTCTTAATAGAGAGGGTGTTCCCCTATTCAGCACCCTCAGAGAGTAGAGATATGAAGAGCACCTCTCTCTCTCTCTCTCTCTGAAGGTCCCGGCACGTCTGTCCATTACATGGACTGCCAATTGAAGTCTTAGCAGCAGGACAGACAATGATCGGCTGAATTTCAAGAAATCTATGACTAGGGTAACAGACTTTAGCGACTTTGATATATTGTATGATAGATAGATAGATAGATAGATAGATAGATAGATAGATAGATAGATAGATAGATAGATAGATAGATAGATAGATAGATAGATAGATAAATAGATAGATAGATAGATAGATAGATAGATAGATAGATAGATAGATAGATAGATAGATAGATAGATAGATAGATAGAAGGACAGGCAATGGTTTAACTAGTAAGCATGCATGACAGAGTCTGGAGGAAGTGAGGATAAGGAATGTAAAGGTGAGACTATGATCACCTGTGGGGGGATGGGAGGATAATGCATCCTAGAGTTACTGGATAAGAAAATTCATAGCGTATACCATCTTAGTGGCTAATGTGTATGGCGCCAATATTATCAAGCAAAACATATTTTGTATTGTTAAACCACCACAAGTGGTAACTTCATTATATCTAGCTACATGACATTCTAATCATTAGAGACTGAACACTAAACAACATGTGGGGAAGGTGGAATTGTATTATTGATTGTGTGTGATATAGGTTGCTATTTATTTCTGTGTTGTAACGGATTTTAGGGCTGGGCATATACATAATGGCCTTCCAGTGTGAATGTGGTGACTTTCCCCTTGCTATTGCACAGGCCCCGGGGACCCATATCGTTGAAGGCCCGTTATCATTAGATCTTAAATTGATTGTCCACAACTGATGACCTATCCACCGGATAGGTCATCAGTATATCATCGGTGCGAGTCCAACACTGCACCGATAAGCCGCTATGGTGGCCTGCGGGCACTGGATGTTATGGCACATAATGCTATGTACGAAGCCCGGAAGCAGTTGGCTCCGTACATAGCACAGCGGCCGTGCTGCAGAACTGCAGGTCCGCTCCTATTCACTTGAATAGGAGCAGAGCTGCAGTACTGCAGCTCAGCCGCTATTCCGGTGCACGGAGGCACCAAACCAGCTGATCTGTGTGGGGTTCTGGTGTCGGACCCCACAGATCATGTACTGATTACCTATCCGGTGGATAGGTTATCAGTTGTCAGAAGGTGGAAAACCCCTTTAATCTCTTCCCGCCGCAACCATTTATCGGGTTTTAATTTTTTCCTCCCCACCATCCAAAAGCCATAACTTATTTATTTTTCTGTTAATAAAGCCATTAGAGGACTTAATTTTTGCGGGACGAGTTTTAGTTTTTTACGGCCCCATCTATTGTATCATATAATGTACTAGGAAACTGGAAAGAAATTCTTTATGGAACGGGAAAAAAAACAGCGATTCATCAATTTTTTGGGTTTCGTTTTTACGGCGTTCAACGTTCAGGAAAAACAACATGTTAATTTTAATCTGCGAGTCAATATGATTACGGCGATACCAAACTCCTTTTACAAGGAAAAAACTACTTGTTAAAAATAAAATTTGTTTTGTGTCACCATATTCTGAGAGCCATAACTTTTTTATTATTCAGTCGATTGAGCGGTATGAGGACTTATGTTTTGTGAGGCAAGCTATAATTTCTATTGATACCATTTTGGGGTACATGAGACTTTTTGATTACTTTTTATTCCATTTTTTGAGGGAGATTAGGTGACCAACAAACAGCGATTCTGGTGGTTTAAATTTAAATTTTTACTGCATTCACCGTGCACATAAAATAATGTTGTATTATGATAGTCTGGACTATTATGGATGCGACGAAACCAGTTATGATTAAAAAAAGAAAAAATACATTGCTTTTGGGGGAAAATAGGAAAAGGGGGGTTGTTTTAACTTTTAATATATATATTTTTATATATTGGAAAAAACATTATCTAACATGTTTTTTTTATTACTTGTCCCCCTAGAGGACATGAACCAGCGATCGTTGGATCGCTTACACAACATACTGCCATACTAATGTATTGCAGTATATCGTGATTCTGACAGGCACCTACTAAGGATAGGAGTACAAAGATGGCAGACTCAGGGGCCTTCATTAGGACCCCAGGCTGCCATGATGATCATCGGCAGCCAGCGATCGCATCCCGGGGGAGATGACACGTCAGAGGGGGGGGGAGCCTCATTATAACGGCTTAGATGCCCAGTCACTATTGTCCGTGGCATCTAAGGTATTATGCGAGACACTGAAGTCTCCGCTGTAAGATACAGCTGGCACACTTTTTCTATGAAGCGGGCTCAGCCCGTGTGCCCACTCCATACTCCCTCACCCGACCTCCGCTATATATACATGGTGGATGTCGGATAGGGGTTGAGAACATTTAGACCTATGAGCTTAACATCCTGATTCAAGGTGGTCATTACTGAATAAAGTTATAAAAATATGGGGTTGGTGGTGCAGAAGTAAGTAAACGTTTGCCAGGGTACAAGTGAGTACCTAACTGTCCGAGCTGCGGAGAGGTAACGTTTGAGTTTGTAAGAAAAGGCCAGTAGGAGACTGGTACACTTGAGGCTAATGGTTGAAGCCTATGTGCAGAACACTCGATTATAAGATCTCCCAAGTAAAAGGGACCAGGAAGTTTACAGAGACCAGAGTTTGGCCAAGAGGAGCGGAAGCCACAGATAGAGCAGCTATATTCTAGCTAGAAAAAGGGGAAAGTCAACATCACCATTCACTGTGCCCAGGTCGACATGACATTAAAGAACTGAGCAAACATGAATTGGAGGTGTCAATAGTGATCAGATGTGTATTGTTATCTTAAAACTGTTGCTATTGCAAAGATGATCCAAAAAGGGACGGTAGCCTGTGAACTGGACTGTGTATTTTGAACTACCTTTGTGGTATCGTTTTCCTGTTGGCACCATGAATCAGGTTGCTTGTTAGGTTTGCAAGCAACCACTTGAGTTTATTACCGGTGATACTGCGAAAGTGTGAGGAAAAGGATTGAGGAAAGAATGTCAGGACAGAATAAAGCCATTACCTCATATGCAAAGCTTTAACTGATGCTCTAGTTTATTACACTATTTAGGCAAGTAGAGGGTCCTTTAAAGTGAATGCTCACTTTTTAGAACTGTCCCTTTAAGCCCTTGCCGACATTTAATGTAACCGCACGTCATGGTCAGTTCTTGCAATATACTGTACAGTTACTACAGGCTAATAGCATAGGATCCGAAGCATGCCCGCACCATCAGCGATTTCAGCTGTATATTACTGGCTGTGATGGTAATAGGTTAGGTCCAACATTCCGTGTGAATTAATATCTTAATATCTTTATGGCAGAAGGAGCTCCATATCCTTTCCACAGACAAAGTAAAAGTATAATATTCTGTCTGCCTGCTACCACCCCTGGGGGGAGCTTAGGAGCTTACTGCATACTGTTTGTTTTTAATTGAGTGTAATGTATTAAAAGCTGTGTGAACATTTCAATTACTTTGATTTCAAATTATTTGGTGGTAGTGTAATACATCTGATAAATGTTCATGTTGTTGAAATATCTGTTTTCTGTGTTTATATGGCAAGATCCCTAGATTAGTTGGTAAAATGATCAGATATTATAAATATCCAGCATATTAGGTTAGTTAAGAAAGTGCTAAGGTATTATGAATATTTGTAATAGTGCTCCGATGCAGCATATTATATTGAGAAAATGAGAGGTTATTGCTTAGTGATAGCACAAGTTAAGTTTTCAGAACTATTAAGTAACTATCATATATGGCCACAGTCGGTTTAACAAAATGCACAATTATAAAATAAATATATATATATATATATATATATATATATATATATATATATATATATATATATAGATATATCATTACCAGTTCCATATTTTTGTAATGTTTTGCCCATTGTAGTATTATAAATGCTTTTTTACATTGTTATATTTCATTTTAGCCATTGCTAAAATTGTACTTGTTTCATTTTCTTTGTTAATGGCGAATATGTGCCTGTAAGAAGGTGAGAGTCCACGCAAAAATGTAATGTACAACGTGCACTATCTGTTTAATTGACATTTAAAATGCATTATTTTATTATAATGGGCTCCTGCTTTTGAGCTCCACATATATATTTGGTTACTAAGACTGCCGGTCCATCTCTGTGTAAAGTGAACAGTAATTGCAATCAAAGTGGATTTCTCCCATCATGCCTTGTACTCTATTGAGTTCTCTTAGGATGTAATTGGAAAACAAATACAGCAACACCATCATCAGGACAGACACAAGTGCTTGTCCTAGGAAGGGGTTGAGCAATAATGCGATAAGCTTTATTTCAGCTGACACTCTTTATTTGTGAGTAACAAAGAACGCGGCGACGGCTTTTGGGATGTTACACTGATAATTAAACCTCAAAAAACATCATTTATAGCATATTTTCTAATCTATGGCATCTAATCAATATTTAAGGTGATTAAACATTTCCAAATTTAATTCTGTCTGAATTCTAGTAAAAATCCAAAATGATGGGTCTTTGGGGGGTAGTTTGAGAAGTCGTACTGCAGACAGGTTCTATCAGGGAAAATCATTGCCATGGAAAGCAAATGCTGTATTTCCTTTTAATATTTTGCCACAATCGTATTATTTAGGAAGGTTTTGCGGCTTTCTAGCTGCTATTTATTCCCCATTGTCAGACTGTCAGCCGAATCACTGTAGACTAGTCTAAGAAGACTATGAGCAGCTGAGACTCCACCTCTATCTCCACTGTGATTACCATGTTCCTCATCAGTGAGTGCAATGTATTGCAGGCACGACAGAAAAACATAAGGAGCCCATCCATAGCATCCCTTCTTCTGTCACAGAGGACAGTCTGCAGACAGGGTCATCGCTCCATGCAGTTTATTTTCCATAGCTGTGTTCCGAGGTTAAGTATCATATCAGATCAATGTCTATTTAAAACAATCAGACTGTGTTTTTGAATGTCTGTCAAACAGCATGGGTAACCGGTGGATCTGCAATAAGCTTTGCATCAGTCTTCAGCATTTTAGGGTTAAGTAGTCTCAAGCTATAAACATAAAGTCAATAGCTTAGAAAAAGTCGAATTCACACATTAACTATCCAAGTGCCAAAAATGTGTCTGCTTTGGCTGCCTGATTTAAGACCAGAAAATCTACTGTTAAATTCATGGCGTTAGAAAATGATATTATGTCAGAGACGGCTGCCAGGAAGGATTTTTACTTTTCTTTTTGTTTTATTATTATGCTTTGGTTCTCTCTTCTGAAACAGTCATCAATTACCCTTATCCACCTGCACCATCTCATCTAAGTTCATTTTCAAGATGAAGTTTCCTTGTTGAATAGTGGCTGTCCAATCCTCTTTCTGTCCATCACCGGCTGCTCCAGAGCTTTCCCCAGATTGACAGTCTGAGGCTGGATCAATAATAATTATCAGGCAGCTACCACAGAGAGCTGTGAATTTCTGGGATGGGATGGTCCTATACAAATAACGCCTTGTCCTCAGCTTTTTTTTAACTATGCAACTCTGTGCTTTCCATTTAGATAATATCCCTTCCATATTAAGAACACATGTTATCAGTATACAATAATGGACGGAAAAGGATTACATACTGTATATTTCCCGTACAATGCCACAATGCTGCCTACCAGAACATATAAAATGTGTCTGGACCCGGATAAAATTGAAATCACTGTTATTTCCTCGGGATTAGTCCTGGTTGCACGCATACTTCATCTTTCAGCATCATTTCATTGATTTTGGTTACTCTTCAGCGTGAAACAGGTAATTTAGACTCGAATAATTCAATTGGGCACAAATTTAACTAAAATTACATTAAAAACGTCCAGCCCTGATGCTGCTTTCTTAGTGTCTGGTTAATGATGTTTTGCATTTAACAAAGGCCCGTTTGGATAAAAATACCTTATGTGATAAATCATTACAGTGATGTTTAAAAAAAATTAGAATTTTAGTACCAAGATCCATCAACATTTGGAAAGCTTAATTGATTACAATGGGAGTGGGGCCAGTAACATCGATTTAGAATGGATCTGCTGGAAAATCTGTATTTGTGTCAACAATGTCACAGATTAAAAATGATTTGCCACAGGAAAAGATGTAGTATGCAGTGATAAGGTATAATGCTTATTTCCAAAATAGAATCCATTCCAGCTATAATATGAGGGTCACGGGGTATTTGCAATAGCTTTGACCATTTTTCAGGGCATTTAATGCATAAATACTCAATCATTTTTTCTTTCGCTAACCATTCATTTTCTTCCTTTATCCTTACTTATTACATGTTACATTGCAGCAAGCAGACTGAATAGAAATGTGTCCTGAAAAAAACCCTCAACATGGGGATATACAAATGCAGGCTATAGCAACTTTATTCATAAACACCAAAAATACATAACTTGTCCGTTACTCTGTAGGATTATTCTAATTATGATATGTCAGATCAGCCATTTCAATCTTAGGCCTCATGCACACGACCGTAGCCATGTGCACGGCCCTGATTTTCGGGTCGGCCGGGGGCGAAGTGTCACCCGCGAACCGCCCGCAAATCGCGGGCTGTGCACATGGCCGCAACCATTATTTGCTATGAGCCTGGACCGCAGAACACGGCCGTAATAAGACATACCCGTTCTTTCTGCGGTCCGGGCTCCTGGGCCATGCACGGACCGTGGAAACCACGGTTGTGTTCATGGCCCCATAGGAATGAATGGGGTCGCAATTCTCCCATGGATTTTCGGGGGAATTGCGGCCGCGAAAGCACGTTCGTGTGCATGGGGCCTTAGTCTCATTATCATGAAGTCTGCCTGCCACTTTTATCAATTTTAGTTCAGCTATGCCCATTTTACTTAGTAGTTATGGCAGCTGCATCCTGCTCATGAGAATAAATGAGAAGTTGTCACTGCCACGCCCCTAGTATTAGCACCTAGTATTGCTAGAAATACATTGGTTCTCTCTTTTACCCACAAACCATTTTCCTTTGATATATTCTGCTGAAGCAGCATGATTTTTAACAAAGATAGATTTATAGAAGGGCATTCCCATCACAGGAAATTATAGCATATTGCTAGGATATGCCTTCACATTCTGATCGATAAAGGGGCCGACTGTTGGGTCCCACATGATCCTGAGAATGCTAGGGCCAGAGCACTGGTTTAATGCTGCGGTGCCTTCAAGGTTTTTCCTTGTATATCAGCACTCCTGGTCACAGGCTGTGCAGGGAACTACAACACAGCCCCATTAACTGAAAGGGATTGGCCACTTTAAGAAAATTATCAGCAGTGCATTCTAAAGAGTATTATTATTAAAATTACTTTTTCACTTTATTTCCAGTTCAGTGCATTTTTCCCTGGGTCTTAAGCCACGCCCCTAGTTATGACAGCTTCATTTTCTTTATGGCCGCAGCTCCAGTCAATAAAATGGCCGAGGATGTAGGAGCGTGTGACTAGACATATATGGACAGTGACATCAAGGACTTCCCCGGGCTAAGCGCTTAAAGTAGCGATGTGCCTGGGAAGTCTTCAACGAGTGGAGGAATTCCCTCTGCTCCTCCTCTCTGTACTAATGCTGAAGTAGGGAGTTGACGGTTCCCTGCTTCAGCATTGGGTTCAACTGTATTTGCATCCTGAGGACACAGATGCAATTGACACTGGGATATGACCCCCGGCTGCCCGGACAGCGGGACACCGGCTGGAATTCGGGACTGTCCCGCTTAATCCACGACGGTTGGGAGGTATGCTGGAATACATGCTAGGTAAGTAGATTTATTATGTGATATATATATATATATATATATATATATATATACACACACAATGTAAAGGGGTAATCCGAGCATAGCAACTTACCAACCCAGGATAGGTGATAAGTGTTTGATAAATGCGGGTCACGAGTTCCCTGCTTAAATAGAGCGGCACTCAAGCATGCGAGCTGCCACTCTATTCATTCTCTATGGGACTATTTGGAGCAAAATGGAGCAGAATGCAATAACACAGAAAGATGTAATCACAGAGTAGCAGCACAGTCTCTTAACACAATATAAACCTAGTGACATATAAATTGTTGTGACATATATCAAAGAAAAAACCTAGCAATATAGGAAATTTTTTCCGCGCCCCTTAAACTTATTTACATCATGATGATACTTTTCTCTTTTTTGCAGCAAATTTATTCTGATCAAAGCGGATGGCCGATTCTATTGCAAATTGGGCTCATCTCTACTCACAACTGATCTAAACTCCCTGCTTTAGAAGCTTTTATTGGTTCACAAAATAATAAGCAATGACATAGAGGACACTTCGTTTGATTACTAACATAGCAAATTTTGCCGGATTCCTCCAAATAAACACTTACCCAACGAACACTTAGAATTTTGTTTTCTGCACTTGTACTACTGAGAGATTGAATGTTAATGACTTCGGCTAGTTGTGTTTTACATGGGGCAATACTGATGATGGCATAGTGCATTGCCTGTATCTTTGTCAAAGTTGTCACATCATACTGGCTCATGACAGTGCTGGACAGAATGACCGCTGCACAGGTGCTGCTTACTGCAGTGCACTCGGCTGTCACTCACACAGCGGAGAGTGCCACTGCTGACAGCACTGGGGTTAAGTTTCTGAAGTCACGCTCTCCTGTCTGTGAGTGACAGCACGCAGATTGGCAGTGTGTCAGTAGGTGCATGCTGCCTTGGACCTGGGGCACAGGTCATGGGTATCAGATGCCGCTGATGCATATCCACGATAGCTTTTGGTCTACCACTTCAAGGCCATATAATGAATCTAAAAAAAATTCAAACATAAAGCATCCTGTATTATTTTTATGTCCTAAATACATGGATCCTTTTGAATAGACTTAAAGAGAACCTATTGCCATATTTTCCAAATGAAATAAACATAGAGGAGTGTATAGGTTTTCTAGACAATAATAGGGTTTACCTATTTTCATTTAATACATTGCAGTATTGGGGAAGACTGAGCCCTTTTATCTTTCCTACTGCTATTGTAAACGACATAAGCAGGAATTGTCAGCGGTCATGTAATCAGGGGCGTAACTAGGAAAGACTGGGCCCCATAGCAAACTTTTGACTGGGGCCCCCCCTCCCCTGGGTGTCACACAACCCCCCCCCTTGTAGATAGTGCCTTTTTTACAGCCCCCCTGTAGATAACACCATGCAACCCCCCTGTAGATAACGCCATACAGTCCCCTCTGTAGATAACGCCATACAGCCCCCTCTGTAGATAACGCCATACAGCCCCCTGTAGATAACGCCATACAGCCCCCCCTGTAGATAACGCCATACAGCCCCCTCTGTAGATAACGCCATACAGTCCCCTCTGTAGATAACGCCATACATCCCCCCTGTAGATAACGCCATACAGACCCCCTTGTAGATAACACCATACAGCCCCCTTTGTAGATATCTACAGAGGGGGCTGTATGGTGTTATCTACAAGGGGGTCTGTATGGCGTTATCTACAGGGGGCTGTATGGCGTTATCTACAGGGGGCTGTATGGTGTTATCTACAGGGGGGACTGTATGGCGTTATCTACAGGGGGCTGTATGGCATTATCTACAGGGGGCTGTATGGTGTTATCTACAGAGGGGGCTGTATGGCGTTATCTACAGAGGGGGCTGTATGGCGTTATCTACAGGGGGGGTCTCTATGGCATTCCCTACAGGGGGGCTGTATGGCGTTCCCTACAGGGGGGGGCTCTGTATGGCGTTCCCTAGAGGGGGGGCTGTATGGCGGTCCCTAGAGGGGGGGCTGTATGGTGTTCCCTACAAGGGGGCTGTATGGCGTTAACTACAGGGGGGGGAACGCTGTATGGCGTTCCCTACAGGGGGGGCTGTATGGCGTTCCCTACAGGGGGGCTGTATGGCATTCCCTACAGGGGGGGCTGTATGGCGTTCCCTACAGGGGGGGCTGTAGAGAACACCATACAGAGCCCCCCCCTGTAGGGAACGCCATACAGTGCCCCCCCCCTGTAGGGAACGCCATAAAGAGCCCCCCCCTGTAGGTAACGCCATACAGCCCCCCTGTAGGGAACGCCATACAGCCCCCCCTGTAGGGAACGCCATACAGCATTCCCCCCCCTGTAGGTAACGCCATACAGCCCCCCTGTAGAGAACGCCATACAGCCCCCCTGTAGAGAACGCCATACAGCCCCCCCTGTAGGGAACGCCATACAGCGTTCCCCCCCTGTAGGGAGCGCCATACAGAGCCCCCCCTGTAGGTAACGCCATACAGCCCCCCCTGTAGAGAACGCCATACAGAGCCCCCCCTGTAGGGAACGCCATACAGCGCCCCCTGTAGGGAACGCCATACAGCGCCCCCCTGCAGGGAACGCCATACAGAGCCCCCCCTGTAGGGAACGCCATAGAGCGCCCCCCCTGTAGGGAACGCCATACAGCTCCCCCCTGTAGGGAACGCCATACAGAGCCCCCCCTGTAGGGAACGCCATACAGCCGCCCCTGTAGGAAACGCCATACAGACCGCCCCTGTAGGGACCACCATACAGACCGCCCCTGTAGGGAACGCCATACAGACCGCCCCTGTAGGTAACGCCATACAGCCCCCCCTGTAGAGAACACCATACAGAGCCCCCCCCTGTAGGGAACTCCATACAGCGCCCCCCCCTGTAGGGAACACCATACAGAGCCCCCCTGTAGGTAACGCCATACAGCCCCCCCTGTAGGGAACGCCATACAGCCCCCCCTGTAGGGAACGACATACAGCGTTTCCCCCCCTGTAGGTAACGGCATACAGCCCCCCCTGTAGAGAATGCCATACAGCCCCCCCTGTAGGGAACGCCATACAGCGTTCCCCCCCTGTAGGGAACGCCATACAGAGCCCCCCCCTGTGGGTAACGCCATACAGCCCCCCCTGTATAGAACGCCATACAGAGCCCCCCCTGTAGGGAACGCCATACAGCCCCCCCTGTAGGGAACGCCATACAGCCCCCCCTGTAGAGAACGCCATACAGAGCCCCCCCCTGTAGGGAACGCCATACAGTGCCCCCCTGTAGGGAACGCCATACAGAGCCCCCCCCTGTAGGGAACGCCATACAGCGCCCCCCCTGTAGGGAATGCCATACAGAGCCCCCCCTGTAGGGAACGCCATACAGCCCCCCCCTGTAGGGAACGCCATACAGACCGCCCCTGTAGGGAACACCATACAGAGCCCACCCCTGTATGGAACGCCATACAGCCCCCCCTGTAGGGGATGCCATACAGACCGCCCCTGTAGGGAACGCCATACAGCCCCCACCCCTGTAGGGAACGCCATACAGCATTCCCTCTCCCCAAAAAATTCGACCTACAGCGTGTCCGACAAAAGACATGTATCCCCTATCCACAGGATAAGGGATACATGTGTGATCGCTGGCAGCGATAGGGAGAACGGGGGACTGAAAGTCCCCGAAGTTCTCCATGACTAACCTCTGACTTCCGGCATCTGCGCAGCTCAATAAAAATGAAAGGAGCGCTGGTCACGCATGCGCACAAGCACGACCGGCGCTCCATTCATTTCCACAGAGCTGCCGACACAGACCCCGGAAGTCCGAGGTTTGTGATGGAGAACTTCAGGGGACTTTCAGTACTCCCTATCGCTGCCAGTGATCACACATGTATCCCCTATCCACAGGATAGGGGATACATGTATTTTGTTTAATGGCAGAGCGGGGAGATAACTCCCTGCTCTGCCGTAGTGTTCAGTGGCGTCCCACTGTAGCAGCCATAGCGGCTGCTAGCGGAGCCTCCGGCCATGGTGGGGGACCATGCCGGCGGGCAACACAGGCCCCCTCATGGCGCGGGCCCCGTAGCAGCCGCTACTGCTGCTACGGCGGTAGTTACGCCACTGCATGTGATACTTCACAACCAATCACAAGATAACCAACATCTTACATACATGATAAGTATTACTACAATACTTCTGGGGTATCCGTTCCAGGACAACAGTGTGAACAGAGCCTAATATTGGCAGCAGAAAATATAATATAGTTCAGATCTCTCGTCTACAGCAATTTATGAAATGCAAAGTGGTATCCCCTAACATTGATGATGAGACTTCTCATTGTTTAATTCAGAGGGGAAAATATGGTGACAGCCCCTCTTTAAGGCATTAAGGATGATGTGCCTAAAAGACGACCACTCGAAAATGAGAATTTAATAGTGTAAATGTGACAAATGATTATTTGTGACAAATGGAAATGTTGTCTATTGGTACGAAAAACAATCATTCATACTTGATCTGTGCGCAGGGGGAAACATGATCAAATTTCTACACATATACTGACATTTATCAATGTATTTGAGCCTTTTTTTTTTCTACATTTATTGAAAAAGAGTGTCTAATCTAATCTGTGACATATTTATTACCATTTGCCCAAGAATTTAGAGCCATTTGTGCCATGGACGTCAGTTTGTCAAAATTAAGTGTAAAGTGGGCCTGGCCCAGGATTTAGACACATTTAAGAAATGCAACTTTTTAAAAAAGCTACACAAAAATGTGCGAATCAGAAAAAATGTGGCATCTCTACTCCACACATACCCTGGCGCAGAAGATGTGCCGTCATTTAGGCCTGTGTGAAAGGTAAAAGCAGTGGTCTATGTTATGACAGATTTGTCACAACATATGTCAATAGAGTAGCCTAACTTTATCTTGGCTAAAATGATGCAATTTTGATAGATGTGGGTTGCAATTTCTTGAACATTATGATCAAGTTTACACAAATGGGCTAAACAAATGTGCCTACACACTGGCATCAGTGTTTGGTACCTGGTAGTGTGTGGTACACAAAATGTTTCAGGCCTCGGCTGGACTCTGAGTGTACCTATATTTCAATTTGGGTCCCAGCACATGGCAAAGCTGAGTGCATGGACAATACATGGTGGCACATGGAGTCCCTGCATTTCTGCATTATAGAGTTATAGACACTTGTGCCACCATATGGTGCCGCACTGTATTCTGTCCTAGATGTAGTGCTTTTACGATACAATACTTTTATAATACAGTATGCATTGATTTGTTTTAAACATGGGAAAAAAACCATTATGTGACTCGGTGCGGTCCTGAAACAGTCTATGAATTCCATAAAACAGATCCATACATCACTGATCTGTAATACAGCCATGTGCATGGGCCCTATGTCTACAACTCATGTACCTGTACTAAGTGCTTTATAAGGCGGTAGGTAGCATTGATATGACAGGGACCGATCAACAGTTATGAAGTCAGAATTTATATGAACAAGAGAGTTTCTTGGCACTTAAACAACCTTTCACACTGAAAATATGGTTCAGGACCTGCCTGTAATTCTATGTGTGGTGGGCTCCAGGTCAGCATTTTAATGGTTTCACTATACATGCTGTCAGTATGATTGGCAGCTTTATTAGCACAGGGTGAATTTATCTTTACTTCTCTAAAAAGGGTCATCTTCGAGTCAGCGTTGTTCAGGCAATTTCATACATTTTGTTAATCTTCCTCATTTAGAAAAAGTGCTTATTTTTTTGTATTTTTTATTTTTTTTTTAAAGAAACAAATGTTCTGGTTTATGTACAAGATATATATTATATCTATATGAAATAAAGCACAATCTATCATAAAAAAGTACAAAAGTATCCATTGTTTCCATAATATTGTAGGGTGTAGTTCATTGTTAGAATTGTGATTGTATCCATTTACTGGAGTGTTGGGATTGTATAGATGCTGAAAGAATTATTATGCATAATGATAGTACATAAAACAACAGTAACTTACAGCAACCGAGCACAATATGCTCGCTTTCCACTCTTTTAAAAAACTAGACTAGAAAAACGAAAACAATTCTTTAAATTGTCTGATATGGGTTATACTGTATGTAACTTTGTACATATACAAACAAACATATTCACATCGGTCTTGTCCCAATTGGAGCTCTCCATCTAGCTTCTCTATTTCTTGCTTACCCAGACATTTGATGGGGAATATTTTTAAAGCATCAGAAGAAACTGACATGAACACAGGGAAAACATGCAGACTCCATACACAGGCTGTTCTGGTTGAATACGACCCAGTGCTTAAAGCTGATCCACAATGTAGTACTATGTAAATTCTTTGTTCTATTTTGCTCCAGAGAAATCCACCTGCCAGTTGTACGTTAAAGGGTAACTAAACTTTCAACAAACTTCCGACATGTTATAGTGACATGTCAGAAGTTTTGATTGGTGGGGGTCCGAGTACTGAGACGCTTCGTTTCTGTTCGGCTATTTCCAGAAATCAATGTAGCGGTGTACCGCCTCAATAGAAAGTCTATGAGCCTGTATACCTCGACATCGGCTTTCCAGAAAACGACGAACAGAAACTAAGCACGACTGCTGCTTTGTATTAGCGATTGGTGTGGGTCCCCGTGCTCGGACCCCCACCAATCAAAACTTGTGACATGTCAGAAGTTTGTTGAACGTTTAGTTACCGTTTAAGGCTCAATGCACATAAAGGTATTACGTGTGGTTTTGCGGCGCGTATTTGCGCGCGACAAATCCGCAGCGTAATACAGTACCAGCATAGTCAATGAGATTCCAGGAAATCTCATATACACGCTTCAGTATTTTTCAGGACGGAAATTGACCTGATTTTAAAATCCGCAGCATGTAAATTTATCTTGCGTTTCCGCTTGCGAATTGTATCTGCCAAGTACTGAGGAAAATCGCACCAAAACTTGCATCATGAAAACGCACCAATTTACCCATCAAATTGTAATAACGAGCGATCTGGTTTTTACCTGCGAATTTCCTGCGTATTACTGCGGTTTTGGTGCATATTTTCCGCAGCTAAATACGCAACATGTGCATGTAGCCTAAGTGCACTTAAACACGACCGAGTGCCACTTGGGCCCCTTTTCAGGGCATCCGAGTGGCACTGGAAAAATTTCACAGAACCGTTCACTTTAGCAGGTGAATCGGGTCCGTGAAAACTGACCCGACTCTCCGATCCATGGAAAGATAAGACATGTCCTATCTCTCCACAGATCACTGACAGGACCCGGCCGGCACACAACGATCATCTGCATTAGGCATAAGGAAGCCATATAGGGCTATTGTCATGATTTCTCAAGCCATTCATCCAACTGAAAACCAGAAAAGTGCTACAAAACATCACACCAACTGTTTGGGTTAAATATGTCTAGAGTAACTCAGCTGCTAGAATTAGTCACTACTCAATACTACTAGTCTTCCCTGCTATAAACACAAGACATATAAAAAATAATGCATGTTTATTGGCCTGTAGAGGCCTTACAGATCACCCTGCTTCTGGCATCCTCAAAATACTGTTGTACTTCCATTGCAGTGATGTTAGCTTGCAGTGATGTTAGCTTAACATGCTTGTAATCTAAAAGTATGTCATATGTGCTATTTCATCTAATAATAGATACATCCAAGTACATATATGAGTATACTATAATCGCAGTAGCTAAATAGTCTATTTCACCAATAAGTTGATTTTTTGATCTCCATTATATTTTACATATTAAACTTGTTTTTTTAATCAATTCTTTGATCCATTTTTCTTTGCATGTTTTTAACTACAGATACTGCTCAGCCCAAAGCTGGGATCGGAGATTTTATTGGATTTGAAGCAACAGACTGATACTCAGTGAAACCATGAGGACTTATCTTTGCTTTGTTCTTTTATGTCTCAGTGGTGATACTTTCAGCTATAGTGGTGCCCATGATACACATCTAGATACAGTAATAATGCTGGAAATTTAGAGTGCGCATTTCACTATTTAGAGAGCAGCTCTTAGGGTCATCTTAAGGGATCAGCAATGACAAGTGGATGCCTGTAGTTATAGGTAGGAAGCATTTAAGGTTAGCAACAGAAGGTTATTAGCGCAAATAATGACACAAAATGCAAAGTCAGATGACATGTCTGAACTCTTGTAATATATTTTTGTAATATATCACCAACCCAAGTTTTAGTTATATGGGGTCATGATTGTTTGCTATAGAATGAGAAGGAAACAGTGGTGGTAACCACTTTATTTGCCTCTCATATAAAGTTGCAGCTAGAAGAAGATTCTCAGCTGATCAAATATGGGGATAGGTGATGGAATACCACAAATATATGTACCCAAAAGTTGATTTTTTTTAAGAGCAAAAAGAGCGTGGGATCAGTGGGCGCTAGTTTAATTCCACACAACTGATCCAGAGAAAGAAATCTCATCAGAGAAGTGATCATGCATATCCAGTCACTTTCTAGTAAAATGAATAGCGAACATAGAAAAGCCAAAGCACAGGCACCTGGCTGTTTGCTCTCTCTTGGACTCTCATTATTTTTCTGGACATTGACAATAAAAAAGTGACCACCTCTACAAAGAGAATGGGGACCAGGGTCCCTTTATTTTTGAGATCGGAGGTAGACACCAATCACACTTTTATGACATTGGTAACTGAAATGCCATAAAAGTTTACTTACCCCAATCTTTTTAGAAGTCCACGTTTCTTTCTTTGTAATCCCAGCCTCTGTCAGGGTCTGATAATCAAGATAGTCGGGTGAAAATGTTTACATGCTTTTTATTCACCACTATATACTGCAGACGATGGATTTTCAAATATAGTTTTTATAAGCTTTACATTTTTTACATTTCTTCTGCTTCCAGGGAAAACTGTATATAAAAAAAAGATGATATTTGTATTTCAGAAAGGATGCAAAATGTTAACACTCATTTTTAACACTTAAATTCATAGGAATTTAATGCCTGTCTTTAACATTTTTATTTTAAATTGTCACAGGCATTACGCTTTATTAGATTAATTTATGTAATATGCCTTAAATGTGTAAATCTATCATGAGAATAGACTGCATAATATTTGCTTTACATAAAAGCATTTAAATGCTTCATTTGCATCCTAAAACCTCATTATATTGATTAAATGATAAAAGCTTAGATTTAATTTCTTATGCGTGCATATATAACTACAAATTTCTGAAATATATTTCAAAGATTTGTAAGACTGTTAATATTTTATTTTCTAAATAAACCCTTTGATTCTTGGATGGAACAAAGTTAATGGACACTGATGAAAAATAATCACCGTGAGTTCATTATCAGGCTATCCCCTTTAAATTAAAAGCTTTGCCTATAAATCTTTTTTTTTTTTTCCAGATTGTAATTAAACTTTATGAATCAAATTTATCAAATCATGGATACAAAGTAGATTATAGTCAACTCACTATAACTGCTTTGATAAAATAGGTTTAAATATTGCAAATCAAAGCAGGAAATAAAACATTTTCCTTCTTAGCAAATCTATAATTCGACATTTAGCAAATGCTTCTTCTTGTTGAATGGTTTATGTCCATTATTAAAGCAGCATGAAAATCAAAGCCCCTCGGAGAGGTTAAAAGTTCATCTTTATGATGATATAGGGACAGCACAAGCACTTATGACACCCCTACAAACAAGTACAGTGTCTAATTGCATCTATCCACTATGACTTTCCTGGGATGCATTTAGGCCATATTGGCTCTTAGCGGTCTGCTCTATGCTCCAGAGCTAGGCGGCTGAAGACAATCAGCACGTTGCACACTATTCACATTTAGATCTGTGCATTTACATGTATCTGTGCAGAAAAAGTTCAGGTCAGGTGCAGGTGCAAGAATGAGGGGGGCACATTTTTAATGCTGCTAAAAGCTATGCCAGTATGGTCCGTATGTACCAAGTCTATTGAGGAATTTGGAGCAGCTATTAAACTATACCATATGTTCACCAGCTGGACAGAAAAGTGGTTAAAATAAAAAAAACCTTGGTGTCTAGATGCTTAAAACAAACGGTGCTCATGATCACGCCAATCCTTGCAATGCAGTTATGCCAGAAAATTTGTGTTGATAAATTTGCCCCAGAGAGTGGGACACTCTGTTTCTGCAATCTCTGTCAACACTCAACAGGGCCACACCGTCCATGAGGCGAGATAAGCATCTCACCTCAGGATACGGCTTGCTGCCTCTCTGAGAGGGCGGCGGTGCCACTGAAACCAGCTGCCACCACCCCCACCCACACTATAATTGTACCTGCTTCTATACGACTCAGATACAATTATATGCATAAGCAATGAATGGTGGGTCACATTCCGTGCCTGGCTATTCAGCGCCTTCGAATGACGATATCGCGCCGCATGCATTGTTCAGCCCCAGCAGACCTGCTCAGAAGAGAGCAGGCTTGCATTGCAAGAGGACGGTGTGGGAACGGGATAAGGTGAGTATGTAAAGTTTGTTTTTTTCTCTATGAGGGGCTATATGTGGAGCACTATCTACAGAGAGGGGCTATATATGGAACACTATGTACAGGGAGGAGCTATATGTGTGAGAGGCTATATGTGGAGCACTATCTACAGGAGGGCTATATGTGGAGCACTATTGACAGGGAGGGCTATATGTGTGAGGGGCTATATCTGGAGCACTGTTTACAGGGGGGCTATATGTGTGAGAGGCTATATGTGGCACACTATCTACAAGGGGCTTTATGTGTGAGGGTCGATATGTGGAGTGCTATCTACAGGGGGGCTATATGTGGAACACTATCTACAGGGGGGCTATATGTGGAGCGCTATCTACAGGGGGGCTATATGTGGAGCACTATCTACAGGGAGGTGCTATATGTGTTAGGGGCTATATGTTGTGCACTATCTACAGGGGGGCTATATGTGGGACACTATCTACAGGGGGGCTATATGTGGAGCGCTATCTACAGGGGGGCTATATGTGGAGCACTATCTACAGGGAGGTGCTATATGTGTGAGGGGCTATATGTGGAGCGCTATCTACAGGGGGGCTATATGTGGAGTGCTATCTACAGGAGGGCCATATGTGGAGCACTATCTACAGGAAGGGGCTATATGTGTTAGGGGCTATATGTTGAGCACTATATACAGGGGGGCTATATGTTGAGCATTATCTACAGGGGGCAATATGTGGAGCACTATCTACAGGGGGGCTATATGTTGAACGCTATCTACAGGGGGCCATATGTGGAGCACTATTTACAGGGGGGCTATATGTGGAGCACTATCTACAGGAGACTATATGTGGGCACTATTTACAGGGGGGTCTCTGGGGGCCACTATCTACAGGGGCTCTATGGAGGGCACTGTCTACAGGGGGTTCTATGGAGGGCACTATGTATGTGGGGCACTGTCTACAGGGGGCTCTATGTGGGGCACTGTCTGAAGGGGGCTCTATGGGTGGGCACTGTCTACACGGGGCCCTAAGAGGGCACTGTCTACAGGGGCTCTTTGGGGGCACTATCTACATGGGACACAGTGTAAAGCACTATTATAATTGAAGGTGAAGTCTATTATTATATTTAGCGCGTAGTGTGTGGCACCATAAAAAATTTTATCTTCGGTTATAGGTGCAGAAATTTTTGAAAAGTGAGAAGCTGAAGACATCTGAGCGGAAAACTGCAGAAATGGGCTGTGGCTGGGAGAAGTCATTATAGAGGTCTGGACCGGATGGAGAAGAAAAGAGAAAAAAAACAACTAGAATCTGATGTCACCTGTGAGTCACTTAATGTAAATGTTTATTCTGCTTCTAATCAGTACTGTAGTCACTATATGATCTGCAGCGAGATGATGTGTGGTATGATTTTTTTTTTGAGGAACAGCAACTCCCAGCATATCCTTACCATTGTTCAGGCCATGCTGGGAGCTGTAATTTTACGCTGTACAAACCTATACGGCAGGGGTTTCACTAACTTGAGCTGTATTTGTGCTGGTGCTGTATATATGTGTAGAGCTTCTGTACTAAGCTTTGTTCTGGTGCTGTATACACGTACTGAGCTTGGTTCTGGGGCTGTATATATGCAATGAGCTTGGTTCTGGGGCTGTATATATGTATTGGGCTTGGTTCTGGTGCTGTATATATGTATTGAGCTTGGTTCTGATGCTGTATATATGTACTGAGCTTTGTTCTGGTGCTGTATTTATGTACTGAGCTTTGTTCTGGTTCTGTATTTATGTACTGAGATTTGTTCTGGTGCTGTATATATATACTCTGAGATTTGTTCTGGTGCTGTATATATGTACTGATCTTGGTTCAGGTGTTGTATATATGTACTGACCTTGGTTCTGGTACTGTATTTATGTACTGAACTTTGTTCTGGTGTTGTATTTATGTACTGAGCTTGGTTCTGGTGCTGAATTTATGTATTGTGCTTAGTTCTGGTTCTGTATTTATGCACTGAGATTTGTTCTGGTGCTTTATATATGTACTGAGCTTAGTTCTTGTGCTGTATATATGTACTGATCTTTGTTCAGGTGCTGTATATATGTACTGACCTTGGTTCTAGTGCTTTATTTATGTACTGAACTTGGTTCTGGTGTTGTATTTATGTGCTGAGCTTGGTTCTGGTGCTGTATATATGTACTGATCTTTGTTCAGGTGCTGTATATATGTACTGAGCTTTCTTCTGGTACTGTATGTATGTTTTGAGCTTGGTTCTGGTGTTGTATATATGCAATAAGCTTGGTTCTGAAGCTATATTTATGCACTGAGCTTTGTTCTAGTGCTGTATATATGTACTAAGCTTGGTTCTGGGGATGTATATATGAACTGAGCTTTGTTATGGTGCTGTATATATGTTCTGAGCTTGGTTCCCATGCTGTATATATGTCAGAGCTTGGTTCTGGAGCTGTAATTATCTTGGATATATTTATAATAACAAAATTGCAGGGCAGATGGAGTTGTTTTCAACTCATTGTATATTTAAATAGGCTCTGTCACCACATTATAAGTGCCCTATCTCCAACATAATCTGATCTACGCTGTAATGTAGGTAACAACAGTGTTTTTTTATTTAGAAAAACTATCATTTTTGACTAAGTTCTTAGCAATTTTAGATTTATGCTAATTACTTTCTTAATGCCCAACTGGGCGTTTTTTAATTTTTGACCAAGTTGGCGTTGCGAAAAGAAGTGTATGACGCTGACCAATCAGCGTCATACACTGCTCTCCATTCATGTCCATTTGTACTCAGCACAGCGTGATCTTGCTGTGCTGTCACATACACCCACATTAACTTTACTGAAGTGTCTTGAGAGTGAATAGACATTGCCTCCAGCCAGGACGCGATGTCTATTCACACTCCCGACACTTCGGTAAAGTTTGTGTGGGACTTAATAGCTGCACAGAGTGATCTCGCGAGATCACGCTATGAATAACAGCACAGCGAGATCACGCTGTGCAGCTATTAAGTCCACACAAACTTTACCGAAGTGTCGGGAGTGTGAATAGACATCGCGTCCTGGCTGGAGGCCAGGGGGATGTCAATTAAAATCTGGGGGGCGCCATTTTAATTTTTGCCTCAAGCAGCAGAAAAGCTAGAATCGGCCCTGACACACAAGACCATTCAGATAAGTGCTACCACCAATCAGTATTATTTGCGTGCACAACTTTTTTTAAAATAGCGTTACCAGAGGTGAGGTTCTTATTTGACCCAGTGGTGTAACTGGATATGGGCTAGGTGACACAGGCCCTCTCATGCCCGTAGGCGTCGCTAGCACCGGAGTGGGCCCCAAATACATGCATTAGGGCTAAATGGCCGGGCATGTTCCGACCATTCAGCGCCTTACAATGATGCTGATTGACGGGGCAAGTCATTCTGCCCCGCCAATCAGTGCCTTTTAACGACGCGTCATTCAGCTCCAGAAGACCTGCTCAGAAGAGAGCAGGTCTGCATTGCCATCGGACTGCGCGGGAACGGGATCATGGGAGTATGTAAATTTTTTGTTTTTTTCTAATAAAACTGTGACTGGCATTATCTATAGTGGGGGCTCTATCTATAGGGGGTCATCTATATGTGGGCCACTATATACAGGGGGGTCTATATGTGGGGATGTGGGGTACTATGTACAGGGGGGGTTCTATATGTGGGGATGCGGGCCAGTATATACAGGGGGGTCTATATGCAGGCCACTAT
This sequence comes from Rhinoderma darwinii, assembly GCF_050947455.1. NCBI lineage: Eukaryota > Metazoa > Chordata > Amphibia > Anura > Rhinodermatidae > Rhinoderma > Rhinoderma darwinii. Next base: position 280,727,926 of record NC_134689.1, on the reverse strand, counting down.
ATATAGGGGTGGTCAATATGTGGGCCACTATATACAGGGTGGTCTATATGTGGGGATGTGGGCCACTATCTACGGGGGGGGGGGTCTATATATGGGCCACTATCTACATGGGGGTTCTATATGTGGGGATGTGGGACACTATCTACATGGGGGTCTATATGTGGGGCACTATATACAGGGGGAGCTATATGTGAGACACTATACAGGGGTGGGCTATATGTAGAGCACTATCTATAGGGGAGATATTTTTAGGACACTTTCTATAGGGGTGGGCTATATGTGGGGCACTATATACAGGGGTGGGTTACCTGTGAGGCACTAGCTATAGGGTGGCTATTTGTAGGGCACTGTCTACAGGGGTAGGCTACATGTGGGACACTATATACAGGGGGAGCAATATGTGAGACTATCTACAGAGGTGGGTTATACGTGGAGCACTATCTATAGGGGAAGCTATATGTAGGGCAGCACGGTGGCTCAGTAGTTAGCACTATTGCCTTGCAGCTCTGGAGTCCATATGTAGGCACTATCTACAGAGGGCTGTATGTGGGACACTATCTACAGGGGCTTCTATGTAGGGCAGTATCTACAGAGGCTCTATAGGGGTCACTATCTACAGGGGACTATGTGGGCACTATCTACAGGGGGCACAGTGTGTGTGGGACACAGTGTATGGTACTATTATAATCAGGGACACAGTGCATGGCGCTATTTAAGTTAGAGGTGCAGTGTATGGTGCTTTATTATATTTAGAGGTATTGAGAATTCTAACTTCGTTTATAGGTGCAGAAATGTTTTAAAAGTGAGACACTGAAGACATCTGAGCGTAAAACTGCAGAAATGGGTGCTGGCCGGAAGAAATACATCATAGATGTCTGGACCGGAGGGAGAAGAAAATAACTAGAATCTGAGACGTCACCGGTGAGTCACTTAATGTAAATGTTTATTCTGCCTCTAATCAGTACTGTAGTCACTGTATGATCTGCAGTGAGATGATGGGTGGTATGATTTTTTTTTTTGTGAAACAGCATCTCCCAGCATATCCTCACCATTGTTCGGGCCATGCTGGGAGCTGTAGTTTTACGCCGTACAAACCTACACGGCAGGGGTTGCACTAAATTGAGTTGTATTTGTTCTGGTGTTATATATATGTACTGATCTTGGTTCTGATACTGTATGTAAGTACTGATCTTTATTCTGGTGCTGTATATACATATGAGATTGGTTTTCGTGCTGTATATATGTAATGCGTTTGGTTCCGGGGATGTATATATGTACGGAGCTTGGTTCTGGGGATGTATTTATGTGCTGAGCTTGGTTCTAGTGTTGTATTTATGTACTGAGGTTGGTTCTGGTGCTGTATATGTATTGAGCTTGGTTATGGTGCTGTATATATGTACTGAGCTTTGTTCTGGTGCTGTATATATGTACTAAGCTTTGTTCTGGAGCTGTATTTATGTACTGAGGTTGGTTCTGGTGCTGTATATATTTATCAGCTTGGTTCTAGTGCTGTATTTATACACTGAGCTTTGTTCTAGTGCTGTATATATGTACTGAGCTTGGTTCTGGTGCTGTATATATGTAACGACGGGGGTAGGGAAACGAAAAAGTGAGCCCTAATCTACCCGCCACTCTGTCCCTGCCTACTTGCAACGACCCGCCCTAGGCGACGGGGTACAACTGGGCGGCGGTCCCTACGCTCAGTAAGTGCACAAGACAAACATACAAGTAGTCAGTAAGCCAGGGTCAGTATGGAGCAGGATCAAATAGTTAGGATAGTTAGGAGCCAGGAAACCACACGAGAAGAATCACAAGCAAAGGAGGAACAGGAAAGGCAGGTATAAATAGACAGAGGGCGGGAGCTAGCTCCATCTGGCCAGGCTGTGATAGGCTCTCCCACTCCTAAGCCTGCCATCCTGAGTGGTGGAAGATGGAGTCAGTCTCAGAGACGTAGATTCAGGTGCAGACTGATTACCTATGGGAGTTAACCCCGAAGCTGTGCCTGGCAGATCCTTTACAGTACCCCCCCTTTTATGAGGGGCCACCGGACCCTTTCTAAGTGGACCTGGTTTACTGGGGAAACGAAGGTGGAACTTCCTGACCAATACCCCAGCGTGAACATCCCGGGCGGGTACCCAAGTCCTCTCCCCAGGCCCGTATCCTCTCCAATGGACCAGGTACTCGAGGGAGCCTTGGACCATCTTGCTGTCCACAATCTTGGCCACCTCGAATTCCACCCCCTCAGGGGTGAGAACGGGAACAGGAGGGAGCCAAGGACGGGGAGCAGCGTTTAAGGAGGGAGGCATGAAACACGTCGTGTAAACGAAAAGATGGGGGTAACTCCAGGCGGAAGGAGACAGGATTGAGGACTTCAATGACCTTATACGGCCCAATAAACCGGGGAGCAAACTTCTTGGACGGGACCTTAAGACGCAAGTTCCTAGACGATAACCACACCAGATCCCCGACCATAAACAAGGGGTTAGCAGAACGTTCTCTATCAGCCTGAGTTTTTTGTACGCTCTGGGACGCCTCTAGGTTCTTCTGAACCTGGGCCCAGACTGCACAGTTCCCGATGAATGACCTCTACCTCGGGATTGTTGGAACTACCAGGTGAAATGAAGGAGAACAGTGGATTAAACCCAAAATTACAGAAAAAGGGGGAGACCCCTGACGAGTTACTGACCCGGTTATTAAGGGAAAATTTGGCGAGGTGAATGAATGAGACCCAATCATATTGACAGTCAGAGATAAAACACCTTAAATATTGTTCTAGAGATTGATTAGTCCTCTCAGTTTGGCCATTGGTTTCAGGATGGAAGGCAGAGGAGAAGGACAAACAAATCTCCAACTTTTTACAGAAGGCTCTCCAAAACAAAGAAACAAATTGTACCCCTCTGTCCGAAACAATATTGACAGGAACCCCATGGAGACGCAGGATGTGTTTGACAAACAAGGTAGCTAACGTCTTGGTGTTGGGTAGTTTCTTGAGGGGCACAAAGTGGCACATCTTACTGAAGCGGTCTACTACCACCCACACCACCGACTTGCCTTGGGATGGAGGCAAATCGGTGATAAAATCCATGGAGATATGTGTCCAAGGTTTCTGGGGAATGAGCAATGAACGTAGTAAGCCCGCTGGTCGGGACCTGGGAGTCTTGGACCTAGCACAAACCTCACAAGCGGCGACGTAGGCCTTAACGTCTTTAGGCAACCCAAGCCACCAATAGTTTCTGGCAATGAGGTGTTTGGTACCCAGGATGCCTGGATGACCAGATAGTGCGGAGTCATGATTTTCCCTAAGTACCCTTAGCTGGTATTGCAGGGGAACAAACAGCTTGTCCTCAGGAAGGTTCCCGGGAGCTGAACCTTGATCAGCCGCAATTTCAGAGACTAAATCAGAATCAATAGAAGAAATGATTATACCGGGAGGCAAAATACAAGCAGGATCTTCCTCCGAAGGAGGGCTGGCCATGAAGCTACGCGACAGTGCATCGGCCTTAATATTTTTAGACCCAGCCCTATAGGTAACCAAAAAGTTGAATCTGGTAAAAAATAGCGCCCATCGAGCTTGTCTCGGGTTTAGCCTCCGGGCAGATTCTAGGAAAACCAGATTCTTGTGGTCGGTAAGGACCATTACCTGGTGCCTAGCCCCCTCCAGGAAGTGGCGCCACTCTTCAAATGCCCATTTAATGGCTAAGAGTTCGCGGTTGCCAATATCATAGTTACTCTCAGTGGGCGAAAACTTCCTGGAGAAGTAGGTACAGGGGCGGAGATGGGTGAGGGACCTGGTACCCTGGGACAAGACAGCCCCCACTCCCACCTCGGATGCGTCAACTTCCACGATAAATGGCTCCATTTGGTTGGGCTGAACCAGCACTGGGGCCGAGATAAAGCACTTCTTACGGACCTCAAAAGCCTGGACAGCCTCAGGAGGCCAGTGGAGGAGATCAGCACCTTTGCGAGTGAGGTCCGTAAGAGGCTTAGCGATGACCGAGAAGTTAGCAATAAATCTCCTGTAATAATTAGCGAACCCCAAAAAACACTGTAACACCTTCAGGGAGGCAGGTTAGACCCATTCCGCCACAGCCTGGACCTTGGCGGGGTCCATGCGGAATTCATGAGGAGTGAGGATTTGACCCAAAAATGGTATCTCCTGTACCCCAAACACACATTTTTCGGTTTTTGCAAACAGTTTGTTTTCCCGAAGGACCTGGAGCACCTTCCTGACATGCTCAATGTGGGAGGACCAGTCCTTGGAAAACACCAGTATGTCATCAAGGTACACTACAAGAAATATCCCCAGGTAATCTCTCAAAACCTCATTTATGAAATTCTGGAAGACCCCAGGAGCATTACACAACCCAAAGGGCATGACGAGGTATTCGAAATGACCTTCGGGCGTGTTAAACGCAGTCTTCCACTCATCCCCCTCTTTGATGCGGATAAGGTTATACACCCCCCGTAGATCAAACTTAGAGAACCATTGGGCCCCCTGAACCTGATTAAAGAGATCAGGAATCAAAGGAAGGGGATACTGGTTCCATACAGTGACCTTATTCAGGTTACGGTAGTCAATGCATGGCCTAAGACCACCATCCTTCTTCCCTATGAAGAAGAATCCAGCACCTACCGGAGAAGTAGAGGGGCGAATGTAACCCTTGGCCAGGCATTCCTGGATATACTCTCTCATGGCTTCACGTTCGGGACAAGAAAGATTAAATATCCTACCCTTAGGAAGCTTAGCTCCTGGTACCAATTCGATAGCGCAATCGTATTCTCTATAAGGAGGTAACACTTCGGAGGCCTCCTTAGAGAAAACATCAGCGAAGTCCTGAACAAACTCAGGTAGCGTGTTCACCTCCTCAGGGGGAGAAATAGAATTAACAGAAAAACATGACGTCAAACATTCATTACCCCATTTGGTAAGCTCCCCAGTATTCCAGTCAAACGTGGGATTATGCAACTGCAACCAGGGAAGGCCTAAAATCAAATCGGATGATAGTCCCTGCATCAACAGTACAGAGCACTGCTCCAAATGCATGGAGCCAACAAGGAGTTCAAAAACAGGGGTATGCTGTGTAAAATAACCATTAGCAAGAGGAGTGGAGTCGATACCCACTACCGGGACAGGTTTAGGCAAATCAATCAAAGGCATAGCAAGAGACATAGCAAATTCCACAGACATGATATTAGCTGTAAAGGATCTGCCAGGCACAGCTTCGGGGTTAACTCCCAGAACTAATCAGTCAGCACCTGAGAATACATCCCTGAGACTGACTCCTGCTTCCACCATTCAGGCTGCAAGGCTTAGGAGTGGGAGAGCCTATCGTAACCTGGCCAGACTCAGCTAGCTCCCGCCCTCGGTCTATTTAAGCCTGCACTTCCTGTCCCTCGGTGCTTGTGATTCTTTCCTTGTGGTTTCCTGGCCCAGCTTCAGCTCCTGCTATTTTGATCCTGCTCCATACAGACCCTGGCTTACCGACTACTCTTCTGCTTTTCGTTTTGTACCTCGCACACTCCTGGCTTGACTCGGCTCGTTCACCACTCTGGTTGCTCGCGGTGTTGCCGTGGGCAACGGCCCCTTTTCCTTGCTTGTGTTCCTTTGTATGTTTGTCGTGTTTGTCGTGCACTTACTGAGCGCAGGGACCGCCGCCCAGTTGTACCCCGTCGCCTAGGGCGGGTCATTGCAAGTAGGCAGGGACAGAGTGGCGGGTAGATTAGGGCTCACTTGTCCGTCTCCCTACCCCCTGCCATTACATAATCACAAGCCCATACCTAGTCTACCCCTGGTCCCTGACACCACTATGGATCCCCGTGAGACCCTGGCTCAGCAAATGCAGGGTCTCTCCCTACAGGTCCAGGCCCTGGCTCAGAGGGTCAACCAGCCTGATGCTACCCTGGTAGTTCCCCTCACCGCACCTCTTGAACCCCACCTCAAGTTGCCCGACCGCTTCTCAGGGGACCGGAGGGCTTTTCTCTCCTTTCGGGAGAGTTGTAGGCTTTAATTTCGTTTAAAGCCTCATTCCTCAGGTTCTGAGAGCCAGCGGGTGGGTATAATTATGTCCCGGCTCCAGGAAGGGCCCCAAGAGTGGGCCTTCTCCTTGGCTCCTGACGCCCCTGAACTTTCCTCCGTTGATTGTTTCTTTTCTGCTCTCGGACTTATTTATGACGAGACTGACAGGACTGCCTTTGCCGAGAGTCAGCTGGTGACCTTACGTCAGGGTAAGAGACCTGTTGAGGAGTATTGCTCTGACTTTCGGAAGTGGTGCGTAGCTTCTCGGTGGAATGACCCTGCCTTAAGGTGCCAGTTTAGGTTGGGTCTGTCGAATGCCCTGAAAGACCTGCTAGTTAGCTATCCCTCTTTTGACTCCCTAGACCAGGTTATGGCTTTAGCGGTACGACTTGACCGACGTCTCAGGGAACGACAACGTGAACGTTTATGTGTTTTCTCCTCCGACTCCCCCATGATGCCTCCCGAAGCTCCGTTGCTTCGTTCCTCCCCGAAAGATTCAGTGATACCTATGCAACTCGGGGCCTCCGTGTCCCCCCAACAACGTAGAGAATTCCGCAGGAAGAATGGTCTCTGCTTCTACTGTGGGGACGACAAGCATCAAGTGAACAACTGTCCTAAGCGTAAGATTGCAGCCAGAGAACTTCCGCGTCTAAGTGATCATCGGGGAGGTCACTTGGGCGCACAGGTATTTCCCGTAAATATGAAACGTACTAAGATCTTGCTTCCCTTTCAGGTCTCTTTTGGTGGTAGGTCTGCTACCGGCAGTGCCTTCGTGGATTCAGGGTCCTCTACTAATATCATGTCTGTGGAATTTGCTATGTCCCTTGCTATGCCTCTGATTGATTTGCCTAAACCTGTCCCGGTAGTGGGTATCGACTCCACTCCTCTTGCTAATGGTTATTTTACACAGCATACCCCTGTTTTTGAACTCCTTGTTGGCTCCATGCATTTGGAGCAATGCTCTGTACTGTTGATGCAGGGATTATCGTACGATTTGGTTCTAGGTCTTCCCTGGTTGCAGTTGCATAATCCCACGTTTGACTGGAATACTGGGGAGCTAACCAAATGGGGTAATGAATGTTGTACGTCATGTTTTTCTGTTAATTCTATTTCTCGCCCTAAGGAGGCGAATACGCTACCCAAGTTTGTTCAGGACTTCGCTGATGTTTTCTCTAGGGAGGCCTCCGAAGTGTTACCTCCTCATAGAGAATACGATTGCGCTATCGAATTGGTACCAGGAGCTAAGCTTCCTAAGGGTAGGATATTTAATCTTTCTTGTCCCGAACGTGAAGCTATGAGAGTGTATATCCAGGAATCCCTGGCCAAGGGTTACATTCGCCCCTCTACTACTCCGGTAGGTGCTGGCTTCTTCTTCGTAGGGAAGAAGGATGGTGGTCTTAGGCCATGCATTGACTACCGTAGCCTTAATAAGGTCACGGTAAGGAACCAGTATCCCCTTCCTTTGATTCCTGATCTCTTTAATCAGGTTCAGGGGGCCCAATGGTTTTCTAAATTGGATCTACGGGGGGCGTATAACCTTATTCGCATAAAAGAGGGGGATGAGTGGAAGACTGCGTTTAACACGCCCGAAGGCCATTTCGAATACCTCGTCATGCCCTTTGGGTTGTGTAATGCCCCTGCGGTCTTCCAGAATTTCGTAAATGAGATTTTGAGAAATTACCAAGGGATTTTTCTGGTAGTGTACCTTGATGACATACTGATGTTTTCCTAGGACTGGTCCTCCCACATTGAGCATGTCAGGAAGGTGCTCCAGGTCCTTCGGGAAAACAAACTGTTTGCCAAAACCGAAAAATGTGTGTTTGGGGTACAGGAGATTCCATTTTTGGGTCAAATCCTCACTCCACATGAATTCCGCATGGACCCCGCCAAGGTTCAGGCTGTGGCGGAATGGGTCCAACCTGCCTCCCTGAAGGCGTTACAGTGTTTTTTGGGGTTCGCTAATTATTACAGGAGATTTATTGCTAACTTCTCGGTCATCGCTAAGCCCCTTACGGACCTCACTCGCAAAGGTGCTGATCTCCTCCACTGGCCTCCTGAGGCTGTCCAGGCTTTTGAGGTCCTTAAGAAGTGCTTTGTCTCGGCCCCGGTGCTGGTTCAGCCCAACCAAATGGAGCCATTTATCGTGGAAGTTGACGCATCTGAGGTGGGAGTGGGGGCTGTCTTGTCCCAGGGTACCAGGTCCCTCACCCATCTCCGCCCCTGTGCCTACTTCTCCAGGAAGTTTTCGCCAACTGAAAGTAACTATGATATTGGCAACCGCGAACTCTTAGCCATTAAATGGGCATTTGAAGAGTGGCGCCACTTCCTGGAGGGGGCTAGGCACCAGGTAACGGTCCTTACCGACCACAAGAATCTGGTTTTCCTAGAATCTGCCCGGAGGCTAAACCCGAGACAAGCTCGATGGGCGTTATTTTTTACCAGATTCAATTTTTTGGTTACCTATAGGGCTGGGTCTAAAAATATTAAGGCTGATGCACTGTCGCGTAGCTTCATGGCCAGCCCTCCTTCGGAGGAAGATCCTGCTTGTATTTTGCCTCCAGGTATAATCATTTCCTCGATCGATTCTGATTTAGTCTCTGATATTGCTGCTGATCAAGGTGCAGCTCCCGGGAACCTTCCTGAGAACAAGCTGTTTGTTCCCCTGCAATTCCGGCTAAGGGTACTTAGGGAAAATCATAACTCCGCACTATCTGGCCATCCAGGCATCCTGGGTACCAAACACCTCATTACCAGAAATTATTGGTGGCCTGGGTTGCCTAAAGACGTTAAGGCCTACGTCGCCGCTTGTGAGGTTTGTGCTAGGTCCAAGACTCCCAGGTCCCGACCAGCGGGCTTACTGCGTTCGTTGCCCATTCCCCAGAGACCTTGGACACATATCTCCATGGATTTTATCACCGATTTGCCTCCATCCCAAGGCAAGTCGGTGGTGTGGGTGGTGGTGGACCGCTTCAGTAAGATGTGCCACTTTGTGCCCCTCAAGAAACTACCCAACGCCAAAACGTTGGCTACCTTGTTTGTCAAACACATCCTGCGTCTCCATGGGGTCCCTGTCAATATTGTTTCGGACAGAGGGGTACAATTTGTTTCATTGTTTTGGAGAGCCTTCTGTATGAAGTTGGGGATTGATCTGTCCTTCTCCTCTGCCTTCCATCCTGAAACCAATGGCCAAACGGAGAGGACTAATCAATCTCTAGAACAATACTTAAGGTGTTTTGTCTCTGACTGTCAATTTGATTGGGTCTCTTTCATTCCCATCGCCGAATTTTCCCTTAATAACCGGGTCAGTAACTCGTCAGGGGTCTCTCCTTTTTTTTGTAATTTTGGGTTTAATCCACGGTTCTCCTCCGTTTCACCTGGTAGTTCCAACAATCCCGAGGTAGAGGTCGTTCATCGGGAACTGTGCACAGTCTGGGCCCAGGTTCAGAAAAACCTAGAGGTGTCCCAGAGCGTACAAAAAACTCAGGCTGATAAAAAAACGTTCTGCTAACCCCCTGTTTACGGTCGGGGATCTGGTGTGGTTGTCGTCTAGGAACTTGCGTCTCAAGGTTCCGTCCAAGAAGTTTGCTCCCCGGTTTATTGGGCCGTATAAGGTCATTGAGGTCCTCAATCCTGTCTCCTTCCGGCTGGAGTTACCCCCGTCTTTTCGGATACACGAAGTTTTTCATGCCTCCCTCCTCAAACGCTGCTCCCCGTCCTTGGCTCCCTTGAGGAGACCTCCTGTTCCCATCCTCACCCCTGAGGGGGTGGAATTCGAGGTGGCCAGGATTGTGGACAGCAAGATGGTCCAATGCTCCCTCCAGTACCTGGTCCATTGGAGAGGATACGGGCCCGAGGAGAGGACTTGGGTACCCGCCCGGGATGTTCACGCTGGGGTATTGGTCAGGAGGTTCCACCTGCGTTTCCCCAGTAAGCCAGGTCCACTTAGAAAGGGTCCGGTGGCCCCTCTTAAAAGGGGGGTTACTGTAAAGGATCTGCCAGGCACAGCTTCGGGGTTAACTCCCAGAACTAATCAGTCAGCACCTGAGAATACATCCCTGAGACTGACTCCTGCTTCCACCATTCAGGCTGGCAGACTTAGGAGTGGGAGAGCCTATCGTAACCTGGCCAGACTCAGCTAGCTCCCGCCCTCGGTCTATTTAAGCCTGCACTTCCTGTCCCTCGGTGCTTGTGATTCTTTCCTTGTGGTTTCCTGGCCCAGCTTCAGCTCCTGCTATTTTGATCCTGCTCCATACAGACCCTGGCTTACTGACTACTCTTCTGCTTTTCGTTTTGTACCTCGCACACTCCTGGCTTGACTCTGCTCGTTCACCACTCTGGTTGCTCGCGGTGTTGCCGTGGGCAACGGCCCCTTTTCCTTGCTTGTGTTCCTTTGTATGTTTGTCGTGTTTGTCGTGCACTTACTGAGCGCAGGGACCGCCGCCCAGTTGTACCCCGTCGCCTAGGGCGGGTCGTTGCAAGTAGGCAGGGACAGAGTGGCGGGTAGATTAGGGCTCACTTGTCCGTCTCCCTACCCCCTGCCATTACATTAGCAGAGGACCCTGAATCCACGAAGGCACTGCCGGTAGCAGACCTACCACCAAAGGAGACCTGAAAGGGAAGCAAGATCTTATTACGTTTCATATTTACGGGAAATACCTGTGCGCCCAAGTGACCTCCCCGATGATCACTTAGGCGCGGAAGTTCTCCGGCTGCATTCTTACGCTTAGGACAGTTGTTCACTTGATGCTTGTCATCCCCACAGTAGAAGCAGAGACCATTCTTCCTGCGGAAATCTCTACGTTGTTGGGGGGGCACGGAGGCCCCGAGTTGCATAGGTACCTCTGAGTCTTCCGGGGAGGAACGAAGCAACGGAACCTCGGGAGGCATCATGGGGAAGTCGTAGGAGGAAACACATAAACGTTCACGTTGTCGTTCCCTGAGACGTCCGTCAAGTCGTACCGCTAAAGCCATAACCTGGTCTAGGGAGTCAGAAGAGGAATAGCTAACTAGCAGGTCTTTCAGGGCATTCGACAGACCCAACCTAAACTGGCACCTTAAGGCAGGGTCATTCCACCGAGAAGCTACGCACCACTTCCTAAAGTCAGAGCAATACTCCTCAACAGGTCTCTTACCCTGACGTAAGGTCACCAGCTGACTCTCGGCAAAGGCAGTCCTGTCAGTCTCGTCATAAATGAGTCCGAGAGCAGAAAAGAAACGATCAACGGAGGAAAGTTCAGGGGCGTCAGGAGCCAAGGAGAAGGCCCACTCTTGGGGCCCTTCCTGGAGCCGGGACATAATTATACCCACCCGCTGGCTCTCAGAACCTGAGGAATGAGGCTTTAAGCGAAAGTAAAGCCTACAACTCTCCCGAATGGAGAGAAAAGCCCTCCGGTCCCCTGAGAACCGGTCGGGCAACTTGAGGTGGGGTTCAAGAGGTGAGGTGAGGGGAACTACCAAGGTAGCATCAGGCTGGTTGACCCTCTGAGCCAGGGCCTGGACCTGTAGGGAGAGACCCTGCATTTGCTGAGCCAGGGTCTCAAGGGGGTCCATAGTGGTGTCAGGGACCAGGGTAGACTAGGTATGGGCTTGTGATTATGTAACGACGGGGGGTAGGGAAACGAACAAGTGAGCCCTAATCTACCCGCCACTCTGATCCTGCCTACTTGCAACGACCCTCCCTAGGCGACGGGGTACAACTGGGCGGCTGTCCCTACGCTCAGTAAGTGCACGAGACAAACATACAAGGGAATACAAAGCAAAGGGAAAGGGGCAGTTGCACACGGCAACACCGTGAGCAACCAGCGTGGTGAACTTGCCAAGTCAAACCAGGAGAGCACGAGGTACCAAACGCAGAGCAGGAGAGTAGTCAGTAAGCCAGGGTCAGTATGGAGCAGGATAAAATAGTTAGGAGCTGTAGCTGGGCCAGGAAACCACACGAGAAGAATCACAAGCAAAGGAGGAACAGGAAAGGCAGGTATAAATAGACAGAGGGCGGGAGCTAGCTCCGTCTGGCCAAGCTGCGATAGGCTCTCCCACTCCTAAGCCTGCCATCCTGAGTGGTGGAAGATGGAGTCAGTCTCAGAGACGTAGATTCAGGTGCAGACTGATTACCTATGGGAGTTAACCCCGAAGCTGTGCCTGGCAGATCCTTTACAATATATGTCAGAGCTTGGTTCTAGTGCTGTATTTATGTACTGAGCTTGGTTGTGGTACTGTATATTTGTCAGAGCTTGGTTCTGGATCTGTAATTATATAGGATATATTTATAATAACAAAATTGCAGGGCAGATGGAATTGTTCTCAATTCATTGTATATTTAACCTCTTAACGCCGAAGGACGGATATATCCGTCCTCTGCAGCTGGTAGTTCGCGCAGGAGGACGGATATATCCGTCCTGTGATCGCACGGGAACTGACACTGTACCCACGCGATTAGCGGCAGGAGCACGGCTGTTATACACAGCCTGGCTCCTGCTACAACTGCCGGAATCGAAGCGCGCTCCGTTTCAGGCAGTTTAACCCATTAAATGTCGCTGTCAATAGTAACAGCGACATCTAATGTGTTTGACAGAGGGAGGGAGCTCCCTCTGTCACCCCATCGGCGTCGCCGTCGGGTTTCCATGGCAGCCGGGGGCCTAACAAAGACCCCCAGGTCTGTCTTCAGCAAATGCCTGTTAGGCCATGCCGAAGGCATGACCTAATAGATTGCCTGTCAGTTTAACACTGACAGTCAATAATGCTTTGGTATACTAAGTATACCAAAGCATTATATATGCGATCAGCAGATCGCATAGTGAAGTCCCCTGGTGGGACTAAAAAAAAAAATGGGAATCAGTTAAATAAAGTTTGTGGAAAAAAAAAAAAACAGTCAAAAGTGGTTTTATTTAGCAAAAGTGTCAAAACAAATAACACATGCACATATATGTTATCCCCGCAATCGTAACGACTTGAACAATAAAATAAACACAAATTAAATAAAAGTTAATCCATAAGTCCTATGTACTCCAAAATAGTACTAATGAAAACTACACATTGGCCCAAAAAATCACGCCCACATATGGCCACATTGAAGGAAAAATAAAAAAATGACGTCTCTTGGAATGCGGTGATGCAAAAACAAGTAATTTTTTTCTAAAAGGCTTTTTATTGTGCAAACGTAGGAAAACATATAAAACCTTTACATATTTGGTATCTCCGTAATCGTGCCAACCCATACAATAAAGTTAACATGTTATTTACGCTGCATAGTAAACGGCGTAAATTTATAACTTGAAAATTAATGATGGAATAGCTGCTTATTTTCAATTCTCTTTTAAAATAAAGTTAATATAAGTTAATCAATATATTATAAGCATCTAAAAATGGTACAATTACAAAATACAACTCTTCCCACAAAAACAAGCCCATATACGGCTATGTCGACGGAATAAAAAAAAAGTTACGACTCTTGGAATGCAACCGTGAAAAAACAAGAAATAATCCTTGGTCATTAACGCGCAAAATGGCCTGGTCATTAAGGGGTTAATGGGAATTTATCAGGTAGTTTTAACCCCTTGAACCGCCACCATTCGGTAATACGTGACCTGACAATATTTCCAAACATTCTCTTGTATGTTTTTTTCAGATGCAGCAAAATCTTTAAAATCCACTTTTAAAACGGCACACGCTATATGCTAAATACTCATTAGAGGGTCATGGGGCGGTGCCGCTATCCTAAAGAGTCACATAGTCCTGCCTCCAAACCCACCTTTCCATGTTTGAGTGACAGCTCCCTGGCTGATACAACTTTCTCGGATGCGCCATTGCCTTGTGGCACTATACACAAGGGGGGGAAGCTGTGTGGTACTATACACAAAGGGGGGGGGGCTTAGTGGCACTATGCACAAGGGGGAGCTGTGTGGCACTATACACAAGGGGGGCTGTGTGGCACTATACACAAGGGGGAGCTGTGTGGAACTATACACAAAGGGGGGCTGTGTGGCACTATACACAAGGGGGAGCTGTGTGGCACCATACACAAGGGGGAACAGTATGACACTATTTACAAGGGGGAGGGCTGTGGCTCGATCTACAGGGGGCTGAGTGTGGCGCAATCTACAGGGGTCTGTGTGCGGCACTATCTACTAAGGGGGCTGTGCTGCACTATCTACTAAGGGAGGCTGTGCTGCACTATCTACTAAGGGGGCTGTGTGGCACTATATACAAGGGAGGGGGGCTGTGTGGCACTATATACAGTGGGAGCTGTATAGCACTATGTACAGTGGGGGCTTTATGGCAATATCTACAGGGGGCTGTATGGCACTATCTACAAGGGGGAGTTGGTGGCGCTATCTACAAATAGGGTGTGACACTGTCTATAGGCGGGGCTATATAGCACTGTCTACAGGGGGGCTGTATGGCACATTATATTATAACCTATATATATATATACTCATAGCCAATTCATTAAATTCAAGATTTCACATAATCCATGTATATTAAACCGAAAAGAAAAATCTCGACATAATAATATTATATCAAAATATTTTTATTTTTACTTTATTACACATCAATAAATACAAAACGTACAAAATTAACCCCCCTCCCAAGTATATACTATAGACATATAAAATATAATTAAAAGAATGTATACCAGGTTCACAAAATACAATATCAAAAATTATATGTAGAGAAATAATTCCTCCCAATAGAGAATCACATCCCAGGTAAGTAATAGCTTAAATCATATGTATGAGTATCAGACTGACAGGTCCCTCCAATCAGTAAAGTATAGCAACCATGCTTATGATAATGGAGACCTAATCAGAGACAAGCTATAAGCAGTTAGAAATAGAACACAATACCTGTTGAGGACATGATACTGGTGGGATAGGACACCTGGACAAGCACCTTGCTTGCCTCTGATTAGGTCTCCATTATCATAAGCATGGTTGCTATACTTTACTGATTGGAGGGACCTGTCAGTCTTATACTCATACATATGATTTAAGCTATTACTTACCTGGGATGTGATTCTCTATTGGGAGGAATTATTTCTCTACATATAATTTTTGATATTGTATTTTGTGAACCTGGTATACATTCTTTTAATTATATTTTATATGTCTATAGTATATACTTGGGAGGGGGGTTAATTTTGTACGTTTTGTATTTATTGATGTGTAATAAAGTAAAAATAAAAATATTTTGATATAATATTATTATGTCGAGATTTTTCTTTTCGGTTTAATAGGCTGTATGGCACATTCTACAGGGGGCACTATTTATAAGGGGGGCTGCTTGTGGCACCTGGGGGGGCCCCGGTCAAGAGTTTGCTATGGGGCCCAGTCTTACCTAGTTACGCCCCTGATTTGACCTATAGATAAATGCCTCAATACTTCTATGGCTTTAGCTGTTGAGCCAGCATTACATTGAATGATGCACTGTGAGGAACCTTCTGCTGGCCCCCCTTCATGTGGATACAGTCATTGAGTGCAAATAACCATGTTATACAGTCCCTGATTATAAGTGCCATACTGCATGGTGCCTAATAGTTGTGATCTACATTGGACACAACACTTTCATAAATCTACCTAAATAACAAAGCTATACAGTGCTGCCACTACCATACACTGCAAAAATAATATACTGTACAGTGCCTAAATAGCAGTGCTCAAATAAAACCACCATACAGTGACCAAATTAAAGCTCCATGCATAAAGTAACCTAATAAAAAAGCTATACAAATATTAAAACTTCTTGGTTGCCAAGCCTTGTGTGACGCCTCCTTAGTAAGGACAGCTGATGCGGCCGCACAGGTAACACCCCTAAGGCCGACCTTTTTAGACTACAGCAGTGCTACTGGATACTGTATAAGCAGAGCAATGCAGATTTTGGGAAACAATGAAAATGCAAGGTTTCTATGATATAATGTGGCTATATCATTGCATTACATGCCCAATCACTGTACAAGAAGTATTAGATGCACACACTTCTAATTGTACATGTATTTCCAAGTCTTTTAGAGGGAGAGAAGAAAATGAATAACTTAGACTGATACAGAGTGGAAAAAAAGGAATACGTACAATTTTGACTAGAAAAAAAAGAGAACTTCATGTAATATTTCTATTTTCTATGAGTATTTAATGAAAAATATTGTGTCTGTCAGTAGAGGGCAGCACTGTTTACATGCTCCATATGCTGGCATATCACCTTTTACCTTTTACTTTTCACATACATGGCTGGATGAACATTATCGGGCATGTAATATCACGATTGATCAAGGATGCTTTCTCCTGAACTAAGTTGTGTTTCTGAGAGGACATTGAATGGAAAAATAAAAATTGCCTGGATGGAAAGAATTCCATTTACACATGAACCTTCTGATAGTATTAATTTGAGGATAACCCAGGAACATGACCTAACACTAACCTTGTATTGAACAGGCATAAAGAGAAAAAAAAAGTATATGTCCATTCCCAACATCCAATTGTACTCACTTGCCACCAACAATAGCGTGTCATATGGTGTGTGCAATGTAACTAATAAGTTCCTGATTGAAGTTTTGACTTCTATTAGTGTAACCAAGGCTAGAGCAAAATCTCTGGTTCAAGGTGTAGCTGCCGTCTCAAGAGGATTGATAGAGAAATTAGGTAGCTGACAATGACACATTTTGCACTGTGCTGCTCTTTTTTAATCTTTGTAGTGCTTTAGTGTTCACAAATATGATGTCATTACACATTTAATGCTTAACACATTTCATTAGTGTTCCATGGATTATGTATTTGTATAATACCCA
The DNA here is from genome assembly GCF_050947455.1 of Rhinoderma darwinii. Classification (NCBI taxonomy): domain Eukaryota; kingdom Metazoa; phylum Chordata; class Amphibia; order Anura; family Rhinodermatidae; genus Rhinoderma; species Rhinoderma darwinii. The sequence goes on along the minus strand of NC_134689.1, from coordinate 280,711,133 downwards.
AAACATTAGATCTCACTGTGCAGAACAGGATTGCTATGAGATATATATAAAAGCTCTGTATCATTGGAATAATACAGTTTGTTTAGTTAAATCAGGGTAAAATAACAAAAAGGAGAACTATTTGGATTATATGACAAAACGTTTTATCCTTGTAAGAAACATTCATGTAAAGTTCAAATACATATAGTTGGGAAATCCTCTGACCTGTGATGAAGCAATAATTTAGGACACATTAAAAACATGAATGTAATTGTAACATGAAGGTTAAACACTTCATATCTAGATAAGCGTACCATTTGTATGCAGGCATGCATAAAAAAGAGCATTCAATGCAACATCACAGTAAAAAACAGCAAAATGTCCAAACATACAATATTTCCCATCAAAAACATATAATGGTTCCAGCAAATAAAGATCCATTGTAGATTGAAAGGTTATACAATTTTCCAGTATACTTTCTGTGATAACTCCTCACATTTTTCAGGATCTCTGCTTGCTGTTATTTAATAGGAACCTTTATAAAAATCTGTCCTGGTTATTTGATGGGAGTGTTACAAAACACAACTCTGACTTAGATACTGTAACTGTACCCATCCTGTACCTGTGTGCCTATCACATGATCAGGGCAGTTTTTTTTTGTAAAGGTTCCTATTGAATGACGGTAAGCAGAGATCTTGAAAACCTTGAGGAATCAATACAGTAAGTATATTAGAAATTTGTATAACTTTTCATAAAATAATGAATAACCTTTATTTACTGAAAGCGTAAGACCCCTTTAAGAAGATACTGAACCATTTTGAATATTCAAGGTTTTATTTGCCTCAGGATTTTCTGTGAATACCCAATATGGACACGATTTGCCAATTCAAGTTTAGTTGTTAAATGCTGAGCATTAGGTGAAAATTTTACTTAAAGGAGTTTCTCCCATCTTAGACATTAATGGCATATCTAATGGAAGCTTGCTCGGTTGTTTATGTAACTCTCATAGACTTGAAAGAGCAGAGCCGCGCACCTGCAAGGCCATCTCTCTATTCAGTTCCCCCCAGAGGTGGGGTCCAAGAGGTTAATCCTTAGTTATCATACATTTATGGCATTTATTTTCACTGTTCGTTATTTATATACAAAGCTTTTGTTGGACATTCCCTTTCCAAATGTGTTGGCCCCATATGTTCAGTTCTAAGGTTGAGTAACCCCGCTAGGAAGCCCTTACTATCATCTGATCATTGCATCTGGCATCTGACTTGCAGCACGGCGTAGCAAATATGATCTTGGTTAAGTAATAGAGCTCACTTTGGATGGACTTAATCTAACCATGCAAAAGCCACTTCATCTAAAATGGAAGATTTGGTCAGTTTATGGTCTAGTAGAAAAAAGGGTATTATAAAGATCAATGCTGTTGACTAAGTAAGTTAGAAATGTCAGGTGCTTGGGTAGCTCCAGGGAAAATCAAGATGGTTTTGGTTTTTTTTAGGCCAGGATCACACACACATTTTTGTGGCAGTTTTTGGCTCAGTTTTTTCAACCAAAGCCAGAAGTGGATCCATAAGGAACAAAAGGTATAAAGAAAATACTGATGCTTCTCCTTTCTTTTATATCCACCCCTATGTTTGGCTCAAAAACCAGAGCCAAATACTGCCACAAAAACTGCATCAAAACCGTGTGTGTGTGTGTGTGTGTGTGTGTGATCCTGGTCTTTTTAAAGATTTCCTAATGCCTCATGGCCACGACCGTTGTGCCACTTGGGCCATTTTTGACGGCATCCGAGTGGCACCCGATAGCCTTCACGAACCCATTCAATTTAGCGGGTGAATTGGGTCCATGAAAAATAGTCCCAGTCTCCGATCCGAGGCAACATAGACATATCCTATCTTTCCTCGGATCACTGACGGGACTTGGATGGCACACACGGTCGTGTGCATGAGGCGTTACAGCATTACATTTACACAATTATGTATGAAAGATTACAATTTTAACATGGTTGAATTCGTACTTTACCAAACAGAGAATTGAAAAAAAAAATGTTTAGGGGGGTGTATGTAAGCAAATTTGATAGATCAGCCTGGTCATATTATTCTATCCAGATAATATTTTTTCAATTTAACTTTAAGGTAATGTTTAAAGTGTAGCTAAACGTTCAACAAACTTCTGACATATAATAGTGACATGTCAGAAGTCTGGATTTGTGGGGGTCCGAGCACGGAGACCCCCACCAATCGCTAGAACGAAGCAGCTGAAGCACTCTTGTGAGCATTCAGCTGCTTCGTTTCTGTTCGGCTTTTTTCGGAAATCCGATGTACCTAAGTACGGGCTCATAGACTTTCTATTGAGTCCGTAGACCGATACATTTATTTCCGGAAAAAGCTGAACAGACACGAAGCGGCTGAGCGCTCACAAGTTTGCCGAACGTTTAGCTACACTTTAACTAATGTTATAGGAAGCCTTGTTCCGAATCCACCTAATAAAAAATTAAGTCCATTGTTTATAGCTAAATCCGCAATGTTATGTAGCTAAAAAAAACAAAACAAGCAAAAGTTAATATTTTGTCAATAGTGATCAGCTGATGTTGTGTGTAAGGGTCAGTTCTTTTTACATGTTTTTTGACGCAAAACCACATCGGAAAACGCGCCAAAAAACACCCGAAAATGCCTCCCATTGATTTCAATGGGAGGCGGAGGCGTTTTTTTCCCGCAAGTGGAAAAACTGTCTCGCGGGAAAAAGAAGTGACATGCCCTATCTTCGGGCGTTTACGTTTCTGACCTCCCATTTACATCAATGGGAGGCAGAGAAAGCGTATTTCGCTGTGTTTTAGCCCGCGGCGCTCAATGGCCGCGAACGAAAAACGCCACGAAAAACGCGGCAAAAACGCGGCAAACGGCGTGCAGGCAGATCAACATCTGCCTACAAAAAACTCTGTATGAACATACCCTAAATGATTCTACTTCTTGGTTTATTCATTTTTGGTGTACTCTTGTGTGATATGTACATCAAACACATCTGTACCTTTTATACCAGAGAATTGCACATGTGGCCTTTTGTCTGACACGTTTAATTGGCATGTATTTCCCCGCTAAAGTCAGTAGAGAAAAATATCAATAAAAAGTAAAAACACTAACAATACAATCTAAAAAAAAAAAATAGAGGTCTTAAAACCTGTGAAGTTCAGTACTGCAAAGCGTGAGCAGAATTTTCTAAACTGATATTCTCTCTATTGTATAATGTCGCCAACTGTTGTGAAAAAATGCAGAGGATAAACACTAACATACAGATAGAAGATTCCCCTTAAAGTAAGTGTCAACTCTTGAATCCACTTTTTTTTTAAATTACATAGATCCAAATTTTTGTGCTGGTGAATTTCTGACAATATACCTTTGTAAGGGTTGGAGCTCTGTTTTTCAGAAAAAGAGCTCCAAATCACCGACATACATTTAGAGTTAAAAGATACCATTCTGGCAGCCACCACAAGAAGGAGATTGTTCTTTTTTTTTCCTCTCATAAAATATGGGACAAAAACAGAGAATTTGATAATGGTCCGATGCGAGACAGTTGTACTTTAAATGCGGGAAATGCAAAAGTAGTTACTTTGAGTTATAAGTGTTATGAATGCCATGGTTTTCATTAAAGAGGCTCTCTCACCACATTATAAGTGCCCTATCTCCTACATAATGTGATCGGCGCTGTAATGTAGATAACAACACTTTTTTATTTTGAAAAATGATCATTTTTGAGGAAGCTATGAGCAATTTTAAATTTATGCTAATTATTTTCTTAATGCCCAACTGGGCGTATTTTAACTTTTGACCAAGTGGGCGTTGTAAAGAGAAGTGTATGACGCTGACCAATCAGCGTCATACACTTCTCTCCATTCTTACTCAGCACAGCATGATCTAGAAAGATCATGCTGTGCTGTCACATACACGCAAATTAACTTTACTGAAGTGTCTTGACAGTGAATAGACATCGCCTCCAGCCAGGACGCGATGTCTATTCACAATCCTGACACTTCGGTAAAGTTTGTGTGGGACTCAATCGCTGCACAGCGTGATCTCGCGAGATCACAATTCTGCTGTCATTCATAGCGTGATCTCGCGAGATCAAGCTGTGCAGTGATTAAGTCCCACACAAACGTTACCGAAGTGTCGGGATTGTGAATAGACATCGCGTCCTGGCTGGAGGTGATGTCTATTCACTGTCAAGACACTTCAGTAAAGTTAATGTGGGTGTATGTGACAGCACAGCATGAACTCGCTAGATCACTCTGTGCTGAGTATGAATGGAGAGACGTGTATGACGCTGATGGGCACTTATAATGAGGTGAAAGAGCCTCTTTAATGAATAGATGAATATACACATCGATCTGTTTAAGGGATTGTAATTGGACTATATCTGTGTAATGATGGGGGTAGGGAAACGGACAAGTGAGCTATAATCTACCCGCCACTCTGTCCCTGCCTACTTGCAACGACCCGCCCTAGGCGACGGGGTACAACTGGGCGGTGGTCCCTACGCTCAGTAAGTGCACGAGACAAACAGACAAGGGTACACAAAGCTAAGGGAAATGGGGCAGTTGCCGACGGCGACACCGAGATCAACAAGAGTAGTGAACGAGCCGAGTCAAACCAGGAGTGAACGAGGTACCAAACACAGAGCAGGAGAGTAGTCAGTAAGCCAGGGTCAGTATGGAGCAGGATCAAATAGTCAGAAGCTGTAGCTGGGCCAGGAAACCACACGAGAAGAATCACAAGCAAAGGAGGAACAGGAAAGGCAGGTATAAATAGACAGAGGGCGGGAGCTAGCTCCGTCTGGCCAGGCTGCGATAGGCTCTCCCGCTCCTAAGCCTGCCATCCTGAGTGGTGGAAGATGGAGTCAGTCTCAGAGACATAGACTCAGGTGCAGACTGATTACCTATGGGCGTATACACAGAAGTTGTGACTGGCAGATCCTTTACAATCTGGTTTATATTTGAATTGCTCGGAGTGAGTAAAACATAAGAAAAAAGTGGGAGCTTGGTAGTTTATTTCATATTGTGCTTATGTTGAGTTCAAAAGATTTCATCGTGAAGGGGCAGGTGGGCTTATACAGTTTGATAAAAGTGTAAACTAAGAACCTCATGTTCATATAATTGTAATTTTGCAGAGCCGCAATAGATCATCGTATAACAAAGTGGATGTGCGGTCCAGGCTTCTCTTTCCCTCTTGTTCAATGTATAAACAGTATGCAGAGAAGTCACAAGCTCCTTCTAGTGGTGGCTGCAAGCAGCCACAATGGTATGTTTTAACTATATGTCTACCCAGGGAATTTAAAGGTAGGTTTTCCTGTAAAACAGAGCGCTGACCTTTATAAAGATATATTAGGAAAATAAACAGCACAGAATTCTGGACATAAAAAGGATATAGTGTTCAAAGGTGTACATGCACTTTAAGCTAGCATATATCAGGGGAACTTGTTGTTTGGAGTCATTTTGTATCAGCAACTATCTGCAGCACAGTAGGGAAAACAAAACATAATAAATATCCTATAAAGTCAGTTAGTGTCCACAAAGCCCATTGTTTTCAAAGTAGTGCACTAGAGCCAGAGGCGTAGCGAGGTTCTCCAGCACCCGGGTCAAAGATTCCGTTTGGCGCCCCCCAACCTCTTTCCCGACATCTCCTTCCCCCTCGCCATGTTTGTTTTCTCTACCAATCAATAACATGTCATTTATTTTCCACATTTTTGTCTATATAACTCGAGCATAAAAAACTATGTACATTTGTACAACACCAGAACCCAGCTCATTACATATATACAGCACCAGAACCAAGCTCATTACATATATACAGCATCAGAACAAAGCTCAGTACATAAATATAGCTCCATAACAGTACCAGAACAAAGCTCAGTACATAAATACAGCTCCAGAACCAAGATCATTACATATATACAGCACCAGAACAATGCTCAGTACATATATACAAAATCAGCACAATTACAGCTCAATTTAGTGCAACCCCTGCCGTATAGGTTTGCACTAAATTGTTTCCAGCTCCCAGCATGGCCCGAACAATGGTAAGGATATGCTGGGAGGGTAAGGATATGCTGGGAGTTGCTGTTTCACAAAAAAAAATCATATCATAATCATACCACCCATCATCTCGCTGCAGATCATACAGTGACTACAGTACTGATTAGAGGCAGAATAAACATTTACATTAAGTGACTCACCGGTGACATCTCAGATTCCAGTTCTTTTTCTCCATCCGGTCCAGAACTCTATGATGACTTCTCCCGGTCACAGCCAATTTCTGCAGTTTGTAATTATAATAGCACCATGCACTGTGTCCCACACACACACACACACACACACACACACACACACACACACACACACACACCGAGCCCCCTGTAGATAGTGCCTGTCATAGAGCCCCCTGTAGATAGTGCCCCCCATAGGGCCCCCTGTAGATAGTGCCCCCCATATAGCCCACCCCTGTATATAGTGTCCCACATATAGCTCCTCCTATAGTGCTCCACAGATAGCCCTCCCCTGTATATAGTGCTCCACATATAGCCCACCCCTGTATATAGTACTCCACATATAGCCCACCACTGTATATAGCCCACCCCTGTAGATATAGCCCACCCCTGTATATAGTGCTCCACATATAGCTCACCCCAGTATATAGCCCCCCTGTAGATAGAGCCCTCCCATAGATAAAGCTCCCCTGTAGATAAAGCCACCCCCTGTAGATAAAGTCACCCCCTGTAGATAATGCCACACATTCTTTTATTAGGATAAAAAAACAAACTATACAAACTCACCTTTATCCCGTTCCCACGCTGGCCGGCGGCAATGGAGACCTGCTCTCTTCTGCGCAGGTATCCTGGGGTGATTGCGCCACTTGCGTCTATGAAAGGCGCTGATTGGCAGGGTAGGGCCATACATTGCTTCTAATTGTACCTGTGTCCTATAGACGCAGGTACAATTATAGTGCAGGAGGGGGTGTCGGCGGCTGGTTTCAGTGGCGCTGCCGACCCCTCAGAGAGGCAGCAGGCCACCGTCATGGACGATGCGGCCCTGGCGCCCCCTCTAAGTTGCGCCCGGGGCACATGCCCCGCCTGCCCCCTCCTAGTTATCCCCCTGATTAGAGCTAAAGGCCCTTTTACACCGGCCGATAAGCAGCCGGTGCAGCAAGCGCCGATCAACGAGTCATCGTTGATTGACGCTCGTTTGCTCCTGTCACACGGTGCTATGGATGGGAACGAGTGGGCGCTCCTCCTATCACTCCTCCCCATCCATTATTATCATGTCGGCAGCGCGTCTCCCTGTTTACAAAGGGAGATGTGCTGCCGACAATGATACAATTTAACTTTTTTCTTAAAATGAGATGACCAGCAGATTATCGGCAACGAGCGTTATATTACCACTTGTCTGCCAGATAATCGTCCTGTGTAAAACCCCCTTAAGAGAGAAACGCATCTCCTGACTTTGGCTAATATAAGTGGGTTCCACATGATTGACCAACATGCCCTAATAAAACTTATATCACGGTCACAGATAAGGTGAATGTGCTTGCTCAAAAATATAAGTATTTATCTACATTACAGAAATCATATTTGCAATTTTTTTTATAGTTTTATATAATAGTCAGCATCACTTACTGTGGTACTATAGTAAAGCATATACAAAATAAATAAATACTATATTAAAAAACCTGTATTGTAATATTGCACTTGCCATATGTAACGGAAAGTTTTTACAAAAAATCTGGGCAGTACAAAAAGTAAACAAAAATAAATACATTTTCCTTGAAGCAAGGGAAATTTGGCAGATATTGTATGAGAGAGTGAGATAAGCATTTCATCCTGCTTCTTTGGACAAGTACTTTAGAGTGAGTGGTTAGTCATGGTCATGATATCAGCATTGTGGCTTTATGTTTTAATGGAATAATGACAACAGCTTGTCCCAACTGTAATTATTGATCAGATGCATTTTGATTGTTATGCTATTCGGATGCTTTTGGTAAGATGAGAGCTTTGATGAGAACACATATATAAAAAATTAGATTTTCTGCACATGAGTTTTGGGATCTCTATGTCATCAAGGGACATATGTTTAAAGGGGTCAATAAAATAACAGATGGACATTAGGCCAGAAATAGTGAGGGACCCACAGTCCAAACTGTTTCTGCGGAGCTAGAAAACAAAAGGAACAATATAGCCCAGGAATAAAAAAATCGGAAATGAAAAATAAACCCAAAACACAACTGCTTAATATCAAATATTTTGTTCTTTAAAATAATACATTTTTGCTGTGTAATTTGCAGTCTACATATAAATTAGCTAAGTCTACATACCAACATACTGTCATAACTAATGTACTGCAATAATGGAAAGACTGGAAGAAAATGAGTTCCAATTCAGTGTAATATTGAAAAAATACTAACTCAGTGTCTTCCAGCTCGCTCTAACCCATGAATTCACAGCATTAGAACACATGCAGAACATTAATCTTTTAGCTCCTGTTTAGTCTTCCTGTTCTACTATTGCTATTTATTCCCACTCCTGCAGGTAACTTTAAAAATAAAGCACAAAAGATAAGTACAAAAAAAATTCTAGTTACTAAGGGTATGTTCACATGGCTTATTTTCGGCCAGTTTTTGGACCGTAACCAGCCGAAAATCAGCCAAAAAATAGGAAGCAGAACGCCTCCAAACATCTGCCCATTGATTTCAATGGGAAAAACGGCGTTCTGTTCTGACGAGGCAGTTTTTTACCCGGCCGTTTTGAAAAATGGCTGCGTTAAAAAACGCCCTCGCATAAGAAGTGCATGTCACTTCTTGAGTCATTTTTGGAGCCGTTTTTCATTGACTGTTTTTCAAACAGCTCCAAAAACGGCCGTAAAAAAACGCAGCGAAAAACGCGAGTTTGAATAAAAACCGTCTGAAAATCAGGAGCTGTTTTACCTTGAAAACAACTCCGTATTTTCAGACGTTTTTTGCTAAGCGTGTGAACATACCTTAAGAATGAAACCCTATAACCCAACCAGATGCAGCAGGTACATGGGCAAGGGATACCAGCATACATATACTGTGTAAACAGGGACAGGTCAGCTCAGCAGAAAGAACCCCAAGTTTACAAGAGATACTGTGTATGTAATGTGTTAAAAGGCCAAATAACCCCTTCCTGCCACAGCCATTTTTTGGAATTTCACAGTCGTTTTTTTCCTCCCCACCTTCCAAAAACCGTAACTTTATTACTTTTCATTCCACGTAAACTGTATTTCTACACTCAAGTCACTAATAATATATGTCTTTCCATGTGCCGCACATAATGAAGTAATTATGCAAATTAGACAGTCTGACCTTTGACCTTTTCACATTGTCTTTTTCCCCGTTTTTTTTCTGTATAAATGTGTGTACCTCCTGTTGAGTTTCTTTAACTCTGTGATACTGCCTGAGGAAGGAGCCGGTCTGGCTCCGAAACGTGTCGCTTGTATCCATCCATATCATTAAAGAACTTTCAAGTTATATTGCTTGCTTACTTGCCATGCGGCACCAAGGAACCAATCCTTTTAAAAGGGAACAGTGCCGTTTGTAGGGCTGATTTTTGGGACTTCACACCACACTGCTACCATTTCATGCAAAAAAGCCATACTTACTGATACCAGCTCAAAAAGCTCTTTCTGGTCCCACTGCAGATTCTTCTGAGTGTCCCGCTGCCGCCTCCTCCTCCTCCTCCTATACTGGTCTGTCCAGGAAACTAGGGGCAGAGTCTGACCTGGGGTCTGTAATTATTATAGGGTATGATCTGCAGTCTATCATTATTAGGGGGTCTGATCTGAGGTCTATCATATACAAGTGGGTCTGGTCTGGGATCTGTATACAGGGGGGTCTGTATAAAGTGGGGTCCAGTCTGGGGTCAGTATAAAGGGTGGTCTGGCCAGGTCTGATGTCTAGTCTGTGATAATTCTAGAGGCCTGCTGAAGGTGGTTATAGGCACTATTTGCTATTCAAATGCTGTCAGATGGGGCATGTCTTGTATAAATGGGCATAAGGAAAAAATGAGCGCGCTGCACTAAGCCACATTTTTTTTCCCATCTTCTAGTCATAAATCATGACGCAGTGCTGGATCCGCCACACAACAGACACCAGCAAGTCCTGAGTGTCTCCATTGACTTATAATGTGGTCTGTCAGGGTTTTGACCTGCTGACCGTCATTTTGTTGGGAAGAATAGCGCTGTATGCTGTGCTATTCTTCCCATCAAATTTTGATGGAATCTGCAATGGAGGCTACAAGTTGAGCCTCTAAAAGTAGTGGGAGCAGAGCCTTATTGCTGATCACTTTCTTAGGGGTACTCAGTTGGAACTTCTTGTCACTAGGGAGAACTCGACTTAAAATGGTTGAGAAACACTAACTTAAAAAACCCAGCGATGCACCCGAAAGTTATAGATGGGAGGTGGCGTGTAAGTGGTAGACACTAAATGATCGGTCGGTGAGGTATGAGGAGATCCAGGAGTTTGTATCAGGAAGGAAAGGTCAACTGTGTCAAAGGTAGAGGATAGGTCTAAAAAGAGGAACACAGAGTTATGTCATGAGAACATGTGATGTTGAAGAAGAATGTAAGGCCAAGCTGCCATTAGTGGGCGAGCTACATGGGATCATGATTCCTGTATTATTACTGGTCTTTCCCAATTAACCTATATTTGTCCCCCCCCCTCTCTGTTGGGGGTGGTTGGTACTTACCTGTTTGAGTTCATTTGAAGGTCAGCTGTGTTGCCACGAGCAGGCTCTTGAATCCTCTGTAAACATCTGTAAGGAAGATGTGGATCAAGCTAATTGGCCAGCAGCCGTTCGGTGGGAATCTGGAGCTCTATTTATTGCGTTGCCGGAACATACTCAGGGTCTTTGAAGAAGGAAAATTGGAGGATCTCCTGAAGGGGCTCATCATAGAGCAAAGAAGAATGGCGGCAAGGAGTGGCTGAAGAAGTGTCTGCTGGAGGACTAGGAAGCTACAGGCGAGAAGGATGGAGCAGGTTATGACGCGGACATAATTTCTGAGGAAGTCATCATCCAACAGGAGCCGGAAGAAGATTAGGAGACTGGGGCCAGACCGATTAAGTAGTCCCGCAAGACATGCAGACTGTATTCTCCACATCCCAGGGGCAACGGAAGAAGAAAGTTGGTGAGCTGGAGGACGTCGCCAGGCCCAGCTGGACAGCAGAGGACCGCGGCAAGGCTGTTGCAGCACCGCCATAAAGATCCAGAGGAGGCTGAGATAAGCGGTAGCCAATATGAGTCGCTGGTTATCGGCAATAACCCCATTGTTCCTCAAAATGATATGGCTGTGCTTAATACATTTTTGACAGCCATGCCAGATTTAGTTAAAAAATCTGTGAATACAGGTTCTGTTAGTGAGGTTTGGTCGGCCAATAAGAATGATATTCAGTCAGGCAGGCCAGTTAGTATTACCCCTGTTTTAGAGAAAGGTGTTGGGGTATCACAAGTGTGTGGTAAAGAAGCCTTAAAGGGGTTGTCCACCTTCTGACAACTGATGACCTATCCACCGGATAGGTCATCAGTATATCATTGAAGCGGGTCTGACAACCGGACCCCGCACCGATAAGCCGCTCCGGGGGCCTGTGGGCACCAGATGCTATGGCACATAATGCTATGTACGGAGCCCGGAAGCAGTTGGTTCCGTACATAGCATAGCGACCATGCTGCAGAACTACAGGTCCGCTCCTATTCACTTGAATAGGAGCAGAGCTGCAGTACTGTAGCTCGGCCGCTATTCCGTGGCTGGAGCTAAGTGCTTCCGGCATGTAGCTCCGGTGCATGGGGGCACCATACCAGCTGGTCTGTACGGGGCCCGGGTGTCGAACCCCCACAGATCATGTACTGATGATCTATCCGGTGGATAGGTCATCAGTTGTCAGAAGCTGGAAAACCCCTTTAACCCCTTAACGACATCTCACGTACTGGTACGAGGCAGCCGTTAAGGGGAAGTATGGAGCGGGCTCACGGGCTGAGCTCGCTCCATGCTCAGCGGGTGATGGCTGTGAAAAAATAAAAAAAATTCTGCCGCTCAGAATATAGCGACAGAAATTGTGCAGTGTCCCCAAAAGCGGATAAGATTGGGCACCATTTATCAGTGCCACACCGGCCACACATCTATGAATTATTTATTTACCCCATAATTTTACCCTCTTATTATGCCCTGATGTACACTACCGTTCAAAAGTTTAGGGTCACTTAGAAATTTCCTTATTTTTTAAAGAAAAGCACAGTTTTTTTCGATGAAGATAACATTAAATGAATCAGAAATACACTCTATACATTGTTAATGTGCTAAATGACTATTCTAGCTGCAAACGTCTGTTTTTTAATGCAATATCTACATAGGTGTATAGAGGCCCATTTCCAGCAACCATTACTCCAGTGTTCTAATGGTACATTGTGTTTGCTAACTGTGTTAGAAGGCTAATGGATGATTAGAAAACACTTGAAAACCCTTGTGCAATTATGTTAGCACCGCTGTAAACAGTTTTGCTGTTTAGAGGAGCTATAAAACTGACCTTCCTTTGAACTAGTTGAGAATCTGGAGCATTACATTTGTGGGTTCGATTAAACTCCCTAAATGGATAGAGAAAGAGAGCTTTCATGTGAAACTCGACAGTCTATTCTTGTTCTTAGAAATGAAGGCTATTCCATGCGAGAAATTGCCAAGAAACTGAAGATTTCCTACAACGGTGTGTACTACTCCCTTCAGATGACAGCACAAACAGGCTCTAACAAGAGTAGAAAGATAAGTGGGAGGCCCCGCTGCACAACTGAGCAACAAGACAAGTACATTAGAGTCTCTAGTTTGAGAAATAGACGCCTCACAGGTCCTCAAGTGGCAGCTTTATTAAATAGTACCCGCAAAACGCCAGTGTCAACGTCTACAGTGAAGAGGCGACTCCGGGATGCTGGCCTTCAGGGCAGAGTGGCAAAGAAAAAGCCATATCTGAGACTGGCTAATAAAAGGAAAATATTAATATGGGCAAAGGCACACAGACATTGGACAGAGGAAGATTGGAAAAAAATGTTATGGATAGACGAATCGAAGTTTGAGGTGTTTGGATCACACAGAAGAACATTTGTGAGACGCAGAACAACTGAAAAGATGCTGGAAGAGTGCCTGACGCCATCTGTCAAGCATGGTGGAGGTAAAGTGATGGTCTGGGGTTGCTTTGGTGCTGCTAAAGTGGGAGATTTGTACAAGGTAAAAGGGATTTTGAATAAGGAAGGCTATCACTCCATTTTGCAACGCCATGCCATACCCTGTGGACAACGCTTGATTGGAGCCAATTTCATCCTACAACAGGACAATGACCCAAAGCACACCTCCAAATTATGCAAGAACTATTTAGGGAAGAAGCAGGCAGCTGGTATTCTATCTGTAATGGAGTGGCCAGCGCAGTCACCAGATCTCAACCCCATAGAGCTGTTGTGGGAGCAGCTTGACCATATGGTACGCAAGAAGTGCCCATCAAGCCAATCCAACTTGTGGGAGGGCCTTCTGGAAGCATGGGGTGAAATTTCTCCCGATTACCTCAGCAAATTAACAGCTAGAATGCCAAAGGTCTGCAATGCTGTAATTGCTGCAAATGGAGCATTCTTTGACGAAAGCAAAGTTTGAAGGAGAAAATTATTATTTCAAATAAAAATCATTATTTCTAACCTTGTCAATGTCTTGATTATATTTTCTAGTCATTTTGCAACTCATTTGATAAATATAAGTGTGAGTTTTCATGGAAAACACAAAATTGTCTGGGTGACCCCAAACTTTTGAACGGTAGTGTACTTTGCCCAGCTTACATATGCCACCACATTATAAACTGAAATACCAGCAAAACCCCAAACAGAACTATTACCAAGCAAAATCTGCGCTCCAAAAGCCAAATGGCGCTCCCTCCCTTCTGAACTCTTCCGTGGGTCCAAACAGCAGTCCATTACCACATATGGGGTATTGCCGTAATCGTGAGAAATAGCTTTACAAGTTTTGGGCTGCTTTTTATTCTTTATTCCTTGTAAAAATTGCATTTTTTTAGAAAAATATTTCATTTTCATTTTGACAGACATATTCCAATAAATAAAGCAAAAGACCTGTGTGGTCAAGATGCTAACTATACCCCTAGATAAATTCCTTGAGGTGTGTAGTTTCCAAAACAACTTTTGGTGAGATTCCACTGTTTTGGCACCACAAGACCTCTTAAAACCTGACATGGTGCCTAGAATATAGTCTAAAAAAAGGAGACCCCAAAATCCACTAGGTGCTCTTTTGCTTCTGAGGCTTGTGTTTCAGTCCATTACCACACTAGGGCCACATGTGGGATATTTCTAAAAACTGCAGAATCTGGGCAATAAATATTGAGTTGCATTTCTCTGGTAAAGCCTTCTGTGTTACAGAAAAAAATGTATTACAAATTAATTTTGGCAAAAAAAAATGAATTTGTAAATTTCACCTCTACATTGCTTTAATTGCTGTGAAACGCCTAAAGGGTCAATAAACTTTCTGAATGCTGTTTTGAATACTTTGAGGGGTGCAGTTTTTAAAATGGGGTGATTTATGGGGTCTATCTAGTACATAAGGCCCTCAAAGCCACATCAGAACTGAATTGGTCCTTGACAAAATAGCCTTTTGAAATTTTCTTGAAAATGTGAGAAATTGCTGCTAAAGTTCTAAGCCTTGTAGCGTCCTAGAAAAATAAAATAATGTTAAAAAAAATAATGCAAATATAAAGTAGACATATGGGGGATGTTAATTAGCAAAAATTTTGTGTGGTACTACTGTCTGTTTTACAAGTTGATTACATTTAAAATTAGAAGAATTATAATTTTTGCTAATTTTCTTTACATTTTGGTGTTTTTCACAAATAAGCTATGAGTTTATTGACCACAATTTTCCACTAACATAAAGTACAATATGTCACGAGAAAATAATCTCTGAATCGCTTGGATAGGCAAAAGCATTCCAGAGTTATTACCAAATAAAATGACACATGTCAGATGTGAAAAAATGGGGCTGGTCATTGAGGTATCGATGACCCTTGGTCCTTTAAGGGTTAAAGAAAAGATATGGCGTAATGAATATATTGAGATTCTAACATTACTGCCATCCGCTAAAAGGTTTGTTATTAAGCAAGATAAGAAATTTGAGGAGAACGATGATGATAAGAAGACTATACCGAAATCTTTTCATAATTGGCTGTAAGCTTTTTGTATATTTGCGTCTGTTTCAAATGAAAAATCGCAAATTAATTCATCTGGTTTATTTCAAAATATTTACATAGTACTCGATGCATATAGGAATTTTGGGGGTTTGTCATGGTTCACTCATGATGAATTGTTTAGACAAAAGTTAGTAGTACATCCCGGTGTTAAATGGGGAGTAGAGGATGTTGGCTGAACCTTATGTTGCCACAGAGGTCTGCATCTAATTTTAAACAACAGTGTTCTTCTACACATGCTGGTACTTTTTGTAAAGGAGTTTGTTACACCTTCAACGAAGGGCAATGTAAGTGGCTTAATAATTGCAGATACCACCACAAATGTTCCTTTTGTGGCGGGTCCCTTTCAATGGCTAGATGCTTTAAAGCAGTCAGGTTTGCGTTTTTGGTTTTCTCTTCCTGAGTTTACAGGTGTTGGATGTACCTGGGATGAAATTTGAATATCGGTAGAAGTGCATAAGTTTGTTGTTAGAGAGAACATTTTTAAAGAATTCATAGAAGACAGGATTGCTAACCCTTTTAAGTTCTCCGCGTTTTAAGAATCTTCGGCTTTCTCCCTTTCTCCCTTAGGCATAGTACCCAAAAAAGAACCGAACACTTATCGTTTAATTCATCATTTATCTTTATCCTAATAAAGTTGTTTAATGATACTATTGATAAATCTTTAGCTTCCATAGAATGTGCATCTTTTGACACTGCCCTAGGATTGTTAAGACCTTTTTGCCAAGTTGCATTATTAGCCAAGGCTGATATAAAATCTGCCTTTAGAATCTTACTAGTTTCCCCTATGGGCTTTAATTCTTTAGGATTTCAATTTAATGGTAGTTTTTATTTTGACAAATGTCTTCCCATGGGTTTTACTTTGTCATGTTTTTATTTTGAGGCCTTCTCTAGCTTTGTTGAATGGGTAATGTCTAAAAAGGTTTCTATTGGTAGTATCTTGCATTACCTCGACAACTTTCTGTTTATTGGTTCTTCAATCATTTTGCGCAGTGGCTGGCTTCTTTGGCATTCCGTTAGCGAATGAGAAAACGTTCTTTCCCTAAACTTGTCTTAATTTTCTTGGTATCAGTATTGACACTATGATGATGGAGTTTTCGATTACCCTAAGATAAACTAGTTAGGATTTTTTATCTTTTAACCCCTTCACGACCAGCCCACGTAGATTAAAGGGCTGCCGTGATGGGCTTTTGTCCTGCAGCCCGTTAATCCACGTGTTGTCAGAACAGAGTGCACAGCGCTCTCCCTATGCTCTGAATCTCTCAACACACGCTGCTACTAGCAGCTTAAGTGCTGAGAGAAGACATCAGGACGGGATTGATGCCGGGCTGATGACGTGAACACCATGATAAACCTATCATGGTGTTCACAGCAAAGTTTGTTGCAGCACCAAACTTACGTGCTGCTTGTTACAATGTTTCTCCTCCCTCCCTGTCAGATCGTTCTGAGACAGTGGGGGAGCAGAAGCAGCACTGTGCCGAGCAGCTGCTGTGTGTCTCCTATAAAGACACAAAGACTGTGAAAAACACACACAAACCACCTCCACATAGATAGTTTAGTGTAGGCAGCTAGTTATAGCTTAGGTAGATAGTACTCAGACTAGGACAATTAATTAGTTAATTAATAATCAATTAGGGCTTATAATGTGTGTGTATATATATACTGTATATATATCTATATCTATATATATATATAAATATATATATATATATATATATATATATATAAAAAATCATATATATATATATATATATATATATATATATATATTTATATATATTTATATACTGTGTGTGTGTGTATATACAGTGGAGGAAATAAGTATTTGATCCCTTGCTGATTTTGTAAGTTTGCCCACTGTCAAAGACATGAACAGTCTAGAATTTTTAGGCTAGGTTAATTTTACCAGTGAGAGATAGATTATATAAAAAAGAAAAACAGAAAATCACATTGTCACAATGATATATATTTATTTGCATTGTGCACAGAGAAATAAGTATTTGATCCCCGACCAACCATTAAGAGTTCAGCCTCCTCCAGACCAGTTACACGCTCCAAATCAACTTGGTGCCTGCATTATAGACAGCTCTTACATGGTCACCTGTATAAGAGACTCCTGTCCACAGACTCAATGAATCAGTCTGACTCTAACCTCTACAACATGGGCAAGACCAAAGAGCTTTCTAAGGATGTCAGGGAAAAGATCATAGACCTGCACAAGGCTGGAATGGACTACAAAACCATAAGTAAGATGCTGGGTGAGAAGGAGACAACTGTTGGTGCAATAGTAAGAAAATGGAAGACATACAAAATGACTGTCAATCGACATCGATCTGGGGCTCCATGCAAAATCTCACCTCGTGGGGTATCCTTGATCCTGAGGAAGGTGAGAGCTCAGCCGAAAACTACACGGGGGGAACTTGTTAATGATCTCAAGGCAGCTGGGACCGCAGTCACCAAGAAAACCATTAGTAACACATTACGCCGTAATGGATTAAAATCCTGCAGTGCCCGCAAGGTCCCCCTGATCAAGAAGGCACATGTACAGGCCCATCTGAAGTTTGCAAATGAACATCTGGATGATTCTGAGAGTGATTGGGAGAAGGTGCTGTGGTCAGATGAGACTAAAATGGAGCTCTTTGGCATTAACTCAACTCGCCGTGTTTGGAGGAAGAGAAATGCTGCCTATGACCCAAAGAACATCGTCCCCACTGTCAAGCATGGAGGTGGAAACATTATGTTTTGGGGGTGTTTCTCTGCTAAGGGCACAGGACTACTTCACCGCATCAATGGGAGAATGGATGGAGCCATGTACCGTCAAATCCTGAGTGACAACCTCCTTCCCTCCACCAGGACATTAAAAATGGCTCGTGGCTGGGTCTTCCAGCACGACAATGACCCAAAACATACAGCCAAGGCAACAAAGGAGTGGCTCAAAAAGAAGCACATTAAGGTCATGGAGTGGCCTAGCCAGTCTCCAGACCTTAATCCCATCGAAAACTTATGGAGGGAGCTGAAGATCTGAGTTGCCAAGCGACAGCCTTGAAATCTTAATGATTTACAGATGATCTGCAAAGAGGAGTGGGCCAAAATTCCATCTAACATGTGTGCAAACCTCATCATCAACTACTAAAAACATCTGACTGCTGTGCTTGCCAACAAGGGTTTTGCCACCAAGTATTAAGTCTTGTTTGCCAAAGGGATCAAATACTTATTTCTCTGTGCACAATGCAAATAAATACATATCATTTTGACTATGTGATTTTCAGTTTTTTTTTTTAGATAATCTATCTCTCACTGGTAAAATTAACCTAGCCTAAAAATTCTGGACTGTTCATGTCTTTGACAGTGGGCAAACTTACAAAATCAGCAAGGGATCAAATACTTATTTCCTTCACTGTATATATATATATATATATACACATATACACACACGTAATATATATTATGTATAGACATATATTTGAAATTTGTTAATGCTAAAAATTAATAATTAGGGATGTTATATATCTATAACATCATATAGATATAAACGTACATGTAATATATACGTATACACACATATACTTATATAAATCCCTTCATATATTTTACACGTTTGTAAATTCTAAATACATTGATTCATTGTTAGGCTGTGTTCACACTGAGTTTTTTGCAGGAGGAAAATTCCTCCTGCATAAACTGCTCCAGACGTTTCTTGCACAGTGGTTTGACAAAAACTCGTCAAAACACTCGTCGAGGTGTTTTTTTTACCCTTCTGACTGATTGAAATGGGGTTTTGGAGGCGGAAACCGCCTCAAGATAGGTCATGCTGCTTCTTTTTACCGCGATGCATTTTTTGGGCTCACGGTAAAAAAGCTCGTCCAACTCCCATTGAAATCAATCGGATACATTTTCTGTCAGTTTTTGATGAGTTTTGTGGAGCGGTTTCCGCGCCGAAAAACTTGTAAAAAACCTCAGTGTGAACAGGGCCTTAGGGTTGTTCATAAATTTATTGATCAATGGATTAGTGGACATTTTCTTTGTTACTTTTATTAAAAATACGTAAAAAAATGGCACGCAAGTTATATACCACTGAAAAGGCATTTGGTCTCTTGGATTCCGATAGTGAATGGGGTCACTTTTGGGGGTTTTTCGCTGTTTTGGTCCCTTCAGGGCGTTGCAAATGGGACATGGCACCGAAAACCATTATAGCTAAATTTGAGCTCCAAAACCCAAATGGCGCTCCTTCCCTTCTGAGGGCTGTAATGTGTTCAAATATAAGTTTATGACCACATATGGGGTATTGCCGTAATCAGGATACATTTCTTTACAAATGTTGGGGTGCTTTTTCTCCTTTATTCCTTGCAAAAATTAAAAATGTCTATGTTTCTTCAGAAGAAATGTAGATTTTCATTTTCACAGACTAACGCCAATAAATTCAGCAAAAAACCTGTGCTGTTAAAATGCTCACTATACAACTAGATAAATTCCTTGAGGGGTGTAGTTTCCAAAATGGGGTCACTTTTTGGGGGTTTCCACTGTTTAGGTACCACAAGAGCTCTTCAAACCAGACATGGAGCCTAAAATATATTGTAATAAAAAGGAGGCTTCAAAATCTCTAGGTGCTCCTTTGCTTCTGAGGCTGGTGTTTCAGTCCATTATCACACTAGGGCCACATGTGGGATATTTTTAAAAACGATCTGGGCAATAAATATTGAGTTGCGTTTCTCTGGTAAAACCTTCTGTGTTACAGAAATGTTTCTATTACAAATTAATTTCTGCAAAAAAATTACATTTGTAAATTACACCTCTACTTTGCTTTAATTCCTGTGAAACGCCTAAAGGGTTAAGAAACTTTCTGAATGCTGTTTTGAATACTTTGAGGGGTGAAGTTTTTAAAATGGGTGAATTATGGGGAGTTTCTAATATATAAGGCCCTCAAAGCCACTTCAGAAATGAACTGGTCCATGAAAAAATAGGTTTTGGAAATTTCTTGAAAATGTGAGAAATTGTTGCTAAAGATCTAAGCCTTGTAACGTCCTAGAAAAATAAAAGGACGTTCAAAAAACAATGCAAACATAAAGTAGGCATATGGGGGATGTTAACTAGTAACTATTGTGTGTGGTATTAATATCTGTTTTGCAAGCAGATACATTCAAATTTAGAAAAATGCAATTTTTTGCAAATTTTCTCAAAATTTTGATGTTTTTCACAAATAAATACTGAATTTATCGACCAAATTTTTTCACAGACATAAAGTACAATATGTCACGAGAAAACAATCTCAGAATCGCTTGGATAGGTAAAAGCATTCCCAAACTATTGCCACATAAACTAACACATGTCAGATTTCGCCTGCGTCCACAAGGCCAAAACAGGCTGTGTCCTGAAGGGGTTAAGCATTATGAAAATTACCTTGAAAGAACTGCAATCACTTTTGGGTCTTTTAGATTTTGCTACAAGAATAATTCCTATGGAAAAAAAAATGTATAGATTATTTCTAGCTACAACAGGCCTTAAATCCCATTTTCTCACATTAGGTTAACAAGTTGCTTAAAGATTACTTCGTTTTGTGGTTAAATTTTTTTAATAATTTTAATGGTCATTCTTTATGGCAGTGTGATTTTGTAAATGCTGCTGATTTTGGTCTCTTTACAGACACAGCTGGCTCTTTAGGCTATGGGGGCCTATTGGAATGGTCATTGGTCAGCCGGATTGTAACATAGTTCTTGGATTATTAGTAAAGTGACTAAGAACATAGTGTTACTTGAATTGTTTCCAGTTGTAGTCTCTATTGTTATATGGGGTAAATTTTTTTTTTTACGAATAAAAGGTTCATTTTGAATACGGATAATAAAGGTGTAGTATTCACTATCAATTGCTATCATCAAAAAGTGATATAGTTGTTAAATTACTGATACATTTGGTTTTACTGTGCTTAAAGTTTAATATATAGTTGAAGGCAAGACATTTTAGTGGCAATAAGGGCTCATTTATACGAGAGTGTTATACATGTAATAGTCTATGGGGCCGTGCAGACAGGTGCGTGATTTTTACGCAGCGTCAGTCCGCTGCGAAAAACTCATGACCTGTCCTATATTTGTGCGCTGTTCGCACATCACGCACCCATTGAAGTCAATGGGTGCGTGAAAACCACGCATGTCACACGGAAGCACTTAAAAGGATGAATGCACCACGTGCTTTTCTGTTTACAAACATCCAAACGGAGTGTCATAATGATGGCGGCTGCGCGAAAATCATGCAGCCGCGCATCACACGGAGCTGTTAAGTGCCTTTTGCGCACGCAAAACGCAGCGTTTTTTGCGTGCGCTAAACGCACACGCTCGTGTAAACCCGGCCTAAAAATGATATTGCTGACGCATTATCTTGTTATCAGTTGAGCAGATTTCGTGAGCTGGCCCCAGCAGCAGACAAAAGTGACATCTCCTGTCAACAACATCTGTGGGGTTTATGGGAATGATTTCTGAGTATTTTTCAAGATCGGTTGCTCCCAAGACATGGCAAGATTATACTTCAACTTGGAAGATATGGTTGGATTTTTGCATTTCTTTAGGAATTGATAAGTTTAATTATGATATTAGTAGTTTGCCTGTGTTTATTTGTTCTTTATTCGAGAAGGAGTTTTCAGCCAGTTACATTTCTAAGATATTGGCTGGAATTTCTTTCTTTCATAAGTGGTATAATATTCGTTCTGTTTATTCTTATTTCCAGATAAAACAGCTAGTCAATGGTTACAAAGCTGGTTCCAGTTCAAAATCTAGGAGAACTCAGGTATCATTTAAATTGATTGAAAAATTGGTTATAGTATTACCTAAGGTGTGCACTTCTGCTTTTGAAGCTCAATTATTAGCTTTTTTGGAGCTTTAAGGATTAGCGAATTGGTGGCTGTTAATAAATTGAGTGTATCCACCTTGTTGATTTCGGACATTTGAATTGACGATGGTTTCTTTCAAATATTAATTCTAAAGTCAAAGACTGACAAGGCAGGGAGAGGTGTCTCAATCAGAATTAATGAACTTCATTGTTCGGATCTATGACCTTTGCTTAATTTGTTGAGGTATTTGGAATCTAGGCCTAAGGTTGGTGGATCTTTATTAGTTCATGCTGATGGCATCTCGTTGACCAAGTTTCAGTTTAACAGTGTTTTGAGGAAGTGTTTGCAAGTATTAGACTTAGATAAGGTTAAACTTTAATCAAATTAGTTTCGAATTGGTGCAGCAACTGAAACATCTCGTTTAGGTTTGGATGAGGCATTTATAAGAAGGATAGGTACATAGGTGGGAATCAGATTGCTTCAAAATTTATATGAGGCCAGATTTACCGTAATTGTAATATAATTTGTCTTAGGTTCCTGGGAGCTTTATGCTGGATAGTAGTATATTCTTATGTCTTCTGGGCTCAGAAGAGGACAGCTGATCATTGTTATACTGAAAATGTGTCCTTTGATGTGAACAAGTTGAAGTTTTTTTGGTGGGGAGTTAGAGGTCTAAAATTGCAAAAAGTATTACAGGAGATTAAAATTAGAAGAAGTTTCTGGCCAGATCCAGATATTTTAATTATTCATGGAGGAAGTAATGCCATTGGCAAAATCAGTAACCTAAATTTATTGCGGGAAAGGAAAACAGACTTTTTAAATCTGAGGTGTTTGTTTCCTCATGAAACTTTGCGTTTTTCTCAGATAATTCCAAGACTGACATGGTCTTTTTCTGATTTTTCTATGTTGAAAAGATTAGAAAAAATTATCAATAGAAACCTGATGAAATTTATGGAGTCAGTTGGTGGTGTGTCTTTCAGACATTGCGATCTACAGGGTTTTTGTCAGGTTTCTACAGATCAGACATGGCGCATTTATCTGATATTGCTTTAGATATATTTAATATTGATTTTCAATTAATAATTGAGAAGGCCGCGGTTTTGGGGGGGCATGGCTATTCTGATTGCACTGGCTTGTGGGGTTGTCGCCCAATAAAATATGGGTGGACAAGGTCTTTGATGCTTCAGTTTAAATTTGGACTCATAGGCTTGAGTCTTTAGGACTGTCTTGTTACGGTCATTGGATTTCATTCATTAATTATTTATTTATTCAATTTTAAATGTATGGTAACCCTTAATAAATACTGCAGCCTTATTTATCCAAAGTAATCTGTTTGGTGTGGTTATTTATTACTTATTTTACCATTGGGATCTATGATCTTGTGGGGTATCAGCACTGTGTGTGGTGCACGTAGAAGTTTCTGGGCAGTCCGTCTGATCTAATAGTATGGGCATGACGTACAGGCTGTAAACCAGCATTGTACACTACACATAACTGTGTGGTAGGTCTGAGAGTGGCTGTTTATCAGTATTTTGCACCTGTGCAACCTCCCTCATATAACATTGTGGCTTGTCTGCATCCTGCTGGGAACTGGTGTTTTAACCTGTCATTGTATCAGTAAGTATGGCCTTTTTCAGTAATATGTTATAATTTTGATCCCCTTTTCAGTGATTTGTATTATTTTTGTTGTTTATCAATAAATGATAAAAACATGGCACAGCTATAGGGACTGCAGTGGTAGCATCAGGCCCTTATGCCAACATGGGGCACATAAGAAGTCACCAGTATTATAAATAGAACATGGTATGTGTAGGGGGGTGGCTGTTAAAGATTTTGAGAGCATGCTTGCTTTAATGACTAAGAAGACAAAGTGTTGTTTTGGGTTACTCTACGTAATGGTTTACCCAAAAGTGTTTTGTGCAGGCTAAGATGTTTTTTAGCAACCTGTTGACTTCCTGTTCAGATGACCACTCTTATTCACGTACAGTTGCCGCATGCACCGGAGTGTCACAGAGATTGTTCGAGAAAATATGGGGGAGAAAGTTTAAGAACAAAAAAAGGTTTGTTGTTTATGTTCATCAATGCAACTTTAATCTCTCAAAATGAGTATTAAAACATATTTCTATAAGGAACATTGCTTTCATATTTTTTTCTGTCACTCCTGCATTCATTTGTAAGAAATTGAGAGAAAACACTAATCCAGTTAACACCCACTTGAGCATTTCTTTACTTTTCTATTTTAGACAGAAAATACAGAATTGAAATAGTTTTTTTTAATCTCTAGAAAACACCAATAAATAAATGTAATATTCTTTCCAGTTTTTTAAACAGAAAAGATATGCTTTTTAAAAGGGAATTAAACCCATGGAAACTTGTTCCCCAAAGTTTTCTATTTTTTATTGTACTGTACTCATTAGTGGATACTATGAAACATAATGTGATTTGCAATTTTAAACTAGGGTCCGTCCTCAGGTTGCATGATGCTCATCAAGATACCTAGGGTTAGCACTCTCCCCCATCTAGAATGTCTTATTATTATTTATATTATTATTATTATTATTATTATTAATAGTAATAAGAATACTAATATTAACCCCTTCCCGTCGTAAACAACTTTCAGATTTTAATTTTAGTATTTTCCTCCCCACATTCCAAAAGCCATAACTTTTTTATTTTTATGTCGATATAGTTCTATGAGGGCTTGATTTTTGCGGGACGAGTTGTAGTTTTTCGTAGTGCCATTTATTGTGCCATATAATGTACTAGGAAATGAGGAAAAAAATATTTGTGGGGTAGAAAATGAAAAAACATCGATTCTGACATTGTTTTTTGCGCTTCGATTTTATGGAATTGACTGTGGAATTAAAACAACATGTTATTCTGCAGGTCAATACGATAATGGCGATAACAACTATGTATCGGTTTTTCTATATCTTACTACTTTTACAAGTAAAAAACTAAGTGTAAAAAATTAAATTTATTTGGTGTTGCCAAATTCTGAGAGCCACAACTTTTTTATTTTTCCCTCGATTAAGCGGTATGAGGGCTTATATTTTCGGGATAAGCTGTAGTTTTAAATTATACAATTTTGGGGTACATGCGACATTTTGATCACTTTTTATTTCATTTTTTGTGGGAGATGAAGTGACCAAAAATGGGGATTCTGACGTTTACAATATTTTTTTTTTTTTATAGAGTACACCGAGTGGGTTAAATAATGATATATTGTAATAGTTCAGACCTTTACGGATGCGGCGATTCCAATTATGTTTATTTTTTTTTTACTATGCTCTAGGGGGGAAATGGGAAAAGGTGTTTTTTTTTTAAACTTTTGATTAATTTTTTTTAGACAAAAAAACCCTTTATTTTACAAATTTTTACTTTTTTTATTAATCCCCCAAGGGGACTTCAAGCAGCGATCGTTGGATCGCTTGCACGATATATTGCAATACTAATGTATTGCAGTATATCGTCTTTCATTAGGTCCCACAGGCAACCATAGCAACCATCGCCACCCCGCGATTGCATTGCAGGGGGCGCGATGATCTTCTAGAGGGGGTCGCCCCCGTCTTTCTAATGATTTAAATGCCGTGGTTGCTATTGACCACGGCGTTTAACGGGTTAAATGAGTGTGTTTGCGCTCGAGCGCGATCCCGCTCATTACTGTGAAGTGCCGACTGTAACATACAGCCGACACCCGCATTGCATGGAGCAGGTTCACTCGGTGAGCCCGTTCCATACTTCCCCTACCCGGCCATGACGTAGCCATACATCAAATGTTGGGAAGGGGTTAATTATAATAATATTTTGTTGTGGGTCTTAGTGACCCATTAGGACTGGTTGATAAATGTTTTTTTTGCTAACACAGGGAAATTAATAAACTATATATGCTCACTGTAGCATTGCACCAACACTTCTCAGCACCCTGTTACTGTGAAAACCAGTCTTGATTTTTTTAGATTGTGGCTAGCTTTATTTTGTAAGAAAACATCATTCTAAAGATTCCCCTATTAAAACTTAATGGGGTAGGGCTTTCTGAAGATTTTCAGGATGTATGTATACCTCATAGATGTGTAGACATTATTAAAAAATGTTAAGGGTATAGGAGTTCTTTGTATTGGGTAGTGTTGGGAAAGTACACTATGAAGGCACATGCACAAGGTTCAAAAGTATGGGTACACCTGACCGTCAAGCCTATATAAGCTTGTTGCAGAAACCAATCCAAAAACCATTGGATAAAATATGGATATACCAGCTATACCAGCCTCCTCTCTGCTTGGAATGTTTTTCACAATATTTTGGAACCTGTCTGAGGAAATTTGTACCCATTCAGCCAAAAGAGCATTTTTGAGGTCAGATACTGATATTGGACCAGAAGGTTTGGTTCGTAATCTACCTTCCAATTCATCTAGCCCAAACCGTGAAAGACAGCCACAAACTATTATTCCTCCTCCATCAAATTTTACCGTAGTCACAATGAATTCCTGTAGTAAGTGTTCTGGAACCCCCAAACCCAGATTCCTCCATTAGACTCCCAGATAGTGAAATGTGGTTCATCACTGCAGAAAGCATGTTTCCACTGCTCTTGAGTCCAGTGGCAGTGTCCTCAACACCACTCTAGTCAATGCTTGGCATTGTGCATAGTGATCGTAGGCTTGTGTACAGCTGCTCAACCATGGTAACCAATTTCATGGAGCACCCAACACACAGTTCTCATGCTGATATCACTTTCAGAGGCAGTTTGGAACTCCGTAGTTAGTGATGAAACAGAGAATAGGTGATTTTTACACGACATGTAGTTCAGCCCCCGGCGGCCGTCTTCCGTGAGTTTGTGCGATCTATGCTTCGTGGCTAAGCTGTTGTTACACCTAGATGCTTCCACTTCATAATAAATGCACTTACAGTTGACTGGGGCATGTTTCAAGTCACTGAGCTCTTTAGTACAATATTAACCTATACGGTATTATTACCAATTTTTGTCTATGGAGTTTACATGACTGCATGCTTGTTTTTCTGCACCTGTTTTCAATAGGTGTGTCTGAAACACCTGAACACCATAATTAGGAGGGGTGTCTACATACTTTCGGCCATATACTTATTTATGTGATCACTGGCAGAATCTGAAGATGTTGCATGTAAGGTAAAGTGCCCACATGCCCTGCTTTAGGTGTATGTGGCCCGTGGGAAATAATAAAATTGTAGAAACAGTAAAACACTATGTTAAATGTGAAATACTTCTATTTCAGGACCGTTCTGCATGAGATTTCCTACCATGTCGAAGCTAGTATTTTTGTAGTGATGTTATTTTCTAATATAATTCAAAAACTAGTTCTAGTAGAGTTTCTTTCTCCACTTTTGCTTTATATGATTATTTTTTTCAGAAATATGGATAAAGCTCCTTTAAAATGAACCTTGTTATGAGTAGAAAGTACATGAAGTACACGAAAAAGACAGGAGTTTATACAGTTATGAAGTGCATTATGAAATAATGTTAATTCCTTCATATAATTGGCGTTATACTTATACGTTTAATTACATATAATAACCACAGATCATGCCTGTCCTTATCCATTCAGGGCTAACTTTTGCACCCACTTCCCCTATACACACTAAACCAATGAATATGACTGAATAGAATAAAACAGACATGCTACGTGTTTGTGTTGTGGACTCGCATGTTTTCCTATTAATTGACACTTCTTGTGCATACTTTATATACAATGTCTAGTCCCATTAGAGTGTTTATAAAGTGACAACACTTAATGAACGTTGAAATCTGAATTAACACTCACACATAAAATAATTGCTTTCTAAGCTTGGTTCTCTGGCTAACATAATTACACTTGATGTTGCTAATACCATATATCGCAGACTGAAATTCTGTTTACAAAGAAAAAGCATGCCGTTGCAGGATGCCTTATAACAGAAAGTAATCTGAATACTGTTTTAAAGCCTAATTCTTTAAATTAAGGTCTCCCGGTGAAAAAAAGAATTACTGGAAAACCGATAATGTGAGTATTATGCGTTTAAGACTTTTAGGATTAAAAGACATTGGTGCGGATAACAACAAAATGAGTTTTCACTGTGAAGGAGAGGCTGAAGCATTTTGTGTTGCTAGGATATTTCAACCTATCACAGATGATCTTGACAGTGAAAACTGGTGCCTTAATTTCCCAGTGGTCCATGCAGCATCTGACTTAGGCCTCATTCTGGTTAATCACACTGTCATTCTCTCAATAGATTGTCTTTTGACATCTTCATCTGCAAAAAGGGTTTGACAGTCAGGCCTGGCTATGCTAAATCAATCTGTTTTTCTTAAGTGATCGAGACTGGCGGAGAGGTGATATTATGGTAGGAGCTGGTGTGTAATAAGTTGAACATATTGACACTAAACCTTTAAGAAACATACAACACAGTATACCTTTGAATCTGTTACTGCTGTAGTATATTGAAGAAATAATTGGTCCTACGGACACCATTTCAACAGTCAACTGTGGGTGTGTGGGTGTGTGTGTGTGTGTGTGTGTGTGTGTGTGTATTCCTACCACTATGACACAAAAAAGTTATCTGGACCCATGGGCTGACATTTAGACATAAGCAAAACACTGAAAATTTACTCCATTGACAATCCACCAAATCAGAGCCTCTGATTCGTTTGCACCAGCAAAATGTATAATATCTATATTCTGCCCATAGCATTTAATAGACTATTAAAACACAGATTTGTAATATACCTCCAATGACTTCTATGTGGAGAATATGGATCGATAATATGGACCTGTATTATGACTGTAGAAGACCTATACAAGTCAATGAAGTTTAAGGCCCAGTTCACACAGAGTTTTTTGCAGGCAGATCTTGACCTGCCTGCACGCCGTTTGCCGCGTTTTTTTTGGCCGTGGCTATTGAGCACCACGGGCAAAAAGCACCACGAAAAACGCTTTCTCTGCCTACCATTGACGTCAATGGGAGGTCAGAGACGGAAACACCCGAGGAACGGGCATTTCGCTTCTTTTTCTCCCAAGAGCATGTTTTTTAGCTCGTGGGAAAAAAACGCCTCCGCCTCCCATTGAAATCAATGGGAGGACATTTTGGCTGTTTTTTTGCTGCGGTTTCCAACACTTTTTCCATGGCAAAATCCACAGCAAAAAAACTCTGTGTGAACAGGGCCTAAAAATATGACTTTATATTAATGTTTGATGTGAGAATACTGATTTTTGTTGAATGTAGTCTAAACTATGGATCCATATATATAGATTACATTGACTTTATGAAGAGAATACAGATTCCTGTTACAGCTCTGTATATTTAGGCTTTATTGACTTCTATGGAGAGAATATGGATCTGTGGTTTCTCTACTCACCAGCAACAGAAACAACCAAATAACTAAAAGTGATATATAATACCGTACGTGTATGACCTCTTTTTGTAAAAAAAAATAGCCATTTAGTTTTTAAAGTTATTATAAGCTAAGCAAATGAAAATATTACAATAATAAATCTTTGAGCAATGCAAATATAATAGTTGGTTCCTAAATTTTAGTCCTAATATTGGTTCATTCACAGTGGTGTCACCACTGTTGTACCCATGTGGTCTAAACCGTAGCACCAACTGTAAAATGAACACAAAATTGTTCATACACTTGTGTCTCCCCCATAGAATTACCTACATGATGTTGTGCTGCTCTTAACTCTGCTAACTCACAAGTAAGGCTCCATGCACACAACTGTGCCCGTAATTACAACCCGTAATTATGGGCACAGCCGTCCGCAGACAGCCATCCGTATTTATGGGCCGTACCCCCATTATAAAGTATGGGAGCACGGTCCGTCAAATAAAAAAATAGGACATTTTTTTCGGCAAGTTCCTACGGCATGAACTCCTCCTCATTCCTCTTCTTATGCCCACCCACCGCCAAAAACTGGCCCGTCCTGAATGTGGAACTGAGATAGCGCGCATGCACCTGTCATGTAAGGTCCAATACCCTTCCCTGCTTTGTCCGGGCCTCAAATCTAGTTACTGCCCATGTGCCGCTATGGTATCCCGTTGTGCGTATGCACCAGAACAGGACATTGATGCGCAAGCACGGGATTTCATGTGTGCTGGGGGGAGGCGAGGATCTGTCAATCAAAAGGAGGTGGGTTTAACTCGGAAAGGCTTGAGGAATAAAGATATGACTCTTTTTAAACGAAGATATGACTCTTATGCTCATTAGCATACAGCACGGGAACACTAAAAAACTGAATACAAAGGCAAAGAGCTACTTAGAAGATAACTACATGTTACATAAAAATGATTTTTCACCCAATTCCACCAGGTATTGCTGGTGAAATGCTGGTGACTGGTTTCCTTTAAATCTAGCTGTTCCTGTGCCAAACTGTGCAAAGATCAGCATTACAGATTGGATCACAGGTGTACTGCATTCTGGGTCAGTGTCATAAATCCAGGGTTATCCCTAAGTTCTGAACAAAAATTTGGCATCAGTTTGGGTAGTTGGTAGTCGCATAAAAGAGTCGTACATGGCTCCAGAGCCACATTGTGGCTACCATGGCTGTTTTATCTAATCATCACAGCTCACAATAGAAAATATCATCCAGTTGTCAACCCGATCTTCAGGATCATCTCTCAGGCTCCATGCACATGACTGTGCCTGTAATTACGTCCCGTAATTACGGGCACAGACGGCCGCGGACCGCTGGCCGTATTTACGGGCCGTGCTCCCATTCTAAAATATGGGAGCACGCTCCGTAAAATGAAAAAACAGGACATGTCCTATTATTTTAGGCAAGTTCCTACGGCACGGACACCTTCCCGTAAAAATACGGGAAGGTGTCCGTTGGCCATAGAAACGAATGGGCCCATAATTACGGACCGTAATTATGGCCCGTAATTACGGGCGATTTTACAGTCATGTGCATGGGGCCTTACTGAGGCTGATTTTGCTAAACGTGTGTGGCAGTTTCATGATAATTGATTACTTATTTGCTGTTTAAAATCTGTAATTGTTGTATTTACATCAGCTGCAATTCCGTAGAATGTTATTCGTATGCTGTTTCACTAAGATCTCCAGTCTCTAAGAATAAAAAAAGGCCCTGATCGTTTTTTCTTCTTCACCAAACTTTACACTTGGCTCTTTGCATTTGGCCAAGTAGTAGTCTACTAGCATTCACCTAACATAGGTTTTTCTGTCAGAATGAAGGATGGTGAATCAAAATTTCTACTGCCTCAGCGTCAATAGACAATCTGCTTTATACTACTTCATTTGTTTCTCACTATATATGGTGATCTTAGACTTGTAGGATGTAGCCATCTTTATCTTGTCTCACCGCATTAAATAAACAGTGGCAAGAAACGTTAAAGAGGCTCTGTCACCACATTATAAGTGCCCTATCTCCTACATAATCTGATCGGCGGTGTAATGTAGGTAACAACAGTGGTAAAGAGAACTGTATGACGCTGACCAATCAGTGACCAATCAGCGTCATACACTTCTCTCCATTCATGTTCATTTGTACTCAGCACAGCGTAATCTCGCAAGATCATGCTGTGCTGTCACATACACCCACATTAACTTTACTGAAGTGTCTTGAGAGTGAGTAGAGATTGCCTCCAGCCAGGACGCGATGTCAATTCACACTCCAGATATTTGGGTAAAGTTTTTGTGGGACTTACTCACACAGCACGCTGTGCTGTCATTCACAGCGTGATCTCGCGAGATCACGCTATGCTGTGATTAAGTCCCACACAAACTTTACAGAAGTGTCGGGAGTGTGAATAGACATCGCGTCCTGGCTGGAGGCAATGTCTATTCACTCTCAAGACACTTCAGTAAAGTTAATGTGAGTGTATGTGACAGCACAGTGTGATCTCGCGAGATCACGCTGTGCTGAGTACAAATGGACATGAATGGAGAGAAGTGTGTGACGCTGATTGGTCAGGGTCATACACTCCTCTTTACAACGCCCACTTGGTAAAAAGGTAAAAAAATGCCCAGTTGTCTATTTAGAAACTAATTAGCATAAATCGAAAATTGCTCATATCTTGCTCAAAAATGATTGTTTTCCAAAATAAAAACCACTGTTGTTATCTACATTACATTGCCGATCAGATTATGTAGGAGATAGGGCACTTATAATCTGGTGACAGAGCCTCTTTATCTATACATTTTCAATGACTTTTCAATGCTTTTGTTGTGTGATATCACGCTGCAGCAAGTTATCAGAGTCAAGATAAACTTGGCTACATCTGTATGTTAAAGTACCAGTCAGACATGAATCACACTTTGGTCAAGAAATAATTTTATTGTATACTATAACCCTTGGCAGGGGCGTAGCTAGGGGGGGCAGGTGGGGCATGTGTTCCGGGTACAAATAAGAGGGAATGTGGCGGGGCCACACCATCCTTGACGGCAGCCTGCTGCCTCTCTGATGGGGTGGCGGCGCCACTGAAACCAGCCGCCGCCACCCCCTCCTGCACTATAGGCGATGAATGGCCATTCAGCACCTTTCACCGAGTCAAGCGGCGCGATTACTTCTTTGCGCCTCTTGCGTCTTTGAAAGGCACTGACTGACAGGGCAGAATGACTTGCCCTGTCAATCAGCGCCTTTCAACGACGCAAGCGGCGCAATGACATCATTGCGCTGCTTGCATTGTTCAACCCCAGCAGACCTGCTCAGAAGAGAGTAGATCTGCATTGCCACCGGACGGCATGGGAATGGGATTAAGGTGAATATGTAAAGTTGTTTTTTTTATACTAATAAAAATGTGAGTGACATTATCTACAGGGGGGCTCTATCTACAGGGGTTGGCTCTATCTTACAGGGGGGCTATATACAGGGGTGGGCTATATATGGAACACTATAGAGGGAGCTATATGTGAGGCACTATATACAGCGGGGCTATATACAGGGGTGGGCTATATGTGGAGCAGTATAGGGGGAACTATATGTGAAGCTCTATCTACAGGGGGGCTATATACAGGGGTGGGCTATATGTGGAGCACTATAAAGGGAGCTATATGTGAGGCACTATACACGGGGGCTATATACAGGGGTAGGCTATATCTGTAGAACTATAGGGGGAGCTATATGTTAAGCACTATATACAGGGGTGGGCTATATGTGGAGCACTATTTATAGGGGAGATATATGCAGGGCACTATCTACAGGGGTGGGCTGTATGTTGGACACTATATTTAGGGGTGGGCTATATCTACAGGGGGAGCTATATATGGGGGTGGACTATATATGGAGCACTATAGGGGGAGCTGTATGTGAGGCACTATATACGGGGGTGAACCATATTTGGAGTACTATTTATAGGGGGAGATATATGTAGGGCACTATGTACAGGGGTGGGCTATAAGTTGGACACTATATACAGTGGTGGGCTATATGTGGGGCACTATCTACAGGAGGGGCTACATGTGGGACACTATATTCAGAGGGGACTATATATGGGGCACTATATACAGGGGGGCTGTATGTGGGACACTATCTACAGGGGGCTGTATGTGGGGCACTATCTACAGGGGATCTATGGGGGCCACGGTGTGTGTATGGTGCTATTATAATTAGAGGTGCAGTGTATGGCACTATTATATTAAGGGGCACAGTGTCTAGCACCATGAGAACTTTATCTTTGTTTATAGGTGCAGAAATGTTTGAAAAGTGAGAAGTTGAAGACATCTGTGTTGCAAACTGCAGAAATGGCCTGTGGCCAGGAGAAGTCATCATAGCGGTCTGGACCAGATGGAGAAGAAAAGAGAAAAATAACAACTTGAATCTGATGTCACCTGTGAGTCACTTAATGTAAATGTTTATTTCCCCTCTAATCAAGCACTGTAGTCACTGTATGATCAGCAGCGAGATGATGGGTGGTATGATTTTTTTGTGTGAAACAGCGTCTCCCAGCATATCCTTACTATTGTTTGGGCCATACTGGGAGCTGTATACAGTTTAGTGAAAACCTATACGGCAGGGCTTGCACTAAATTGAGCTGTATTTGTGCTGGTGTTGTATTCATGTACTGAGCTTGGTTCTAGTGCTGTATATATGTACTGAGCTTGGTTCTGGTGTTGTATATATGTAGGAGATAGGGCACTTATAATGTGGTGACAGTGTAATGGATATGCCTGACACAGCTTCTTTGTCGACGCCCATGATTAATCAGCCTGCATCTGTGCCTAGGTCTGTTAGAGTGACTCGATCTGCTACCACTCAGGCTGGGAGGCTGAGGAGTGGGAGAACCTATCACAGCCTGGCCAGACGGAGCTAGCTCCCGCCCTCTGTTTATTTATAACTTAATTTCCTGATCCTCCTTTGCCTGTGATTCTGTCCTATTTCCTGGCCCTGCTGCTCCTGCTTGTTTTATTGTCCTCTGCTTCAAATTGACCCTGGCTTACTGACTACTCTTCTGCTCTGCGCTTGGTACATCGTACACTCCTGGTTTGACTCGGCTTGTTCACTACTCTTGTTGCTCACGGTGTTGCCGTGGGCAACGGCCCCATTTAGCTTCTGTGTACCCTTGTCTGTTGGTCTGTCGTGCACTTATTGAGCGTAGGGACCGTCGCCCAGTTGTACGCCGTCGCCTAGGATGGGCCGTGCAAGTAGGCAGGGACTGAGTGACGGGTAGATTAGGTCTCACCTGTCTGTCTCCCTACCCCGTCATTACAGACAGAGCCTCTTTATCTTGACTTTTTCAATGACTTTTGAATGCTTTTGTTGTGTGTTATCACGCTGCAGCAAGTTATCAGAGTCAAGATACACTTGGCTACATCTGTATGTTAAAGTACCAGTGGTTCTGGTGCTGTATATATGTACTGAGCTGTGTTCTGGTGCTGTATATATGTAATGAGCTTTGTTCTGGGGCTGTATATATGTAATGAGCTTTGTTTTGGTGCTGTATATATGTACTCAGCATTGTTCTGGTGCCGTATATATGTATGAGCTTGGTTCTGGTACTGTATTTATGTAATGAATGAGCTTTGTTCTGGTTTTGTATATAGAACCATATTGCTTGTAAAATGTACAAATGGCTTTATGCTCAACTTACATTAAAAAAAATATGGAAAAAAAAAAGGAGATGTCGGGAAAGAGGTTCGGGGGGGGGGGGGGTTGTGCCAAACTGAATCTTTCCCCCTGGGTGCTGGAGAACTTAGCTACACCTCTGACGCTTGGTACCCTCAGTAGGTAAGTTATGAACTGAGGCGTGGGATCTTGACCCCGCAGAAGTTGCTCCTTGGATCTGCAGTTCACGGTGGGGCTACCCACTCCCTTGCAGAATTCCAAATAGTAAGAGCTATACCCCATGATCTATTTTCTGCGCTGCAGAATTTGTAGGATTGTGTGCACCTCCATGGGTCCCAGCCTTAGAGAGTTGCTACCTTTTGTGGAACAAAAGCACTCAGTTGGCAGTTGTCGGGCTGACCAACTGCCCACGTATCAGTACTCACAAACATGGGGTGAGTTTTAAGACAAGAAAAGTCCAGTGCACTGAGCAGGCGGTCTAAACCTGCAGTTGAAACTGCCCCTCTATCTGTAATAGATTACTGGGATGGCAGAAATTGAAACAGTGGTATAATGCAATCAACTGGCAGAGTATTATAACTTTGAAATGCAAATACAATTCTTGCTCTGTAAAAGGTCACATAAATGCACAGAAGGAAACAGTGGGAAGATGTTGAAAAGTATAGACAGGGGCGTAACTAGGAAAGACTGGGCCACATAGCAAACTTTTGACTGGGGCCCCCCCTCCGCTGGGGCCCCCTGTAGATAACGCCTTACAGCCCCCCTGTAGATAACACTATACAGCCCCCTGTAGATAACGTCTTACAGCCCCAAATCCCCCCTGTAGATAACGCCATACAGCCCCCTGTAGATAATGCCATACAGCCCCCTGTAGATAACGCCATACAGCCCCCCCTGTAGATAACGCCATACAGCCTTCTGTAGATAACGTCTTACAGCCCCAAATCCCCGCTGTAGATAACGCCATACAGCCCCCCTGTAGATAACACCATACAGCCCCCTGTAGATAATGCCATACAGACCCCCCTGTAGATAACGCCATACAGACCCCCTGTAGATAACGCCATACAGCCCCCCTGTAGATAATGTCTTACAGCCCCAAATCCCCCCTGTAGATAACGCCATACAGTCCCCCCTGTAGATAACACCATACAGCCCCCCTGTAGATAACGCCATACAGACCCCCTGTAGATAACGCCATACAGCCCCCTGTAGATAACACATACAGCCCCGTGTAGATAACGCCATACAGCCCCCCAGTAGATAACGCCATACAGCCCCCCTGTAGATAACGCCATACAGACCCCCTGTAGATAACGCCATACAGCCCCCCTGTAGATAACACCATACAGCCCCGTGTAGATAACGCCATACAGCCCCCCTGTAGATAACACCATACAGCCCCCCTGTAGATAACGCCATACAGACCCCCTGTAGATAACGCCATACAGCCCCCTGTAGATAACACATACAGCCCCGTGTAGATAACGCCATACAGCCCCCCAGTAGATAACGCCATACAGCCCCCCTGTAGATAACGCCATACAGACCCCCTGTAGATAACGCCATACAGCCCCCCTGTAGATAACACCATACAGCCCCGTGTAGATAACGCCATACAGCCCCCCTGTAGATAACGCCATACAGCCCCCCTGTAGATAACGCCATACAGCCTTCTGTAGATAACGTCTTACAGCCCCAAATCCCCGCTGTAGATAACACCATACAGCCCCCCTGTGGATAACACCATACAGCCCCCTGTAGATAACGCCATATAGACCCCCTGTAGATAACGCCACACAGCCCCCTGTAGATAATGTCTTACAGCCCGAAATGCCCCCTGTAGATAACGCCATACAGCCCCCCTGTAGATAACAGCATACAGCCCCCCTGTAGATAACGCCATACAGACCCCCCTGTAGATAACACCATACAGCCCCCCCTGTAGATAACGCCATACAGACTCCCTGTAGATAACGCCTTACAGCCCCCCTGTAGATAACACATACAGCCCCCCCCTGTAGATAACACCATACAGCCCCCTGTAGATAATGCCATACAGCCCCCCCTGTAGATGACGCTATACAGCCCCCCTGTAGATAAAACCATACAGCCCCCTGTAGATAACACCATACAGACCCCCCCTGTAGATAACGCCATACAGACCCCCCCTGTAGATAACGCCATACAGACCCCCCCTGTAGATACTGCCATACAGTACCCCCCTGTAGATAACGCCATACAGCCCCCCTGTAGATAAAGCCATACAGCCCCCTCTGTAGATAACGCCATACAGCCCGCCTGTAGATAACGTCCTACAGCCCGAAATGCCCCCTGTAGATAACGCCATACAGCCCCCCTGTAGATAACAGCATACAGCCCCCCTGTATATAACGCCATACAGACCCCCCTGTAGATAACGCCATACAGACCCCCTGTAGATAATGCCATACAGCCCCCTGTAAATAACATCTTACAGCCCCAAATCCCCCCTGTAGATAACGCCATACAGTCCCCCTGTAGATAACACCATACAGGCCCCTGTAGATAACGCCATACAGCCCCCCTGTAGATAATGTCTTACTGCCCCAAATCCCCCCTGTAGATAACGCCATACAGCCCCCTGTAGATAACACCATACAGCCCCCCTGTAGATAACGCCATACAGACCCCCTGTAGATAACGCCATACAGCCCCCTGTAAATAACATCTTACAGCCCCAAATCCCCCCTGTAGATAACGCCATACAGTCCCCCTGTAGATAACACCATACAGCCCCCCTGTAGATAACGCCATACAGACCCCCCTGTAGATAACGCCATACAGCCCCACTGTAGATAACACATACAGCCCCCCCTGTTGATAACACCATACAGCCCCCTGTAGATAATGTCATACAGCCCCCCCTGTAGATTACGCTATACAGCCCCCTGTACATAACACCATACAGCCCCCCTTGTAGATAACGCCATCCAGACCCCCCGGTAGATAACGCCATACAGACCCCCCCTGTAGATAACGCCATACAGTACCCCCTGTAGATAACGCCATACAGGGCCCCCCTGTAGATAACGCCATACAGACCCCCCCTGTAGATAACACCATACAGACCCCCCCCTGCAGATAACGCCATACAGACACCCCCTGTAGATAGCACCATACAAACGCCCCCTGTAGAAAACGCCATACAGACCACCCTGTAGATAACGCCATACAGACCCCCCCTGTAGATAACGCCATACAGACCCCCCTGTAGATAACACCATACAGAACCCCCCTGTATATAACTCCATACAGACCCCCTGTAGATAACGCCATATAGACCCCCCTGTAGATAACGCCATATAGCCCCCCCAAAAAAAATTCAAACGGCCTATAGTTTGTCCTACAGAAGACATTCATGTGTGATCGCTAGCAGCGATGAGGAGAACGGGGGACCGAAAGTCCCCCGAAGTTCTCCATGACAAACCTCGGACTTCCGGCGTCTGTGCAGTTCAATAAAAATGAAAGGAGCGCTGGTCACGAATTTGCGCACAAGCGCGACCGATGCACAAATCATTTCTATGGAGCTGCAGACAGACCCCGGAAGTCCGAGGTTTGTCATGGAGAACTTCAGGGGACTTTTGGTACCCTGTTCTCCTTATCGCTGGGCGTCCCTGTGGATAGGGGATGCATGTCTTTTGTAGGAACAACCCCTTCAGTGGCGTCGCGCTGTAGCAGCCATAGCAGCTGCTAGCGGAGCCTCCGGCCATGGGGGGGCCCGTGCTTGCGGGTGGCACGGGCCCCCTCATGCTGCGGACCCCGTAGCAGCCGCTATGGCTGCTATAGCGGTAGTTACGCCACTGAGTATAGAAGCAATCAAGTTTTCCCTTGGGGTTTGGGCAAAGTTCCAAAGAGGAGGAGGATTTTGTCTCACTCACTTAACAGTGTGATTGAACTGAAGAAGTCATAAAAGTCCTATTACATGGCCAGATATGGGCCATGAAAATGAGCGCCGATCAAAGAGATAGCTCGTTGATTGGCGCTCATCTGCTCTTTTCACAAAAAGCAATGATTGGTTAAGGATATGGAAAAGCGATCGTTACTACGATCATTCGTCCCCATACATTTTCATCATGTTTACACAGAGAGATGTGCTGCCGACAACGATAATATTTAATGCTGCATAAATGAGCAGATCAGCCGATGGACGCTCGTTTACCCAATAATTGGTCCATGTAATGAGGCTGTATTACTCTCAGACCCTACCACTGACTGAACATCCCCTGTAGCCTGGGGATATCTCTACTTCTGGGCAGAAATTTTCAGGGTGTACAGCCTGTGTCCAAGCTATATTAGGCTCTCTGACAATGGCCAGTCGTTACAGAGTACCAGCAACCTCCTACTCCAGCTGCTCTCATTCCCTCTTCTCAACTGATACTCCCTGCTCTGCCTCCCCTCTCCTCAACTGTCACTCTCCTCCCTCTTACCCTAACACAATGCATGGGATGTCAGCTCTGCTCACCTTCTTTACCTGTATCATCGGTCTTTCAGCTGCTATACAGGAACAATCGCCCTCTTGATTACAGTACAATATTACTCAGAGCTGTTGCCAAGCTTGTCACAGCGGTACAGAGGTTAATCTCTGCTGCCCATAAAGCCTGTGGCAATAAGCTGCGCCTTGGACTCTGCTACACTAATTTTAACACAAGTCCCTCTTACATACATGTGGCCATTTGGCTATGGAAACATAATCTATGAAGCTCCTAAAATTTGGAACCTATGGCTATTTTGGCTTCCAGAGGCAATTTGAAGATCAGCATTGATTAGTACAAGCCTGAACAGATCACTATTAAGAGATATACACTTCAGCCCTTGGAGGTCCCATTTAGTGAGCTGGTAGGACCACTTCGCTTCATGGTTTAACTGTTGTTGTGCCTAGTCAACTTCTGTATACATTTGCCTATTATTTTGTTTTATCAAAAAAATACTTTCAAAAAATGCAGCAGAAAATGACTTCTGGATATAGAATGAACTCAAACTAGAGTAAACATATGATCTAAATAAATACACAGAACTAGAAATAATTGTATTCGGCAGACTTTTCGAAAGGTAAAGTGAATTTATTTTTTCGTAATGCCAGTGGCTACAGGTACAGTGTTTTGGTCGTGAGACCTTCATCGGGTACTGAGCCGTACTGGGGACTGGTTTAACGATTTAGCTGGCGCTGAATCTATAATGTTGGCTTACCGCTCTCTGAGCTGCCACAGGTACCCTATATGAACTATAGACTCTGACCTGCGCCCTGTTGGCCAGCTGCCATACCGCCAAGACGGTACGGCCCAGTGGGTCCATGAACCCTACAGGGCGCAGGTCAGAGTCTATAGTTCATATAGGGTACCTGTGGCAGCTCGGACAGTAGCAAGGCAGGCTTGGCAGGAACTAGTCAGCATGTAGACGTGAGGCGTGGGGAAGCAGAACAGGCGTGGTATACAGCACGGCTACAGCTCAGCGCGGCACTAGATCAGGATACAGGTTACAGGATACAGGAACAGGGAACAGTGGGAGCAGGAAACACTAGGGGACACTTTGCAAGACAAACTTGGAATACGACAACAACGCTCAGGCGTGGGAGGATGTGGCTGGGACATTCTTATAGCCAAGGGTGCTCTGGGAGCAATTAGCTCAATCTCCAATATGTTTGCGCTCTGGCTTCTTAAGTCTGGACTGAGCTCGTGAGCGCACCCTGGTGGTCACTGTGAAGCAGGATGGCCATATGTGCAGACATCTCTTGAGAGAAGGGTGTCGACTGTATGGAAGGAGTTCGTGGTCAGTGACCACGGACGTTACAGCTGCCACTGTATGAAATTCTCATTACCACATTCTTCAGTCCACCATATCTTGCTTGCAACTTCCACCTGACTTTCCAACAAAAACAGTAGAACTGTGACAAATAGGCCCGGTTGGATTTAATAAAAAATGACTCTTCGCTTGAAACTTTTCCCAAGGCCTGAAATTAAAAATTTCCACCTAAAATTAGGCCAATACCTATAAAAAGCACTAAACCCCCGCTTTGCAAAGAGTCATCCTTAGCACTCAGAAGAGAAAAAACTACATATGGAGGACACCTCTAGGGAACCACGGCCGAAGGTTTGCCCTTCACTTGTATTTAGAAGGCTAATAAAAGTTTTACACCAAGATGTTTTCAAAAGTTTACATGGTTGACATATGTACAAGAGAGAGAAAAAAAACTACAGATAAATAAAGGATGCAATAAAAAATAAATCAACTTAATCAAACACGGTAAGCAGTTAAATAAAACATCAAATAAAATACTGCACATTGAAAACAGAGGAAAAGTTTCTGCCATTTTTTCTATTGAGAGATAAAGGAATAGACAATGAGACAGGAGGTTTTATATCTTCATGAACCCTACCCTCTCCCCAAAAACATATTTCACACAGACAGACTTCTACTTCTAGAAGGGGAACGACTCCGACCTAAATCCATGCAATTAAATATAGACAATAACTAAGCAGGATTTTAAGGTTGCCCTCCCAAAGTTATATCTCCCATCGCTTAGTACTCCCGGGGGCTCACTCTGTGGAAATGCATCAAAAACATCACATTTTGTTTAAGTTTCTCTATGGAGATTCCACAGGTGTTTGCTAGAT
The DNA here is from genome assembly GCF_050947455.1 of Rhinoderma darwinii. Taxonomy (NCBI): domain Eukaryota; kingdom Metazoa; phylum Chordata; class Amphibia; order Anura; family Rhinodermatidae; genus Rhinoderma; species Rhinoderma darwinii. Next base: position 280,669,387 of record NC_134689.1, on the reverse strand, counting down.
ATTTTGCCCCTGTCAGGAATAGAATTTGGCTTAAAATAGCTAAATTCATTAATTAGAAGTAGTGATGATATAGTGTATACTAGAAAAAGTATCCGGCGCTGCCCAGATATAAAGTGTCTGTTTGTGTGTACATTGGATTTGTTCCAAGGGTGCCCAGGAGGCCAATTCATGCCCTCATTTTTGTTTATGGGAAAATTGCTAGTAGCCCTATATACCCCGGCAGTTACACACTGTTTATTTCATTTTAACCTCCTAAATACCTAACAGATAAACTGGTAGGAGATGAAGTCATAAGACAGACAGAGGGAGCTGATAAATGACATTGACAGTTTTATTGCCAGGTGCATAGACATAAAGTTTTTAACCTGATCCAACTCTGGAGCAGGCAACATACAATTGTCCATGCAAGATACAATGGCAACTTCATTGATAGTTGTAGCATTGAACCTGCCTGGATGACCTTATGATTATCTTAGGGCATTTTTTCAATTGCTGCCTTAAACAGATGGACATAAGGATTATGTTGATGTAGCATCTCCTGTAATTTAAGTATTGTTTCCTGCTTTGTAGCTGGGCAATTTCCATAGCGGCATTAGCCACTACGTGATCATCACCCATAAATTATGTCTGCAGGAATGCATGTTTCCGATTCTCTACTGGCAAAAGAGATCCAATGAGATGGGATATCTGCCCTTGTATCTTACATGTGGGCATGAAACCACTTTCTCTGACTTCAGTTGCTCCAAATGAAGTCATATAAAAGCAGTTGCTATAACTTTGGATTTTGCTAAGAAAATCTTTTGATTCAAGGCTATTGACTGTAAGTCATTCCCTGCCTAAGCGTAGTTTGTATTTCCCATGTTAGTCTTTGAAAATGGTCCCGTAGTATTATCCTGTTCCCATGTGTTCCCGTGCCCTACTGCCTGTTCCTGTATCCTGTGCTGTGTTGGTTCCTGAGCCCTATCGAGTGTTGGGGTCGTGTTCTGTCATCGGTCACATCTGCTGTCATACACCACGTCTGGTGTCATCTACCATGCCTGATATCCTCCGCCATGTGTGGCATCCCCTGCCATCTACAGTTCCAGCTACTGCGACTGTCTATTCAGGTACCCTTGTGCTGTCTATTCGACTACTCAGGTACCCTTGTGCTGAACTTTGTATTTATTGGGTACTCTGTTATTTGGCCAGCTGCCTCCCCACTACGGTGGTGCAGCCTAGTGGGTCCACATACCCACAGATCGTGACAGTAAGCAATGACTTGAGTGGCAAGTCTGGTATCTGAGTTATGGCCCCTCAATGTGCGGGTGTCCTATATGCTAACTACACTGATTCTCCCAAGGTGGAGCCAACTTCACAGCCTCTGACGCAGTCAAATCAATGCGAGGCAGCTTCAAACCCATTCTAAACATTTCACCCAGCGTGTTCTCACAAAGTAAGGTTGTTCTGGTGAGATAAAGATGTGTCTGTCTGGTCTGAAGCGTAGTTTGTATTTCCCATGTTAGTCTTTGAAAATGGTCCCGTACTATTATCCTGTTCCCATGTGTTCCCGTGCCCTACTGCCTGTTCCTGTATCCTGTGCTGTGTTGGTTCCTGAGCCCCATCGAGTGTTGGGGTCGTGTTCTGTCATCGGTCACATCTGCTGTCATACACCACGTCTGGTGTCATCTACCATGCCTGATATCCTCCGCCATGTGTGGCATCCCCTGCCATCTACAGTTCCAGCTACTGCGACTGTCTATTCAGGTACCCTTGTGCTGTCTATTCGACTACTCAGGTACCCTTGTGCTGAACTTTGTATTTATTGGGTACTCTGTTATTTGGCCAGCTGCCTCCCCACTACGGTGGTGCAGCCTAGTGGGTCCACATACCCACAGATCGTGACAGTAAGCAATGACTTGAGTGGCAAGTCTGGTATCTGAGTTATGGCCCCTCAATGTGCGGGTGTCCTATATGCTAACTACACTGATTCTCCCAAGGTGGAGCCAACTTCACAGCCTCTGACGCAGTCAAATCAATGCGAGGCAGCTTCAAACCCATTCTAAACATTTCACCCAGCGTGTTCTCACAAGGTAAGGTTGTTCTGGTGAGATAAAGATGTGTCTGTCTGGTCTGAAGCTGCCTTGCACTGATTGGACAGCGTTGGAGGCTGTGAAGCTGGCTCTGACTCGGGAGAAGCAGTGTAGTTCATGCCCTCACAACCAATCTTTGTTGGCTAAAGGCTATATTTGGATCATAATCGAAAGCAGCATCATGCATGAAAGCCCACTCATTGGCACACTGAACAGCATGATATGCTCTATCAGTTTGCTTTCTGGCCTGGGTTTGGGCAGGAGCCTCTGCGCTTCTGAGAGCCATCTGTCTAATCTGTTGCTGAGAAAGCCAGAGTTTGCTGAGGAGTTTTAGCAGCTCGAGCAGCAGTATAATGCATTTGATCAGCTTGCAGCCGGGCAAGAGTTTGCTGAGGAGTCACTGCAGCTCGTGATACAGTTTTCCCCCTGGCCATTGCAAATTAAAGCTAACAGTTAGTTGAATTCAGCGTTGCTAAGTTTAAATCCTGAAGGTGTATTGGCTGTCATCTAAGCCACGTGCAATAGAGTTTACAAACGTGAAATTAAAATCTCATGGCCAGAGAGGCTATAAGCCTCCACTGGACTTGGTTTTCTTTTTCAAGATTTCTTAGTGGGTCCAAAGGATCCTACTGAAGTTAAGAAGATCAACTGGCAGTTGCTGCCCCCCTTCAAGATTTATGACTGAAAACATATGTGCCCAAAAAGCAGGAGATATATTGGGGGATTATTTATTTAAACTGGTGTAAAAGAAAAATGAGGCAGTTTCCCATAGCAACCAATCAGATTCCAGCTTTTATCTTTTCAAGGCCCCTTTAAAAATGAAAGTAGTAATCTGATTGGTTGCTATAGGCAACCAATCCCCTGAACATAGTCGACTACGCCATTGATTCCCTAAAAATAACGGAACCCTTGCACAACGGAGACAAACGGAAACCATTGGCATCAGATCTGTCACCATTGAAATCAATGGTGATGGAAACGGAAACCTATGGTTTCCGTTTGTGTCAGTCAGGATTCCGCCCCGACGGAAAACTCTGATGGAATGTCGGAATGGTACCATGGCGCAGATATGAACAAAGCTTTACCCGGTTTCGCACAGGTCTATTTGTTTAATGTTTGTGTGTGTGGTTAAAAATTTAGTTTCCTACTGATATGAAGCCAACATATCCAATAAAGTCCAAGTGCAGGGTTCCTTTTGATTGGTGTGAAAGAGAATGAGAATTTATGAGAATGCTGAAATCCAGTATAGGTACAGTGTAGTATAGTTGCAGTCCGTTCACGGCGAGTAAAGGAAGATGGCTGGATTGTTAAGGAAACCCGGTGTAAAACAAAAATGACTGGGTTGCTATGAGAATCTGGTGTAAAACTGTGTTTATGTCAGGGAGGCTAAGAATGAAGAACCTGCGAGCTTCTATTAGCTAATACAGGTCATCTGATGTGATATAAGGGAGACCCTTGATGTGGAAGCCAGGGGTGCCATATTTGCTTTTGTATTGCAATTTTTTGTGAATATGTCTGTTTGGTGCAGATTAGTCCAGTCGTTTGGTCGTGCATAAAGAACAGACGACAGAAATACATTTTTATATACAGTATTTAAACATATTTCTTGGTTGTAGGTGCTATAGGTACAAACTGGAGAGCTATTGGTTCCTCTAGCTCAAAAAGCTACTAGGAAGTTTCAGTGTATCCCCTGTGTTTTGTGAAGTGTGGGTTAGTTGCAATCGATAGATGGAACTGTCCTATATTTACTTTTCCTGTTTGCTAGAAATAAAAAGGCTAAAAACTGAAAATCACAAGAGTCTTCCTCAACACCCTTGTGACTGATTGTGTATAGGAGAAAGGGTAGATCCAGCGCTGTTGTAATTAAAAAGAAACTATTTCCAAGTTTTAATTGTATCCATTTAAAATAGGATCGATGGCAAAGTAATAATGATGTCCTAGAATGCCAAGAGTGTAGAATTGGGGTAGATAGCCTACGCGTTTCAAACACTGCCTGCGTTCTTATTCATGGCTTGTGAGTGGTACAAACTGGAGCGCTATTGGTTCCTCTAGCTCAAAAAGCTACTATGAAGTTTCAGTGTATCCCCTGTGTTTTGTGAAGTGTGGGTTGGTTGCAATCGATAGATGGAACTGTCCTATATTTACTTTTCCTGTTTGCTAGAAATAAAAAGGCTAAAAACTGAAAATCACAAGAGTCTTCCTCAACACCCTTGTGGCTGATTGTGTATAGGAGAAAGGGTAGATCCAGCGCTGTTGTAATTAAAAAGAAACTATTTCCAAGTTTTAATTGTATCCATTTAAAATAGGATCGATGGCAAAGTAATAATGATGTCCTAGAATGCCAAGAGTGTAGAATTGGGGTAGATAGCCTACGCGTTTCAAACACTGCCTGCGTTCTTATTCATGGCTTGTGAGTGGTACAAACTGGAGCGCTATTGGTTCCTCTAGCTCAAAAAGCTACTATGAAGTTTCAGTGTATCCCCTGTGTTTTGTGAAGTGTGGGTTGGTTGCAATCGATAGATGGAACTGTCCTATATTTACTTTTCCTGTTTGCTAGAAATAAAAAGGCTAAAAACTGAAAATCACAAGAGTCTTCCTCAACACCCTTGTGGCTGATTGTGTATAGGAGAAAGGGTAGATCCAGCGCTGTTGTAATTAAAAAGAAACTATTTCCAAGTTTTAATTGTATCCATTTAAAATAGGATCGATGGCAAAGTAATAATGATGTCCTAGAATGCCAAGAGTGTAGAATTGGGGTAGATAGCCTACGCGTTTCAAACACTGCCTGCGTTCTTATTCATGGCTTGTGAGTGGTACAAACTGGAGCGCTATTGGTTCCTCTAGCTCAAAAAGCTACTAGGAAGTTTCAGTGTATCCCCTGTGTTTTGTGAAGTGTGGGTTGGTTGCAATCGATAGATGGAACTGTCCTATATTTACTTTTCCTGTTTGCTAGAAATAAAAAGGCTAAAAACTGAAAATCACAAGAGTCTTCCTCAACACCCTTGTGGCTGATTGTGTATAGGAGAAAGGGTAGATCCAGCGCTGTTGTAATTAAAAAGAAACTATTTCCAAGTTTTAATTGTATCCATTTAAAATAGGATCGATGGCAAAGTAATAATGATGTCCTAGAATGCCAAGAGTGTAGAATTGGGGTAGATAGCCTACGCGTTTCAAACACTGCCTGCGTTCTTATTCATGGCTTGTGAGTGGTACAAACTGGAGCGCTATTGGTTCCTCTAGCTCAAAAAGCTACTAGGAAGTTTCAGTGTATCCCCTGTGTTTTGTGAAGTGTGGGTTGGTTGCAATCGATAGATGGAACTGTCCTATATTTACTTTTCCTGTTTGCTAGAAATAAAAAGGCTAAAAACTGAAAATCACAAGAGTCTTCCTCAACACCCTTGTGGCTGGTGAGGCAGAAGGAAATATTACAGACTGGTATGAATAGAGCTTGGTCCTAAAATAGTATGATTTGTTATTTATTAGGTGATAGTTTTAAATATTTGAACCTTGTCATTGTGTAATAGGCCCTTTTTTACCACTACAGTTTGTTACTAGCAGTCAATCTGACCATCCTGTTTGATAACAAAGGTTATAGCAAAGAAGGGCATACAGTACTTCTTTCTCGTAACCCTTTAAGGACGCAGTCTATTTTGGCTTTCAAGACTTTCTGTTTCTTCATTACCACATTTCGAGAGCCATAACTTTAATATTTTTCTGTTGACGTAGCCATATGAGGGTTTGATTTTTGCGGGATCAGTATATTTTTCAATGGTACAATTTTGAGGTACCTATAACTCATTGACTAACAGAGTTTTGGTGGAAGAAAAAAAATAGCATCCATTGTTTTCCTTTTCTTTTCCACACTGTTTATTGTATGGTATAAATAACAGTTTAACCCCTTAACACACCTTGACGTAAGTGCACGTCAAGGTGCAGGGGTAGAAGTATTGAGCACGCTCACGCGTTGAGCGCACTCCATACACTGCAGGTGTCAGCTATGTATTACAGCTGACACCCGGCACTAACGACCAGGAACAGTGATCGTGCTGTTCTGGGCCATTTAACCCCTCAAATACTACGGTAAATGCTGGAGTTGGGAGTAGGAGGTTCGGATTATGGAGGATGTTGATAATTAGGTTATTGCCAGTGCATAGTTCATTGTCTGCTTTGCAAAAATGCCAACCACTAATGGTGGCTATTACAAAAGGTTTATATAATTGTGGTTACCACAGACCATTGATAACAAAGTTTCCTAGCTTCTTTGGGATGAATGAGAAGTATTTGTGCAAAACTTGGCATATTTGCCATTGAGGGATATGATAAAGCAGGATGTCAGAGCTGTATAGGCGGTCATAATGTTCGTTACGTAGCTTTCCATGAAACATATATTAGAAACAAGGAAGAGAGTCCAGCACAGCGTATAACGCTGAGCGCTAAGGACCAGTATAGCCAATATTCAACAGCAAAGGTTGGGGAGGTTATACAGCACAAAATGCAAAACACTTACCTATTCGGTGGAGACTTTTTCAGAGTTATGCAAGGACTATGATCGGCATCATTGGTATGTTTACACTTGTTTCCACATTAGCTATCTAGCAATGTTAGCGGTTTGGGGTGGGGTCAAAACTTCTGAAAGACTCGCTTTATAGTAACTTCAAAGTAGATCTCTGTCTTAAAATATAGAGGCATGACACAGAGGGAAAAAATATTGTTAAAACCATTATCTTTGCTGAGAACAGTTGATGTGAGTTATAGTCACTGGTGTAATGTACTATCCTATTAGTCTTACTTGCTTTCCTAGGCACTGGGATTATGCGTTCAGTAAAAAGCATGTCGACTATAAAGACCTTGTTGTGAAATCAAGCAACATTAACTCATTAAGTCAATAATTCATGGGCTCTTTTATCTAAAGTGGCAACATCACACCATCAATTCACAAAACAACCACTTCTTTGAAGTGTATGTGATGATAATAATGGATTTTCGAACAATACACACACACAGCAAGGTCGCTGTGCACAGATGCAGTGCGGACACCGTGCTATGACCTAGGTCAGCAAAACAAGCTTTATTATTGAACCTAATTATGAACTATCAAGACAATGGTCTTGACTAAACTGTATCCTCTGGGATTATTAAGAAACCATTGAGATGTTTTTGTTTCAGATCTGCTGCTATAAGCAATACCGTTTGTGTAAAGCCATTTGGCTTTCACGAAACCATTATATAATTGATTGCAATGAGAGCGTTGCATTATATCAATAACCTAATTACTGATATTTTATTTGCAACACTAAATGTCATTTACAGAGCACATGTAGTGAGTAGATTTAATAGACTTCTGAGCACAGCTTGTCATTTATACATTATGTCGTACATATGATACACTAAACATAATTAAGGCTTTAATGGATATTAAATAAATGATATCAATAAAACATGTGATATCCACTCCTTTATTCAAGTTTGAGAGAAAACTGCCATGCTAAATTGCTAGGATTCTGCAGAATTATAGCATAATAGAGAATTTTGGTCATATTTATGTCATGTACCCAGATCCGGATTTACATCTCAGGAGCCTGTAGGCATAGATTCTCTGAAGCCTTAGACTCCACCCATCAAGTAGGCCACACCTTATAGCGGATCAGTTAGATATATATGCTGCCCAGTCTGAGGGCAGCATAAAGAAGTGACAGACCTGCTGATTTCAGCGTGCTGTCACTTATTAGTTAATGCTAAATAGTATTGAGAATTTCGAACTTATACTTGCAGCGGTCAACGTATATTCATATAGTTATGCTTTCTCCCCCCTCCAGCCACCGTGCATAGTGAGATATTGTCAATCAGAGGCTGGAGGCCAGGGTGTGAGGCAGGGCCAGCATCAGCACCTGGCAACCCCAGGCAAGTTTGTTTTTTTGAGGGCCGTGTGTAGAGGAAAAGCCTGGGCTTCCTCCTTGCCATGCTATTAAAAGCGCTGCTCTGCTCACCCTTAGACAATATGGGCTGGCCACCGGGTGCCCACACTCGAGAATTACCTATACGCACAAGCCCATTGTTCATATAGGTAAATCCAGTCCAACCTGTGCCTGTCTTGTAAATGTCTAATGGTGCATCTATACATATTTCCTGCAGTTCAAAAGTTTTTGCATTTTGTAATTTACCTAAATTCTGCTTTCTTAGTTGACAAAAGCAAACATTTTAGGAGTAAAATCAAAGAAAGAAGTCGAAAGAGAATAACTTTAGGTAAAACTGACATAGAGTAGGACTGGAGCTGGTTCGGTACATTAGATAGCTGTTGATGACAACTGTCCCCCAAAACATTTATATTAAGATGCACTTATGGCTCTTTGGAATGTGCATGTTTTTTATTAATAGAACAAGTAAATGTGTCTTCTGTTCATTCAACACCACTGGCTTTTTCTTATCTTCATGGATCTGACAAGTCAAAATCCATCCTTTTCTCCCAACAGCACACAGACCGTCTACTGGGCTCCACAGGCATTAGCTTTTTAGAGGATTGAATTGAAATCTAAAAATTGTCAAAGTTAGTTCGGCAAATCAGAAAACAAAAAAGGTGGGAGGGAGGTATGGGGGGGTGTTGCTTTTATTAAAATATGCTTTCCATAGGGGGAAGGGGGGATGGAGGAGGTTAAATTGGGGAAAAAAATTCTGAGCCGTGGACTATGTTCTCCTCCTAATGTTGTTAAGATTTTCTTAAATGTGTATTTTGATAGCCTAGCCCAATCTGAGGGACTGCACCCTCAAACTCAGTTTCTAGAGACTGAACGGTCTTCTGACCACACTACTTATTGTTACGCTAAGTGGTAGTTTTTTTTACCTCCCACCCGAATCCACTTTCTTGACATGATAACATTTGTTCTTCTGTTTCTCTCTCTTCTTTTATTCTTTTATTTCTTTCTCTTTCCCCCTCCTTCACTCCCCCTCCTTCCCCTCCCTTCTCCCCACTCCTTTGCCTGGACCGCCCCGTATAGTCTAGTTACACATTGTAAACGTTCTAATGGCTGACATATCGAGACCCGCAATGTTTAATGTCATCTCTCACAATGTCCAAGGCTTCAATTCACCATCAAAACGCTGCAAGGCATTCCTTTAATTATAAATTCATTCATACAGATCTTTTGTTTCGACAGGAGACCTACTTCTCTGCAGATTCTGTACCTCGATACTTTCACAAGGCGACCCCACAGAGCCATCTTGCATGTGCTAACACGACACATAGAGGGGTTGGTATATGGTTTGCCAGATCTGTATCCTTTAAAGTATCGACTGAATTTAAGGACCCGGAAGGACGATATATTCTTCTTTCGAGTACCTTACACGACTCCCCCATTACATTTATTAACTACTATGCCCCAACTCCATTCAACTCCAGTTCTTCAGACATATGTGGCGAAAGTTACAATCATTGATACATTGCCCGCTTATTCTTGGGCGAGACTCTAATATTGCTTTAGATGCTTCATTGGATAAATCGAGCATGACCTTAGATGGCCAACTATCCCCTTCACCAGCTAGTCTGACGGTGGCTCGTTTTTCCACTCAACTTATATGATAGATATTTGGCGGGAATGCAACCCTACCACTCGGGACTATACATACTTCTCACCGGCTCATAAAATTCACACCCGCACAGATCACCTCTGTATCTCCTCTTGCATCATTCCAGGGGTGCATGACACCCGTATATGCCCTGGTCAAATCATGATCCTATCCAACTTCGCTTATGGAATCTATGTGAGAAATTCCCATCCAACTTTGCTTACGGAATCTACGGTGAAGGAAATAAGTATTTGATCCCTTGCTGATTTTGTAAGTTGGCTCACTGTCAAAGACATGAGCAGTCTAGAATTTTTAGGCTAGGTAAATTTTACCAGTGAAAGATAGATTATATTTAAAAAAAAACAGAAAATCACATTGTCAAAATTATATATATATTTATTTGCATTGTGCACAGAGAAATAAGTATTTGATCCCTTTGGCAAACAAGACTTAATACTTGGTGGAAAAAACCCTTGTTGGCAAGCACAGCAGTCAGACGTTTTTTTGTAGTTGATGATGAGGTTTGCACACATGTTAGATGGAATTTTGGCCCACTCCTCTTTGCAGATCATCTGTAAATCATTAAGATTTCGAGGCTGTTGCTTGGCAACTCGGATCTTCTGCTCCCTCCATAAGTTTTCGATGGGATTAAGGTCTGGAGACTGGCTAGGCCACTCCATGACCTAAATGTGCTTCTTTTTGAGCCACTCCTTTGTGGCCTTGGCTGTATGTTTCGGGTCATTGTCGTGCTGGAAGACCCAGCCACGAGCCATTTTTAATGTCCTGGTGGAGGGAAGGAGGTTGTCACTCAGGATTTGAAGGTACATGGCTCCATCCATTCTCCCATTGATGCGGTGAAGTAGTCCTGTACCCTTAGCAGAGAAACACCCCCAAAACATAATGTTTTCACCTCCATGCTTGACAGTGGGGATGGTGTTCTTTGGGTCATAGGCAGCATTTCTCTTCCTCCAAACACGGCGAATTGAGTTAATGCCAAAGAGCTCAATTTTAGTCTCATCTGACCACAGCACCTTCTCCCAATCACTCTCAGAATCATCCAGATGTTCATTTGCAAACTTCAGATGGGCCTGTACATGTGCCTTCTTGAGCAGGGGGACCTTGCGGGCACTGCAGGATTTTAATCCATTACGGCGTAATGTGTTACCAATGGTTTTCTTGGTGACTGTGGTCCCAGCTGCCTTGAGATCATTAACAAGTTCCCCCCGTGTAGTTTTCGGCTGAGCTCTCACCTTCCTCAGGATCAATGATACCCCACGAGGTAAAATTTTGCATGGAGCCCCAGATCGATGTCGATTGACAGTCATTTTGTATGTCTTCCATTTTCTTACTATTGCGCCAACAGTTGTCTCCTTCTCACCCAGCGTCTTACTTATGGTTTTGTAGCCCATTCCAGCCTTGTGCAGGTCTATGATCTTGTCCCTGACATCCTTAGAAAGCTCTTTGGTCTTGCCCATGTTGTAGAGGTTAGAATCAGACTGATTAATTGAGTCTGTGGACAGGAGTCTTTTATACAGGTAACCATTTAAGACAGCTGTCTTTAATGCAGGCACCAAGTTGATTTGGAGCGTGTAACTGGTCTGGAGGAGGCTGAACTCTTAATGGTTGGTAGGGGATCAAATACTTATTTCTCTGTGCACAATGCAAATAAATATATATAATTTTGACAATGTGATTTTCTTTTTTTTTTAAATATAATCTATCTCTCACTGGTAAAATTAACCTAGCCTAAAAATTCTAGACTGTTCATGTCTTTGACAGTGGGCAAACTTATAAAATCAACAAGGGATCAAATACTTATTTCCTTCACTGTATGTATATATATATATATATATATATATATATACATATCTATACATATACATATCTATATATATATATATATATATATATATATATATATCTATATATATATATAACACAAACAAGAAAGAAAAAAAGGTACGGTAAACCGCAGCTAATAACCGATAGTATAACAGCGTAATCAGCAAAAAAAAAAGATCACAGGTAATCCGGGGGTAATTACGGGTAATCTTGGATGATTTCGGGTAATCTAGGGGTGATTACGGACAATCTGTGGGTGATTACGAGTAATCTACGAACACAGGTGAATATGTGGTCTTTCACAGTATAAAACAGCACAAGATTATCTCTCGCTCCTCTCACAAAACAACTACAGTGAGAGCAGGTAAAGAAACAGAACAAATTCTGTGCTGTATTTACTAAATATGTGACTATGTTCACTGTGATAGGTATATCATGGTCCCTGATAAGTATAATGGTCCCTGATCAGTTACTGTTTACAGGCAGACTGTGCGTGCGCCATTTTCTTTTTTCCCGGCGGAGCGGTGACGATCAGTGGCAGCGGGGTCCTAACACGGTTTTTTATTTTCTTTCACCAAACATTCATGGTGAGAGGAGATAAAAAGCTTCTATTCACTTCACACATCATTGTAACAAAATCAGCAAGGGATCAAATACTTATTTCCTTCACTGTATGTGAGAAATTACCAGTCTTTATTTGGCGACTTAATGAATCTTTACTAACAGATCCTATTATAGCCAAACATATCCAAGATTAAATCGAGTCCTACTTCCTCCTTAACAAACTTGAAGATACATCTCCAATAATTAACTGGGAAGCACATAAAGCCACACTTCGGGGTAAAATTATTAAGATTGCCACACAACGAAAAAAGGGTCCAAACTGGCATTACAGTAGAAGGAAAGCAAGTTTGCCTCTTTAACTACACAATATAAAACTTCCCCGACCTACGTGACTAGGCGGAAACTTGAGGAGGCTAGAACTGACCTTAATCTCTCTCTGACTATCTGAGCCAAAAAGAGTCTGAGATAATTACGCCATTGTTTCTTTTCTCTGCGAGATGAACCCGGTACCCTCCTGGCCTGCCGTCTCTCCCCTCGATTTTACAATACGACATTACCCAAATTGTGGTTACATGATGGATCCCTATCCCAAAACCTGCAAAAGATTCTAAAAATACTAGCAACATGTTTGAACACATTTATTTCAGCTTATATACACAAAGATCAAGCTGGTTTTATCCCACATAGACAAACATGCAACCAGACCAGATGAGCAAAAGACATTATTACAACAGCACATTCAGGATGGGATGGGAAGGGTACTCGCCAGGGTATGTCTTTGAGCCTTGATCTCAAGAAGGCCTTTGATTCGCACTCCTGGGACTACTTGTTTTACATACTTACCCATATTGGATAACTTTCTTAACCTGTTACAGGGATTGTACTCCTCTCCCAAAGCACAATATGTACCAAGGGATTCCTATCCAATTTATTTCATATTAAAAGAGGAACACGCCAGGGATGCCCACTCTCCTCAACCCTGTTCGCAATAGCAATGGAACTGCTGGCGAACCTTATAAGACAGAATCAGAACATAAAAAGCGTAGCAGTAGGTGCAATTGAACATAAATTTGCGCTACTTGCAGATGACATCCTGATGTTTCTTTCGTCTCCTCTCACTTTATTACCCAATTTATTTCATACTTTAGACCATTTCAGTAAATTATCTGGGTTAACAGTAAATAACCACATGTCTGTGGCATTGAATTTATTATTACTTGATAGATTGATCTAGTTCGGGGAGGAAAAAAGAGAGAACAACTCCTAGAAGAGGCGCTCCTGTGTCCGTGGTGTATATCCGGATGCTTCAAGCAGGTGAAGATGACTCAGGTGAGATAAAAGTGCAATGTTTATTCTTTTTTATAAAACCCCTAAGCATAGGGGGTAAAAACAGGAATACAGTGTAACGCGTTTCGACCCCGAACTAGGGTCTTTATCAGGCATAAATGACAACTTCATAAAGCATGGTTTATATATGTTAGTCCATGCTTAATGACATGAGGGTCAAACAGTAAATGTCGAGGTTCAAATAGGGAGGTGTTAAGCCTTCTTCGCACACGGACTACAGAGTGCAACTTTATATTTCAAGAAGTAAAGCTTACATCAGTATATTTACTTGTTTTGATATTTACGGTGGTTAGTGAAATTTACTTGAAGTACATGTGTTGAACTTCGAACCATTATGTTCATTACGCAGTGAAATTTTCCAGATGCCGGAGCCGAGAGTAATTTGCATGCTCAATCCCTGTGTCAAGACATAAAACATAAAAGATATATGCTGCTTGATAACGCAAACATAATTTCTAAAGAAAGAACTCATATGTTACAGAAGTGTCGCCTTGAGGATCAAAGAACGAAGGATGCTTGCTGGCTGAAGCACTACATTACATCAAGAAAAAGGACCTTATAGTTTATTTTTCCACCTCATGGTTTATCCTATGTGTTACAGGTATATAGATTCCTGGTTAATAACTATGAATATTTAACAAAAAGGGAACCTAGCCTGATTGTTTACAAATGGATATCCTACAGAACGACCAGAGTGCTGGCTAGCCTGGGGCATAACCTATGGACAACAACTGTGGGAGCTGCTTTGGGCTGGGTATTATCTCACCTAGAGTGGTTTATTCAAACCTGAGATGTTATATTTAAGAGAACGGCTGGGGCCAAATACTGCACAAAGGTAGGGCAAGTTTGTGATGTGTAGAAAACAAATAGCTAAATTGCTAATTTATATTTTATTTCGAGTGACTTGGAGTAGAGTATTTGGAACAGTTCATTCCTGAGAATGTTCTAGGTTGTCGGAAGCTGATAGTATTTAAACAATTTCAATATTTTCATTTAAGCCATCCGGGGTGAGGGTTTGGTAGTTTAAATATCCAATAAGCCTCACGCTTGTTTAACAGGCTTATTCGGTTGTGCATGTTTTTTGGAATCTGCTCTATTGGAGAGATTTTGATGCTTGAAAAATAGGAATTATGGATTCTTAATAGGTGTCTAGAGAGACTGTGTTTCAAAAAAACCTCTTTTGGTGTTAAATCTTTGTCCATTTAATCTAGGTACATCTAAGCGGTTGCGTGGTTCTTCCTATGTATTGGATGCCGCAAGTGCATTCTATCATGTATACGACATGATCAGAGCTGCCGTTTAGGAAGGATTTAATAGGAAATTCTTCTTTTGTAGTGTTGGATTTAAAGGTTTTCCTCCCAAAGGTAATGCTAGTGCAGCATAGACATTTATTTTTGCCGCATTTGAAAATGCTAACAGTAGAAAGGAAAATACTGGTCAATGTAATAGGTGCTATGGTTTTAAGTCTACTAGGTGCAACAATGTTTTGTTGAGTCATTATGCAGGATACCCCAATGTTTGTTTAAAATGTTTCTTATTGTCCCGCTTCCTGTATTGTAAGTAGTGATAAAATTGTCCGAGCAAGGTTTTATTTCCGTTGGGGTGTCTGTTGTTTCTTCTCTTGTGATATTGCCAGATTCTTTTTAAACGCACTAGTTATTATTTTTCCGGGATAGCCTTTTTCCCTAAATCTTCTATTTAAAATCATAGCTTGGTCCTTATAGGTAGATGTTAGGGAGCAATTCCTCCTAACTCCTCTATATTGACTAAATAGGATGTTAAAGAGGCTCTCTGTCACCACATTATAAGTGCCCTATCTCCTACATAAGTAGATCGGCGCTGTAATGTAGGTGACAGTAATGCTTTTTATTTAAAAAAAACTATCTGCATGTCTATTCACAATCTCTGCACTTCGTTACTGTTTCTGTGGTAGTTACAGCAGAGCAAGCGTAATCTCGTTGGAACCTGTCATCTACAGCGTAATCTCGCGAGATTACGCTTGCTCTGCTGTAAATAGCACAGAAACAGTAACGAAGTGCTGAGATTGTGAATAGATATCCCGTGGAATGTCTATTCACTGTCTAAACACTTCAGTATCATTAATGTGTTAGTATAAGACAGCACATAGTGATTCAAAAGGATCCCCATGCGCAGACTAAATGAATGGAGAAGAGTGCATGACGCTGATTGGTCAGCGTCATACACTCCTCTGTACAACGCCCACTTGGTCTAAAGTAAAAACACGGGGGGACGGAGCTTGACCGCGAGCAGTGAAGGTGGCCTGAGACGGAGCTCCCGCGGTAACCCGACTGACCTGAGCTCATAGCACGGCAAGACACGGCAGAATGGTGCGGACCAGGAAGGATAAGGGCAGGGAACCCTCAGGCACCCCGAAACCGGGGAAAAACCAAGCAGATCTGCACAGATTTTTAAAGGAAACTATGGAGCGCTCCCCGGCGCGAAAATCCAAGCAGCATGCAGCCATGAGGCTACAGAGGATTCAGGCGTCGGCAGCACAGGAGATCAATCGGAGGCTGGGGGTGAGTCTACTTATGTCCCTATGTCTTGGGGATTTGTAAAGCGAGTCCTCTTTAAAGCCCTGGGCCCATTAGCAAAAGACCTTGCTGAAATAAAAGCAGATCTGACACATATAGGAGACAGGGTGGACACGCTGGAAACCACAGATACTGAGGTGGTCAAGTTTGGAGAAGCTGTACAAGAGACTTTACATGTTCAACATGATCACATTAACATGGCTTTATTGCATGCGGAAGATCAGGAAAATAGAAGCCGCTGCAAAAATATTAGGATACGCGGCCTTCCGGAATCCATCTCACATGAGGCCCTACCTACAGCAGCTCGGGAGATTTTTGTATCTAAGAGAGAGCAGCGCCAATTCAAATTGAGCGTATACATAGGGCACTGAGGGCTAAACCACGCTCTCAGGATCCGCCTAGAGATGTAATATGTGGTCTGCTCAGCTATGTGGATACAGCTGCACTTCTGAAACAAGCAAGGTCCCCAGATGGCGTTCGTTATGAGGGAACTTCTATTCATCTTTTTCAAGACCTGGCTTCTTCGACCCTCGCTAAACGGCGCATATTGAAGCCATTATTGGATAAGTTGCAGGCTAACAACATCCCGTTCCGTTGGCTATACCCTTTTGGAGTGGCGATACATAAACAGGATAAGCACATTGTGATTAGGAAACCTGAGGATCTACATGCTGCCTGGGACTTGCTCGGACTTCCACCTATGGATATTCCCTCGTGGCTTCCGTTGGCTTACGTGCCGAAGATTCCGTCTTTACATGAGACTGAACCCTGGACTAGGGTGTCTGGATTTCGCACACCGTCGGGGAGGAAAACTACCCCTATCACCCAAAGAAGGGACTCCAACTGAGGATCCCAGGCTGTAACTCTGTACTTATGTATTTGCATAACTCTTTGCACTAACGATTGGCTTCCCTTTCAGTGTTCCTGGTTCATATATGGGATGGAAAGGGTTTTTATAGCCATCTTTGCTCGGTTATCAGCTGAGTACGGCTGGTGCTCCGGTCCTCACTTATGTCGGTATTAAGCTCTGAATATGCACATGAAGTGTCTTGTTAGTTT
Source organism: Rhinoderma darwinii (assembly GCF_050947455.1). Classification (NCBI taxonomy): domain Eukaryota; kingdom Metazoa; phylum Chordata; class Amphibia; order Anura; family Rhinodermatidae; genus Rhinoderma; species Rhinoderma darwinii. Next base: position 280,652,391 of record NC_134689.1, on the reverse strand, counting down.
TATGTCAGCTATATAAAAAGCTGCTTGGGTGGGGTTGGGTTGTTGTGGCTCGAGGTCAATCTCATAAGTTTTACCATGACCCCCCTGGCCTTTTCTTATAAGGATAATTTTCCTTATATTAGGGTGAAGCTGCAGGTTCTTGTAGCTGATAGAATTTCACTCTCATACCGAGTTCTTGGTTTATTCCAGTACGGAATATGGTTGTTTACTATTTTATTATTTTTCTGTTCTTCTTGTTATGTCATGTGGTATAAAAAGTTCCTGAGGTGGATCTATGATAGATATGGCGGAACTTAAGATTGTGTCTCACAATGTGAGGGGTCTCAATGTCCCACAAAAGCGTAGTCAAGTTATTAGAATGTGGAAAAAGCAGGCGGCACAAGGGGTCCTTTTACAAGAGACACATTTCAAACGTTCACATATCCCCACCATCTCCTCCAGAGATTTTAACTTATGGTTCCACTGCCCATATTGGTCGGCTGCTAGAGGGGTTAGCATAGCCATACATAACGGTATTCCATTTTCGCTATTACTAAAAATAGAGGATTTGGAGGGTAGATATTTGTTCATAAAAGGGAAGATTGGTAATACTGTATATACCTTTGCAAATTTGTATGCCCCTAATGCTGGGCAGTCTTCCTGGCTTATTCGTACATTGAACATCTTGAGGGATTTTTCTGAAGGGATTTTAGTGTTGGGAGGAGACTTGAATCTACCGCTTAACCCGATTTTAGATACCACAGGATCTCAACACACCTCGTACAAGAAGCTTGTGCAACTGAATAAGGTTTTACATTCCCTGCATTTAACAGATATCTGGAGATTACTACACCCACTAGATAAAGATTATTCATATTTTTCGCCTACTCACAATACATATCACAGACTGGATTACATTTTTCTGTCGCAGAAATACACTTCATTGGTCCGAACGGCGGACATAGGACATAATTTATTATCAGACCATGCCCCGATCTCGGTGACTCTCAGTTTAACGGGCATTCCTAAGGGCAATTGGTGTTGGAAATTGAATGATACTCTTATTGCAGACACGATTAATGCTCAAATTGTAAATTTCTTCCATATTAAAGAGAGCCTAATGTTTGGGGCCAGAAGATCAGGTTCGCTTCCGTCTCCTTTCTCCAATATTTTCTATTCCCGGACCTCTCAGCTGCAACTCTTCAAGCCCGTAGGGAGTATTCTCAAGTTACGAAAATCTCGCGTGACGAGGGTATAAGGTATAAATGGGGTTTCCCGACAAAATTGCTGATAACACATAACGGAACTTTCGTCACTGCTACGTCTGTGTAAGAAGGAATAGCCCTGTTACAGAAATGGAACATTCCTCTACCTGGAAATGTTCACAGAGTTGGGTAGGCTAACTTTCCTTCCACACTTCCTTTGGAATGGAAGTCAGTGAGCATTCGGCATCATACGACCTGATACTTTATGTATATGTTGTTTTCATGCTAAGATTAATATGGTATCAATACATCTTGCATTTGGTTAACTTATTTTTCTTTCTCTTTTTCTTGATATTACTATTTGAGCAAATTGTGCTATCGGTTCTTTTTTAGTAATTTTTTTTTTCTCTTCCCCAAAGAGAATGCAGTGCGGAATTCGCACTATGATTGTTCTCAACCTATTCTTATTTCTTTTTTATTATTACTTTTCTTTTTTTTTTCTGTCTCTTTAGTATGTACTCTCTTGTACATGATTTATCTATATAATCTATTTCCTCAGAAAATTATCTTATTTAAGGTCTTTCTTAAAAATAAAGGTACTGACTTCAGAACTTTAGGGCTAGTAGGGATTTTTTTGGCGCCTATCTGTTAATGCTTTTTAACCTGTAGACATGGTATTAAAATTTTCTTCAATTAATGTTAGGGGCCTTAACAGCCCTTATAAGAGAAGTCTGTTGTGGCGGGAAGCTAAGGCTCTAAAATGTGACGTTTTATTGGTGCAAGAAACCCATTTTCAGGCGGAGAAAATTCCGAAGTGTTCAAACAAATATTTTCCACACATTTTTACATCTTCATGTATGGTTAAACGTAAACGTAAGGGGGTTATGATTGCTATTAAAAATTCAGTTGCTTTTACATTTAAATCACTTATAAGTGATCCCCAAGGAAGATATTTGGGACTAATATGTGAAATTAATAATATACTGTATACTATTGTTAATGTTTACTTTCCAAACAAACGCCAACATCATTATTTGGTTACCATGTTATCTAAAATTAAAACCGCAACACAAGGCATGCTGGTTGTAGGTGGAGATTTTAATATGATTATTGACCCAGATATAGATTGTACCACTAAAAGCAGACAAGCTTTCCCTTTTGCTTCGACCTTGGTGGAGGAAGGTCTGTTCGATGTGTGGAGATGTCAACATGGGGGGGGAGAGGGACTATACCTTCTTTTCTCCCCCACATGGTTCTTATTCCAGGATTGACTTGTTTTTGGTAAATAACAGGGCACTATTACAATCTAAAGCTTCGGAAATCGGACAGATAACCTGGTCTGATCATGCACCAATTTAGCTTTACATAGAGGAAAAAAATGTATTTTTCCTATCCGTCACAATGGCGTTTGAATGACTATATACTCCACCACCCTGATCATGCTACGAAATTGTCTAAAGAATTGTCTTTTTTTCTTTGAAGTAAATGTGGGCTCAGTTTCTTGCCCCTTTATGGTTTGGAATGCACATAAAGCATTTATGAGAGGGTTGTTAATCAAAGCTTGCTCTCAGGCTAAGAGAAAAAGAGATAATTAAATGTTTAATATTAATAAGAAGATAACAGTTATAAATGATAAAAACAAAGCTACACCCACACCGGCATACTCTTCTGAACTGAGGTCTTTGCGTTTGTCACTGCAGTCACTGTTGGCAACTCAACATGATATCCATCTTAAACGTTTACAAATGAATACCTATGTACATAATAATAGAGCTGGCGCCTTTTTGGCTAAAAGGATTAAGCAGCTTACCCCACGTTCCCGTCTTACTCACCTTATTGACACCCAGGGTAACAAAATAATAGATCCTAGGCTGATAGCTGATTGGTTTAGAGATTATTATAACACTCTTTATAATTTACATATGGACGATAATACTTATCAGCCTTCACAGTCGGAAATTGCGGATTTTTTCCTTTCAGTTACACTGCCCAAGATTTCTCAGTCTCAACTCGCAGCCATATCGGCTCCCTTCACTGAACTCGAGGTACTTAAAGCAATATCATCGCTTAAACTTCTTAAATCTCCAGGTCCGGATGGATAGACGAATAACTACTATAGAGAATACTCACAGATACTAGCTCCTCATTTAATGCAGATATTTAATAAAGCAGCAGAAGAGGGTGCTTTCCCTAAAGAAATGCTCTTGGCCACGGTAGTTATGCTCCCCAAGTCAGACAAAGACCCTACAGTACCAGCTAACTTTAGACCAATTTCTCTTTTAAATACAGACATTAAAATATATGCAAAAATGCTTTCACAAAGATTGTATTATATTATCCCTCAACTGATTAACCCAGACCAGGTTGGGTTTGTGGCGGGACATCAGGTCTCTGATAGAATTCGGCGGTTTATGAATCTGATCTAGTGTGTGGAGACCTCAAGAACGCCTTCTCTGCTTCTTTCCTTAGACGCAGAGAAGGCTTTCGATAGAGTACATTGGGGTTACCTGTCACAACTTTTTGAACATTTTGGCCTTAAGGGACGCATAAAATCGTCAATATTGGCACTATATTCGTCCCCTTCGGCAAGAGTTTTTTCCGCTGGGTTTCTCTCTGAACCTTTTTTAATAAGGAACGGCACCCGTCAAGGCTGTCCACTTTCCCCAATTGTGTTTGCCCTAGCAATGGAACCCCTAGCAGAAGCAATAAGAATTAATATAAAAATTCAGGGCATCAAAGTAGGGACTAAAATCCACAAAGTTGGTCTTTATGCTGACGATGTGCTTTTGGTGATCTCCAATCCCTTCAATTCTCTACCTGCTATTGAAAATACGATTTCTCAATTTAATAAAATTTCATATTACAAGGTTAACTCAAATAAGTCTAAAATGATGGGGATTGGATTGGATCAGGCTACGAAAATTGCTTTAATTGCATGTTTCCCTTTTGAGTGGAGTGAAGAGAGTATTACATATCTAGGTACCTTTATTACAAGTTCGAGCTCGACTTTATTTACAAAGAATTACCATCCGCTTTTACTTAAGGTATCAAAACTAGCGGAGAGCTTCTCCATACCAATGATATCTTGGGCTGGAAAAATTGCTATTGTTAAAATGATGATCTTGCCTATAATACTATATGTATTCCGTACAGTGACTATTCCACTTCCCATTAATTATCTCTCGAAACTTCAAAAGTTACTTACGGATTTCATATGGGCTGGTAAAAAACCTAGGATTCGATTTTCTACCATGTCCCGTTCTTGGTCTTTAGGGGGGATGGGGGTACCAGATATTAGGCGATATTTTCATTCTACGGTTCTTAGTCAGATTCATCATTGGTGGGGTAGACATAACGAACTTAAATGGGTGGAAATTGAGAGGGCTACAACGGGGGCTCACTTAATTTCTCTTTTGTCATTAGATCATTCTAATCGCCCGTATAGGTACACAAACATGCTTTCTATTGTTGCCTCTATAGCCTCTTGGCAATATTTGATTTCACATACGCCTAAGTCTGAATGTCACCCCCTTTGGTTACTATCCCTTCGGTATCTTTCTTCCTTTACACCGGAATTAAATGTACTAAAATGGGAGGCAGCTGGGGTTGAAACGATCGGTTCCCTCTACGACTCAAAGGGAATGCTGCCTTTTAACAAATTGGTTGAAACATATGGTATACCCACTCATGATTTGTACAAATATTTTCAGATCCGTCACATCCTAAACAGAAGAAATTTAGATGGACTACTATTCCCAAGAAGCGCTTTTGTGGCTTTCAACTCGGCTGCGCCTAAAATGAAGTGCATTTCATGGTTTTATTCTACAATTTCTAATGTTCAGAGATTAGCTAAACCAGGGTATTTGCTTAAATGGGAGGCTGTAAAGGATCTGCCAGACACAACTTCTGTGTCGACGCCCATATGTAATCAGTCTGCACCTGCTTCTATGTCTGTGAGACTGACTCCATCTTCCACAACCCAGGATGGCAGGCTTAGGAGTGGGAGAGCCTATCACAGCCTGGCCAGACGGAGCTAGCTCCCGCCCTCTGTCTATTTATACCTGCCTTTCCTGTTCCTCGTTTGCTTGTGATTCTTCTCTGTTTGTTTCCTGGCCCTGCTGCAGCTTCTTGAACTACTGATCCTCTGCTTGTGATTGACCTTGGCTTTTCTGACCACTCTTCTGCTCTTCTGCGTTTTTGTACCTCGCTCATCTCCTGGTTTGACTCGGCTCGTTCACCTTGCTTGTTGCTCACGGTGTTCCCGTGGGCAATTTCCCCATTTCCCTGGCTTCTTTGTACCCTTGTCTGTTTTTCTGTCGTACACCTATTGAGTGTAGGGACCGTCGCCCAGTTGTACCCCATCGCCTAGGGCGGGTCGTTGCAAGTAGGCAGGGACTGAGTGGCGGGTAGATTAGGGCTCACTTGTCTGTTTCCCTACCCCAACATTACAGAGGCAGAACTGAATATGGTTATCACCTTAGCAGAATGGCACCAGGCGATGAATTGGGTCCCCAAAATTTCAAAGGGAGAGAGTCACAGAGAAATAGCACATAAAATATTGCTTAGATGGTATAGAACTCCAACATTGTTGAATAAATTTAACCCTTCTTACTCTCCTCTTTGTTGGAGGAATTGTGGCATCTTAGGCGATTACATGCATGTGTGGTGGTACTGTCCTTTAGTTTTTAACTTTTGGGAAACTACTTTTGCTTTTTTGTCCAGCATTCTACAGTATAGAGTTCGTCCCTCCCCTGCATTGGCTTTGTGTTTTGTTGGTCTTGTTGACATTCCTAGAGACTTAAGGTGTATAACAGGGCATGTCATTCTGGCAGCTAGATTGTTGATAGCCAGGTCTTGGAAATCTTCAGACCCCATTACGATCATCGAATTAATTAACCTCATCCAATTTGACTATACTATGGAAAAAATGGTAGCAGTTCGCTCTAACTCATACGGGAAATTTCTAAATGATTGGACGTTATGGTCAGTCTATAGTGCTTCAAGTGCATTCCTTTTCTAGGCTATAAATACTGGAAGTGTATCTAATTGATTGGCGTAAAGATATCAGGATATAGTTGCTAGGTCCTAACAAGACTAGGTAACTGATCTATAGTAGATTATATAGATAAAGTCTCGCATTGTCACTTATATGTTTATAATTAGCGGAACTGTATCTGGGAAAAATCGTAACTGTTTTTTATATATATATATATATATATATATATATATATATATATATATATATATATATATATAACCTCCAAAATACGAGACAGCACTCCGGTATTTGTGAAAAATAGGATCACTTTAATGCGACGTTTCAGCCCTGCTCCATGGGGCCTTTCTCAAGCAGTACATTTCAGTGAACAGTGCACATTTAAATACATGATTTGTCAAAGAGCATGATTAAACAATAAAAAATACAATAAACACAGTATTGTACAATTCTCTGTTTCCAGCAAAGATTTATAATAAAAATAGTAACAGTGCATTTCCATGTGATTCTAGTAATCGTTGTGTATCATAGTTATTATGAGGGCATAACACCCATAATGTGTAAAAAGATCTAAATAAGATCTAATTGAATAAGTGGCTATTCATAAAGTGCAGGTGCATAACATACATGATTTTTACAAAAATGCTTTAATCATTATTATTAGGCTCACCCTCTAACGGATCCCCTCACTTCATCCATGCTGTTTCGTTGTCTCGGTAACTTCCGGGAACAAGTTAACCACGTGACCATTCATAACATTCCAGCCTGAGTCATGACACGCACTCGTACATGGAACGCATCTCGCGCATGCTCAGATCAATGAATTACGTTTGTAATTGAATAACCCCTTGTGTCCCATTCAGGAACAACACATTGTGAGTCAAATTTATTAATTGTTTAGAAAAACAGAAATTTATATAGTGCTTCTACCCTCTGGGTTAGTTTAGAGGCTCAACAAGCGGTGACAGTCCCCAATTAAAACTGAGACATTTCACCCTTGATGGTACATAACACAAAGCTCGATCCGTTATACACAGATCGTGCCTGTGTAGTTCCAAAAAGAGCCTCGATAACTTCTCAGAAATGGGGATTGGAAGCAGGACTCCTGTCCCATACAAGACTCAAACTCTGTGTTAATTTTTACGGTTCAATTATAATTCAAAGCTGTTCTATCAAGTATAATCATCACATTATTATTTGGAATAGACAATAGACTAACGATCAATTTACTCGATTCTTCAAGTCATACGCATGGTATTCTAATGAGGGGATCCGTGCTAGGTGAGTTTTCACAGTTGATCTGCAATAAACAAAGAACATAAAAGATAGATCATTAAGTTAAACAGAATAATGTATACATTCTGTCTAATATATATTTCAGCTTGAAATTGAGAGTACAAAGCAGGGCAGATAGGCAAACTGCCTCTCATCCTATACCACTCAATTTAAAATCAGCATTCAGTCCATAGGGACGTAGTGTGTTTAGCCTATATATCCACTCTAGCTCACGTTTTTTCAGAAAAGATACTCTATCCCCCCCTCGTCTAGGTCTGGGAATATGGTCTATAATTCTGAAACGCAAATCCTTTTCAGTATGTTTCGCTTCAACAAAATGCTTGGATACCGGCAAATCCATCCTTTTATTACGTATGGTGAACCTATGGTTATTCATACGTGTTTTACAATCAAGAGTGGTTTCTCCTATATACAAAAGATTACACGGACATTGTATCATGTAAACGACCCAATCAGATGTACAGGTAAGAAAGTGTTTGATTCTGAATTCCATTTTAGTTACGGGGTGAATAAAAATTTCTCCTTTGACCAAATATTTACAATTTACGCAATTGAGGCAGGGAAAACACCCCAATCTCTGCCTTCCAAAAAACGTCTGTGTTAATTTTTTGTTCGTACCAACATCAGCCTTTACTAACCTATCCTTCAGGTTCCTCGATCGTTTAAAAGACAAAAGTGGAGGTGCAGAGAACTCAGGGACATATTTTAAGTTACTGTTAAGTATCGGCCAATGTCTATTGATTATTTTTGCTACATCTTTACTTGATTCGTTATATGTAGATATAAAGGGTATTCTCCTGTTATTATCCTTTTTGTTTTTTTCGGATCCTTGTGTGGAAAGGAGCTCATCTCTATTAGACTTCGTGACTCTGTCCCTATGATATTGTACCAGTTTCCTAGGGTAACCTCGTTTGGTGAATTTATCACCCATTTCATCTAGTCTCCTATTACTTGTTTCATCTCCATCAACTATTCGCCTCACCCTTAGTAGTTGGCTATAAGGTAATGCCCTTACCAAGCTCCTTGGGTGGCTACTCTCGTATCTCAAAAGATTGTTCCTATCTGTTATTTTTGTATGGATATCTGACGCTAATCTTGTGTCAATTTTACTAATTGTGGTGTCTAGAAATTGTATTGAAGTACTCGATTGTACCAAAGTGAATTGTACATCCTTGTCTATTTTATTCATGTATTTATGAAACAAATCTAGTTCTTCAACTGTCCCCAGCCATATGAAGAAGATGTCGTCTATGTATCGCCACCACCTCAGAACCTGTCTGAAGTGGTGGGATACATAAACCGACTCTCTCTCCAAAGTTGCCATAAAGATATTGGCATACGTTGGTGCCACATTGGCTCCCATCGCCGTACCCCTCAACTGAACGAAGAACTGATCCTGGAACAAAAAATAGTTATGTCTCAGAACAATATTCAACAGAGAGAGCAGAAACTCTATACAGGCAGGTGTATATTCACTGTTTATCAGGGTTTTACGTATTGATGAAATCCCTCTGTCATGATCGATCGATGTGTAGAGACTCACTACATCGAACGAACACAGCAGGGCTGTAGCAGGTATATTAATATCTCGTAATTTCAGTAAAAAGTCAGAGGTATCACGGATATAAGAGGGGACCTCAATGGCATACTTGCGCAGTGCTTTATCTAAAAAAATAGAGATTTTTCCCAGGATAGATCCAATGCTAGAAACTATGGGTCTACCTGGGGGTTTCACAAGAGATTTATGTATCTTTGGAAGTACATATATTATGGGTGTAACTGGATGTATCACGGTCAAAAATTGTTTAAGATCTTTATCAATAATATTGTTCTGTATAGCTTCCTCTAACGTTCTCTCTATGACTCCTCCTATGATAAACTTAGGATCAGATATCAACTCTCTATAAACCTGTCTATCTTGCAACTGTCTCCTAATCTCTTCAATGTATCCCTCAGTATCCATGATTACTACTGCTCCCCCTTTATCTGCTTGTTTGATTGTTATCTTATTATTATCCTTTAGTTCTGCTAGTGCCTCTATTTCCTCTTTAGTCATATTGGGGTGTTTAAATCTCTGGGTATTAGATTTCATCTTCAAACTATCGATATCCAATTTCACAGCTGTAATAAATGTTTCAATCGCTGGTAAATTACAAAAGGGCACGAAATCACTTTTAAGTGAAAGATCGAAATCACATAACTTCAATTCCCCCATCCCATCATTGTCGCGAGCGTATTCTCGCTCTGCAAACCATGCCTTCAATTTAATTGCACGATAAAACCTGTATAGGTCCAGTTCTAATTCAAACCAGTCGGTTTTTGACGTAGGGCAAAATGACAATCCCTTATTAAGTACGGTGTATTGAGCTTTGGTTAATGTGACAGAAGAAATATTTACCACTAGTGTTTCTGTGGATAGTCCATCTTGCGAAGAGACTGTGTCCGGGTCATCACTGATTTGGGCAGCCTGGGTTGTTTGGGGTTTACGTTTTCTGAAGTGCTTCCTTCCCCCCCGTCGAATTCTTCGTTGGTGTCTTTCGTCCGTCCTCCGTCCATCGCTTGTCCTAAAAAATCTCGTTCCTCTCTCTCCACCGTAGGATTGACGCTTCGTTTTTCGTCACTTCGTATGCGTCTATTTTGTAAATAATCATTCCCCACATATCGGCGGGAATTCTTCTGTTCTATTTGCCAATTATAGATATTCCCATTAGCATAGTCCTCTACATCTCTCTGCCACTTCTGTCGTTTTGTTTCTTCTAGACCAGACCGAAACCTCTCTAGATAGATATTAAGTTTGGTCATGTAATCATCATATTCTTGCGTCGACAGTAAAGATTTTAATGACATGTCTGCTGCACACACTTTTTCCTCAGCAGTCGATAGATCTTTCTGTAAATATTCAATATTGAGCAATAATATATCCAGTGCATATTTATTGGAGATTTGGGTGTAGCGGATACAAAAATCATTGTTATGGAAAAAAAGGTTTGGTTTCATCTGGGATCTCATACCTCTAGGGATCCTGTGCGCTCTATAATATTCCGTCAGAGTGGACAAATGTAATCCCATGGTGATGGTTTTTTTCTTTTCATTCTCGTATTTCCTTTTTAATTCCTTTATTGACGGTATGGATAAAAAAGCAACATCTCCCACTGCACCCTGCAGTATCCTCTCCACATCAGCCTGAGTATATGAGAAGACATCTGGTTGTTCAGTTCCTCGGTGGTGATCCTTGTTGGTAGACATTTAAATTGAACGTGCAAAGCTTTGTAAGTCAGCAAAATAAAAAAAGAGAGAAAACAGCACCGTTCCTTCCGTGGGGGGTGCAAAAGATTCCCGTTCGGACACTTGACCAGTGTCTCAGTAATCAATAACCTCCAAAATACGAGACAGCACTCCGGTATTTGTGAAAAATAGGATCACTTTAATGCGACGTTTCAGCCCTGCTCCATGGGGCCTTTCTCAAGCAGTACATTTCAGTGAACAGTGCACATTTAAATACATGATTTGTCAAAGAGCATGATTAAACAATAAAAAATACAATAAACACAGTATTGTACAATTCTCTGTTTCCAGCAAAGATTTATAATAAAAATAGTAACAGTGCATTTCCATGTGATTCTAGTAATCGTTGTGTATCATAGTTATTATGAGGGCATAACACCCATAATGTGTAAAAAGATCTAAATAAGATCTAATTGAATAAGTGGCTATTCATAAAGTGCAGGTGCATAACATACATGATTTTTACAAAAATGCTTTAATCATTATTATTAGGCTCACCCTCTAACGGATCCCCTCACTTCATCCATGCTGTTTCGTTGTCTCGGTAACTTCCGGGAACAAGTTAACCACGTGACCATTCATAACATTCCAGCCTGAGTCATGACACGCACTCGTACATGGAACGCATCTCGCGCATGCTCAGATCAATGAATTACGTTTGTAATTGAATAACCCCTTGTGTCCCATTCAGGAACAACACATTGTGAGTCAAATTTATTAATTGTTTAGAAAAACAGAAATTTATATAGTGCTTCTACCCTCTGGGTTAGTTTAGAGGCTCAACAAGCGGTGACAGTCCCCAATTAAAACGGAGACATTTCACCCTTGATGGTACATAACACAAAGCTCGATCCGTTATACACAGATCGTGCCTGTGTAGTTCCAAAAAGAGCCTCGATAACTTCTCAGAAATGGGGATTGGAAGCAGGACTCCTGTCCCATACAAGACTCAAACTCTGTGTTAATTTTTACGGTTCAATTATAATTCAAAGCTGTTCTATCAAGAATAATCATCACATTATTATTTGGAATAGACAATAGACTAACGATCAATTTACTCGATTCTTCAAGTCATACGCATGGTATTCTAATGAGGGGATCCGTGCTAGGTGAGTTTTCACAGTTGATCTGCAATAAACAAAGAACATAAAAGATAGATCATTAAGTTAAACAGAATAATGTATACATTCTGTCTAATATATATTTCAGCTTGAAATGGAGAGTACAAAGCAGGGCAGATAGGCAAACTGCCTCTCATCCTATACCACTCAATTTAAAATCAGCATTCAGTCCATAGGGACGTAGTGTGTTTAGCCTATATATCCACTCTAGCTCACGTTTTTTCAGAAAAGATACTCTATCCCCCCCTCGTCTAGGTCTGGGAATATGGTCTATAATTCTGAAACGCAAATCCTTTTCAGTATGTTTCGCTTCAACAAAATGCTTGGATACCGGCAAATCCATCCTTTTATTACGTATGGTGAACCTATGGTTATTCATACGTGTTTTACAATCAAGAGTGGTTTCTCCTATATACAAAAGATTACACGGACATTGTATCATGTAAACGACCCAATCAGATGTACAGGTAAGAAAGTGTTTGATTCTGAATTCCATTTTAGTTACGGGGTGAATAAAAATTTCTCCTTTGACCAAATATTTACAATTTACGCAATTGAGGCAGGGAAAACACCCCAATCTCTGCCTTCCAAAAAACGTCTGTGTTAATTTTTTGTTCGTACCAACATCAGCCTTTACTAACCTATCCTTCAGGTTCCTCGATCGTTTAAAAGACAAAAGTGGAGGTGCAGAGAACTCAGGGACATATTTTAAGTTACTGTTAAGTATCGGCCAATGTCTATTGATTATTTTTGCTACATCTTTACTTGATTCGTTATATGTAGATATAAAGGGTATTCTCCTGTTATTATCCTTTTTGTTTTTTTCGGATCCTTGTGTGGAAAGGAGCTCATCTCTATTAGACTTCGTGACTCTGTCCCTATGATATTGTACCAGTTTCCTAGGGTAACCTCGTTTGGTGAATTTATCACCCATTTCATCTAGTCTCTTATTACTTGTTTCATCTCCATCAACTATTCGCCTCACCCTTAGTAGTTGGCTATAAGGTAATGCCCTTACCAAGCTCCTTGGGTGGCTACTCTCGTATCTCAAAAGATTGTTCCTATCTGTTATTTTTGTATGGATATCTGACGCTAATCTTGTGTCAATTTTACTAATTGTGGTGTCTAGAAATTGTATTGAAGTACTCGATTGTACCAAAGTGAATTGTACATCCTTGTCTATTTTATTCATGTATTTATGAAACAAATCTAGTTCTTCAACTGTCCCCAGCCATATGAAGAAGATGTCGTCTATGTATCGCCACCACCTCAGAACCTGTCTGAAGTGGTGGGATACATAAACCGACTCTCTCTCCAAAGTTGCCATAAAGATATTGGCATACGTTGGTGCCACATTGGCTCCCATCGCCGTACCCCTCAACTGAACGAAGAACTGATCCTGGAACAAAAAATAGTTATGTCTCAGAACAATATTCAACAGAGAGAGCAGAAACTCTATACAGGCAGGTGTATATTCACTGTTTATCAGGGTTTTACGTATTGATGAAATCCCTCTGTCGATCGATGTGTAGAGACTCACTACATCGAACGAACACAGCAGGGCTGTAGCAGGTATATTAATATCTCGTAATTTCAGTAAAAAGTCAGAGGTATCACGGATATAAGAGGGGACCTCAATGGCATACTTGCGCAGTGCTTTATCTAAAAAAATAGAGATTTTTCCCAGGATAGATCCAATGCTAGAAACTATGGGTCTACCTGGGGGTTTCACAAGAGATTTATGTATCTTTGGAAGTACATATATTATGGGTGTAACTGGATGTATCACGGTCAAAAATTGTTTAAGATCTTTATCAATAATATTGTTCTGTATAGCTTCCTCTAACGTTCTCTCTATGACTCCTCCTATGATAAACTTAGGATCAGATATCAACTCTCTATAAACCTGTCTATCTTGCAACTGTCTCCTAATCTCTTCAATGTATCCCTCAGTATCCATGATTACTACTGCTCCCCCTTTATCTGCTTGTTTGATTGTTATCTTATTATTATCCTTTAGTTCTGCTAGTGCCTCTATTTCCTCTTTAGTCATATTGGGGTGTTTAAATCTCTGGGTATTAGATTTCATCTTCAAACTATCGATATCCAATTTCACAGCTGTAATAAATGTTTCAATCGCTGGTAAATTACAAAAGGGCACAAATTCACTTTTAAGTGAAAGATCGAAATCACATAACTTCAATTCCCCCATCCCATCATTGTCGCGAGCGTATTCTCGCTCTGCAAACCATGCCTTCAATTTAATTGCACGATAAAACCTGTATAGGTCCAGTTCTAATTCAAACCAGTCGGTTTTTGACGTAGGGCAAAATGACAATCCCTTATTAAGTACGGTGTATTGAGCTTTGGTTAATGTGACAGAAGAAATATTTACCACTAGTGTTTCTGTGGATAGTCCATCTTGCGAAGAGACTGTGTCCGGGTCATCACTGATTTGGGCAGCCTGGGTTGTTTGGGGTTTACGTTTTCTGAAGTGCTTCCTTCCCCCCCGTCGAATTCTTCGTTGGTGTCTTTCGTCCGTCCTCCGTCCATATTGTAATCTTGCCTCCCTTCTCTTTTTTTTTTTTTTTTCTCTTCTTTATTTTTTCTCTCTTAAATTTTTTTATTTGTATTGTTGACTAATGAAAGGATATTTGAATACATGTTTGTATCTACTGTAAGATGTGGATATGTATGAGAAAACCAACCTGTTTTTGTCTTTGTTTATGTTATGTTGAAAAATAACAATAAAGAACTAAATTTAAAAAAAAATAAATGCTCAAATTGTCGAGAACCATTTATCTCAATATTTCAAGCACAACACATCAGACTCTATTTCAAATCCGATTGTGTGGGAGGCCCACAAGTCGGTGATTAGAGGTGAACTTATTTCTCTGGGAACGCATGTAAAGAAAAAGACAAATGCAGTATTAAACAACCTTTATTCTCAGATTGCCCTTTTAGAGAGAGTACACAAGAGGACAGTAGCTATTTCCTCCCTAGAGGAATTGACTAGCCTTAGAGAAAAGGTAAAAGATATACTTAATGATAAATCTGCACACCTTATTCAAATGTCGAAATATAAGCAATACGCCCATGAGGACAGCGGGAATAAGATGATGACGCCATTAATTCGCAAACAACAAGCGAGGACCTTTATCCCAGACATTAAACAGGAGAAAGGGGGAGTGGCTCAAGATACTGCTCAAATAGCAGAGGCTTTCCAGGCCTTTTATCATAATTTGTATAATTTACAGAGTCCTTCTGGGTTGGATGTATCGGCTCCAATGAGGCCTCCTTGATCACTAACTTCCTCAAAGTTATTGAACTTCCAAAACTAGAGGGGGCGGACCTTCTTACCCTCACGGGCCCATTTATGGAAGTGGAATTAGAAAAAATCTTGATAGCTATCCCTTCGGGGAAAAGTCCAGGTCCAGACGGTTTCACAGTGGGATATTATAAAAAGTTTAAAGCCACATTACTACCCCACTTCACCAAATTATGTAACTCCTTGCTCAAAGGCGACCATTTTCCAAAGCAGGCCTTAGAGGCTCACATCACAATCTTACCTAAAGAAGGGAAGGACCCTGCATGTTGTGGCAGTTACAGACCCATTTCCCTCTTGAATTCGTACATAAAGTGGTGGGCTAAGGCTTTAGCAGCCAGACTAGGACCACTGCTCCCTAAAATTATAGGACAAGAACAGACCGGTTTTGTTCGAGATAGACAGGGTAAAGATAACACAAGCAGAGTTTTGAGACTGATTGAATATGCCAAGCTTCACAAAGTTCCTCTTGTCCTCATGGGTATAGACGCCGAAAAGGCCTTTGATAGGGTTAATTGGGCTTATCTAGAGGCTACTCTACAGAAATTTGGTATTCCTCCAATGTTTATTCAAGCGATATTTTCCTTATATAAGGACCCTAGTGCGAGAATTAGGGTTAATGGGACTCTTTCTAAACCTTTTAACATTAAAAATAGCACACGGCAAGGGTGTCCGCTGTCACCTTCGTTGTTCATTATGGTCATGGAGACTCTGATTCAGAGAATAAGACAGGATCCTCAGGTACAGGGCATCAAAGTGGGATCATATACACATACCACGGCAGCCTTTGCTGACGATTTATTAATATTAAATACCTATATTGAACCAAGCCAAACGATAAACGTTATAATAAACGTCCGCACATATCAAAAGGAAAATAGACATTAATTACCCATAACTGTATGTGAGGACATATCACACTTCCACAAAGGGAAGAATAACAACAAGTACAAGTAGTATCTTGCAAAAATGTATGAATCCTTTATTACAATAAATCATAAAAACATATTACCCCTTGAAAAAGCTAGCGCGAAACGCGCATCGGGGCTTTTGTTGTGGAGTTCATTTCAGGCTTATCATGCAACACACGGGTTGGTATAGTCTCTGGGACCTTTTTGACTTTTGGTGATTTCCTGGTTTCTATTTATCTACATACACATTGATACTAAAGTGTTTGTTGCCATCACTCTTCATATCTTGTTGGGTCCATACATGTTTTTCTGTGCAGACATGTGTTTTTGAACCATATTTGTGGTGATTACATTTCTTCGTATTATACATTTACAGCTTGTCTGTTCAAGTGACCCTTAGTGTTACTATACCATATATCACTGTTGAGTATATGCTATTTTTTGAGTAGCCCTATTGTTCTCCACATCAGTGTATTTTAATTGTTTGTCTAATTTTAGGTCCTGATGGCCAATATGTTTTTATGATTTATTGTAATAAAGGATTCATACATTTTTGCAAGATACTACTTGTTGTTATTCTTCCCTTTGTTGAAGTGTGATATGTCCTCACATACAGTTATGGGTATTTAAGATTTATTAATATTGACTTCTAATCCTGAGACCTCGATTCTTCACCTTACAAACCTGTTCAAAGAGTTTGGGGAGGTTTCTAACTTCAAAGTAAATTTTGTGAAGTCGGAGATATTAAATATTTCTACTCCAGATCCGATTATTAATTCCCTTAAGACAAATTCCCCTTTTAAATGGCCTGACAGCAATTTGACATACTTGGGCATTCAGATTACTAAAGATCTCACACAATTATATAACTGTAATTACATACCTTTGCTCACGTCTATACAAAAGCAATAACAAGAACTTAAAGTTCCATATCTGTCGTGGATGGGACGCAAAAATCTCTTAAAAACCTTGATAGTACCCAAGTTTTTATACTTGATACAAACACTACCGATATGGCTACCTAGAACATTTTTTGATAAGGTTCGGAAGATGTTCTCTGCCTTCCGTGGAATAATGCTAGGCCACGCCTTAAATACAGGTTACTAATACAGAAACCGCATTTTGGAGGTTTGGGGGTACTGGACGTATTCACTTATTATAGGGCAAATAATTTAAATAGATTCCAATCTCTGATTAGTACAGCACAGTCCACTCTATATGTAGGACTAGAGAGAGAACTGCTCAAGTTGCCAGATCTGCTTTTTCTTTGGGGCCTGAGATACTTCTCGCCGAATTCTATTCGCTCTAGCATCTTAGTGAAGGGCATTATAAGGGTGTGGCAAGAGGCTAATGTAGGGGAATCTCAGTTATCTGACAATTATCCGCTATTGCCTCTGAGTCTTTTGCCTTATCTAGTTGATACAAAAAGAACTCCGGTAATCTCCTTTTGGAGACACCTTGATAATATAACAGTGTCTAAATTTTTGGAGTCTGAGTCTCAGGATTTGGTATCTCTATTGCTTAGAACTACAGGTCTCCTTCTATCTGATTTTATTCAGAAACAGGATTTTCAAACAGTGTGTGACAAGTACAAAACCCGTTTTGTCAGTTCTGTAAATTTGTCCCCTTTTGAAAGTAAATTACAACAAATTATACCCCAAAAGGGTGCCCTGGCTAGATCATATGATTTGCTATTACTGGGGGAGAAAGAAGACAAACTAGAATTAATCTCTATGTGGGAACAGGACTTCCACTCTGCCTTTACAGAAGAAGAACAACGAATTATCTTGAAGCGTTCACATGGGTTTTCGCAGTGCATTAAAATTAGAGAAAACTCTAATTTATATCCAGGTGGTATAAGACTCCGATATGGCTGAATATGATAAACCCGGATATACCAGATACATGCTGGAGGTGTTCACTAGAAAAGGGTACTTTGCTTCATATATGGTGGGATTGCCCCTTGATACAGGGATATTGGCAAGTGGTTATCTCTGAAATAAACTCGATATGTTCAACTTCAATTCCTGTATCCCCACAGGTGGTTCTCTTATGGTTATCATCAGATTCCTTTAAGCCCAGGAGACATGTCTTAGCGACGAGTTTAATCACAGCTGCTAAATTGTTAATCCCCTTACTTTGGAAATCAGTCAAGCCACCTGATATAGCGGAATGGGTTAGGAAGGTACAAGAGATACGTAGGTTTGAGGAACTTATACACTGGGAACGACAAACTAGACCTAAATTTCTGAGTATTTGGTCACCTTGGTTGGCATATATAGATAAATCCTGATTTCCCTGATAAATTTATTAGGGGGTGCTAGCTCAATAATAACGAAGAATAGTCCATTGATATAGGAACGGTGGGAAAAACGGGTTCCACAAGATTATAGAGATGCTACAATTAATATCACATGATGTGTTAATGTTTGGGTTCTTACTTCATTCCTTCCTTTTTGAGCAATAAAATATATGTGCCATATTGTATTACTACTGGAAACATATTTGTGCATTTGCAGTTTGAAGTTTGAAGGATTGTAATTTTTTCATAATGAAAAACTGAGTCTGTAAAATGTATGCTATACGATTTATTTCAAGATTCTGTAACATTCTCAATAAAAACAGTTTGAAAACAATAAAGATAGGGCACTTATAATGTGGTGACAGAGCCTCTTTAAGGGTCCATTTCTTATAGTGGGCAATCTTGGGTCGGTGTCCACCTTTTTAAAATGTGTTTTGGTAATGAAAGCATTTCTCAAATGGCTAATTTCCAAATCTAAATCTAGATTGATAAAACTTTTTAAACTTAATTTAGATTTTCAATGAGCCATTAATACTCTCACTTACCTGGGAATTAAATTGACGCCCCTCATAGATAATCTATACAAATAAAACTATCCTTCCATGCTCAGACAGCTGGAGGCAGACTTACAATTGTGGTCACATTATTCGCTGTCTTGGTTTGGCAGAATAGCTGATATAAAAATTACTTTATTACCTCAAATTTTATACCTCTTTCGGACCTTGCCTATAAGGATTGTCTAGAACAAGATGTGGTTATTACTAAACCATACCTAGTATGAAAACCCAAAAATGCAATGAAAATATAGCACGGTGCCATTTCTGATTAGGGATTATGAAAAACAAAGAAAGGAAAAAAGAAAAATAAACAAAATTATTCCAGAAATATAACAAGGCACTCTTGGGTTAATAGAAAATTATAAAAATATTTTATTTTTAACTCCAGATATCATCGGAAGTATAAATATATACATACACAAAATTTAAAAGAAAATCTCCTGGCCAATTGGAACTTCTATACATAGACCAAGTCACCTAAGGGATAAATAATATTCATTATATATATATATTTTTCTTAACAGGATTTTTTAAGAAAATAAATTCAGTAAAACCGCTGGGTTGTGTTCACACTTGCGGTTTTTGGCAATATATATTTTTTATCCTATGAGTGGCCAAAGTTCCTATTCCAAGTAGTTGGTAATAATTTTTTGAAGAGAATCTTTTTATATAATATAGTTCGCGTCACAGGAAGATAGCCCTCGTATATTAAGGAGACAGATTTTGAAGCTGGTTTTTTTCCCCTCCATTTCGATAATCAGATCCTTGATTTTGTAAGGATCTATAGTGGCTAGCAGTCTATTCATAGACCCATGGGTTAATATGTAGCCTGCCAGATCTTTAAACTTGAAGAGGGATATTTTTTTCTAGATTTTTTATATACGGCAATCCCAACTTTTATTGCTCATACAGGTTTTACCTCCAAACAACCAGCAAGCACCAGGGAACCGTGCGGAGAGGCAACCAGCCCGACAGGCGGAACAAAGGGCCCCCCACCAGGTGAGTACCAATTTGTATGGCCATATACCACCTTTGAAGCCTCAAACTTCCACCGTCACGTCAAATGGTGCTTTCCTTTTCAATGTGCCTGTAAAGGATCTGCCAGGCACAGCTTCGGGGTTTACTCCCATAGGTAATCAGTCAGCACCTGAATCTACGTCTCTGAGACTGACTCCATCTTCCACCACTCAGGATGGCAGGCTTAGGAGTGGGAGAGCCTATCGCAGCCTGGCCAGACGGAGCTAGCTCCCGCCCTCTGTTCCTCCTTTGCTTGTGATTCTTTCCGTGTGGTTTCTTGGCCCAGCTACAGCTCCTAACTATTTGATCCTGCTCCATACTGACCCTGGCTTATTGACTACTCTCCTGCTCTGCCTTTGGTACCTCGTGCTCTCCTGGTTTGACTTGGCTCGTTCACCACTCTGGTTGCTCAAGGTGTTGCAGTGGGCAACTGCCCCTTTCCCTTTGCTTTGTATTCCCTTGTATGTTTGTCTCGTGCACTTACTGAGCGTAGGGACCGCCGCCCAGTTGTACCCCGTCGCCTACGGCGGGTCGTTGCAAGTAGGCAGGGACAGAGTGGCGGGTAGATTAGGGCTGACTTGTTCGTTTCCATACCCCCGTCGTTACATAATCACAAGCCCATACCTAGTCTACCCTGGTCCCTGACACCACTATGGACCCCCTTGAGACCCTGGCTCAGCAAATGCAGGGTCTCTCCCTACAGGTCCAGGCCCTGGCTCAGAGGGTCAACCAGCCTGATGCTACCTTGGTAGTTCCCCTCACCTCACCTCCTGAACCCCACCTCAAGTTGCCCGACCGGTTCTCAGGGGACCGGAGGGATTTTCTCTCCTTTCGGGAGAGTTGTAGGCTTTACTTTCGCTTAAAGCCTCATTCCTCAGGTTCTGAGAACCAGCGGGTGGGTATAATTATGTCCCGGCTCCAGGAAGGGCCCCAAGAGTGGGCCTTCTCCTTGGCACCTGACGCCCCTGAACTTTCCTCCGTTCATCGTTTCTTTTCTGCTCTCGGACTCATTTATGACGAGACTGACAGGACTGCCTTTGCCGAGAGTCAGCTGGTGACCTTACGTCAGGGTAAGAGACCTGTTGAGGAGTATTGTTCTGACTTTAGGAAGTGGTGCGTAGCTTCTCGGTGGAATGACCCTGCCTTAAGGTGCCAGTTTAGGTTTTGGTCTGTCGAATGCCCTGAAAGACCTGCTAGTTAGCTATCCCTCTTCTGACTCCCTAGACCAGGTTATGGCTTTAGCGGTACGACTTGACCGACGTCTCAGGGAACGACAACGTGAACGTTTATGTGTTTTCCCCTCCGACTCCCCCATGATGCCTCCCGAGGTTCTGTTGCTTCGTTCCTCCCGGAAGACTCAGAGGTACCTATGCAACTCGGGGCCTCCGTGTCCACCCAACAACGTAGAGATTTCCGCAGGAAGAATGGTCTCTGCTTCTACTGTGGGTATGACAAGCATCAAGTGAACAACTGTCCTAAGCCTAAGAATGCAGCCGGAGAACTTCCGCGCCTAAGTGATCATCGGGGAGGTCACTTGGGCGCACAGGTATTTCCCGTAAATATGAAACGTAATAAGATCTTGCTTCCCTTTCAGGTCTCTTTTGGTGGTAGGTCTGCTACCGGCAGTGCCTTCGTGGATTCAGGGTCCTCTGCTAATATCATGTCTGTGGAATTTGCTATGTCTCTTGCTATGCCTTTGATTGATTTGCTTAAACCTGTCCCGGTAGTGGGTATCGACTCCACTCCTCTTGCTAATGGCTATTTTACACAGCATACCCCTGTTTTTGAACTCCTTGTTGGCTCCATGCATTTGGAGCAGTGCTCTGTACTGTTGATGCAGGGATTATCGTCCGATTTGGTTTTAGGCCTTCCCTGGTTGCAGTTGCATAATCCCATGTTTGACTGGAATACTGAGGAGCTTACCAAATGGGGTAATGAATTTTGACGTCATGTTTTTCTGTTAATTCTATTTCTCCCCCTGAGGAGGTGAACACGCTACCTGAGTTTGTTCAGGACTTCGCTGATGTTTTCTCTAAGGAGGCCTCCGAAGTGTTACCTCCTCATAGAGAATACGATTGCGCTATCGAATTGGTACCAGGAGCTAAGCTTCCTAAGGGTAGGATATTTAATATTTCTTGTCCCGAACGTGAAGCCATGAGAGAGTATATCCAGGAATGCCTGGCCAAGGGTTACATTTGCCCCTCTTCTTCTCCGGTAGGTGCTGGCTTCTTCTTCGTAGGGAAGAAGGATGGTGGTCTTAGGCCATGCATTGACTACCGTAACCTGAATAAGGTCACTGTAAGGAACCAGTATCCCCTTCCTTTGATTCCTGATCTCTTTAATCAGGTTCAGGGGGCCCAATGGTTCTCTAAGTTTGATCTACGGGGGGCGTATAACCTTATCCGCATCAAAGAGGGGGATGAGTGGAAGACTGCGTTTAACACGCCCGAAGGTCATTTCGAATACCTCGTCATGCCCTTTGGGTTGTGTAATGCTCCAGCGGTCTTCCAGAATTTCATAAATGAGATTTTGAGAGATTACCTGGGGATATTTCTTGTAGTGTACCTTGATGACATACTTGTGTTTTCCAAGGACTGGTCCTCCCACATTGAGCATGTCAGGAAGGTGCTCCAGGTCCTTCGGGAAAACAAACTGTTTGCAAAAACCGAAAAATGTGTGTTTGGGGTACAGGAGATACCATTTTTGGGTCAAATCCTCACTCCTCATGAATTCCGCATGGACCCCGCCAAGGTTCAGGCTGTGGCGGAATGTGTCCAACCTGCCTCCCTGAAGGCGTTACAGTGTTTTTTGGGGTTCGCTAATTATTACAAGAGATTTATTGCTAACTTCTCGGTCATCGCTAAGCCTCTTACGGACCTCACTCGCAAAGGTGCTGATCTCCTCCACTGGCCACCTGAGGCTGTCCAGGCTTTTGAGGTCCTTAAGAAGTGCTTTATCTTGGCCCCGGTGCTGGTTCAGCACAACCAAATGGAGCCATTTATCGTGGAAGTTGACGCATCCGAGGTGGGAGTGGGGGCTGTCTTGTCCCAGGGTACCAGGTCCCTCATCCATCTCCGCCCCTGTGCCTACTTCTCCAGGAAGTTTTCGCCCACTGAGAGTAACTATGATATTGGCAACCGCGAACTCTTAGCCATTAAATGGGCATTTGAAGAGTGGTGCCACTTCCTGGAGGGGGCTAGGCACCAGGTAACGGTCCTTACCGACCACAAGAATCTGGTTTTCCTAGAATCTGCCCGGAGGCTAAACCCGAGACAAGCTCGATGGGCGCTATTTTTTACCAGATTCAACTTTTTGGTTACCTATAGGGCTGGGTCTAAAAATATTAAGGCCGATGCACTGTCGCGTAGCTTCATGGCCAGCCCTCCTTCGGAGGAAGATCCTGCTTGTATTTTGCCTCCCGGTATAATCATTTCTTCTATTGATTCTGATTTAGTCTCTGCAATTGCGGCTGATCAAGGTTCAGCTCCCGGGAACCTTCATGAGGACAAGCTGTTTGTTCCCCTGCAATACCGGCTAAGGGTACTTAGGGAAAATCATGACTCCGCACTATCTCGTCATCCAGGCATCCTGGGTACCAAACACCTCATTGCCAGAAACTGTAGCGCCCATGGCCGCGGGTCTTCGGGTTCACTCACCTCCCGACGCCTGCAGCCATGGATCTGTGAGCGCTGGCCTCCGTCTCCATCCTAGGAGATGCCAGCGCTCGCTTCCGCTCCGTCCGGCCGGGTCCCGTAGGGTGTGCGCGCACGCTCGCGCCCGCTCTTAAAGGGCCAGCGCGCACACATGGAATCAATTATCATTAACCCACGTGATTCCCTGCTCTATAAGAATGCCCCAGCCCTTCTGATCCTTGCCTGAGCATTGTTAGTCTTTCCCTGTCTGTCTCGCAAATGGTCCCTTAGTGTCTCCCGTTCCTGCTGTTACCCGTGCCCTGTTACCGTTCCTGTATTCCGCATTGTTCCTGTGTCTGCCACGTCAAGTGCCATCTGCCACGTCAAGTGCCATCTGCCACGGCAAATGCCATCTGCCACGTCAAGTGCCATCTGCCACGTCAAGTGTCATCTGCCACGTCTAGTGCCATCTGCCACGTCAAGTGCCATCTGCCACGTCAAGTGTCATCTGCCACATCAAGTGCCATCTGCCACATCAAGTGCCATCTGCCACGTCAAGTATCATCGGCTCATCGGATACTGCCCGCCACGTCTGGCGCCACTTTCTGCACCTGTCTCCATCCGTGCTGAGGCCACAGTCACCGCCCGGACTATTACAGGTACCTAAACATTAATGTCTGCTATCTACCTTCACATAGACTGTGACCTGGTCAGCTGCCTCCCCGCTACGGCGGAGCGGCCTAGTGGGTCCACAAACCCAGTTGCCCGTGACAGTACGCTCAGGCCATGGAACCCGCTGGCCAGCCCAAGACCCCAGTACAGAAAATTCAGACTTAGATGCATGACCTACGCACTCGTTAGGATCAACTCCTTGAGGCGGTGAATTCTATTTTGGTCCACCTGGATCTACTCGCTGTTCCACCCCCGGATCTTCCTCCAGAAGCTGTTGCCGTGCCACTGCCTGTTGCTCCCCCTGTTTGTTCCGGATCCTCAGTTCCTCTGCCTCTTCCTCCTCGCTATGACGGTGATCCCAGAGCATGCCGAGGATTTCTTAATCAATGCACGGTGCATTTTAGGCTACGGCCTCATCTGTTCCCCTTCGAGGAGGCTAAAGTAGCGTTCATTATCTCCCTCCTCGCTGGCAAGGCCCTCGCATGGGCAAACCCAATCTTGGAGTAACAAGGTGCTGTATCCGCGGACCTAGCCTTGTTCCTGCAGTCCTTTCGTGCCGTGTTCGAGGAGCCGGGTCGAACATCCTCTGCCGCAGCCACTCTGTTGACCCTCAAGCAAGAAGGCTCCACAGTAGGGGAGTATGCGATCTCCTTCCGTACCCTAGCAGCCGAGCTGGCATGGAACAATGAGGCACTGGTGGCGACCTTCTGGCAGGGACTGTCCTCTCACATCAAGGACGAACTGGCAGCCCGCAACCTTCCTTCTACCTTGGATGCCCTCATCCTGTAGCCACCCGGGTTGATATGAGAATCCGGGAGCGCTCTCAAGAGGTTCGTCAGGAGAGCCGGGTCCACAGACCAGCACCCCCTGCCCAGAGACCACAATTGTTCACTCCTAGTGCGCTACCTGAGGAACCCATGCAGGTAGACAGAGTCCGGTTATCTGAACAGGAGAAGCAGCGCAGACGCTCCTCTGGACTTTGCATGTATTGCGGCCTCAAGGGTCATTTTGTGCGTCAATGCCCACAGAAACCGGGAAACTCCAGTACCTAGGGTTGGTTGGAGAGGCAACTCTAGGTGGAACGTCTCCAAACGTTAAAACCTCTTCCAAATTATCGATACCTGTGGCCATCGTCACCGGACAGGCATCACATCCTTCCTCCGCCTATCTTGACTCTGGAGCGGCTGCTAATTTTATCCACCAATATCTAGTGGATCGGTTTCAACTACCCACAGTCCGTCTGGAGAGACCCCTGGCAGTTGCCTCTGTGAATGGTCTACCGCTGCCTGATCCAATCATGCTCATCACTGAGCCGGTGACATTACGGGTCGGAGCTCTTCACTCAGAACAGATCTCCTTCCTGGTACTACCCAAGGCTATCAATCCTATCCTGCTGGGTCTGCCATGGCTTCGTCTACACGCCCCGACACTCGACTGGAGTTCTGGAGAAGTTCTTCAATGGGGTTCCAGGTGCCATAGCCATTGCCTGTCACAAGTCCGTCCTGTTGTGCCTCCTCTGCCTCAGTCACTCTCCGACCTACCTTCTCAGTATGCCAGTTTTGCGGATGTCTTCTGCAAACGAGAGGCTGAGACGTTGCCTCCTCATCGGAGTTATGACTGTCCCATTGAACTGGTGCCCAATGCTTCTCTTCCCCGTGGACGAGTATATCCTTTCTCCTTGCCAGAGACGTTATCAATGTCAGCCTATATCAAGGAGAACTTGGAGAGGGGTTTTATTCGAAAATCTTCCTCCCCGGCCGGGGCAGGATTCTTCTTCGTTAAAAAGAAAGATGGATCTCTCCGACCCTGCATTGACTACCGTGGTCTCAATCAGATCACGGTCAAGAACAAATACCCGTTGCCACTCATTTCTGAGCTGTTTGATCGCATACGAGGAGCCAAAATTTTTTCAAAGCTAGACCTGCGAGGGGCCTATAATCTAATCCGGATTCGCCGGGGTGACGAATGAAAGTCGGCATTTAACACCCGCGATGGGCACTACGAATACCGAGTGATGCCCTTCGGACTGTGTAACGCTCCCGCAGTATTTCAGGAGTTCGTTAATGACATCTTCCGAGATCTCCTCTATACGTGTGTTGTAGTTTATCTCGATGATATTCTAATCTTCTCCCCAGATCTGATGACCCATCGGAGGCACGTTCGTCAAGTTCTTCTGCGACTAAGAGAGAATCACTTGTATGCCAAGTTAGAGAAGTGCACTTTTGAAAAGAGGTCTCTGCCCTTCCTGGGCTATGTCATCTCGGATCAAGGCCTTAAGATGGACCCTGAGACGCTAAAGTCTGTCCTGGAATGGCCACGTCCTCAAGGCCTAAGGGCCATACAGCGGTTCCTGGGTTTCGCCAATTTCTACCGGCAGTTTATTCCGAACTTTTCTTCTCCGACGGCCCCCATCTCTACCCTTACCAAGAAGGGTGTGAACGCCAAGGTGTGGACTCCGGAGGCAGAGTCCGCAATCATTAGCCTCAAGAAATCCTTCACTTCAGCTTCGATCCTCCATCACCCTGACATATCTCGGCAGTTCTCACTGGAGGTGGACGTTTCCTCTGTTGGTGCAGGCGCACTTCTGTTCCAGAGGAGCTCCAAAGGAAAGGCAGTAGTGTGTGGCTACTACTCAAGACTGTTTTCCTCTGCTGAGTGCAATTATTCCATTGGAGATCGGGAGCTACTGGCTATCAAATTGGCACTGGAGGAGTGGAGACATCTTCTGGAGGGCGCTGCTCACCCCATCCTGATCTTCACTGACCACAAGAATCTCACTTACCTTCAGTCCGCTCAAAGACTGAACCCTCGTCAAGCCAGGTGGTCACTGTTCTTCACCCGTTTCCAATTTCTGCTCCACTACCGTCCCGCGGACAAGAACGTGAGGGCCGATGCCCTGTCCAGATCATTCGAAACGGAAGACACGGTGGAGTCCCCTCAGATGATCATAGACCCATCTTGCGTTGTCACCGCCAATCCTCTGCAGCTTAGAGATATTCCTCCAGGGAGAACTTTTGTTCGGTTGGCTGACAGAAAAAGAATTCTCCGCTGGGGACACAGTTCTAAACTGGCTGGGCACGCTGGTGTCCGTAAAACCCAAGACCTGGTCGCTCGTCACTTCTGGTGGCCCACGCTACCTAAAGATGTTCTGGACTTTGTCTCTGCTTGCACGGTGTGTGCCTCTAACAAGGTGGCTCACAGCAAGCCTGCCGGCTTGCTTCAACCCCTGCCTGTACCCAGTGCCCCCTGGCAGCACATCGCTATGGACTTCGTCACGGACCTTCCTCTCTCAGCAGGATGCAACACCATCTGGGTGGTGGTGGACCGGTTCTCTAAGATGGCACATTTTATCCCGCTAACCGGCCTACCCTCTGCTCCTCGACTAGCAAGCTTCTTCATTCAGCACATCTTCCGCTTGCATGGCTTGCCTCTTCACATTGTGTCCGACCGGGGGGTTCAGTTTACCTCCAAGTTCTGGAGAGCCCTCTGTAAACTCCTGGATGTGAGTTTGGACTTTTCCTCTGCCTATCACCCCCAGTCCAATGGGCAAGTTGAGAGGATCAACCAGATCATGGAAAATTACCTCCGCCACTTCATTTCTTCACAGCACGATAACTGGGTACAGCTTCTTCCACGGGCGGAGTTTTCATATAACAACCACACAAGTGAGTCCACCAGCTCCACTCCGTTTCACATCGTGTACAGTCAACATCCCAGAGTTCCTCTTCCAGTGTCGACTTCATCTCTGGTACCCGCTGCTGACTCTGCATATGGGGACTTCCTGCAAATCTGGCAACAGACCCGGTCCTCTATTTTGCAGGCGGTCGAACGCATGAAGCGTAAGACAGATACCAAAAGAAGAGAGTATCCCAGTATCAGTATCTTCCTGGGACTAAAGTCTGGCTGTCCTCTCGAAACATTCGCTTGAGGGTGCCTTCATACAAGTTTGCTCCCAGGTTCCTTGGTCCCTTCGAGATCCTGCAACAAATTAACCCTGTTTCCTAGAAGCTGCGGCTGCCCCCTACCCTCAGAATCCCTAACTCCTTCCATGTGTCCCTCCTGAAACCAGTGGTCCTGAACCGCTACAGCAAGACCTCTAGTTCCACAGTTGCTTCCAGCGGCCCTTCTGATGTATTCGAGGTAAAGGAGATCCTGGACCGCAAGAGGGTAGGAGGAAGGACTTTCTATCTGGTGGACTGGAGAGGGTTTGGTCCTGAGGAGAGGTCCTGGGAGCCAGAAGAGAACCTCAGTGCTCCTGCTCTTATTAAAAAGTTCCTCTCTCACTCTGGCCCCAAGAAGAGGGGGCGTAAGAGGGGGGATACTGTAGCGCCCATGGCCGCGGGCCGTCGGGTTCACTCACCTCCCAACGCCCGCAGCCATGGATCTGTGAGCGCTGGCCTCCGTCTCCCTCCTAGGAGATGCCAGCGCTCGCTTCCGCTCCGTCCGGCCGGGTCCCGTAGGGTGCGCGCGCACACTCGCGCCCGCTCTTAAAGGGCCAGCGCGCGCACATGGAATCACTTATCATTAACCCACGTGATTCCCTGCTCTATAAGAATGCCCCAGCCCTTCTGATCCTTGCCTGAGCATTGTTAGTCTTTCCCTGTCTGTCTCGCAAATGGTCCCTTAGTGTCTCCCGTTCCTGCTGTTACCCGTGCCCTGTTACCGTTCCTGTATTCCGCATTGTTCCTGTGTCTGCCACGTCAAGTGCCATCTGCCACGTCAAGTGCCATCTGCCACGTCAAGTGCCATCTGCCACGTCAAATGCCATCTGCCACGTCAAGTGCCATCTGCCACGTCAAGTGTCATCTGCCACGTCTAGTGCCATCTGCCACGTCAAGTGCCATCTGCCACGTCAAGTGCCATCTGCCACGTCAAGTACCATCGGCTCATCGGATACTGCCCGCCACGTCTGGCGCCACTTTCCGCACCTGTCTCCATCCATGCTGAGGCCACAGTCACCGCCCGGACTATTACAGGTACCTAAACATTACTGTCTGCTATCTACCTTCACATAGACTGTGACCTGGTCAGCTGCCTCCCCGCTACGGCGGAGTGGCCTAGTGGGTCCACAAACCCAGCTGTCCGTGACAGAAACTATTGGTGGCCTGGGTTGCCTAAAGACGTTAAGGCCTACGTCGCCGCTTGTGAGGTTTGTGCTAGGTCCAAGACTCCCAGGTCCCGACCAGCGGGCTTACTACATTTGATGCCCATTCCCCAGAGACCTTGGACACATATCTCCATGGATTTTATCACCGATTTGCCTCCATCCCATGGCAAGTCTGTGGTGTGGGTGGTAGTAGACCGCTTCAGTAAGATGTGCCACTTTGTGCCCCTCAAGAAACTACCCAACGCCAAGACGTTAGCTACCTTGTTTGTCAAACACATCCTGCATCTCCATGGGGTCCCTGTCAATATTGTTTCGGACAGAGGGGTACAATTTGTTTCTTTGTTTTGGAGAGCCTTCTGTAAAAAGTTGGAGATTGATCTGTCCTTCTCCTCTGCCTTCCATCCTGAAACCAATGGCCAAACGGAGAGGACTAATCAATCTCTAGAACAATATTTAAGGTGTTTTATCTCTGACTGTCAATATGATTGGGTCTCATTCATTCCCCTCGCTGAATTTTCCCTTAATAACCGGGTCAGTAACTCGTCAGCGGTCTCCCCCTTTTTCTGTAATTTTGGGTTTAATCCACGGTTCTCCTCCGTTTCACCTGGTAGTTCCAACAATCCCGAGGTAGAGGTCATT
The DNA here is from genome assembly GCF_050947455.1 of Rhinoderma darwinii. Lineage (NCBI taxonomy): Eukaryota > Metazoa > Chordata > Amphibia > Anura > Rhinodermatidae > Rhinoderma > Rhinoderma darwinii. The sequence continues at coordinate 280,622,347 of NC_134689.1, read as the reverse complement.
CATCGGGAACTGTGCACAGTCTGGGCCCAGGTTCAGAAGAACCTAGAGGCGTCCCAGAGCGTACAAAAAACTCAGGCTGATAGAAAACGTTCTGCTAACCCCTTGTTTATGGTCGGGGATCTGGTGTGGTTATCGTCTAGGAACTTGCGTCTTAAGGTCCCGTCCAAGAAGTTTGCTCCCCGGCTTATTGGGCCGTATAAGGTCATTGAAGTCCTCAATCCTGTCTCCTTCCGGCTGGAGTTACCCCCATCTTTTCGTATACACGACGTGTTTCATGCCTCCCTCCTTAAACGCTGCTCCCCGTCCTTGGCTCCCTCGAGGAAACCTCCTGTTCCCGTTCTTACCCCTGAGGGGGTGGAATTCGAGGTGGCCAAGATTGTGGACAGCAAGATGGTTCAAGGCTCCCTCCAGTACCTGGTCCATTGGAGAGGATACGGTCCTGAGGAGAGGACTTGGGTACCCGCCCGGGATGTTCACGCTGGGGTATTGGTCAGGAAGTTCCACCTTCGTTTCCCCAGTAAACCAGGTCCACTTAGAAAGGGTCCGGTGGCCCCTCATAAAAGGGGGGGTACTGTAAAGGATCTGCCAGGCACAGCTTCGGGGTTAACTCCTATAGGTAATCAGTCTGCACCTGAATCTACGTCTCTGAGACTGACTCCATCTTCCACCACTCAGGATGGCAGGCTTAGGAGTGGGAGAGCCTATCGCAGCCTGGCCAGACGGAGCTAGCTCCCGCCCTCTGTCTATTTATACCTGCCTTTCCTGTTCCTCCTTTGCTTGTGATTCTTTCCGTGTGGTTTCCTGGCCCAGCTACAGCTCCTAACTATTTGATCCTGCTCCATACTGACCCTGGCTTACTGACTACCCTCCTGCTCTGCGTTTGGTACCTCGTGCTTTCCTGGTTTGACTTGGCTCGTTCACCACTCTGGTTGCTCACGGTGTTGCCGTGGGCAACTGCCTTTCCCTTTGCTTTGTATTCCCTTGTATATTTGTCTCGTGCACTTACTGAGCGTAGGGACCGCCGCTCAGTTGTACCCCGTTGCCTAGGGCGGGTCGTTGCAAGTAGGCAGGGACAGAGTGGCGGGTAGATTAGGGCTCACTTGTTCGTTTCCCTACCCCCATCGTTATAGTGCCTAGGCACTCCACATCGTACGCCGGAAAGAGCAAGATCAGGAAGGGCAAGACCACAAGCCGGCAACCAGGTAAGTTCCAAACGTATGGTATTCTTTTTCCATGTGATGTCTCCAAACATTAGACAGGGATTTGCGAGGCAGGGGTTAGACGTCACTACCCGCCCTGTTTGATTAAGTCAGCTGACGCGTTTCATCCCTGAACGGGATTTCCTCAGCTCTCCTTTTAGAAAAATTAGGTGCATCCGTTGTTGTTTATATCTAAATTGTACACCTGCTTCCTCAACTGCTTCTTAGATACCTACTTGACATGGGCCTTAACAGCCATTCCATGTAACTTCATTGTGTGCAACCAATCGATATATTGATACGCTTTGCAAGCTGATTCTAGACAGGCACACCTGTTTCCACAAACTACCACTTGTAGATAGTCCGGATATATGCCATTTACAGCTGTTGGAACACACACACATATATGTACAGATGTGTTTATACATACAAAACATATAATTTTTCTACAAGGGGACCTCCAAGCCACTTGATGCGCTTCACTGTCTCATGATGCTAGACACTGTTCCTTCCTTTTTAATATTACCCAATGTTGTACTCATCTGATTTGTATATATTCTCTTGAATGCATTTCACTGTAAATCTGCATATCACACATCCTGTATTTACTTATGGAATCTTTATATTATACTAAAATTACCTGTATATGTTTCTTTAGTGCCCGACGAAAGTCTCACGACCGAAACGTTGCACATGTAGCCACTGGCATTACGAAAAAAATAAAATAAAATTTACGTTACTATTCCAAGAGTGTGCCGAATACAGTTCTTTCTATCTCCTCAACTGGGTTGGGACCCTATTCCGAGCACCTGAGGAAAAACTAGTGCTATCTGAACAACACCACACGTATAATACATTTTGGCTATGTTCACATGTGTGTCAGGGCGTCGTTCCGATGTTCCGTCGGAGCTTTCCGTCGGACCGGAGCCTTGACTGTCAGGGGGGAGAAGGATTGAGCATGTTGGATTTTGTTTCCCAGTAGATGCATGTTAAGGGAGGAGTGGGGAGAGATAGCTGTCGGGGGCACCAGTGTTTGGTGGGTATCTTTCTCTTGTGTATGGCCGGGCCCGGCCTTTGTATCAGTGCTGGGGTCTTCCCTTCCTGTAACCGCTCCCTAGCCAAAAAAAGTGAGGCTATGTACTGTACTGACTACCCCAGTCATCCTTCTGCCTCTATGTGATGAAGTAGAAACATATATAGTGTTTCCTTTTTTGGATGGTTTTGACTAACAGAACACATAAAAAACTATATTGCCAGAAAGTAGTACCTGTTTACTATCAAGGTGCAGTCTGCTGACAAAGTTGTATGGCATATCAGTAAGATAAAACTGTGATTGGGAGTCCAACTTTTTTTTAAACATTACTATTTACCCTTTAGATTTTACAACTGACAATTTAAAAATGTTCAGTTGATCTTTGCACAGTTACTTAGCATTTGACAGTTGACCAAAAGCCAAGACAACAGAAGCTGTGCGTGGTTCCAATCACCATTGTGGTCCCAGAAACAGAAGTTCAGCCAAGCCTGCAGAATTATATGGTACATTGCAATCACAGAACATTTTTTACCTGGGAACTGGCCATTGGCCACCATTAATGGAAGAAAGAATAGAATATGTAATCCATTGCAAAGTCAGGTGTTGGGAAGAGAAATTGGCAAAGTAATTTCATCTATGGCTAGGAGAATTGTTATTAACATATTAACAACTCTCTCTATCTCTCTCTCTCTCTCTCTCTCTCTCTATATATATATATATATATATATATATATATATATATCAGGCACATTCTAAATGTTATGATGTACCCTACTTATCAGTCCTATCTAGAACACTGTCCAATTTAAGATCTTTATTTGTATTACTAAAATCTATGTTTGAAGTTGTTATTCTAGAATCCATATGTTCACAGTATGCAGACATATGCTAAAAATAATTGTCCTTACTATCAGGGCCCATAAGAGTTGTATATCTTTGTGTAAATGTAGTGCTTAACATTACAACCTATCTCAAGTAAGGTACATTCTATTGCACACCAAGTAAAAAAAATAGCCCCAGGGGTCAATGTCATAAGTGTCTTAGATGTAGCATTTGGTTAGTTTTAAGTGACACCTCTATGGATTTTATTATATTTTTTTTATTCTACCTGGGTTATTAATTCTATACAGTGTAAAAATTGTATTCACCCGCTTCTCGTCACAGCGCTGTCTTTTCTTGTCCTAAGGAAAATTTCCATTAGGATGCAAATAAGTGTTTGCAGGTGTCCCACGGGAAGCCGTTCTGGGGCTTCCTGTGTCTCATTCCGCTTACTTCCCACCACAATTACAGACACAGTGGCGGGGGTGGGTGTAACCAATCATCTCATTAAAGCCAACACCGTTCGCGGCATCTAAGGAGTGTGACAAAGGGGGAAAGCTCCCTCTGTTATTTTATCGGCACCCAACCACGCGATTGTGGGTTGTCGATGAATTTCAATAGCAGCCGGGGGCCTGATAAAGGCCCCCAGGTCTGCCAGAGGCATATACCTATTAGGCCAGATAAAAGCATGTCCTAATAGTTTGCCTGTCAGTTTTACACTGACAGGCAATAATCCTTTGAAATACTAAGCATTCCAAAGTGCGGTCCATTTTTCGCTTATGGGTTGCTAGTAATGCTAGAAAAAAATCAGGAAGATTTTATTTTGACGGACGGGAAAAACTAATGATAGCTGATTCTACACTGACGTTTAAAACTGATACATGGAAGGCAGTCTGACATAGTACTGATTAAAATCTAATATAAAATCGTCAGTTTTTCCCTGATGAAAAACGACAAGTTTTAAAACTCTTGTCTGAATACAGCCTAAATCATGCTTTTATTCAGAAAAAATAGTCAAAATAAAATAATTCAAATTTAGTATTACCATAATTGTACCGACTCATAGAATAAAGTTCACATGTTATTTATACTGCAAGGACAATGGTGGGTAAAAGACAACAATGGCAGAATTGCAGATTTTTTTTTAATCCTCCCCTCAAACGAGTAACAAAAGTTAATCAATAGATTATATATACCTTAAAATGGTGGCAATAATAAAAACAACCCGTCGCACACAAAAAAGCCCTCATGCAGCATTGTCGACGTAAAATAAAAAAGTTATATCTCTTGGAAAGCGTTGATTAAAACATGAAAAAAAAAATGCTTGGCCCTGAAAGCCCAAAATAGGAAGGTTCTTATGGGGATATAGAGCCAAGTGTACATGCTAGGACGTAGTGGTCCCTGGTTCCAGTCTGAAATAAGTGTTTTGGTTTCCCCTGAGTCTGCCTCATCATTATTTCTAATTGCTTGATATAACATTTGATATGTTTTGTATTCTTTAATAATACATCATTGTTTTACACTTTTACTTCTCTAGTTTATATTTTCTGCCTAAAAACATATATCTTGTTGTTGCATGATATATGGTGCAAATAGTCAATTGCCCTTGACTGCATGACCAAGAATTGCTCTGTCTCTATGAATATCTCCCATGCCAAATTTTGATAGTAAATGTGAAAATTCTCTGTAATAAGCCAGCCAAAGATTGGGGGGGGGGGGGGGGGGGGGGGAATGTAACATGTTAAGAATTTTCTTAGTTTACAAACAGCTCCTCCCTCCCACTTCTACATTTAAGTAAATGCTTTAGCATCTGCTAATATGATAAATTTCATGCTCAGTAAACATTTCTTGCCCATTGGTCTCCTAAGCCTTTGTTTCCACAATTAATAGAACATAATCAATTCTTCTAAAGCATCCTAATATAATTTACTGTCCACTAAACCATCAAGATAATCACATACATTAATCTTTAATAGGTCAATTTACTTAACTTTCCAGAGGATTTTAATTAAAACATTGTCTCACATGATGCTAACGTGGCCCTTATCTGCTGGAGGGTCAGAAAGGTGACCACAAAATAGCTTCTTCTTGTGTCCTTCATAACCACACATAGCTGATTGGATATAGGATCTATTTCTGGATTACATGGATGTAATTTTATGTAACACATATTTCATATGTCTCATTGACCATCTTATGATGTATTAAGAAAAAAAGTATTTTGATGGAAATATATATGTATATATCATTTTGACCATATAAAATACTTCTTTTTGCCCATATACAGGTTTGACCACCCTTACCATAGGCTTGAATTTGGTTAACGACTCCAATTTCTCATGAAACTATTTGAATACAATTTCCCAACGTGCTAAAAAGTCCTTGACGGGCTGCAATTCACATCACATCACACAGACACATATAGCATTAGAGGTGAGAGGAAAAATAAGGAAGGACACATCTGTACTTTTTACCATTAATGGGCATACTAATGTATTAATAGACCACTTCTACTGCACTATACAAACTAAATCTTATAACATAAAAAATATTGTACAATTATTAGAATAAAGAATCCTGGAAGACCTGATCTATTGGAATTTTCAGGGTTGTCCTTCACTATTGAGGCATTTAAATTTTGATGTTTATATATGGTACAGTGCATTCAGAGCTGGATAAATGTTTGTGGACGCTGCTTTGTCAAAACATTGGTTGGGGATCCTCACGCTTTTTTTTAAGGAAGGGAAGACTAGATCAGAAGAACCAGGCTACAGGTGTAAAATTAAAATTTGGTCAGCTACAAATAGAGATGATCAAATCGATTCTATCCAAATTGAAATAGGTCTGAATTTCCCAAAAGTTTCGGATTCGTCATAATCCAAAACTTTTGTGATGCATACGTGGGGCACAAAGCACGGCAACATTTTAGATGCCAGAGACAATGCATGTGCTAGTTTCCCTTGCCTCTGCACAGTGTTATTCAATGGAGACAGATGATGCACATGTCTGGTCACATGCCCCTCCATCAGTGGCCATGTCCAGAAAGGGAGCACCAAATAGCTCTTGGAGAATGGGGCGGCACTTCACAGAGGAAGAAATCGGTGCTGATCTTCAAATAACTATGTATTAGTAAGTGACACATAATACTGTTTCCCACACATTGGTAGAAATAAATACAAGACAGGCAACCTTTTTAGTGCTAGAAGACGTCAGAGAGTCCGACACGGCTTTCAGAACAAAAAGAGCACTTGTAATTTGCGGTGAATTTATTCGGACTGAATCTAATTGGATAGCCGATTCGATTGAATCGGACCTGAAACTAATCTTGGATAATTCGCTTATCTTTAGCTACAATATATTAAATAATACAAATAGTAGCACATTACAACAAAATAGCAGTATCAAATAATGTCCAAATAGTTCCACCCTACAGGGCAAAAAAAATACCACTGCAATTCCTAAATAACAGAGATACATAGGCCCAAATTTACTAATGCTGTCCAATAGTTTAGACAGCGTAAAGTTAGACCAGGCAGTCACAAAATGCACCAAGTTGATCCCAGTGGTGCATGCAGTATGATAATTTTTAGCGCATCTAGCATGACCTGTTAGACACTTTTCTCTTTTTTATACCACTTTTGAGTTTACATATTTTGCGGCAGTTTTTGGCGTATTTTTTGTGCACTTTGGCACATCTTAAACCATGCCTCCTTTCTGACAAGCCATGTCCCATTTCGGAACACTTTTATAATGCAAACATCAAACCTGCGCTAAACTGCACCAATTTTCACCACAATTTAGCAAACTTTTCAACACTTTCTCGACCCTGACACAGTAGTACCTTAGCCCCATAGTGCCTAAATAGGGAAGATAATGGGGGGGGGGGGGGCTACAGAAAATTTGACCCTTTTATCTGTCCTATAATACGGCACTGTGTAAGCGATGCTTTCAAATTATCGAAGCTCATTATTGTTTTGCAGGTAACATGTATTGTGCTACATGAATATATATTTTTTAAATAAAAAAAGCATTTTGTACATTACTCATGTTGCTCATGTACAGAAGGTGAAGATGTAATGCCAATTGTCACAAAGAGTCTGCGGACCCACTGGACCGTACCGCCTTGGCGGTAAGGCAGCTTGCCAACAGGGAGCAGGTAAGAGTCTATAGTTCTATAGGTACCTGTGGCAGCTCAGACAGCAGCAGGGCTGTCTCGGCTGGGACTAGGCAGCAGGTAGACGTCAGGCGAGATGAAGCAGGTCAGACATGGATGCAGCATGGCACAACTAAGTGCTAGACCAGGAATGTATGAAATGCTAGGAACAGGAACAGGTACTGGAGCAAGGACTGGAGCAGGGACTGGAACAGGGACTAGAACAGGTAACACAAAGGGAGGCCATCACATATACAAACTAGGGAACACAACAACGCTCAGGCATAGAACTAGGGGGCTGGACCCCTCTTATGGTTCAGGGTACTCACGGGTCAAAGTTCATCAACGAGGTCCGGTGCACGCGCTGCCCCTTTAAGAGCGGGCACGAGCGTGCGAGCGCACCCCACGGGATCCGGCTGAGGTGAGTGGACACGAGCGCTGGCGTCTCCTGAGGGGGAGGCTGGGGCCAGCGCTTGCCGACTCGTGGCTGCGGCTGTCAGGGGAAGGTTGGAGCTGACAGCCCGCAGCCACGGACATTACACCAATGATTGGTTACATTAAATAACTACTATTGTGTTAAGTCCACATAGATATTGTAGTGAGAGCGTGTGTTTATGCTTTTCTATGTGAGGCATTTAACATAATACCTACATGTTATAAAGATATATTTTGGTGAAAGTCCCTATATACCTGGAGGATGTAAGTTTACCAATACATCTATAAAATACAGACATACAAGAATCAAACTCTCTATAGAGACACTGATGTACGGTACATCTCATTTCATATAGTTACATGAATGTGGGACTGATTATGTATTACGGCTATAGAGATAAAGGTGTGCTGATGGTGGTTCATTCTAAGTATTGACAGTGGTTTATTACATTGAGTGGGACACCTTCCATTAACTGACTCCTTTTGTAATGACTCCTTATTCAATATTTTATTTACCTCTTTGAAAATAGTAACTTAGTCACCAATTATTGTGCAGTGAAAAAAAAACATGATGACTCAAGAGGTGGGTGGTTTTCTAATTGTTGTAGGCAAGGGTGTCAAAGCTGAAAGAAAGAAGTTAATCGTTCTTAAGAAACAGTTTGCTGCTTTTATGTAGTAACCATGGCTCTTCACCACAATTGAACTTGCCTATGTGACTGCTTTAAATTGAGTACAATGTTGTGTCTGCACAAGCTTTGTGATCCTGTTTGAAGAAAACTGATGTGGCGCAGGTGTAAAAATCCAATCTTTAATGTGAGGAGGACTTGAACAATGATTGCTGACTATTCTCTGATACCTGCCTGCTCACTGTTTCCTTTGTTGTGGTCTCTCAAGTAGTATGTAATGGAATGGAAAGTGTATAGTGCACTGGCTCTTTTATTTTTTCTCAATCAAAATCAAGAGTTTATTGTTGAACATCAATGAATTTTATATTACCAGAAATATAAACAGTAACAAGGGTGCCTACATGTTTGTATTCAGCTTTTATTTCTGGTCTATCAGAAAAAGAAGGCATACAGATGTAGCAATCCTTAGGGTATGTGCACACGAGAACTGTCTTTTACGTCTGAAAAGACAGACTGTTTTCAGGAGAAAACAGCTGCGTCGTTTCAGACGTAAAAGCTCCTCCTCGCATTATGCGAGGCGTCTTTGACGCCCGTAATCTTGAGCTGCTCTTCATTGACTTCAATGAAGAACGGCTCAAATTACGTTGCAAAGAAGTGTCTTGCACTTCTTTGCCGAGGCAGTCAATTTACGCGTCGTCGTTTGACAGCTGTCAAACGATGACGCGTAAATGACAGGTCGTCGACACAGTACGTCGGCAAACCCATTCAAATGAATGGGCAGATGTTTGCCGACGTATTGTAGCCGTATTTTCAGACGTAAAACGAGGCATAATACGCCTCGTTTACGTCTGAAAATAGGTCGTGTGAACCCAGCCCTATATTGACTCTGATAACTTGCTGCAGCATGATAACTGATCACTTACATGGACATTAACTTTTCACCCCCTGTGTCAAGCACAATTCATCCCTAGTTACAGAGCCAAATTGACTGACTTCAGAAAGTAGTGTGTCTCTTCACATCCTGCCAATAAAAGTCTATGGCAAGGGGAGGAGTGAAGCAGGAGTAGGGAGCAAAAAGAGAAAGAGACACTGACACGCTGCCCACATAAGTTTATGGAAAGGGAGGGGGAAGCAGGAGGAGAGTGAAAAAGACACAGACAGACACGCTGCAGCTGCTGGAAGGATTTATACCTCACACCAGTGCTGGATCCACAGCTGGAGATAGGGGAGAAGTCTGCAGTGTATAAAAAACATGATAGCAGTTAGGCTCCACCCACAACTGACAAACTGAGGTAGAGCCTGCAGGGTGGAAAACTGCTAAAATATGCAAAATACGATTCATAAAATGGCCAGAAATAGTGTTATTCCTCATGTACACACATGATAGCTTATTCTGAAAAGTCACCTGAAAAGTTAGATACGCTTTAAGCCATTGAAAAAGTTAAAGAGGACCTGTTACTAGGTTATAGAATTTGAACTGGTTTACTGTCCTGAATAGCGCTGTTTTCCAGATTCCAGCACGTATTTTTGTTCCTGGACCCCCCTATTCCAGTGATATGCCTTGCAGGGGAGGAAAGTGTATACTTTTTTATTTTTCATACACTTTTTTTTTTTTCCGGTTGGTTTCAATGGACCGTTTGGACTACGCCGTAGATTTATTGGACTACTTTCATGATCTATGTTTTTTTATTAATTTTTTTAAATAAAATGGTGAAAGTGGGTTGTGTGAGGGAGTTTTTATTTCAATTAAAAAATGTTTCTTATAGCCATCTGTTTTTTTAATACATTATTACCGCCAGTGTAATGGCTGCTATCTGATTGTCAGCATCCATTACTAAGGCTGGGGCTTACTGTTAACCAGTAAAAAGGCAAGCAGTTTTTCATGGGCGTTATAAAAACTAATGAATTTCATTAGTTAGGCTTTTTTTTGTCCCAAGCCCCTGAAAACACCCAAAAGAAGGTCATATGATCACCTAGACACTATTTACAGCCTCCCTGTATATGATGCCACGCACCTCCCTGTATATGATGCCACACACCTCCCTGTATATGATGCCACACACCTCCCTGTATATGATGCCACACACTTCCCTGTATATGATGCCACACACCTCCCTTTATTACGATGCCACACACCTCCCTGTATATGATGCCACGCACCTCCATGTATATGATGCCACACAGCCTCCATGTATATGATGCCACACACCTCCCTGTATATGATGCCACACACCTCCCTGTATATGATGCCACACACCTCCCTGTATATGATGCCACACACCACCCTGTATATGATGCCACGCACCTCCCTGTATATGATGCCACGCACCTCCATGTATATGATGCCACACAGCCTCCCTGTATATGATGCCACACACCTCCCTGTATATGATGCCACACACCTCCCTGTATATGATGCCACACACCTCCCTGTATATGATGCCACACAGCCTCCCTGTATGATGCCACACACCTCCCTGTATATGATGCCACACAGACCCCCTACATATGATGACACACAGCCTCACTGTAGATGCCACACTGCCCTCCTGTATATGATGCCACAAAGCCCGGCATGAATGCCGTACATACTCACCGATGCTGCGCTGTCCTCTTCAGGTAAGGTCTCTCGTCTTCACGGGATCTGTGAAGGCGACATGATGACACTCACCGATACAGCGCTGTCTTCTTCTGGTGTGGTCGCTAGACTCACGGGATCTGCGAAGGCGGCGCGATGACGTCATTGCGTCGCCTTCGCAGAACCCGTGAGACTAGCGACCACATCAGAAGAAGACATCGCTGCATCGGTGAGTGTCTGCATCGGTGAGTATGTCATCGCGCCGCCGATAGCCAGCAAATCCCCATGTCACAGATCCATTTTTAATGGATGTTACATGTATTGACAGCTGTTAAAAACGGATCCATTGACTTCTATGGGGGCTGTCAGGCCGTTAAAACGGCCAAAAATAGGACATGTCCTATTTTTTGACGGCCATTATTCACGGGCTGTTCTGAAAATTGACAGGCAGTCCTGCATTCACAGCAGGCAGGGTCTGGCAATTAATTTAAATTGACAGACAACTCCTGCGATGACTGCAGTGGCTGTTGCTCTTAGATAAAATGGCGCCCGTCTTCCCCCTAGAAGCGAGGGTGGCTGTAGGTCCCTGTGAACCGTACATACCGCAGAGCATAGAACGGCTCCAGCAGGAGATAGGGAAGTAGGGATGGGAGCCGACCCTATGCCCTGCGTGCGCCATATAGCACCTGTGTATGTGTCATGCAGAAAGATATACAAAGGTGCTAATAAAGATGGCTGCCCCATCTTTATTAGTAAAAATATATTAATAAATACAGTTACATTAGGGAACATATTAAAGTAGTTAGAAAAAATAGGCTAATGATTAAAACATTAAAAAAAATAACTTGCCTTTAAAGTGTAATTAAACGTTAAAAAAAACCTTTGACATGTCATAATAAAATGTCAAAAGTTTTGATCATTGGGGGTCTGAGCACTTAGCAATCTCTGATTGCTAAAACGAAACACACGGATCCGTGTAAACTACGGTCGTGTGCATAGGGCCATAGAAATTAATAGATACGAAATTTATCCGCAAATATTCGGATAAATTACGGCCACGAAAAAACGGTTGTGTGCGTGAGGCCATACTGTACATAAATATACACAAATATAAACATAGAGTACATAAATTACATCCTCATATATATATATATATATATATATATATATATATATATATATATATATATATATATATATATATATACATGCACACATACATTACACATACAGTACACACTACACATACACATTACATTTACCTTTCATGCGGGCTGCTGCCTATATGTATCAGTGAGTCCATGGCAGGATTTCCCCTCAGCTTCTACATGTCGGCAGTAGTGCAGTGCAGACACGCTGCGCGCCACCCTCCGTCCCGATACTGAGCAGGATCATGTTACAATAGGGACAGAAGAGTGGAGAGCAGGAGGGAAGTCAGGGGGGGCTATTAAGGTGGCACAGGAGAAATGTTCCCTTAAAGAGGCTCTGTCATTATAAGTGGCCTATATTGTACATGATGTGATCGGCGCTGTAATGTAGATTTCAGCAGTGTTTTTTATTTAGAAAAACAATAATTTTTGACTGAGTTATGACCTATATTAGATTTATGCTAATGAGTTTCTCAATGGACAACTGGACGTGTTTTACTATATGAACAAGTGGGCGTTGTACAGAGGAGTGTATGATGCTGACCAATCAGCGTCATACACTTCTCTCCATTCAATTACACTGCAGATAGCGATATATCTACATCGCTATTTGCAGTCACATAAACACACTATAACGCTATTCATGTGTCATGACAATGAATATACATTACCTCCAGCCAGGACGTGACGTGTATTCATTCTCCTGACCACTTCTGTAGCATCTGTGTGATTTACAGCACAGTACAGGGAGATCTCGCTGTGAGTGATAGTTTACAGTGTAATCTCGCGAGACTACGCCTGTTGTGTTGTAAATCACAGAGACGCTACAGAAGTAGTCAGGATTCTGAATACACATCACGTCCTGGCTGGAGGTAATGTATATTCATTGCCAGGACCCTGCAGTAACGTTATAGTGTGTTTATGTGACTGCAAATAGCGATATAGATATATCGCTATCTGCAGTGTAAATGAATGGAGAGAAGTATATGACGCTGATTGGTCAGCGTCATAGAGTCCTCTGTACAACGCTCACTTGGTCATATAGTAAAACACGCCCAGTTGCCCATTGAGAAACTCATTAGCATAAAGCTAATATAGGTCATAACTCAGTCAAAAATGATCATTTTTCTAAATAAAAAACACTGCTGTAATCTACATTACAGCGCCGATCACATCATGTACAATATAGGCCACTTATAATGTGAAGACAGAGCCCCTTTAAGGAGGCAGCACATCTTGCAGCTGCTGAAAAGTGGTGGAAACGTGGGCCAGCAGCTCTGTAATGCCACCCCCTCTGAGACTCTGCAGTGTGCCGCCTAAAGCCAGAGGCTCAACTCGCCTCATGGTAGGTGCGGCCCTGGGTATAAGGAGGAGCAACAGGTCAGGTAAGATTCACCAAATTATCATAGAGCATGGACCACTGTGATAAATTTGGCAAATCGTCTGACTGCCTGGTCTAAATTTACACTGTTTAAATCTTAGACAGCATTATTCAATCTGCACAATGGTTATAATGTGTTCAATATATTGCTTCTGTATCTAAGGGACACATCTATGAATATTATTCACTAGACTTGGACTAGAGATCACGACAAGACAAATTCAAACTGCCTTTAAAGAGATAATTAAAAGGTATTTAGTATTAGTTATTGATATCTTATTTGGAACGAAGGATTTTTTTAAAACATGCTCCTCATATTAAGAGAATGCATTTTTTGCTTGTAAACTCTCTACATTGAATAATTACCCTAAACTGTAGCAATTTGATTAATAATGAAGCTGTTACCTCTAATAATCTAACAAAAAAACTAACTTTAAGTAATATGTATGGTCCACAATCTGCATAATGGCAATAATAACATTCTAATGCACTAATAATGCTGCAACTGCATATATTAACCCCTTCCAAACATTTGTCGTAAATACACATCATGGAAAGCTAGTGCTTCCCACAATTTGTCGTATACCTACGACAAATGGATGACACGGGCTCAGAAGCTGAGTCCGTGCCATCATCCTCGGGTGTCATATGTATGTTACAGCTGACACCTTGCTGTAATGGCGGGGACCGAAGTTAACTCCATTAACCATTAACTCCTTAAATGCAGCGGTCAAAAGCGATCGCTGCATTTAAGGTGTTTGCAGCTTATCGCCACCCCGGCAACGAAAACGCCGATGGCTGCAATGGCAACCGGAGGCCTAATACTGGCCTCCCGGTTTGCCTAGTACGGAAGCTTTCCATGCCCCGCCTGGATACGGGGCCTAAAAGGCTTCCCTAGCCGATGGCATGGGCTCAGAAGCTTAGCCCGTGCGTGTCATCAGCTGCAGGTGTCAGCTGTATGTTACAGCTGACACCCTCCTGTAATGGTAGGAACTGGAGGTAGCTGCGATCCCTGCCATTAGCCCGTTAGATGCAGCGATTGAAAGCGATCGCTGCATCTTAGCGGTTGGTAGCAAATTGGCATCCCTGCATATATCGCAAGGCTGCCGACTGCCGCTATGGCAACATGAGACCTAACAATGGCCTCCTGATCTGCCATTATGGAAGCCGATTAGGGCCCGCGGGAGACGGGACCTTATCGGCTTGCTGTCAGTGAACGACTGACAGATCTAATACATTGCACTACATAGGTAATGCAATGTATTAGAAATAAATAAGACTGTTGGACCTTCAAGTCCCCTAGTGGGACTAAAAAAAAAAGTGTAAAAAAAAAAAGTAAATTAAAAGCTGTAAAAAATATAATAAAAGTTTCAAGTAATAAAATAAAACACAATGGCCCTTTTTCCTTATCAAGTCCTTTATTATTGAAAAAAAATAAAATAAACCCCACATATTTGGTATCACCGTGACCGTAACGGCCTAAACTATAAAAATATTATGTTATTCATTCCACATGGTTAAACGCTGTAAAAAAAAAACTAAAAATCAATGTCACTTTGCTCTACAAAAATTGGAATAAAAAGTGATCAAAATGTTGCATGTATCAAAAAATGGTACCTGTACAAACTATAGCTCGTCTAGCAAAAAACAAGCCCTAATACAGCTCTGTCGATTAAAAAATTAAAAACTTATGGTTCTCACAATATGGCGACAGAAAAAAAGACATTATTTTTGCAAAAGAAATGTAATTGTGCAAAAAGTTGTAAAACATAAAAAAACGCCAGAATCGTAATGACCAGCAGGAAAGGAGGACTCAAACCTATCTTCTGGAAGCGAGGGTGCCTGTCTTATACCAGGACAACACTTTCCCAGCAAAATTCCCCAAACTGCAAAGGTGCAGAGTGCGTACCAAGAGGGGGATAAGAAACAACACCATTTATAAGTGCGACAATGGCCTGTGCAGTAAGGATTGCTTCACAGCATAACACACATCTATGGATCATTTTACTGTTTACCCCATTATTATACCACCTTATTATGCCCTGACATACTCCGTACAGCTTACATATGCCCCCACATTATACATGAAAACACCAGCAATACTCAAACAAAACTACTACCAAGCAAAATCCACGTTCCAAAAGCCAAATGGTGCTCCCTCACTTCTGAGCCCTACAGTGTGCCCAAACAGCGGTTTACTTCTACATATATAGCATCGCCATACCCAGGAAAACCCTTTTAAAAAATGTTGGGGTGTGTGTCTCCAGTGGCACAAGCTGGGCACGACATATTTGCCACTGAAATGGCATATCTAGGGAAAAATTGCAATTTTTACTTTAAACCATCTGCAGTGCAATCATTTATGGAAAAGACCTGTGGGGTAAAAATACTCACTACACCCCTTAATAAATGCCTTGAGGGGTGTAGTTTCCAAAATGGGGTCACTTCTCAGGGGATTCTTTTATTATTTCACATCAGAGCCTCTGCAATTGTGAACCAATTTTTTGCAAGTCGCCAAATTAGGCCTCAATTTCAAATGTTACTCTTTTAATCCTGAGCCTGGTCAACTGTCCAGGCAAAAAGATTAGGGCCACATGTAGGGTGTTACTAAACCGGGAAACACAGCACAATAATTGGAGAGCTGGCTGTTCATGGTGGCAAAAGCTGGGCACCACATATTGGCATATCTATGGAAAAATTTCCATTTTCACTCTGCAACATCGAGTGCACACTAATGTCTGGAAAATACCTGCAGGGCTAACATGCTCACTACACCCCTGGGTCAATACCTTGAGGGGTGTAGTTTCCAAAATGGGGTCACTTCTGTTCACTCTGTTTTGGTCCCACAGGGGCTTTGCAAATGCAAAATAGCCACCAGAAACCAATCCAGCAAAATCTGCAGTCGAAAAGCCAAATGGCGCTCCTTCCCATCTGAGCCCTACTGTGTGTGCCCAAATAGCAGTTTATGACCACATATGGGGTATTTCTGTACCTTTCCTACCGCTTTACAAATGTTGGGGTGTTTTTTCTCCTTTATTTGTTGAGGAAATTAAAACTTTAGAGCTAAAGCTACGTTTTATTGGAAACAAATTTAGTTTTTATTTTCACTGCCCAATTCTAATAAAATCTATGAAACACCTGTAGGGTCAAAATGCTCACTACACCCCTAGATGAATTCCTAAATGGGTGAAGTATCCCAAATGGAGTCACTTTTGGGTAATTTCCACTGTTTTGGTCCCACAGGGGCTTTGCAAAAGCAACATGGTGCCAAGAAACCAATGCAGCAAAATCTGTACTCCAAAATCCATATGGCGCTCCTTCTCTTCTGGGCCCTGCCGTGTGCCAAAACAGCAGTTTATGACCACATATGGAGGATCTCCCTACTCCAGAGAAGTTGCTTTACAAATGTTGGGGGGCTTTTTCTTCTATATTTCTTGTGGTTTTTTTTTAGCTAAAACTACACCTTATTGGGGTCCAAATGCTCACTACACCCCTAGATGAATTCCTTGTGAGGTGTAGTTTACAAAATTGAGTATTTTTGGGGGGGTTTCCTTTGTTTTGGCATCACAAGACCTCTTCAAACCTGACATGGTGCCTAAAATATATTCTAATAAAAAGAAGGACCCAAAATCCACTAGGTCTCTTTTGCTTCTGAGGCCTGTGTTTCAGTCCATTAGCACACTAGGGCCACATGTGGGATATTTTTATAACCTGCAGAATCTGGGCAAAACATATTGAGTTGCATTTCTCTGGTAAAACTTTCCGTGTTACAGAAAAAAATGGATTAAATATGAATTTCTGCAAAAAAAAAAATAATTTATAAATTTCACCTCTAACTTGCTTTAATTCTTGCGAAATGCCTAAAGGTTTAAGAAACATTCTAAATGCTGTTTTAAATACTTTGATGGGTGCAGTTTTTAAAATGGGGTGATTTTCGGGGGTTTGTGTTGTATAGGCCCCTCAAAGCCACCTCACAACTGAACTGGTCCCTGTAAAAATAGCCTTTTGAAATTTTCTTGAAGATGTGAGAAATTTCTGCTAAAAATCTAAGGCTTGTAACGTCCTAGAAAAATAAAAGGATGTTAAAAAATGATGCCAATCTATGGTAGACATATTCGAAACGTTAATTAGCAGCTATTTTGTGTGGTGTTACTATCTGTTTTACAAGCAGATACATTTAATTGGTTCCCGACCGCTGACTGTATTTTTACGGCCAACTGTCAGGGTCCTTAAAACCAGAGCCATAGACTTTTTACGGCTCGGGTTTTAACATGCTGCCCACGCGATCGGGCAGCTGAATGTCGGATCTCTGGCTGTCAGTGACTTCCGGGGACCCTGAGGAGAGGATAGAAGCAGCTTTCGCTGCTTCTGTCTTCTCCGATGTCTTTTTACACAGCGCTCAAGGAACGCTATGTATAGGAATAGAGGCAGCAGCAGCGGCGCTGTCTCTATTCCTCCCGGTGATCATGTGACTGGTCACATGATCGCCGGGTGCCGTTACTAACAGACTGCTGCTGGGTCTAACTAGACCCAGCACAGCCCAGTTAGTGACAATCGTCACTATGAGAGGGCTGATTTCCCCTGTAACTGGGGCTGCTGTGCAACTCCAGTTACAGTGGAAAAAGATGGTGTAAAAGAAAGAAAAAATATATATAAAGCTCCCCAAAGGTCTTTTTTGACATTTGAGGGGCAGACCATAGTAATAAAAAAATAGTAAAGTAAAGTGCAAAAAAAATTAAATAATAAATACACATAAAATACCCACCCCAAAAAAAAACTTTCCACCCCGCCAATCATTGTTGTAACGCTAGCGCTGACCCAATTACCCTAATATAGACATGTAATATATTAAAATTTACGGTAGACAATGACGATCACAAATAAAAGGTCTATTTTAGGGTAAAACTATTTTATTACCAAAAAAAAATAGCTGAAACGTAAAAAAGCTTATTTTTTACTATTATTTTCAAACTTTATGAATAAAAATTCTAAAATAGCAAAAAAGGTGTGTATAAAAACGATAAAAAAAAGAAACCTGCATTGTCTACGGAAAAAACGTCGCAAAAATCACGTCGTTAGCCCAACAAATAAAAAAGTTATATCCATTTAACTAACACGTGCTAAAAATGGCTAAACGGTGTCTGATCCTGAAGGCGCAAAATAGCCCGGTCCTGAACTGGTTAAAATTAGAAATATGCAAATTTTTTCAATTTTTCGCAACATTTTTGTGTTTTTATTCACAATTAATACTGAATGTATCGACCAAATTTTACCACTAACTTAAAGTACAATGTGTCACGAGAAAACAATATCGGAATTGCTTGGATAGGTAAATGCATTCCAAAGTTATTACCACATAAAGTGAAACATGTCAGATTTAACAATAAGGATCTGTCAGGAAGGTCAAAAGCGGCTGCAGCGGGAAAGGGTTTAAAATATTTAACTTTTGAGATACAGCTTCTTTGTATTCTGTATACAGAGTAGCTGTATCGTGCGCTACGACCTGAATCTGTCAGGTCAGCGGCGCTGACGGGTTCAGTATCATCGGGTCCTGCGTGTTGCTGAGACGCTGGATCCACCTGTAATCAGGACCTGCTGACACTGAACTCGTCAGTCCTGCGGACCTGACAAATATGGGTTTCAGCGCTAGATACAGCTGCTCTGTAT
Organism: Rhinoderma darwinii; assembly: GCF_050947455.1. NCBI lineage: Eukaryota > Metazoa > Chordata > Amphibia > Anura > Rhinodermatidae > Rhinoderma > Rhinoderma darwinii. The sequence continues at coordinate 280,603,308 of NC_134689.1, read as the reverse complement.
ACATTATACAAAGCAACTGTTTCTCAAAAAGTAAAAATAATTTTTAATAAAAAGTATTTTGAAGGTTGCAACAATCACAATGATAGCCATTATTATAAAAAAAAAAACTACAAAAAGATTTCAAATATGTACATAGCCTCTAATGGTGTTTTCCAGCCAATAAAAATTGATGGCCTATCACCATGATAGGCGATCAATAGCTAAGAGGTCGGGGTCCAACTTCCGGGACCCCCGCTGATCAGCTGTATAGAAGGGGGTGCAGCGCTCGTAAACTGCCCCTCTTTCATTTCTACTTGCTCACTGTGAATCGTCCGCATGCATTTAGCGGCGATTCACAGGTATTGCAGCCTTTTCTCCCATTCACTTCAATGAGAGAAAAGGCTGCAATACCTGTAAATTGCCGCTAAATGCGTGTCGAAGATTCACAGTGAGCAAGAAGAAATTAAGGGGAAGCAGCACTCGTACGAGCACTGCACCCCCTTCAGAACAGCTGATCGGTGGGGTCCGGGAGTCGGACCCCGACCATCAGCTATTGATGGCCTACCCTGAGGATAGGCCATCAATTTTTACTGTCTGGAAATCCCCTTTAAGTCTTTTTGTGCCATGAACCATTTTGTCTGGTGATGGCTATGACCCCTTCTCGGTGGTGGAACATCTTTAAGATATCTGCAACAACTATAATGTGTTATGAAAGCAGTTGTGATGTGTTCTGTTTATAGATCTGTGATTTGTTGACTATGTTCTAATTAAAGGAAATGTCAAATTTCAGTTCAAGGGTAGCAAAAATAAAGATGTAATCCATGTCCAGGTTGTCTGGTAAACAACCTCTGATCTAAACAGGTACACATCATACAAAATGTTTTTTTCACAAAATAGTCTACTTTTCTTCACATTATTTTATTTATATTTCGCCTATTTAGACATTTGTTTCATATTCCCAGTTATTATAATTCTGCTCTCAAATACACAGTTAAAAATAGAAAGTTATGCAGTATATACATTTTCAGGATACTATAATTTCCAGTCTTGACTACTGATGCTCTTATCACTTTAAAACTAGAATCCATTTTTATTGAACAGGAGTAACAATAAAAATAACATCAGGCTAAAGTTTCCTCCAGTAATCCTACCTTTGGGATCAAACTCCCTGAGCACAGGCTCAAAGAATATTACCGTATAAAGCTCAACCAGGTAATTTCTTGTGTCGCTGCAGAATTTACATTGTCCATTAACGTTGGACATTATCTGCATTTGTCTATGAGCTCCAAATTAATGAATGCCCTCTCAATGGTGGATCTGAGAGAGGCCGGCCGGCTGGAGAGAGACCATGACACGCAGCGTCAGTGTTCAAACAGTCTCTGCCCACAGGGGGCGGATCCATCTTTATTTATAAGAAAATGAGAGTAGGTGGTAACTTCATACTTGCAAAGCATGAGCATTCTTAATATGGTAATATCCCAAAACTCCACATATATCTTTAGCCATAAGAAATACAATGTCAGCACGTTTTCTCACGTTGCCTTTGTAACAGCTGAAATGCAAAGCCATAACCTAAACGACTTGAAATAGAATAGCCATCCCCCCATGTAGGCTCTTGTTTCAGCAGATCTTTGAGCTTTAGTGACAACTCAACTGTCCATTTAAAGCAATATATGTTCACACATATAAAGATAATTAAAATATCTTTGACAATTCCCTTCTTTTGAACATAAAATTGCTTAGCCATGTATTCGAATATTCGTCCGAGATTACGTTCTGGCTAGATCCCCTAGACCAGGGCATTTTTTTTAATGCCATTCACCGCGAGACAAATACTCAGGATACGTGTCTAGCAATAGGTGAGTGCACAGCGTTACATACTGTACACACCTGAAGATTTAGGGAATTACAGGTTTCACAATTCGGGCAAACCCATCTATCTTGGTGGTTTTCTACGACTTGACAGATAACTTTATCAGGTGTAGAAGCATTTAGTGTCACATAAACAGGTGGCTCTGAATGTTTCCTCCCACCTCGGTTCTTAGGGTGGTGGGTGGTCTGGACCACATGAATTTTAATATCCTGTGTTGTTTTCTTAACTGCTGATACTTTTGCGATCAAACATGTTACATAATATATCTCTATCTAAGTAGCTGGTTGTAGTCTAGCTAAGGTACATACTCCTGGTCTCCTGGGTGGCAACCACTTATATGCCTCGTATCCACATATATGACATACATGTTGGGTTGAAGCACATCCCTGGAGTGATTTAACACTCCTGCAATCCAGGAGAACAAGATCATGTCCCGTCCGGTGGCATTCATCGATGCCACCCCCTTTATTAGTTAGATTACCTGGTGTTACACCCTCTAGACCCTGCGTCATCCATTTTCTAGCTGTCTCTGAGCACTAGGAGCTGCCAGTTGCTTTTATCCCCAGACTATACATATTCTGTGTCTCTTCCCTCACAGTCGGTGAGGTCTACAGCATCAAACAACATGTCATTTTTATTAACCTGACCTCTGTTTACACATCACACACTGTCATTGGGGTAACATCTAATCATGGACGGCGGTATTCCTGGCCTGAGATCTGTTTTCCACAGCGCTTCCCTCTTTGAATATCTTACACGGTTAAACAGACGGAACCAATGCCCATGCTGCTATTACAAGAACGACAACTCCAGGAGAGTGAGGGTTAAGCGCTAGGGAAAAGAGATGTGGCTGAAAGGCTAAGGCAGTAACGTTATCAATCTTCAGATATGGCATCGTTTTTGAATGGAGACATATACAATAGTCCAGCAATGTAGTCAATACTGATATCACTTGATGTTTGATAAACGTGTCATTAAACTCTTCTTCTAGCTCATCATTTAGACAATAGGTAAAGTAGAGATGACAGAGAAGATGGTGGTCAGCTGGAGCTTGACGAGACCCACAGTTCATCGTGATTGAGGACCTGTCAGCAGTGACCGGCGTGTCCAAGTTCTTTCCTTCCAATGTAACGGATGTGGAAGTTGTGAGCTGGACTTGGTGCGGAGCGTCACAGTGCGGCTGTGGTGCTTTACGGTGTCTCTTTACACACGCCCAGTCCCCGGCTGTATACAATGTCCTCCTATCACTGAGGATCTGGAATGGAATCATAAACATATTTATACATCTGCGTGAGCTGTTTTCTCCAGAGCTCCCACATAACTGATGAGGTCAGAGGGCAATAGGCAGGCACTCAGTACATGGTTTATGAGTTTCAGCCATGACCTTCTGGATTTTTAACTTAAAAGTCCCATTCCACCTTTCTACATTCCCATTGCTCTTGGGATACAGGGTGTGAAAAGCTGCTCTATGCCCAGGACCTGCAGGATGTCTTGGAGTTCCTCTCCAGTAAAGTGAATTCCTCTATCACTTTCTATTGTCTCAGGGACCCCATATCTACATACCACTTCTGAGAGCCATCTTTCTTTTGCTGTGGCCCACGTTACTGGCCACGCCTCAGGCCACCCAGAACAGATCTACACGGACCGGTACATGTTCATACTGTCCCACCTTTGGTAACTGAGTCAATCTGCAGTCGCTGATAGGGGTAGTCTGCCTTTACCATATGCCTTTTTGCAACCTGCACAGTTTTGCCTATGTTATGGCAGACACATATCATGCACCTCTGGACAAATCTGGCAACAGCACTTGCTGAAACCCCGGGGGTACCCACCATTTGGTCACCATTGCACTCATTCCTTCTCTTGACACCTGCGTTGGTCCGTGCATTAGTTGGGTTATCATGGGGAAGAGGACTCTGGGTAGGCACATCCTGTTACCCACCTTCCATATTCCATCCTCCCCTTCACTGGCACCTTTTGTCTGCCAATGTCCTTTTTCCTCTTATGTGGCTTGACTTTGTAGTCTACTTAATATTATCATGTCTATGGGACCAGATACTATGCTGGTCAAGAATACTACGTCCTCCTCTATGAGGGACATGAGAGCCGCAGCTTTCGCAGCCTTGTCTACTAGTCTATTTCCCCTCGCTTCGGGGGTAGTTTGCATTTTAGTAAGAGCTTGCACTTTACATATATTTACCTGCTTTGGCAGTGTCAGAGCCTCAAACAGTTCTCTCACTCTCTCAACATTATGGGTCTACCCGTGGATCCAGCAAAATCTCTGCTCCTCCAGATTAGGCCATAATCATGTGCAATACCAAAAGCATATCTAGAGTCAGTATATATATTTGCGGTTTTACCTTCAGCCAGTCTACACACCTCAGCGAGTACCTTCACCTCCACCTCCTGTGCTGACACGGAGGATGGGAGTGGTTGTTACTTTATTACCTCTGTTTCAGTAGTGACAGTATATACCCAGTCTTGTAGCATCCTTCATGGTGGTACCTGGAACCATCTACAAGAGAAACTCAAAAGCTGGATTAGATATTGGATCCCCTGTTACATTTTCTAATGTTTTTTTATCTCTGTTGTCATTCAAGACAATTATGTTGGTGACCTGTGTACTAGGGAATCAAATGTGCTGAGAAATCAACTTCCCACCAGGCCGGAAATTCACTGTCTACTGTTTCCTGTGACTTATCCCATTCCCTCTCAAGTCCCCCATTGACCATGTATCCTTCTCTTCCTCCTTTGTTGAACCCTGCGGAAGCAATGTAGTAGGGTTCAACACTGTACATCTCTGTATGGTTAGTTTTATATGGGGTGATGAGACAGGTCTTATACTTTGTAGACATATACTTAGTGTGTGCTTGATGAAGAATCTCACTAACCCTGAGAACTCGAGGCTAATCTTAGCACTATGTCTGTTGTCTTGTCTTTGAGTAGAGCAGCTGCTGCTACTACACAGATACAAGACGGAAGGTACAAAGTTGTTGTTTTTGGCATTCTTAGGGAGAGGGGCTTATAAGAACATACACATTTCTTCAGTACCCCTGCCTCCAAATACTTGTCTTATCTAGTTATCAATACTTTTCAACTGTGGGAGGCTCGGAGGGAACGGCTTCAAGTGAGGTTTGGGGCTGTTTGCAAACAATTTTAACAGTCACAGGGGCCACAGACATGCGTCCTACATCTGTTTACCCTGTGCCCAGAAGGAGGACAGGACCGCCCTCAATGGCTGAGGTGTGAGGTCTTCCTCCTAGTGCAATCCCCATCGAGTGCTGCACACATAAAATGTTGCATATCATCAGTAACTTCAATCTGTCCATCAGCCTTATATTGGATGACAACCTGAATTGCTGCAAGGATGTCAGAAACTATAAGATTGACTGGACAGGAATCTGACACCATAAACGTGACAACAGCTCCTGTGAATGCTGTCATCTTATTTGCATTTTCATTTCATAAAATATATTCCCAACATGTTACTGTGTGTGTGTGTGTGTGTGTGTGTGTGTGTGTGTGTGTGTGTGTCATGTGCATATGTAATGTATATACCATCATTCAACAGAAAGGATACTCTTATAATTAAATAATAGAGCTTTGCAAAATAGCAAAATATTTGTTTCCTTAATTAGTATATGTCAATATTAAATAAACCAATCCATTAACACAAATGATGAAACATATCGTGCACTATATGCGTCATCATATGCCAATAGAAACTTGTTAATATCAAATAATCATAAACTAAAATGTAACAATGACATAAAAATCTTTCTTGTTGACTCACTTCTCATGTGGTGATTTCAAAGAAACCATTTCCCTTTAAAAATAGTTCAGCACACACACCAGTCACTCACACACCAGTCACTCACACACCAGCCACTCACACACCAGTCACTCACAATACCAGCTGTTCCCAGACACTCTCAGTACTGAGAATCCAATCTCACACGTGTAAACCTTTTGTGTGTGACCTTATGTAAAACAAGTATATAACTAGAGTGACTGTGTATAAACTCCTATTCTTGGATTATTCATCCAATGAACTATAATCATTTAGTAATGCGCATCATATTAAATTTAAATATGAATGAAGTTTTCCATTGTGGTCGACACATAAAACACAAATAACATAACATATAACATATAATACTCAATCCTGTATTCTTATTAGGCTTTTTTCCTCTTAATCTTTAAGTCACAGTTCTTATTTTGCACTATATGTGCACTTTCTGCAGACACAGCTAAACTACAGATAACAGAGAATGTAGCATTAACCCCTTACTAGCCAAAACTTATGAGCTACAACGTAAAAATGTCACCATGTGCTCCTGTCAATCAATGACAAAACCTCTTCACATGTTTTTTTTTTTTCCCACAATGGATATCTGAGGCATGCTCTTGTAAGTAACACACGTTCTTCTCTTATCATTAGTTCTATTAGTCTAACACGGTTACTATAGATTAACAATATATCTTGTTAGACATTCCATGCAATTATTAAAATGACTGTTAAATAAACCAAAAAGGAAAAAGATTTACAGTAAAGTTTAAAATGTCTTGGAAAACTCCTATAACGAGAGGAAATTTCATTAGTGACAATTTAGGACAGATGATATACAGTATATTCCAACAATCATATCTGGATAGAAATACATAAGAATCTTCACTTTATCAATCTCACTTCTTCTACAATCCGGGGTCATTACACTTACAATTCTCCTATTGGCTTTAACTCTATTTATAGCCAATTCCTAATCCACGTCCATCTCTCTATCAATAATCCCTGAACATTTCACCCAATGTTCCCTTTTTAGGAAGTGAAGAGTTAATTGATTCCTTTATGAATTCTGATGACGCCTTACTCTCTATGTTTGGCTAATAACTGCTCGCCTGTCACCCCTGGAAACCTCTTGTTTCTGGAAACCTTTGGTTTATAAAGCTGTACATAGAAGAATTATAGTTGGCACATTCTTTTCTACTGGAATGTCTCTATCTATAGAAATAGACGCTGGTCAATTCTTACTGACAACTGACAACTGTGCTTCCATGTGTTATTTTTTCCCCCTATTTTTGTCTGGTGCATTCAATCACTTCTATCTGTTCTCTGCAACTCTGTCTACTAATCCAGGGCCCATCATCTCTCAAGAAATCATCCCTTCTAGTATAACTGAAAACTACCTGCTTGGGCATTCCCGTTTTTTTTGTTTTTTTTCCAGGTTCATTTACTGCCCACATTGGTTTTTAACAATATCTGCTGCTATTTTACCACACCCTGTACCTTGGGTGTTATGCCCCAATTCCCGGCTGGCCAGCACTTTACCTCGGGCATACTTCGATCCAGATTTCCCCATGCCTCTCTGCTAAATCCCAGACTTACTAATGTAGCCAACCTTATCTTGACTACTTTTTCTTTTGCTGTGTGAAGTCACGCTGCAGCAAGTTATCAGGGTCAAGACAAAGCTGGCCACATCCGCACTAACTCTTCAGTCTATTTTCCTGGCCTACTTAACCCTTCGGCCTATATTTAGTCTGTCATTGGGGTTCCTGCTTTTTAGTATTTTATTTTTATTTTCTCCAGGACCCAACGCACTCTGCTAAATCCTTTAGTCTGTCATGGGGGTTCCCTATGCACTTCTGCTGATCAGTAGGGCAACCGCGTATATCTGATCGGTTTCCTAAACAGCAGCCAAACTATCTTACTGTCTCAGGCGCCCATGGATATTCTATAAACTTTCTCGTCACAGAGATGTTACTTAATAATCAGCAACTCATTCAGATCGGGCGTCCAAGGATTAGCCCACATACATACTCTTACTTCCGGCCAGGTGCGCCTCCTATGGGTCACAGTCTGGATACGCGAAAGTCCTAACAATCACTTGGGCGGGGATGGTTACCCGTCACTTCTGCAAGGATCAATTTGCAACCTGATCTTAATACATACTAAACCCAGGGGCCGGAGGGAACACTTCGGACAGGCCGTTTAGTGTTATCTCGGTATTTGGTTGTTTCTGTATGTTTTGGGATCAGAAAACAAACGCTCCCTTATCTCAGCCTCTCACAGATACACTCACAGATTCGTTTCTACTCACACACCTATTCCTATAATTCATACATACAACTCATAGACAAATGGTGTTCATGGTTCCCAAATAGTCAAAAGAGACAATACCTGGACGGCAGCTAAAACAAGAAAGAAGTGCACAGTAAGAATAACATTTCTTACTCACCGGTTTTGTGTGCAGTTCTCCGTTATCTTAGCCGTCATCCACCTTCGATTGTCGCCTTCGATCTGTGTTGAGAATCCCGGACGAGCCCCCAAGTAATGTCGCTGCAGAATTTACATTGTCCATTAACGTTGGACATTATCTGCATTTGTCTATGAGCTCCAAATTAATGAATGCCCTCTCAATGGTGGATCTGAGAGAGGCCGGCCGGCTGGAGAGAGACCATGACACGCAGCGTCAGTGTTCAAACAGTCTCTGCCCACAGGGGGCGGATCCATCTTTATTTATAAGAAAATGAGAGTAGGTGGTAACTTCATACTTGCAAAGCATGAGCATTCTTAATATGGTAATATCCCAAAACTCCACATATATCTTTAGCCATAAGAAATACAATGTCAGCACGTTTTCTCACGTTGCCTTTGTAACAGCTGAAATGCAAAGCCATAACCTAAACGACTTGAAATAGAATAGCCATCCCCCCATGTAGGCTCTTGTTTCAGCAGATCTTTGAGCTTTAGTGACAACTCAACTGTCCATTTAAAGCAATATATGTTCACACATATAAAGATAATTAAAATATCTTTGACACTTGTAATTTAGAATTTATTGCATTCTGTTACAAGAGCCAGATAGGCATAATTTAAGCCCAGAATGTGTATTTTAGGTTCCATGACTGTTTTTATGCATTTAAAAACATTACTACATGTACCAGGAAGGCAAAAATCTCTGTACTGTACATGCCTATTACATACACGCAGTATGACACTTGTGGGATTCATGCACATCTAGTACAAGGATATCTCTCATCCTTACAAAGTTGTTAAGTGCTGTCTTGTACTTTTAAAACATATGTTCCCAAAAGATATGTCAATAGGATGGTGTTGACATATTTTGCACAAAATGAAAATGCTAATTTCAAAAAAAGTTACAGGGTTACTACACCAGGGATATGGACTGAGAGGGAGGAACCTTTAGAGAAACATCTAAACCAGTCCATAAAAGATGAAGTCCCTTGGCATCAATTATGAAGTTTAACAATAGCACAAAAAAAAGAAAGATTTTGACTTTTGCCATTGTATCATATATTGATTAAGCTGCTTTGTAGTTTGTCAATATGTCTCTAGTCATTAATAATAATCGCAGTTTGACGTGCCCAAGTACACATTCACTCATAAACAGACAAAACAACAGCTTAGGGCAGCATGGAAATTCTGCTTGGAGGGATCTAATATTGTTTTGTGTTTGGTGAAGTTAATTAATTGCCGTATATCTATTGTCACCCAAAAAATGACAATTGCAAAGTTATTTCTGCTACAGATACATTGGCAGAAAAAAATTTAATTTTTCCTTCACTTTATAAATTATGCACAAGATTGGAAAAATTAAGGGTTAAGTCAAGAAGCTTATAAAGTATCATCACTTGTATATTTTATATTCGCAGTCTGAAATACGAATGATAAATCTTTATCTTATAAGTTTTGGAAAAATTGACTAGTATAAGAATAATAATGGTAGCCTAGGAAACCATACAATGCCAAAAGCCACTCCTGCCGTACGATAACGGCTGCAACTTTAGCCAAAATCTCCAAGCTGCATCTACCGCCAGCACAATTTTACCTCGGGCAGGAGCGCAAACAAAACAAACAGGATGCTTTGCTTTTTGAACTGAGGTCTTCAGAGATGCTGGTCGGGCAGGTCTTATTCCTTCTGTTAAATAGGTTTTCCCACCAATGACATTAATGGCAATTAGATAGCGACTGTGCAAGGTATTGCAGCATTGTCCAATTCAAGTGAATGGGACAATGGTGCAATACCTTGCACAGCTGCTACGAAAGTAATGACTAAAATAAATCCATGTAAACAACAAAAAGGCTGCTGTGCTCGCACCAGCGCCATGGCCCCTTCAAACAGCTGATTGGTGGGGGTGCCGGGAGTCGGACCCCCACCTATCTAATATTGATGGCCTATCCTAGGGATAGGCCATCAATTTTAAAATCTCTTTGTATCCCTTTGAAATTGTTTCTGACCAGTTCAGTCTAGATAAATGCTGATAAATGTTATGGCCCGGGCAACAGGCCCATGTTTTCTCTGAATGACTACATGAGAACTATAATAGCACACAGAAGAAAATTGAACGTGTTATCTATGGCTATTATTCAAATTTATAAGGCCCTATACAGATGTGTCTGGTACTGGAAAAGATGTTGTAGTACAGTACTATCCTGAAAACGGACTGAACTGAAAACATCAGTATGATCAGCATGATCAGGGAGAACAGAAAAAGGCATTTAAAAAAAATAAAAACTATCAATTAGGCACCAAATTAATGAATTAATGAATGAATTAATTAATTAATTAAATGCACATAGTGAAGTAATGACGATGATTAAAATTGAAAATCAGTAATAGCTTTATTAAAAATTATTATAAATAAATTATATCTTTCTAAAATGGCTGCCTTGTTTGCTTTAGATAACAGATATTGCTCCTTTAACTTTAAAAGGAATTAACTATTTGTACAAAAGACTATTAGAGAAATATAAGCTGTAAACTTGTGTTTTACACATGAAGTCTCCAGCAAATTTTACCTGCCAGAAGGCAATACAAGTATTTAAGTCGTTAAAATGAAAACTTCAGTTCTGATGAACTAGCCAGAACCCTTATTACATTTTACATTGGCCTATTTCTCATTACTTGCCTTCTAAAATATTGCTTTATTATGGATTCATTTCATTAGTTAAAAGGGTGACATTACTCAGTGTTAATGAATTATTGCCAGTATCTTAGAAGATTAACCTGACGCACATATTCAATTTAACAGAAAGATTTTTATGTTACTATGGATAATAAAGATAATTGGCATGTAGAAAATATGGGGTAGTGCTAAAGGAACACATTAGTATGGAGAAATTTTTTTTTTGAAAAAACAATAAGCAAATTAATAATAAACAATACAAGACAAACAATAATTTTTTAATACGATGGCAATAAATTTGACAACTCAGTTTTGCGGCTCCTGCCTGCAGAACTCTGAAAAATTATACCTTAGTAATATTTTTGGTAGGGCTAGGAAGGCTGTAGGGGAAAATTGTCTATCTATCTATCTGGTACCCCATACCTCATACTGCTCTGATGTAGCCTGGAAATTTTTTTTAGCATCTGGCAGACTTTCCCCCCTTCCCCATGTCAATGTTTTTTTTAAAGTATATTTTTCTGTGCACTATCCTGATTTACTTTTTCTGTGCTTGCACGTCTCTACTAGTCGTGTTCTACCTGCAATGGCTCCATCTAAGCAAGCTAATATAACCGACAAAATGGAGAAATCATTTGAAGCTGTGCCTGGGTTCTGTACATCTCGGCCTTGTGATGCCTCTACCTCTACCCCCATCCCTGCTGACTCTCCTACTGAAGCGTCTTTGTTGGATGTTCTGAAGGCTACAACAGAGTCCCGTACGATACTAACCGAAAAGATTGATGCTTTCCAAACCGACTTTGGGGATCCTCAGGGCTAATTGGCATACTTTGCGTGAAAGGGCTACTGAGTCCAAATGACGTATATCTAATCTCGAAGATGTGGTAACTCCTCTTCGATCCAGAGTCGACACTGGAGTCTCAACAGACTGCATGGGGGGCCAAGCTCGATGACATGGAGAATCGTTTGAGGCAGTATAATATCTGATTTGTTGGCTTGCCCGAAGAAGTGGAAAAAACTGGCTCCTGCCACCTTCTTGGAAAGTTGGCTTAAATCTACCTTTGGGCAAGCTGTCTTTTCTCCTATGTTCTGTATGGAGCATGCACACTTCATTCCAACTAGAGCTCCTCCACCTGGAGCACCTCCGTGCACATTCATAGTCAAATTCCTCAACTTCAGGGACAGAGACAAGATACTGGAACTTGCAAGGAAACAGGCTCCTCTGAAACATGCTAATCAGGATGTACAAGCTTTTCCTGACTACTCTCTGGATGTACAAAAGTAATGGCAGAGGTTAACAGAGGCCAAGAAATGTTTGCGGGATAAGAAAATTCCCTACTCTATGGTCTACCCTGCAAAACTCAGACTGGTGCACAATTGCTTTACGGTGTCCCTGGACAAGCCAGAAATGTCTTTGCTTGGTTAGGACTTAACAGAATATAATTAATTTGTTCCTAAGGTATCATCACTCCCTGTACTACCCGGAACCTGTCCCTGAGGGATGTCCATATCTTCACTTCTCCGTTCTGTGTGGTATTTATTGCTGTTTTCCCTCTGACACTCGTGATGCTGGGGAATTGTGATATGTTCTACAGATTTTTTATATGCCAGACATATCTTTCTTTCTGTGTTTCTACTGAGCCTACTTCTTAATTGCAATATATCTGGGGGAAAGGGGTCACCCCCCTCCTTTAACCACTTAGCGTATTTTATAGTTTTGTTTATACCTTTTGCTTTATGCGGGATTCTTTGCTGCAATTGGGAACGAAGCCTATCTCATGTTCGGGGGAGATGGGAAGAATGAGTTTGGGTGGGAATTTGTTTCTTTCTGCTATTCATGCCTTTTAGATTACTCAACTTTAGTTCATGCACTTCTGTGGACAAGCAATATAACCTCTGGGGCTATGGGAATCTGTACAGACCCTGCTTTCCTACACTTTCTATGCACAGTATATGCACCTCTCTAGTACATGCTACTGCCCTTATTTAACTGTTGGAGACATTGCGACACTTTAAGATCATCTCCTGGAATGCGAGGGGTCTTAATGATAAATTTAAAAGGTCTCTGGTCTTTAATTTGCTCTCCACTTATGGTCCAGAAATAGTATTCCTTCAAGGGACTAATTTACTAGGCACTAAACTATGTGCACTTAAAGGCATGGTGTCGCCCCAAAAACATGTTTTTTTTTTAAAATTTAAACATTTAGTGTGTGGGTGATTAAACATTGTTCAAATTTTTTTTATTTTTTTCGCGAGTCAGGAAATATTATAAATTTTTTCAAATTTTTCAAAATTTATAATACTACCCATTTTTGGTCACTAGATGGAGCTGTTTGGAGCTAGTTCCCAAAATTGCAGCATTGCAACATTGGGTTAAAAGCTATCGCTCTAGTGAGCGCTCAGCATCCCCCCCTCCTTTATCCTGGCTAGTGCCGGGATAAACGAGGGGTTTGAAAGGTTTAACCTGCTACACTGTGTGTCGCCATTTTTTGAGGTAACTCACAGTGTAGTAGGTTTACATGCAGTAGTAAACACACACAAACACTAACATACATTGAAATCGCTTACCTGCTCCTGCCGCCGCGGCCCGTCCGCTCCCTTTGCTGCCGCTGTCCCATGTGCACTTGTCCGGAAGCCGCGACCGGAAGTAGTAATATCACTGTCCGGCCGCGACTTCCGGTCCACAGGAAAATGGCGCCGGACGGCGCCAATTTCGAATAGGACTGTGTGGGAGCGGCGCATGCGCAGTTCCCACACAGACGCCGTACACGGCAGTCAATGGGACGGGAGCCGTTCGCAGTCCCTATGGGACTGTGGCTGCCGTATTCCATGTCTGTGTGTGTCGTTAATCGACACACACAGAAATGGAACAAAAAATGGCAGCCCCCATAGGGAAGAAAAAGTGTGAAAAAAAGAAACAGTAAAACACAAACACACAAATGAAAATAAACGTTTATATTAAGGCACTAACATCTTTAACATATAAATAAAATATTTGTGATGACACTGTTCCTTTAAGTGGCCTTGGGTTGGATGCAGGGGCGTAACTAGGAAAGACTGGGCCCCATAGCAAACTTTTGACTGGGGCCCCCTCCCTCCCCTGGGTGTCACACAACCCCCCCCCCCCCTTGTAGATAGTGCCTTTTTTACAGCCCCCCCTGTAGATAACGCAATACAGCGCCCCTGTAGATAACGCCTTACAGCCCCCCTGTAGATAACGCCATACAGCCCCCTGTAGATAATGCCATACAGCCCCCTCTGTAGATAACGCCATACAGCCCCCCTGTAGATAACGCCATACAGCCCCCTTTGTAGATAGCGCCATACATCCCCCTGTAGATAGCGCCATACATCCCCGTGTAGAGAACGCCATACAGTCCCCTGTAGATAACACCATACAGCCCCCTCTGGAGATAACGCCATACAGCCCCCACTGTAGAGAACGCCATACAGCCCCCACTGTAGAGAACACCATACAGCCCCCACTGTAGAGAACGCCATACAGCCCCCTGTAGATAACTCCACACAGCCCCCTCTGTAGATAACGCCATACAGCCCTCTCTGTAGATAACGCCATACAGCCCCCTCTGTAGATAACGCCATACAGCCCCCTCTGTAGTTAACGCCACACAGCCCCCTCTGTAGTTAACGCCACACAGCCCCCCTGTAGATAACGCCATACAGCCCCCTGTAGATAACGCCATACAGCCCCCAGTAGGTAACGCCAAACAGCCCCCCATGTAGGTAACGCCAAACAGCCCCCCTGTAGGTAACGCCAAACAGCCCCCCCTGTAGGTAACGCCAAACAGCCCCCCCTGTAGGTAACGCCATACAGCCCCCCCTGTAGGTAACGCCATACAGCCCCCCCTGTAGGTAACACCATACAGCCCCCCCTGCAGGTAACGCTATACAGCCCCCTGTAGGTAACGCCATACAGCCCCCCTGCAGGTAACGCTATACAGCCCCCCCTGTAGGTAACGCCATGTAGCCCCAACCCCCCAAAAAAATCCGACCTATAGTGTGTCCTACAAAAGACATGTATCCCCTATCCAGAGGATAGGGGATACATGTGTGATCGCTGGCATTGATATGGAGAACGGGGGACCGAAAGTCCCCTGAAGTTCTCCATGACTAACCTGACCTTCCGGCGTCTGCGCAGCTCAATAAAAATGAAAGGAGCGCTGGTCACGCATGCGCACAAGCGCGACCGACGCTCCATTCATTTCTACGGAGCTGCCGACACAGACCCCGGAAGTCCGAGGTTTGTGATGGAGAACTTCAGGGGACTTTTGGTCCCCCGTTCTCCTTATCGCTGCCAGCGATCACACATGTATCCCCTATCCTGTGGATAGGGGATAAATGTTTTTTGTTTAATGGCAGAGCGGGGAGATACCTCCCTGCTCTGCCGTAGTGTTAAGTGGCGTCGCGCTGTAGTAACCATAGCGGCTGCTAGCGGAGTCTCAGGCCATGGTGGGGCGACACGGGCCCCCTCATGCTGCGGGCCCCGTAGCAGCCGCTACGGCTGCTACAGCGGTAGTTACGCCACTGGTTGGATGTGATTACAATGCCTCTTTTTCCAGGTACTTGTGTGGTGTCTTTTTGCTGGTCTACAAATCTCTGTAATGTGTGGTTTCTTCTGTAAAAACACATCCTAAGGGGAGATTCATTGTTATGTCAGATTTATTTTACCTCATTTGTTATTGTCAACGTCTATAATCCTCCTCTGGCATCTCTTCAATTGTTTAATGACATAATGGTACTTGTGACGGACCCGGGCCATGCGCCACATTTGTTTCTTGGGAATTATTTTTTTTATTCTGCTCTAAACTAGATAGATTGGGAGGGGTTGTGAGTACTTATTCTCCCCTGGCCAACTGGGCTGCAACATATCAGCTGTAGGAGATAGGACGAACTCGCCAACCTCTCTCCCTGGCCTACTCTTGTCATTCACCTGCCTATAGGTCATTTTCCATAATTGATCTAGCCTTTGGAAATGCAGCCTCTTTAATGTTTATAGTTGATGCCAGTTACCTCCCTCGAGGCATCTCTGATCACTCCCCCCTAATGGTCACTTTGGTATTTCCTGAGATGGCAAAACGTAAGATTTGGAGGTTAACTGCTCTGTGGCTATCTTGTACAGATGTTGCAACCTCCTTGGAAATTGAATTACCAGGTTTTTGGAATTCCCATATTAGGTCGGCAGAATGTGGAATGGTATGGGATGTTTTTAAGGCCTATATTAGATGGGTTGTTATATGTGCATCTACTCTTAAAGACGTGGAGTAGCTGCACACGTTACTAGTCTTGAGGCTGATTTGGTGGTGATGGATGAGGAATATCTTAGAACTAGGGAACCTTCAGCCTTCCCTGCTTTTTCTGCAAAACAACGTGAGTATACTCTACTCTTAACTGAACTCACTAAAAAGAAAACCATATATTCCCAGCAGAGGATTTTTGACCAGGGGGATAAAAATTGTCATTTATTGGCATACCTAGCTAAAGCTGATATGACTCCGAACCCCATTATGGAAATAACCACCTTCTCTGGGGTTGCTGTCAGTGACCCTCTAACTATTAATCAAATATGTGCACAATTTTATTCAGATGTATACTCTTCTATGGTGACATACACGCTATCCACTCTTGAAACGTACTAATATACTATAAACTTCCCCACTTTGGATAGTGAAGATGTAAACATTTTAGAAGCTGATTTCACTGTTGAAGAAATTACAGAAGCTATTAGTTTTTTTCCAAACAGAAAAACCCCAGGTCTAGATGGCTTGCCCATTGAATGGTATAAAACTCATGTAGAGTTGATCACTTCTCATCTCCTCTGGCTTTTTCAATCTCTGTTTAATAGGGAGGTCCTCCCCCCTGAGAGAGAGGCTCATATAGTTCTAATCCCCAAACCCCGTAAAGACCCTAAGGACCATGGCTCCTACAAGCCTATTTCACTTCTCAATTGTGATGTTAAAATCCTAGCTAAAATTCTGGCCATGCGTTTACAGAAGGTTATATTTCATGACATTCACCCTGACTAATCGGGCTTCATGCCAGGGGATGAATTATTATGGATTATTCCCTCCTTGGACTTGGAGAAAACTTTTGATTCAGTAGAATAGACAAATCTGTGGTTGGTATTAAGTAAATTTTGGTTTGGACCAAAAGTAGTCCAATGAATATGTCTTCCGTACTCTCAACCTATAGCGAGTGTCAAGAATAATGGCCATATCTCTCCTCCTTTTACACTGGCCCGGGGAACTAGACAGGGCTGCCCGTCGTCCCCTTACCTTTTTGCATTGGCTATTGAATCTCTTGCTCTAGCTATAGGAGGTTCCCCCGATATTCATGGCTTGAAGGTTGGGGAGAGGGAGGAATGAGTATCTCTTTATGCTGATAATGCACCTGTGTTCCTCACTGATCCAGGTCCGTCTATGCAGGTATTATCGTATCTATTCCACACATTTGCTTATTTTTCTGGATTACAAGTGAATTGGTCAAAATCATTATTAATGGACAAAGATATTGGACTTCCCCCTCCTCTGAAATTGGCGGGAAAAATTACATACTTCGGAATAGTGATTAGTTCTGATACTCATAGTTTTATACCTGACAATATTGTCCCCCTAGTGCAACGCATTAAGGTTGACTTTGATAGGTGCACACAGCTCGCCCTTACAGTAACAGGTCAAATTTATTTATCCAAGATGAAGTCTTTCCCTGGGTTCCTCTATCTCTTTCATAATTCCCCTGTGTGGCTGCCTCTCTCGTTTTGATCTACTCTCAATAAGGATCTTAAAGAGGCTCTGTCACCAGATTTTGCAACCCCTATCTCCTATTGCAGCAGATAGGTGCTGCAATGTAGATTACAGTAACGTTTTTATTTTTTAAAAACGAGCATTTTTGGCCAAGTTATGACCATTTTTGTAGTTATGCAAATGAGGCTTGCAAAAGTCCAAGTGGGTGTGTTTAAAAGTAAAAGTCCAACTGGGCGTGTATTATGTGTGTACATCGGGGCGTTTTTAATACTTTTACTAGCTGGGCGTTCTGATGAGAAGTATCATCCACTTCTCTTCAGAACGCCCAGCTTCTGCCAGATCACGCTGTGACGTCACTCACAGGTCCTGCATCGAGTCAGACGAGCGAGGACACATCGGCACCAGAGGCTACAGTTGATTCTGCAGCAGCATCGGCGTTTGCAGGTAAGTAGCTACATCGACTTACCTGCTAACGCCGATGCTGCTGCAGAATCAACTGAAGCCTCTGGTGCCGATGTGTCCTCGCTCGTCTGACACGATGCAGGACCTGTGAGTGACGTCACAGCGTGATCTGTCAGAAGCTGGGCGTTCTGAAGAGAAGTGGATGATACTTCTCGTCAGAGCGCCCAGCTAGTAAAAGTATTAAAAACGCCCCGATGTACGCACATAATACACGCCCACTTGGACTTTTACTTTTAAACACACCCACTTGGACTTTTGCAAGCCTCATTTGCATAACTACAAAAATGGTCATAACTTGGCCAAAAATGCTCGTTTTTTAAAAATAAAAACGTTACTGTAATCTACATTGCAGCGCCTATCTGCTGCAATAGCCGATAGGGGTTGCAAAATCTGGTGACAGAGCCTCTTTAAGTCCTTTATTTGGGCAGAGGGTACTCCCCGAATTGCTCTTGGTACATTGCAGTTACCCACTGAGCAAAGTGATCTGGCACTCCTGAATCTCTATCTTTATTTCCTGGGCAGTCAACTGGTATATGTGTGGTGGTGGTTTACTCACAGGCATTTTAATACTTGTACAGATCTCGAAGTCTCACTCTTGGGTTCCTACAAAGCATTAGTCAACTCCTTGTATAGACATGCTCCTCCCACGGGTCACTCACTTACAATTCCGATGCAATCTACCCTAAAGGACTGGCAGAGGACTTTGTTACTTTTCCGGTCTGAAAATGGGACTTGGTCACCTAGAACACCACTCTGGTACAACCCGCTTATCTCTGTTATGCCAACTTCACAATCCTAGTAGATGGATGGCCTTAGGTATATTAACTTTGGATGATGTGGTGGTAAAAGATAAAGTGGCTACTTTTTCACAAATTAGGATCAAAGACCAGCTCCCCCCTCATCTAAGGTTTCAGTATTTCCAAATTAGACTCACCCTTTTGTCACAATTTGCAGGTAACAATGTCAGATTATGTACATCCCCAGTGGATGATTAGGTGACACAGGACACATTGGCCAAGCCCATGTCGGTACTGTATAAACAACTGTTGCGAACCTCGACTAACATACAGTACTTGATAGGGCTCTGGACCGCTGGTCCCGAGCTCTTCCCTCTAAATCTACTGATAATCACGAGGAGATTTTGGGTGCTTTGACTGGTCCTTTGATACCGGCGAGGGACTGCCTGATTCAGGTCAAGTTTTTTCATAAAATGTATTACACCCTTTAAGCTATTTATTAAATGACATCCTCCTCTCTGTCCACGTGGTCAAAGAGCAGATGGTTCCGTTTTACACATGTTTTGGGAATGTCCAGTTATTTTCGGTTTCTGAAATGAGTTATGAAATTTATTGAACTTAAAGCTGGTCTCCCTTGCATACTAGACCCTAAAGTCTGTTTGCTCCTGCTTGTGGGAGGTCTTATGCTCCCTATAGCTTCTAGATCCCTTCTGACACTCTTACTGTTTTATGCAAAAAAGACCATCCTCATGCATTGGAAGCACCCCAAGGTCCCTACGTCGCAAGCAAGGATTGAAATGATAAATGATAATCTCCCTGGGGAGGTCTGAACAAACCCTGGGGCACTTTACATTTTTTTCTACCTCCCTCCGCTATTTAGATATCAGTGCCGTTATATTTTGCACCCGATATTTAAATAACCCCCTAAACAGTCAACGGGGCGTGTACTGGCAAGGGGGCGTGTTACTATGGCTGTGACACTGTCCAATCAGATATAGACAGTGTTACAGCAAGAGCGAGGAGAGAGAGTGTGTGAGCGCGTGCACACGCTCTCACTCTCACTCTTCAGCTTTCAAGATTAGTCTTCTGTCGAACTGGCAAGGGGGCGTGTCACTGCTACCGACAGTGTAAGAGCTGTGGAGAGGAGAGCGCGCTCTAATCTCTTCAGCTCTTGCGAGAGATCAGTCTTGTATTGTCTGCCGAACTGGCAAGGGGGCGTGTCTCTGCTACGGACAGTGTAAGCGCTCCCCAGCTCTTACACTGTCCGTAGCAGTGACACACCCCCTTGCCAGTTCGGTAGACAAAGTACAATAGTGATCTCTCACAAGAGCTGAAGAGATGAGAGCTCACATGCACGCTCTCCTCTCCACAGCTCTTTTACTGTCCGTAGCAGTGACACGACCCCTTGCCAGTTCGGGTGAAAAGACTGGAATCGCACACTCTCTCTCCTCGCTCTTGCTGTGGCACTGTCCATATCTGATTGGACAGTGTCACAGCCATAGTAACATGCCCCCTTGCCAGTACACGCCCCGTTGACTGTTTAGGGGGTTATTTAAATATTGGGTGCCAAATATAACGGCAACCGATATCTAAATAACGGAGGTGGGTAGGGAAAAAATATGAAGTGCCCCAGGGTTTGTTCAGCCCTCCCCATTACATGCTGCACTCAGCTGCACATGTATGGGGAGGTGAAAGGTTCTCTTTAAGTGGACAAAACATACAACTCAGTGTTCGTCCCACTGGGAGCGACACCAAGAACTTTTGCTAAGATGGTATTACACTCCCCTTAGACAATCCAGATCTATCCAAGTACCTCTGCAGAGTGCTGGGGAGGCTGCAGAGTGTAAGGTTCATTTTTCCACATATTCTGGAAATGTACTATCATTACCCTCTTCTGGGACTCTGTCTTCAAGCTCCAGGGTAGAGTTTGCCAAACACCTATGTAAGATCGACTTACCTGCAAACGCTGATGCTGCTGCAGAATCAACTGTAGCCTCTGGTGCCGATGTGGCCGTCACGATGCAGGACCTGTGAGTGACGTCACAGATCTGCACTGTCAGAAGCTGGGCGTTCTGAAGAGAAGAGGATGTTACTTCTCTTCACAGCGCCCAGCTAGTAAAAGTATTAAAAACACCCCGATGTACGCACATAATACACGCCCACTTGGACTTTTACTTTTAAACACACCCACTTGGATTTTTGCAAGCCTCATTTGCATAACTACAAAAATAGTCATAACTTGGCCAAAAATGCTCGTTTTTAAAAAATAAAAACGTTACTGTAATCTACATTGCAGTGCCTATCTGCTGCAATAGCAGATAGGGGCTGCAAAATCTGGTGACAGAGCCTCTTTAACCTTAACCTCTTCAGGACTATGACATTTTTTGCGTTTTCATTTTCGTTTTTTGCTCCCCACCTTCCAAGAGCCATAACTTTAGTATTTTCCATTAATGGAGTGGTGTGACGGCTTATTTTTTGGAGGAGGAGTTGTAGTTTCTATTTCACCCTGTTTAAAGTACTATATAATGTACTGAAAAACGAAAAAAAAAAATCTTTGTGGGGTGGACATGGAAAAAATTGGTTCTGACATTGTTTTTTGGGTTTTGTTTTTATGGCTTGCACCCTGCAGTACAAATGACAACTTAACTTTTTTCTGCGAATCAGTACGATTACGTTGATACCAAATTTATATAGGTTTTTTATTTTACTACTTTTAGGGCTTATTCAGACGAACGTGATATACATCCGTGCAACGCGCGTGATTTTCACGCTCGTCGCACGGACCTATGTTAGTCTATGGGGCAGTGCAGACAGTTGCGTGATTTTTACGCAGCGTGAGTCCGCTGCGTAAAAGTCACGACATGTCCATTCTTTGAGCGTTTTTCACGAATCGCGCACCCATTGAAGTCAATGGGTGCGTGAAAACCATGCATGTCACACGGAAGCACTTCCGTGGGACAAGCGTGATTCGTGCAACAGCTGTGAAAATGATGAATGAAAACAGAAAAGCACCATGTGCTTTTCTGTTTACAAACATCCAAACGGAGTGTCACAATGATGGCAGCTGCGCGAAAAGCACGCAGCCGCGCATCATATGGTGATGGCACACAGAGCTGTTAAGTGCCTTTTGCGCACGCAAAATGCCGCGTTTTTTGCGTGCGCAAAAAGCACACACTCGTGTGAATCCAGCCTTACACAGTAAAAACTATGTTAAAATAAAAATTGTTTTGCTTCACTACATTCTTAGAACCACAACTTTTTTATTTCCTCGTCGTTTGAGCAGGGTGAAGGATTACTTTTATGTGGGACAAGCTGTAGTTTTTATTGGTGGCATTTTTTGGTACATACAACTTTGTAATCACTTTTTATTAAAAAAATTTTTAGAGCTACGGTGACCAAAAAAGCGATTTTGGTGTTTAATATTTTTTTTTACGCCATTCACCGTGCTAGTTAAATAATGTTATATTATCATAGTTTGAACTTTTACAGATGCGGTGATATCAATTGTGTTTTAATTTTTAATTTTTTACATTATTTCAGAGGAAAAAATGGGTAAAGGTTTTTTTTTTACTTTTAATATATATATTTTTTCACTACTAAAAAATGTATTTACCCATTTTATTAGTTTTATGGGAAACACTGGGCAAAACTGACATGGAAAGGAATTTTAGTTCACAGTAAACTTAGTGTCACAAAGCTGCTGCCAAGGCAAATAAGATCATGCATCAAAAGGGGCATAGATGCACATGACAAGAACATAGTTCAACCACTTTATAAATATCTAGTCAGGCCGCACATGGAATATTGTATACAGTTCTGGGCACCAGTGCACAAGAAAGACATAGTAAAGCTTGTGCAGGTTCAAAGTTGGGTAACTAAAGGGTGGAATGGGTGTACTACAGTACATTACCAAAATTATGTGTTTTTTTTTAGAAAAAAGATGGCTGTGGGGTGACCTAGTAACTATGTATTAATATATCAAAGGTCAATATAGAGATCTCTTTCATGATCTATTTATACCCAGGACCGGAACTTTAACAAGGGGCATCCTCTTTGTCTGGAGGAAAGAAGGTTTCTACACAAACATAGAAGGGGATTCTTTATGTAAGAGCAGTGAGACTATGGAACTCTCCACCAGATGAAGTGGTTATAGTGGATTCCCTGAAAGAGTTAAAAAGAGGCCTGGATGTCTTACTTGGGTGTAATAATATTACAAGTTATATTTACTAGATTATTGTAGATCGGTCGTTGATTAAGGTTTTTTTTCTGATTGCTATATTTGGAGTTAGGAAGGATATTTTTTCCCCCTAAAATGGAAAATTTGACTTTTGCCTCATGGGGGTTATTGCTTTCTCTGAATCACTATTACAGGATAATAGGCTGAAGTGAATGGACTCATTTTTCATCTTCACATACTATGTTACTATGAAATAAGCTGCTGTGTTCATCAAATAATTGTGATATAGGAGCTTTAGAGGTTCTAGCTCTATGCGATATGATGTCTCAGAGAGTGGGAGCGGCCCCTTTCACAATATCCCGTACTTGCATCAGGGGAGGGTTATTTTGTGATTTTAGATTTGTCTGAATACCATTGCCAAGATGCTAATGTATGTTTGTAATAAGGGTAATAAAGGTTTATAAGCGAGAGGAATTTGAATAGTTAAAGAGTGAGGCACGTAAAGAAATAGGAAAGTCTTCATCTTTAAGGCTATGTTCACACGGGGTATTTTGCCGAGTTTTTTGACGCGGAAACCGCGTCGCAAAACTCTGCAGAAACGGCCCGAGAACGCCTCCCATTGATTTCAATGGGAGGCGTCGGCGTCTTTTTCCCGCGAGCAGTAAAACTGCTTCGCGGGAAAAAGAAGCGACATGCCCTATCTTCGGGCGCTTCCGCCTCCGAGCTCCCATTGACTTCAATGGGAGGCAGGAGAAAGCGTATTTCTCGCTGTTTTATGCCCTTGGCGCTCAATGGCCGCGGGCGAAAAACGGTGCGATAATTGCCGCGAAAATCGGCGTGCAGGGAGAGGAATATCTGCCTCAAAGTTCCAAACGGAATTTTGAGGCAGATATTCCTCCCCCAAAATACTCCGTGTGAACATAGCCTAATTGTCACTCAAGTTTTGTTTGTGAGAGCTCTAGAACAATAAGAAATACTGGTCACTTGGATGGGTCTTTTATATAATTCAAGGTCAGACAAAATGATGCGGCTAAGGTATAGATAATATGTCTCACAATTCAGACCTTTTTTATGTGCCAGGTGAATTTGAAAACAGACTGTCTCAGAAAAAGAAAAAAAGATTTAGAAAGAGATATAGGTAAGACTTGTAACATTACCCCTAGAAATGTAATGTAATGTGTAGACCAATCAAATGGAGAAGAATTAGCCAATTAGTTACAATTTAAAACCTGAGAGTTGTTAGTATTAATTTTAAAATTGGATAAGGAGCCGAAATGATCTAGGATATAGTGTATTCTATGCAGAACTGATTTGGGATTAAACATAAAAATAAGCAAAATTATCAGTTTATGCTGCCAATTTGTGTTCCAATTGGTCACCTATTATTTGGAGATTCTATCTAAGAGCTTACTTGTGTGTCTCTATTACTAGATGAAGAGCAATGGGGACAGAGGGCATCATTTCCTGGTTCCGTTCCTAATTTTTAGGGGAAGAAGAGAACATACTATTGACAGATATGGATGCAGAAGGGGTAGTATACATGGAGAAGGTAGCTGCAATAAATGTAGGGGGAAAGTTTAATATCTGTAGTACATGCTCCATATACTTCCAGTTTGAACTGTCAAGGGCCTCAGTGCCAAGAAGGACCAGACATAGAACTTTCTGTTCGTTGTAAACTAGGAAATGTTGGATCCTAACAGTGTTGTCCTTTCCCTCCCTATTTTTAACAAATCTAACTTGGTGGGGTGAATTAAGCTAGAGAGTATGGATTTTAGTCGAAGTGCCCGCAACTTGACAGTTAATTCAATGTCAGGGAAATTGGCCTGTAGTTGACAGTCTTTTCCTTATTTAGGAATTTCGGAGATGTGTGCATGTGTCATTAGTAAAAATAGGGGACATCCCTTTAAGGATAAATTAAAGATAGGTAGAGAACAGGGGAAGATAATCTTTTAAAATTTAGAATAATAAAAAATAGCGAATTCGTCCAGGCCGGATCTTTTACCAGAGGTTGTATTATGCATAGCTTCTTCAAGTTTGCAGAGTGAGGGGTTTATCCAATTATTCTCTATGCTCTATTGACAGAGTTAGCAATTGCAAAGAGTCTATACATACTGTAAATTAATTTGGTTCTGTCTGTCAGGCAGTGAGGGACTGGCAGATCCATTGCCCAAGTTGTAAAGCCTTCGTAGAAGATACAAAACTGATCAGCAATTACATCTAAAGAGTAAATACAATTTCTTGCGATGGTTTTAGTAGATGTACATCGTTATTTGATTTACACTGTTTGAATCTGTCCATCAAAAGTCTCCATCAGAGACTTTTTTTGTCATGGGAAAATAGCTTCTGTTGGGAGTTCAGAAAATATTCAGCTTAGATTGAGTTGAATATGATTTTTAGCTCTGTGCTGAGGTTTTTTCACTGATACAGGTAGCGGACAACTTGTGATTCTACATGTAGGCGTTCCTATTTCTGTATATGTGACGCATGTGTTGTTATTTGTCTATCTTTTTCTTTTTTAAGGTGAGAACTAAAACCAATGCGTTTTCCCCTGATAAAGGTCTTATGTGTATCCCACATCACGTGAGAAGATGTTTCCTGTTTTTCATTAATGATAGGGAATTTCTCCAATTATCTATCTATGGATAACCAATTGCACTGAAATCCAAGTACCATTTTATTTTGCCTCCAGTGAAGGGATCTTTTAGGTAAATCGAAAAATGAATAGGTGGGGAATATGGGTCATGATTCAAGTTCATCTAGGGACCAATCAAAGCGCTCCTACAGTGCTGAAGATGATTCTTAGAAATTTATAAGTAGTCTAGCCTTTGGTATGATTTATGGACTTTGGAAAAGAATGTGTAGTTGAACTTTGAGAGTTGAAGGCATCTCCAAACATCTACATCATTCAGTTTTTTAGGGTAGGTAATGCCCTGTAAGAGAGTGACAACTTCCTAAAAGGGGAACCAAGCAATGCTTCAATGGCCACATATAGATTCCCTCCAATGACAACCACCCCTTAAAAGGTGTTCAATAAAGACAGACTCTCTAGTAACTAATTCACCAGGCCTATTTTTTGGCATAAATGTTAGCAATGTAAACATTTCGGTCCCAATTATCCCCTTAAGAAGAAGATATGAAACTTTAGGATCTTGCAAATGAGCAGAATAATTAAAAAGGTTTGTCTTCTAAAGCCGATACTCCCCTCATAAATGAGCTATTTGAACAACTTTGGTATTGGTAAGGAAAATATTGTCGGGTTCTGTTCACCCTTGCGTCATGATTTGGGTTTTTACAGGAGCCATGATGGATAGAAAGGATCCGTTATAATACATCATGATCAGTTATGATGGATCTGTTTTTTCTTCTACTGATTTATAACGGATGAGTCATTTTACCGTTAAGTATACATTTTTATTGTTGTATACAATACTCAAGCATGCTGAGCTACGCAACTGAAGCCTGATGGCAAAGAATAATGGGAGGTGTGAATAGAGCTTAAGATAAATTGGGATAGAAATAATCTGTTTTGCTTTTTGAGGGGGAATTAACACCCTTCACATTTTTTTGAAGCAATGGTTATATCTGCCATATCAGTAATAATAAGCAGTATCAAATGCTGAGATGCCCTAGGAGAGTGCAAGATGGCTAAAACTGACCCTTGACGTAGGCGTTGTTCCCTTTGCGGTATTAAGGATGATCCTCTGGGGTCATGCAAATGTTGACCTTTTATTACTATCGTAACATTCAACGTGTTTCAAAGCCAGATCGGCTCCTTCATCAAATAGTTTTACATAATAGAAAAGCAGTGGCCACTATGGCCTTATATAAACATTAAAAAAAACGGGAAAGCAGTAAATACAAAGGTCAGGGGTCTTTTGTGACCAGCTGTCACAAAATTAATATGATTACCAGGAGGTGCAGCCTAGGTACACCCACAACAAAATCACTTTATTACATGGACATATTTCAAGAAAGTAAATACCAATAACTGGACTGCTTTAGCGGGCACTATGAGAAATGGCTCCAAAACATAATCTACAGCTAATTGAAAAGGGTATGCAAGAACTGTACACTGTAATCTGACTTTCGTGAACAAGCTGTCACACTCAAAAAACGCTTTAAAGAAAAGTACTGGTTGAAAAGGAGAAACAAGTACCGCACATCCACAATATTAATCAATAAACATGAACAATTAATATTTAAATCAAATTGTATATGCCCACTTGACACTTCATGGCGACCTCCGATATGTCGGTCCCTACTCTGCGACCACAATGCCGCACCCGCAGAAAAAGCAACCCAGAGGCCCATAAACTAGCTTTCTGCCAGGCCAAACCACCTTGGCTCTGCGCCACATCCCCCTACAAGTGCAGTACCACAGGAACAGACACCACCACATGGCACCACAACAAAGGTGGCTTGGCCCAGGGACTCAATGAGATCACCGAAGTCATCATTTAACCAGTATTTCTTCCCTCCTTCTACCTACATGGTGCTTTGGCAGACACATCTCCACCTCCATTGCTACCAGTACACCAGGGACACCCTCGCCACCCTAGACAGTATGCATGTCTAGAGGGCCAGATCTCAGTCTATACACACATTTTACTACTACTTTTATAAATAAATTATATATATTTCTTTATTTATACACAATTTAGATGTTTATTTATATATATATATATATATGTATATATATATATATATATATATATATATATATATATATATATATATATCAGAAAAAGAATGGCGACAGCACACTGCGACACTAATGCCACCTAAACCACTAAATATAAATAAATATGCACTAAAGCTAAATCTACTTATAATAGGGAGATTCTTAGTGCACATTTTGATCAAAAAGTGTTTGCCCACATGCAGTGCTGCATCTGCCATGAGGCCAGGTGAGCCGACGGCCTCAGGCGGCACCACCTACCCAAACGGGGGGGGGGGCGGCATTTTCAGCCCGGGACGGACTGGACCGGGGAGAGACGTGCCGAACGTCTGTAATACTCCTCCTCCTCTTTGACGCTGCACACAGCACATGCAGGAAGAGAGAGAGGAGCAAGTCTGCAAGACCAGCCTTGCTGGGACTGGGACCCGTGACGTGAGTATACTGCAAGGGGGGGTCTGGGCATTTTACCGACAGCATTAGTGTGGGTGGGGGAGGGTCTGAGCGTCTGACTTACTGCAGAGAGCTCTATAGGGGGGGGATTCTGCCCCCCCTTTAGAGCAGTCAGTCAGATGCTCAGACCCCCCCTAACCTTCCAGTATAGTAACTAGTCAGGGCTCTATGGTGGGGGGATTATTTCCCCCCTATAGAGCCCTCTGCTGTCAGTAAAACGCCCCCCCCCCCCTCTGCAGTATACTCCTGGCTTTGTAGCTTTCCTGTGCTTAATTAGCGTGGGAAAGCTACAATCAGAGCTGTGACTGGTGAGTCTCACAGTCACTCACAGTGCACACTGAATGCGGCAGCTGCGGCAGCCAGTCTGACTGTGAGTCTCTGACCAGTCACCACCCACACGCAGCAGAGAGACAGGAGAGACTAATAGTAAACCCTCAACTACTACAGTTTCACAAGCATTTACTATGACAGTTTCTATGGTGTAGTGGTTAGCTTGTCTACCTTACAAATGAAAGGTTGCTGGTTCAAATCCCAGCTGGGGTTTTTTTTTTTTTATTAATATTAATATCTTGTATTGGGCTTTGTTCACACTAGCATTAATATACGTTTACCTCTCTTCCGTCAGAGGAAGAGAGGATCAATACGTTAAACGGAAAGCAACGGTTCCATTACAATTACCATTGCTTTCAATGGTAATTCTTTTGTATCAGTTGCTTTCCGTTTGTATCCGTTCACTAGGTTTCCGTTCTTTTGAATGGAAATAAAAGTTCTGCAGACTGCACTTTTGTTTCCTTTAAAAAAAACGGAAACTTAGCGAACGGAGACTAACGGAAAGCAACTGATACAAAAGAATTACCAAGCAATGGTAATTCTAATGGAACCGTTGCTTTCCGTTTAACGTATCGATCCTCTCTTCCTCTGACGGAAGAGAGGTAAACGTATATTAATGCTAGTGTGAAAGAAGCCTTAGGGCCTGTTCACATCAGCGTTGGCTTTCCGTTCTGGGGTTCCGTTGGAGGTAACCCCGCAACGGAAAGTCAAACTGAAACCACAGCTTCCGTTTCCGTCACCATTAGCGCAGTCGACTGCGCTATTGATTCCGTCACAAAAACGGAAACCTGCCGGAATGGTGACGAACGGAAACCATTAGCAATGTTTCCGTCACCATTGATTTCAATGGTGACTGAAACGGAAGCTGTGGTTTCAGTTTGACTTTCCGTCGCGGGGTTCACCCGACGGAAACCTCCCACGGAACCCCGGAACGGAAAGCCAACGCTGATGTGAACAGGCCCTAATCCTTCCCCATAAACCTGCCCCCGCTAATTAAAATAAACATATTATATAATGTATATAGCGCTGTATCCTGTATCCGTCAGGTCAGCGGGTCCTGCAGGATCGAGCTGTTACCAATCACATCTAAGTTCATAACTTAGATGTGATCGGTAATAGGCGACCTAATGGATTCAGGTCTCAGCGCTATATACAGCTGCTCTGTATACAGGATACAAAGCAGCTGTATCTCAAAAAGTACAAATCATTTTCAATAAAAAGTAATTAAAACTTGCACCAATCACAGTAATAGATATCTTTATATATCATAATGACATGTCCGAAGTTTTCATCGGTGGGGGACTGAGCACTGAGGCCCCCACCGATCGCTAAAACGAAGCAGCAGAAGTGCTCGGGTGAGCGCTGTGCCGCTTCATTTATGATCGACTTTCAGCCGAGTGAGCGGTGTACGGACTCCTAGACTTTCTATTGAGCCCGTACACTGCTCCAAGGAAAGCCAAACAGAATTGAAGCGGCACACCGCTCACCCGAGCACTTCTGTTGCTTCGTTTTAGCGACTAGTGGAGGGTCTCAGTGCTCGGACCCCACTGATCAAAACTTCTGACATGTCAAAAGTTTTTAAAAAAGTTGTTACACTTTAAAGAGAATCTTTCACCTGCCCACAGATTTGCATTTGAGTGCAGCATGTAATGGTCAGGGCTGCACAAACTCTGGGGCACTTTATATATTTTTTTCCTACCCTCTTTCCTTACTTAGATATCGGTGCCGTAATGTTTGGCGCCGATATTTAAATAACCCCATGAACTGCCAATGGGGCGGTAATTGGCAAGGGGGCATGTAACATCGCTGTGACACTGTCCAATCAGCTACGGAAAATGTCAACAGCAAGAGCTGGAGAGAGGAGAGCATGTGCGCACGCACGCTCTCACTCTTCAGCTCTCAGCAGGCAAGTACAAGACTGTGATCTCAGGTGAGAGATC
Organism: Rhinoderma darwinii; assembly: GCF_050947455.1. Lineage (NCBI taxonomy): Eukaryota > Metazoa > Chordata > Amphibia > Anura > Rhinodermatidae > Rhinoderma > Rhinoderma darwinii. The sequence goes on along the minus strand of NC_134689.1, from coordinate 280,572,996 downwards.
AGTCTTGTCGTCCTTGTCTGCCGAGAGCTAAAGAGTGAGAGCGTGCGTGCGTGCACAGCTCCGATGCCATGAAACAGAAGAAGAAGAATTCACACTCTTCTTCTGTTCCTTAGTGGTGGCGGAGCTGCGCGCTCGCGCTCTCTGTCCAGCTCTTGCTCTGAAACTGTCTGTAGCTGATTGGACAGTGTCACAGCGATGTTACACGCCCCCTTGCCAATTACCACCCCATTGACAGTTCAGGGGGTTATTTAAATATCGGGCACCAAATATTACAGCACCGATATCTAAATAACGAAGGAGGCTACGAAAAATATGTAAAGTGCCCCAGAGTTTGTGCGGCCCTCCCCATTACATGCTGCACTCAGCTGTACATGTATGGGGAGGTGAAAGGTTCTCTTTAAAAGAAAGGTGTTATAATTTTTTTTTTTTTATTTGATATGTTTTATTTTATGGGCCTAATTTTTCTAATTATTTTAATATGTTCCCGAAGGTAGCTATTTATTCATATGTCTGTGGGGGCAGCCAACTTTATTTTTATTTTTCATACTGCTAATTTTTGTTTTGCAGGTTCTGCTGGACCATTTGGACTACGTCTTAGATTCGTTGGACTACTTCGCTGATGTAAGCTTTTTTTCTTTTTTTTTTTTAATAAAATGGTTAAAGTGGATTGTGTGGAAGAGTTGTCATTTCAATAAAATAAATTTCTTTATGTCTCTGTTTTTTAATACTTCATTACCGCCTTAGTAATGGCTGCTGTCTGATCGAGAGTGTCCATTACTAAGAAGGGGCTTAGTGTTAGCCAGTAATAAGGTCGTCACTAACCCCTATTATTACCCCGCTACCCACCGCCACCAGGAGTACCGGGAAGAGCTGGGTACGATCCAGCACCCGACCATCTGAAGTGAAGGGTACTTGGGTGGCCGCAGGCTGGTACTATCAGGCTAGGAAGGGACAAAAACCATGGCCCTTCCCACCCTGGTGATGCTAGGCTGCTGCTTTATTGTATCTGGCTGGCTTTGAAAAATGGAGGGGATCTCACGTAATTTTTTTTTCAATTTATTTTTAAAAAATGACGAGGGGTTTCCCCAATTTTTCATAACCAGTCAGATACAATAAAGCAGCTGCAGCCTAGCATCCCCAGGGTGGGAAGGGCCACTTTTTTGGCCCTTCCCAGCCTGATAATACCAGCCTGCGGCCTAACAGTCGTTTCAGATGGCCAGGTACTGAATCGTACTCGACTCTTCCCGGTATCCCTGGCGGCAGTGGGAACCGGGGTAATAATAGGGGTTAGTGATAGCCTTTTTACTGGCTAATGCTAAGAACCAGCCTTAGTAATTGAATGCTGTCAATCAGACAGCTGCCATTACTAAGGCCATAATAAAGTATTAAAAAAAAACAGACATAAGAATTTTTTTTTATTGAAATCAAAACTCCCCCATGCATCCCTCTTTCACAATTTTTTTTTTTTTTTAAAGTAGATCATTGAAGTAGTCCAATGAATCTACGACGTAGTCCAAACGGTCCAGCGGAACCCACCCAAAAAAAGTTAGCAGTATAAAATGTAAAAAAAAAATGAATTTGCCACAAAAGAAACCCCTGCTCCGCCGTTTGCTCTTGTAGGCCACAGCCTGGTTTAGGCCTGAGGCCTACAAGAGATCGGGAGCACGCTGATGACGTCAACTGCCCGGCACGATGACATCACTGCATCATGCCGTCCACGCCGGGCCACTGAACTCGGTTAAAAATCATAAGTCAATTAGGTAATAAAAAGGGGGCATAGAAGATGTTAAACCATTTTCAGTGTTAATGCTGCGTTGCTGATCTATGATACTAAAGTAATACAGTAAAAAGTGTTCTTTAAATCTTCTCTATACATTAAACAGCACTTTACAAATAAACAACAAATGTTTTCCTATTTAATTTGTTTTTATATATTGCGTGTTTGATGTGTAAAGGTAGTAATGAGAAAACTCAGATAGATTGGGGGGGGCGCCTTTTTATAGTTCGCCTCAGGCAGCAGAGGGGCTAGGTTCACCCCTGTCCACATGCCACGACAAGGCGACCTCTGTAAGGTGGGAACCTACGCTGCACATACACCCAGAACTGGGACTAAGCTTACATATATACCTGGGGATGGTAGGATCCAGCATTGAACTAATTAAAATCACCCAGGGCAGAATGGGAGGAGTGCAAGAACAAAAATGGAGGCAGTCACTAACCCCACATATATGGATCACATAAACAACAAAAATTTGAACAGCACATTCCAACTAAATGATATAAAATGTGTATGCAGGTGCAGGACACCTGTGACTGCAAATATACAGCAGAAAAAGAATGACGACAGCACACTGCGACACTAATGCCACCTAAACCACTAAATATAAATAAATATGCACTAAAGCTAAATCTACTTATAATAGGGAGGTTCCGATATGTCGGTCCCTACTCTGCCACCACAATGCTGCTCCCGCAGAAAAAGCAACCCAGAGGCCCATAAGTACGCTTTCTGCCAGGCCAAGCCCCCCTGTACCACAGGAACAGACACCACCACACGGCACCACAACAAAGGTGGCTTGGCCCAGGGACTCAATGAGATCACCAAAGTCATCATTTAACCAGTATTTCTTCCCTCCTTCTACCTACATGGCAGACACATCTCCACCTCCATTGCTACCAGTACACCAGGGACACCCTCGCCACCCTAGACAGTACGCATATCTAGAGGGCAAGATCTGTCTATACACACATTTTACTACTACTTTTATGAATAAATGATATATATTTATTTATTTGTACACAATTTA